>NC_057801.1:247404032-248109497 GCF_018294505.1 Triticum aestivum | reverse complement strand
TTGTAGGCTTCAAATTCATCGCTAAGCTTTTTGATGTCAGCTTGCAGTGCAATGAGCTTCTCAGGCGAAAGACTGAGGACATTGTCCTTTAGGTAGCACTGCTTCTTGTACTATGCTTTCTTCACTGTCCTGGCTTGGTCATACTTCCATTTTTCTTCAGCTATGAACGCCGTCACCATGTGACTTTGTCCAGGAGTGAGGCCCAACTCTAGCATTGGAGCATTTGGATCTTTGTGCGAGAGATCGATGAAATACATGATCTTCTTTGGATCCAGTAGAAGGGGCACAACACTTCCTTTGGCTCTAGCGACCCACTGCTATCTGTCCTTGATGATATCATCTAGTTCATCATCAGCAGCCTCATCATCAGATGGAATTTGGAAGACCACCTGCTTCTTGTGAGGACTTGGTCTAGTGCCTCGTCCTGCAATGGCCTTGGTCTTCAGCAGCATGGGACCGGTTGATGAAGGGTGAGCTGAAGAACTTGCTGAAGCTCCTGAGGCAATTGATATGCCAGTGGTCCTTTGGCACGTGGCGAGATGCATAGGTGCTGAGGACTTTGCCAGAGGAGCTGAGGACTTTGAAGCCCGAGGAAGTTGAGCAGCTTGAGGAACTTGAGCAGCTTGAGGAATTTTCCTTGGTGGCACTGAGGAGATTGGCCGTGAGGGCATTGAAGAAGAACTTGGGCGTGAGGGCATTGCTGAGGAAGGTGGTTTCTTGGCTGGCTTCTTTGGCATAGCCTTCTTGCTTGAAGAAGCCTCAGCAGCGGCAGCAGCAGCAGTAGAATCCTCATCAAATTTCTTCAATGCTTCTTTGGCCTGCTTGGCCAACGTAGCTTGCCGCCTGGCACATTCATCAGCATAATCCTCACCACATTTAAGGCTTGTTGGATCAGCTCTTTGGCTAGGTGCCAGAGGAGGTCTTGAGCATGGAGGGTTAAGAGCAAATTTCTTCATGTATTTGGGAGTGACATATCTGTACTCCCTCCACTCTCTTGCCCATCTTATTTCAATCCTCTGTATGCGCACTTTGCGCTCATTCTTTGTCTCCTTGCCATGAGTTGCCTCATCAGGTGTGCAGTACCCTGCATAGATGTCCGCAGGGATCTCAAAGACAGTATTGACTTCAATCTTCTTTCCTCCTTTCTGAGGCCTTTTATCATCTGCCATTTTCTTCAGCTGAGGAATTTGCACAATTGAGTTCTCTGAAGAAGTATGCAGCTTTTCTTTGAGGAACGCTGCAAATGAGTTAAGTTGATGAGAACCTAGTGATTCAGTAGCAGATATGTGTACCTGTGAACAAAGTATATGTGTGAAGAATTTGGAGAGGTCATATGCGTTCTCGGAAGTTTTTGCAAAATTGAACAAGTTTGAGGAAATTGACCCGATATGTCTTGAAGAATTTCACTAAGCATTCTTTGTCTTAGGTTCCAGAGTAGTGCGGATCATGAGATTCACACAATTGAGGAATCATGAAGAATAACGTCACTTAGAGAAACAGATCAAGAACTGAAGATTTGCGCTAGGTGTTTAGATATGGAGGTTGAAGAATAAACACCTTTTGAAGATTTGATGAAAATCATCAGTAGAATAAATGCGGTAAAAAGTAACTTTTAATTACCCTTGATGAAGAACATGATGAACAAGGGGTGTAGATTTACAAGTTCTCCGGCTCGGATCTTCCATGCCCTAACTTGGCGGAGGAAGACAACTACAGCGGCGGCGGAGGGAAGATTTCTGCGGCCGGTGCGAGTACGACGGCGATGAGGTCGAGGCAGTGAAGCTCTTCTTCACTGGCTATGATGGAGATAGCGGTGGCGCTACGGCTTGAGAAGCTTGAGCGATGGAATGAGTTCAAGCAGAGTAAAAACAAAATGAGGAAGGGAAGGGGTATTTATAGATGAGGTGAAAAACTGTTCGCCCGAAGAATTTGGATGAACGTGCCTGTCGGTGTCAAAACCGGCGGATCTCGGGTAGGGGGTCCCGATCGGTGCATCAAGGCTGATGGTAACAGGAAGCAAGGGACACATATGTTTACCCAGGTTCGGGCCCCCTCGATGGAGGTAAAACCCTACTTTCTGCTTGATTAATATTGATGATATGGGTAGTACAAGAGTAGATCTACCACGAGATCATAGAGGCTAAACCCTAGGAGCTAGCCTATGATGCTATGAATGTAATTGTGATCGGCCTTCTAAGGACCAACCTCTCCGGTTTATATAGACACCAGAGAGGGCTAGGGTTTACATGGAGTCGGTTACAGGGAAGGAAATATAGTATCCGGATCGCCAAGCTTTCCTTCCACTCCAAGGAAAGTCCCATCCGGACACGAGCCGAAGTCTTGAGTCTTGTATCTTCACGCTTCAATAGTCCGGACGCTGTACACAGTCCGGCTGTCTGGATACCCCCTAATCCAGGACTCCCTCAGTAGCCCCTGAACCAGGCTTCAATGACGATGAGTCCGGCGCGCAGTATTCTCTTCGGCATTGCAAGGCGGGTTCCTCCTTCGAATACTCCAAAGTAATTATCGAACACTCAAATCGTGTCCGGACTTGAAAAACGGTCTTCGCATACCACCGTAGAGAGAACGATATTTCACAAATGCAATCTGTTGACAATTTTTCCTGATGACGTGACACGTTATTATGATCGGATCCATTATTCGAACCGTTTCCACACAACCAGCTACAACGCATATTACGAGGCGGTTTCTGTGACACGTCTTGTCAAAGCAGAGATCGTGTCCCGTTATTACGGGATTCTCATTAATACGGGTATGGGTAATCTAACCGTGCCGCTAATCGCGGCGAGTGGGAGGCCGACGGGCTCCACCAGGCAAGTGGGGAAGCACAAAAAGCCTTTATCGCCTTTATAAGGAGGTCAGGTTCCTTTCTCCTTTACCCACGCCTTCTTCTCCCGCTGGCTCATTCCCCTCTGTGCGAGCCCTAACGCCCAAGCACTCTTCTTCCCCGTTGAAAGGAAGTCTCCCGAAGATGTCTGGGTCCGGAGCAGGAGGTAAATGGATGGCGTCAACTTTCCAGGAGAAGGACATCAAGAAGCTCCGGGCAGCCGGGTATCTGGCCCAGAAGATCGGCCACCGTCTTACCCCGGAGGGACAGGTCGTCCCCACTCCGAAATCTCATGAGAGAGTCGTGTTCCTTCCCCATTTCGTCCTGGGCTCGGGTTTCCCCTTCACCCGTTCGTTCAGGGAGTTATGTATTACTATGGGATCGATTTTCATGATCTTTCCCCCAACTCCTTCCTCAATATCTCGACGTTCATCGTCGTGTGCGAGGCATTTCTCCGGATCCCACCTCACTTCGGCCTATGGCTGAAGATCTTCAATGTGAAGCCCAAGGTGGTGAGTGGCGAACACGCCGAGTGCGGCGGCGCCATGGTAAGCAAGATGCCCAAGGCCGTTTGGCCAAAAGGCGCTTTCAACGACTCCGTCAAGGAATGGTAGCAACAGTGGTTCTATATCACCGAACCACGCGGCAAGAAATGGGCGGCAACTCCAGAGTTCAGATCCGGAGCTCCACTGTGCTCACGTCCTGGCCCGAGAAGGGCCCGAACTGGTGCTTGTCCGACGAGCTGTTACTGCTCCAGACATGCATTCTGGGTGTGGTCGATAGGGACGTCAAACTCGTCGACATAGTCCAGGTGATGCTAGTTCGCCTGGTTCTCCCTTGTCAGCGCCAAGCTTGTACCCTATGGGAGTTCGATCCGGCCGAGCACCAAACCCTTCGGGAGCTTTATGATTCCTCCCACAAGGATATCTGGAAGGTGCTCTTAAAGTCCGGCAAATCGTGGCCGGGCCCCGCCGAGGACCGTGGGTATCAATCATCCCATTCTCCAAGCTCGGTAAGTCACAGCCACACCCTGTCTATTCATGCTTTAATTGGTATGTTATGCGGGATACACCTTAATCGTGTTTCATTGCAACCTCAGGGATGGGTAAAGAAGGTGGAGCGGCTACATTGTCCAGCCTCCTGCCGGAGGAACCGGCCGGACCTCTTCTGACGAAGATGTTGGTCCCCGCGCCTTACATGGCACCAAGGAAAGAGGCCTCCAAGAAGGTCAAGAAGACTCGGGGTGGCCTTCGCCGTTGTGAGGCTTCGGACGCCAAATCCGAAGACTCCAGCGACGATCCTTCATCCGAGGATGAAGAGGAGGAAGCAGAGGAGGATGAGCCTCACTCTGATGGTGGGAGGTAGAGGACGGCCTCCACATCTCTAGAGGCCGGATCGCGCAAGAGGGGGAAACATTCCCACCCAGGGGCATCCCCCACGGCTGCCGATAGCAGCCCGGAGTGGGATCCCAGGGCCCAGCCCCTGGAGAAGTCGTATGTATCCGGACATGCATATGTGTTCGGGATTGTTTTTGGGTGCAGTAGTTTTGACTGTTGCTTGTATATTGCACAGTCCAGCATGGTCTTGCGCCGGCCAGTCCTCCTCGGAGGATTCACTGGACTCGGACGCTTTGGCGAGCGAGACGCCTCCGCAGGCCCCTTCCCCCAAGTCTGGGCGCGACACTAAGGTGTCGCCTCAACAAGACCCGGACCAGGGAGGACATATCCCTGGTGCCGAACACGCAGGGATGGATACGACCCCCGGGACCTCTAGGGTTATGGGATCGAGCAAGCAGCCACCCCTGATGGCGGGGGGCCTGCCTACGCCACCGGCGTCCTCTGTTCAAGCAGAGCTGCCTGGTGGTCTATCGACAGCGTTGGAGAACGCGTCTATTGTAGATGAGCATCGGGCCCTTATGGGCGAGGTGGTTGAAAGGATTCAGCCAGCCGAGAGCGGGCTGAACGCGTCCTGCCTTAGTCTTATAAAGGCTTTTGAGGTATGTTTCCTAGGAAACCCTTAAGGAATTGTCATAATATAAGTAGTAGCCCCTGATGCACTGTCCGGTGAAGGAGATAGAGCCGGGCAGGGGATCAAACCCCCTGCCTTCGCAGGAGCCTATGTAAATAACGTATACCCTTTGGTGTGAAAACAGGCATCCGCTGAGAGGACGTCTGCTTTCAATGCGGAAGTGTCCGAACTGAAGCAGAGCCTTGCACGGTCCAAGGAAGAACTCGGCCGTGTGCGGAAGCAACTGGAAGACAAGGAAGGTATGTTGAAAACATTTGTCTTGGAGTTGGCACGAACGAATGGTTGTGCAGAATAAAAAGTTTTAGTATTGTGTGCTCTAGGAGAGGGTGCCGAATACGAGGCACTAAAGAAAGCTTTGGCTGATGCCAACAAGAACGCTGAGGCCGAACAGGCGCTTCGTGAAAAACACGAGGCCAGGGTTATCACAGCTGAGCGAGAGCTCCAGGAAGCTGTGAAGAAAAGCAAGGGCTTGGAGCAAAGTCTAAAAGGGAAAGAATCCGAGCTCGCCCAAGCTCTCGAGGATGTAGAAGGTGCTCAGGAAGAAGCCCGAGGTGCTGCGCAGGACATTCAGGAGGCCCAAAAAGTGGCGGCTGGTAAGGCCATCTGTATTCTTAGCTTCGTATATGTTAGAATGTGAAGAATCCAAGCGGCAGGCTGATATCTTATTTTTCCAGGGGCTTTTGCGGATCTTCCTTGCAGCATATCAGATGCTGCTCAATTCTACCGCACCAAGGAGAAGAAGACTGCGGAGAGGGATTTCTGGTCGCAGTATCTGGTGCCGAACTATCCGATGCCATTTATCGATCAGATGAAGCAGCTGGTTGAACTGCACCAGGCGGCCGAACTAGCCATGAAGGACTTAGTTGTCCGGCTGTGGCCTGCGGAGCCGATTCCAAGCAGCTACTTCGCACTCGTTAAGCGGATCGTGGGCGCCAGTCCTCGGCTTGATGCTATCAAGCGATCAGTCTGCATAGAAGGCGCGCGTATGGCGTTTGCCCATGCGAAAGTGCATTGGGGGAGGCTTGACGCGGAAAAGCTGATCACTAAGGGGCCGCCGGAGGGTAAGGAACACATCAAGCCCGACCTGTATTATGAAGGTGCGATGAAAGGGGCCCGCCTTGTGGCGGACAAGTGTTCTAAAGATATCATATTTCCCTGAGGGCATCTGTGCCGCTTGTTGTAATATGGGATAATGGCATGATTGTTATATATTGCCTATTTTATTTGAACATATGTTCTTCCTGTGCGGCTGTTTATTGTATGCAAATTCTGGGAGTTGGTCAGTCGTCGGCTTCTGCCCCCTCGTAAAAAGGATACGGGGGTGTTCGGCATATATCTGAACGCTCTTTATCCCATAGTTGGGTCCTTTTAAGGAGGTGTATCTTTCCATGAACCAGGCAATCGGACTATAGGGATTTATTACTCTCACTTAGCCATAGGAATTCGAGTATGGTCGGCGCAGCCCCTAGTGTTCGAAAGGCCGAACTAGGGGCTCTATTGGCGCCTGATCAGAAGACCGATCCGTCGCACTTAGCATTTATAATGGCGTTATGCGAAATAAATCTTTAAGGATTTTATGACCTCTCGAATAGCGGACCGGCTCTCGCTTCATCATGACAGTCGGTTTTTGGCTTTCTCTACTGAGGTGCTCATCCGGCTGAACCGGGACACAATCGCAGTAGTTCTCCCAGCGTTACCTTAGATGATAGAACGGAACGTAAGGTACCAAAACATGGGAGCCGGGCAAACCCAACCAATAACCCAAGACATGATTCGGAGCAGATGCATACAGTGCTATAAGTTCGGGGTGCCGAACGACCGAAAAGGTGGTCGGACTTGATTGTCGTACTGTGGAGCCCCTGGTACAACTAGGCGAACGCGGAGTGTGGCTTTCATTTTCGGCAAAGAGGCGTCGGCGATAAACGACAGCGGGTAATTGCTATTTAAGTCTACGCATTGTAGTAGAATGATATGCCTATGCATATTAGTATGATGTATGGAAAGAGGTGTTATTTGGCGGAACCTATTATGGCCGGACTAGAATTAATTGACTAGATTTAATCATAGGAAACATGGCTAGCAACGATGAAGGACAGGGTTCTGGTGATTGCGACGACGTCTACCGGGCGGCAGACGAATTTTTTAGCCTTACCGACGATCAACAGATGTTGTTGCTGGGCCCACCAGTGGCATCGGGGACTGAGACCGACACGCAGACCGGTGCTGAGACCGACACGCAGACCGGTGCTGAGACTGAGACCGGCGCTGAGATTCAGACCGGCATCGAGACTGGCGCTGAGACCGGTGCTGCCTCGGGGAGGAGCCGATGTAGAGTCGAAAGCAAAGAGGCAACGGCTTCCTAACAAACTCAGGACTACTAGACTGGTGGTCACGGAGGTGGACGACGGCAATTTTGAGCCAAAGGCGCCCGAGGAAGCGCGCGCGTGCTACGGCAATCAAATAGGCTGCATCATACGGACAACTGCCACCATCAACGATGAGAATCTAAAGAAGATAGAAAATATGAGGAGCTCCCTCCTAAAGAAGTTTCACCAGATATTCTTGTTCCCGGGCCGGAATGAGAAGGATTATGAAGATCCAGACAAGGACCCGGCAATGAAGAAGATAAACAAACACGCCATGACCAAGTTTAGCAACGCGTTTGCCGCCTGGAAAAATCGAGTGAAAGCAAAGATCAACGACGGGGAACCCTACTCCGAGATTGTAAAGGATAGTCCGACAATCACGGAAGAGCAGTTTCAAATATTCAAGGAGGCTTGCGAGGCCGAAGCTGCCAAACAAAAGTCTAAGTACATGAAGGGGCTTCAAAAGAGGAACATTGGAACCCACCACCTCGAAAGCCGTGGTTACGGCGGAAAGAGGTCCAAATGGGCCAAGGAGGACGCGGAAGCCGTGAGTCTGGGCATCCCAGACCCCTTGGCGGATTTCACCGTCCCGCAGGAGCGTGACATCCTGAGGGCCCGGCACCGTTGGGACCCAGTGAAGAAGGTTTACGAGACAACACCGGTCATTACGGAGTTCATGAGACTGCTGGTAATTTTAGTTTCTGATCAATTCGACTGCACACGTTAGTCATATTTGTAAATGATCCTTGTGCCTTTTGCAGAGAGAGCAGCACTGGATTGCGGCCGAAAGCAACTCGCCATCTGAGGCATTGGCGAGGCCCAAGTGGGACACTCCATTCAACCGGGCGTTGAACATACTGAAACAACAACCGGTGGATACTCGACCGTCGTATGGACGCGTGCACGGTGTCGGAGACGGCGCCACGTGGAAGAAGTACTACCGTGAGACCACATAGGAGAAAAAGGAAAGATGGAGGTTAACTGAAGAAAGCATCAACAAGAAGGTTGAGATTGCAGTTGAGAAGAAATCATCTCAGACAGCGGTAGCTGCCGCAAAACAGGCGATTGCAGATATATCTACTTCCTTGGTGACGGGCGTTTACACTTGGACAAGGCAAAATCTAGAAAAAAATGCAGAGGACTTTCCCCTTGCTGACTTCTTGGGAGCACCTGCTCTCGCACCAGCTCCCGTACCTACTCCCACACTGGCTCCCGCACCGGCTCCCGTACCTGCTCCCGCACCGGCTCCCGCACCGGACGTGCTCGGTGGTGCCTCCTCTTTGGCTGAGCTCGATGCCCTCACGGTATCTGCCACACCGGCCCCCTTCAATATAAATGTATAATCTCCCATTTTCGTTGCCTTTCGGATGTCTCACGTCGCAGACTTTTCTTTGCAGACCGACGAAACCCCGTGCACCATATTGTACACCATCGGCGAACAAAAGGTGGACGTGGGGAAGGGGACGATAATGGAGCCGAAGGAACCATTGTTCCACAGCCGGTCGACCCCCCCGAACGTCTTCAAGGTTTCCGTGGCCAGTGTCAAACCGGGCCACGAGAATTTTCCTCCTCTAATACTAGTGGGGGATGACGACGAGACCCCGCGGCGGCTTGGTGATTGTTGCAATGGGTGGGTCCTGTTGTGGCCAAAGAGTCTGCTTCATCTGGAGGCGGCCGGGAGCACACCCACGAGCACGCAGCTTCAGCAAGGTATGAACATCAACACCCCACCTACCCAATTAGCGTCGGGTGTCGGGTTGGGTGATAGCGAACGGGGTAAGCAGGTGGCTCCTCAGGGTGAGGATGAGGATGAGGATAGCGGACGGGGTAAGCAGGTCGCCATGGATGAGGATGAGGATGATGATGGCGCTGAAAAGTATGTCTATACTGGCGCCTTCTCAGGGTTTGAGCATCATGAGTCGGTGCCTGAATTACCGTCTCAACGTATTATTGACGACCATCCGATGGTAAAGAAGTCTAGGAAGAGAGCGAGGAAAGGCAAAAAAGCTGATTCTATGATCCAGCCGCCTCAGCAGCCTCGGCTTCAGGACCGTGTAGATATCCCCGATGCGGATAAATGGCATATCCCCGGTCGACCAATCCTACCTGAAACAGTGCTACGGGCCAGATTCGGCGATCTAAGGAGACTTCATGACAATGTGCTGCGGGTAGAGAAAGGCCTCATCGCCTCGAAAGATCCAGGATACCCACTCTACGTGGTTAACGTTCCACGGCAAATGTCATACGTCGACGGCTTCCCCGCGGATAAGTTCTTCCTCCGATTCGATTACATATTCGACATGTTTCACATGAAGAAGCTGGATTTTACGTTTGTCCGCCTTTATGCCTTGCACATGAACTACATCATTGGGGTTGAGCAGATACGTTTTATCTGTGTCGCTGACCCGTACTACATACACGAGGGCTTCTTGGGAGTCTGTGCATAGCATCATGAATACGCGAGGGATTACATCGTCAGTTTCATGCTCGCCAATAAGGACAAGGAGGCAATTCTCGTGCCTTGTCATCCCGTGTAAGTCATCCGCGCTGCTATCCTTCCTTCGATTTCAATAATTCATTTGCACGGTGGAGGCTAATTAATTTGAGGTGTACTTATTTTGCGCAGCGGCGGGCGCGCCGTCCTCATCATCCTCTACCCCTGATTCTCCCATGCTCTTTACTTGGACTCATCGAAGAACATTCACAAAAAGGATTACACCCACATCAAAGATGTTCTCAACAGTGCTATGTTTTACTACCAAGAAAGGGGTGGAGAGGTTAGGGACAAGAAGAGAAGGGGCGGCAGGGCCGCCTTCACCCATAAGACCGACTTCTGCTGCATCCAGCAACCGAACGATTCTCTTAATGATGGATTCTATGTCCTACACCACATGCTGGAGTACAGACGGGATCACCAGAACCTTCACATGGCACCTAGATCTGGCGATGCCCATATTCTGCAATGGGCAAAGGACATAGGAGATATCGAGGATCATCAACTTCGAGCTGAGTTCTATAACATCCAGCGCGAACTTGCCCAAATCATTATGAATGGGGTTGTCGGAAAAACAGGGATGTTCCATGCAGAAGGACAAATGTCGCGGGAAGACGTCCGAACATGGATAGCCTCTCAGCGTCTCGACATGGAGCCTTTCACTAAGCTCGATGACTATCTCCCTGACATGGATGGATGGCACGACATGATGGAGTGATTGTTGACATATGACAATGTGTCTGTTTAGTCCATACTTTCTTTTATGACAAAACTTTGAGTTATGCACGGTGAAACTTTATTTGTGATGTAATTAAACCGTCCTCCTCCTCGACTAGCGAAAATCACTCTAGTTAGGTCATGTTGGGTACGATGAACTTTGTTATTTATGCTTATGATATGTTGTTTCTATTTTTGCCAAGTCTGTCTCTTTCTGTTGCTCAACTATATATGTTGCATATCATCGACTCATGTGACGATGCAGGTGCATAGATCATATATGGCGAAGAAGTGCTACGCCAGGAGTATATATACGACAAGTGGCCGGAGTGTCAGGCCCAGGTGTACCGGTTTTCGGTTTCCAAGCGACACGCAGTACTTAGTTTAGGTTCACGCTAATGCGAGAGAGGGATATGAACTCATGTACTCAAAGTGATATCTATTCTCGCGTATATCATTGTTTAGATGGATGACGATGTATTTGCTAGTAATCGAGACTTGTATCACTATTTTCGAGATTGATGACGAGAGACCACTTTGTGTTGGATGATGATTATGATGATGACATGATTTAATGAGACTAATTGTATGTATATGCTATGATTACATTTGTATGTGGATGATATGCTAAGGATTACTGTATAAAGCCTATTCAAATACAAAACAAATAAAAAACAAATATGCAGGAAAAAAAACTAATAAAACTAGTAGTAGCGAGGGGGGGAAATTTAGCAGTAGCACCGACTTACCAGTAGCGCTTCCTGCTGAAAAGCGCTGCAGGTAATATCAGTAGCACCCTTTTCCAAAGAGCGCTACAGCTATTCATCAGTAGCAGTAGCGTGGGTCAACAGGCGCTACTGCTATACGTTAGCTGTAGCGCCTTATTAGTAGCGCCGGTACCCGCGCTACTGAGAGGGCCAAAACCCGCGCTGCTGCTAGGCTTTTCCTTAGTAGTGGGAGGGGGTTGTGAGTGGGTCAAGAATGAATCCGAACTGCCTTCTACCTGCATGTTCCTTCCTTTGTGTGTCCGGGATAGTTCCATGCCGCCAGTTCTGTTCTGCATCAATCGTTAGTTTGCAAATGCGAAATGCTTGAAGACAACTAGGTGTCCTCTTGTTGTTGCTCCCAGGGTCCCTAATCGGGCCCTGGTGTGCCCAGCCGTTAGACCGTGAGGTGGTACGGACTCCGCAGTGGATGTCCGCATGGTTAGCCTGGGTAATTTACCACGTAGAATCTAGTTGACGTGGTTTTACCCGTTAGCATACGGTAAGCTATCGTATGGGAAGGTGTCGAGGATTTATTCTTTGGCGTAGCATTTTTGGATGGTCCGAAGACAACCGTTTAGAGTGGTAGGCCAACAGAACTTGGCCTTTGCGCCTTACATCTTTTAGGAGATGTTTTCCATGGCGTCATACCCTTGTGGGCTTCGTGTGTTATGGAGCCCCCGGACTACTAGGTCTAGAGGCACTGCAATTGACTTGCCGTGGTTTATGTGGTCCTGGGCGGTCGGCCATACTGTTACGCTCTGGGGGGGTCTTGATGAGGCATCTCCCCTTTATTGCTTCCGGCATGCGACCAACCGCTTTGTTTTGAGCATTCTGCATTCTCTACTGGTATGCTTTGTCGTCCTTCTCGGGGTACCGTGAATTTCACACGGCTGATCCAGCGTGTGTCTTCGGTCGAGTAGGCTTGTGCTGCTCTTTGTCCGTTTATCAGACTGAGTGTTGCCGGACTTGGCGCCAGCTTCCTTGTCTTGATGTTTATGACCTTTATGCCGAGGCCTGAGGGTGCCTCTTCATGTCTGCTTCTTGGCGCCTTGGACCATAGTGATGCGTGGGTGTCTGTGTGCATGCTCGTGGTTTTCCTGCTCGAGTTGAGGTAGCCAGTTCTGTCGTGTGTGCCCTTTATTGGGGCTCCCGAGTTCGTACTCTTCGGCGGCCAGTATCTTGGTCCACCTATCCTCTAGCGCATCTTGGTTAGATGTAAGCTGCTCTTGCTTCCTTTGCAGGCTCCTTGCCGTAGCCATGAGTTGTTGCTTGTAGCGAACTTGTTCCACTGGGTCTTCCGGTACGCCGAATTCGTCGTTACCGAGGCTTGCCTCGTCGTCGGAGGGGGGGTGTGATTGTCCCTCTCCCTGCATCCCGTCGTCATTGGTCCGGCCTGCTTAAGTGTAGGCTGACTAGGGTTGTATTCCTTTTTGGCACCGTCCGGACTGCTCTCGTTTCCAGGACCATTTTTGGTGTGGCGGGGCTTGGGGTGGTGCCGATAACGCACATGTTTTGCTTTTCTCCTTGAGGGGTTATCCTCCATTGCCTCGCCGCCACTGGTTTCCATTGGGGTGTCCACTGCCCTATACGCGGTGGTCCCTGTAGTCCTCCTGCATCGTCGTCCATACTGTCGACGTCTTCGGAGTCGAAGTCAAGCACGTCGGTTAAATCATCGATCGTGGCAATGAAGTGGGTGGTCAGTGGGCAACGAATTCGGTCGTTGTCTGCTTCCCACTCGAGCCGGACATAGTTCATGCTAGAATCTCCTGACAAGGAGAGAAACTTCAATAAGTCTAGCATGTCGCCAAAGGGCGAGTGCTGAAAGACGTCCGCCGTGGTGAACTCCATCACCGGAGTCCAACCAGGATTGGCGGGCTCAGGGACGTGCGGACTGGAGCCTACAACCGGACACGAGTCCGGAGGTCCAGAGTCACAGTCTTCCTTAGAAGTGAGGCTTGTGTTTGGCGCCGTCGCCAATGAGGGTATGGCCTGCGGGGCGGGGTCCCGCCCTCCATCCTTAGGCAACGCAACCTGTCCCGGATTTAGATCTGAGGCTTCTACCGGGATGATATCCCGAGCAACGTCTGTCAGCAGGTCTAAGCCGTGCTCATCACGACTGTTCGGCGCTTCTGGCGCTGGCCCGAATCCGTCGAAGATCAAGTCTCCTCGGGTATCCATCGTGTGGTTCAGGTTTCCGAACCCGATTTGAGGGTAGGGGCATAGCTATCGATCTGCTCCAGGTGGCCAAGCGAATTGGCCCGCAGCGCGAAGCCGCCGAACACGAAGATCTATCCAGGGAGGAAAGTCTCACCCTGGGCAGCATCGTTGATGACGATTGAAGGAGCCATCGAGACTGACAGCGACAACACAGAGGAACTCTCAATGAAAGCACCAATGTCGGTGTCAAAACCGGCGGACCTCGGGTAGGGGGTCTCGATCTGTGCGTCAAGGCTGATGGTAATAGGAAGCAAGGGACACAGATGTTTACCCAGGTTCGAGCCCTCTCGATGGAGGTAAAACCCTACTTCCTGCTTGATTAATATTGATGATATGGGTAGTACAAGAGTAGATCTACCGCGAGATCGTAGAGGCTAAACCCTAGGTGCTAGCCTATGATGGTATGAATGTAATTGTGATCGGCCTTCTAAGGACCAACCTCTCTGGTTTATATAGACACTGGAGAGGGCTAGGGTTTACATGGAGTCGGTTACAAGGAAGGAAATATAGTATCCGGATTGCCAAGCTTGCCTTCCATGCCAAGGAAAGTCCCATCCGGACACGGGCCGAAGTCTTGAGTCTTGTATCTTCACGCTTCAATAGTCCAGATGTTGTACATAGTCCGGCTGCCCGGATACCCCCTAATCCAGGACTCCCTCAGTGCCCCTAACCCTTCTCATTCTCTATGTGTCACCCACATACTGAGAGGTGAAGATCGTGTGAGATCGTGGGTGAATAGATAAGTATATCATGGAATGAGTAACGGTTTGAGCGGCAAAAAGTCGATAATTCGGCTAAGAATATTTTAAAGTTTCATTCGCAATTTCTTCAGCTGGCAAGGACATGGTGAGGAATTTGAACGAGTTTCAAATAGAACACACATGAAGAATTTGTGAACAGACTGGGTTGAGTTTAGCATAAAGGGGGAAGGGTCTGATCACATTCACATAGCAGAAAAGTCAACTTGAAGAATTAGCAATAAGTGAATGCTGTAGGGGACATAAACTCAATATAGTCCATGAAGAAAACGACGCAGAGAGTGAAGACAATGCAAAGTTGAAGAATTTGAAAAACTGAGGAATTTCAAAAATGAGGAAAAACTCAAATCGAAGAATTTCAACTTTGGTTGGTGGCGTAACCCACCGTATAAGAAAGCTAATTTCAGACACCGCGTACAACTCTCGTAGGGTTCTGAGAATCAATTTCTTCATTAATTTCTTCGCACTTAGAGGGTTAGTCTTCATTGATTGAAGAAAAACTTTACTTCATGTGTTGTACATCTAAGTCATCAAGTTAGCATAAGTGTTAGGATGTGTGTCCTTTGTCTTCGAGTGCTGAACTGGGTTGTGTGCAATCTTGATGGCACTCTCATTGTCGCAGTAGAGTGGCTCATTCTTCACGTTGATGCCATAGTCCTTGAGTGTTTGCTTCATCCATAGTAATTGAGCACAGCAAGATCCAGCAGCAATGTACTCAGCTTCTGCAGTGGAGAGTGATATGCAGTTCTGCTTCTTCGAGGACCAACATACCAAGGATCATCCGAGGAAATGACATATGCCTGACATTGACTTGCGGTCCACCCGATCACCAGCATAGTCAGAGTCTGAATATCCAGTGAGATCAAAGAAAGAGCCCTAGGGATACCATAATCCAAGTGTTGGTGTGTGAGCTAGATATCGAAGAATATACTTCACAGCCTTATGGTGTGATTCCTTCGGTGTAGCTTGAAATCGGGCACACATGCAAACACTAAGCATAATATCCGGCCTAGATGCACATAGGTCCAATAAAGAGCCAATCATGGAGCGGTATACCTTTTGATCGAAGTCATTACCATTTTCATCAGTGCATAGATGGCCATTAGTGGGTGAGGGAGTCCTGGACTAGGGGGTGTCCGGACAGCCGGACTATCACCATCCGCCGGACTCCAAGACTACGAAGATACAAGATTGAAGACTCCGTCCGTGTCCGGATGGGACTTTCCTTGGCGTGGAAGGCAAGCTTGGCAATACGGATATGTAGATCTCCTACCATTGTAACCGACTCTGTGTAACCCTAGCCTCCTCCGGTGTCTATATAAACCGGAGGGCTTTAGTCCGTAGGACACAACGTACATCACAACAATCATACCATAGGCTAGCTTTAGGGTTTAGCCTCCTTGATCTCGTGGTAGATCCACTCTTGTACTATCAATATCATCAATATTAATCAAGCAGGACGTAGGGTTTTACCATCAAGAGGGCCCGAACCTGGGTAAAACATCGTGTCCCTTGTCTCCTGTTACCATCCGCCTAGACGCACAGTTCGGGACCCCCTACCCGAGATCCGCCGGTTTTGACACCGACATTGGTGCTTTCATTGAGAGTTCGTCTGTGTCGTCACCGATAGGAAGGATGCCTCCACCCGTCTTCAAAGACGGTATTTTCGCCAAAGGGGCCTTGGCCGCTGGCCAAACTATACGGCTAGGCGGTTTTCTTATGACCGCCTGTCCGGCCACTGCTTCGACAATGACTTCCCAAGTCGTCAAAAGCAATCTCCGTGTCAGCTCGGAATTCGTCGAGTGGCTGGATCCAATGGAGCTCTCGTCTGTCAACGAGCTCTTGGATCGCATCGCCGCCCTGGGAGTCGCTACAGACTACAATCAGATTGGGCTTAAAACCGATCTGAGAGAGATTAACTCTCCCCAGGCCACCCACCACGTCGCAGTGGTAGAGGAGCAATGCGGCGACTCTTCGCCTATATTGAAAACTAGTCACATCCGGATTCCCGAACCCTCCATGCCGGATTTCCGCGGAGCGACGGACTCCGACCGAGCATTGAACTTAAAATCATGCATCGTTCCGGACTCGCTAGATCGTGTCCAGCAATCCAAGCTTCCGAATTCGGAAACTCATCGGCCTTTAAGCCCCAAGATGGGCCGGGATCCGGATTTTAGTCCACCCACCCGCCCAAACATATGCGATCTATCTCTAATACGGCAAGAGCCCGCTGAAACAGTACATCACTACTGGGCCATATTCCTCCTGGTTATGGACAGGATAAAGGACTGCCGAGAGGAAAACGCAATCTCAATCTTTTGCAATAATTGCACGGACAAGGGAATATTGAACGCCATCGGCCGTCGTAAAATTATACGCTTCACCGATCTGGCGTCCATAGTACGAAAGTACTGTGCGATGGAGTGTTTCCGGAAAACCAAAAACCAATTTTGGGATAATCCGGCCCCGAACACAACCCCAGTCCGCAACAAAAGGGTGCATCACACTTAGGCCCCAAATGCAAAAACCAAAAAGCAAAAACCCCATAAAGGGCACGGAACCGTACTAGAGGGATGGCTCAATGGACCCTGTAAGCTTCATAGTACAGAGGGAGCCGTCCCAACACATAGCCTTCGAGCATGTTGGATATTACGGCAGGTGCCCAAAAGTGGCAAGGAGCTCCAACAATACCGGTACGGTATCAACAGTCTTCGAGACCTTCACATCAAACAATATGCGAAAACGAACAATCCGCGGCCTCGCCGAAGTCTACCAAGTAGCAACAGCAAATCCATGGAGCGACACAGCTATTACCTTCAACGCCAGCGACGAACCTAAATTCAGAACAGCCCGAGCACCAGCCGCACTGGTGCTTAGTTCCATAGTGGACGGCTTTCGACTTACAAAGGTCCTCATGGATGGCGGCAGCGGACTAAACCTCATCTATGAGGAAACTCTTCAAAAAATGGAAATCAATTGGAGCCGTATTGAGCGAAGCAGCACAACCTTCAGAGGAATAATCCCTAGCCGGGAAGCGCGCTGCACCGGAAAAATCACACTCGATGTGGTGTTCGGCTCGCCGGATAATTACAGATCCGAATAAGTCACGTTCCAAGTGGCCCCGTTCAACAGCAGATATCACGCTATATTAGGACGAGAGGCATTCACAATTTTTCAAGCCGTACCCCATTACGGGTATATGAAGCTCAAAATGCCTGGGCCCGGCGGAATAATCACTCTCGCTAGTGATCCGGACATAGCACTCCGCGCCGAAAACAAGACAGCCGCACTAGCCCTGGAGGCACTATCCGAGGCCCTAGCGGCAGAAGAACTCACCACGCTGCACTCTATGGTAAACAGGGACAATGTGATACTTGATAAAAGATCCAAGTCCACCTCCTTCAAACCAGCAGATGAAATAGTGAAATTCCAGGTCCATCCAACGGACCCAACAAAGACGGCCTCCATTGGGGCACAATTAAACCCTAAGGTAGACGCCGCACTGCGCGAATTCCTTTGGGAAAATTGGGACATTTTCGCCTGGCATCCTTCGGACATTCCCGGAATCCCACGCAGATTGGCAGAACACAGCCTAAACATCCTAAAAGGATTCAAGCCGGTCAAACAGGCTCTTCGACGATTTTCTGAACCCAAAAGACAGGCAATGGGAGAAGAGCTAGCCAAACTATTGGAAGCCGGATTCATTAGAGATATCAAACATCCGGATTGGCTAGCAAATCTGGTAATGGTACCAAAGAAGGACAAATCCTGGCGCCTATGCGTCGATTTTAAAGACCTCAATAAGGCTTGCCCAAAGGATCCCTTCCCCCTCCCCCGCATCGACCAAATTATCGATGCTACCGCAGGGCACGATTCATTGTGCTTCCTCGACGCATACTCTGGTTACCATCAAATCAAGATGGCGGAAGCAGACCAAGCCGCAACGGCATTCATCACTCCATACAGACCATTCTGCTTCAACACGATGCCCTTCGGACTTAAAAATGCCGGCGCAACATATCAGCGCATGATTCAAACATGTCTGGCTACCCAGATCGGCAAAACAGTCGAGGCATACGTAGACGACGTAGTCGTCAAAACAAAACACGTGGAAACTCTAGTAGACGATTTGAGGCTCACATTCGACAACCTCAGAGCATATGACATCAAGCTGAATCCGGAAAAATGCGTTTTCGGCGTACCAGTCGGAAAGCTGCTGGGCTTCATTGTATCCGGTAGAGGAATTGAAGCAAACCCGGCTAAAATCCGAGCTCTGTCACAGTTGGATATCCCAAAAGACCTCAAACAGATACAAAAATTAACAGGATGTGTGGCAGCTTTAAGCCGCTTTATCTCCCGTCTAGGAGAAAAGGCATTGCCCCTCTATCGCCTCCTCAGGCGCACCGAACACTTCGAGTGAACGGATGCTGCCACTGCCGGACTCAAAGAAATAAAGGCCATATTGGCAACAAATCCGGTCCTGGCTGCGCCCAATCTGGGCGAACCAATGTTGCTATACATCGCAGCAACGCATCAAGTTGTAAGCGCGGTACTCGTCGTCGAACGAGAGACAGAAGGGCATAAATTCCCTCTTCAAAAACCAGTGTATTATGTATCCACTGTGTTAACTCCCTGCAAATCCCGTTACCCACACTATCAGAAGATAGCGTATGCGGTGTTCATGGCATCCCGGAAGCTCCGACACTACTTTCAAGAGTGTTCGATAACAGTGGCCTCCGAAGTACCACTCAATGACATCATAAATAACTGCGACGCAACGGGCAGGATTGCAAAATGGGCCATTGAGCTCTTACCATTCGATATAACTTACAAACCTCGGCAAGCTATAAAATCACAAGTTTTGGCTGACTTTGTCGCTGAATGGACCGAAGCCGAACTCCCTAAAGAGTATAGCGCATACTCCAATTGGATTATGCATTTCGACGGCTCTAAAATGTTGGCCGGACTGGGGGCTGGCGTCATACTAACGTCCCCGACCGGGGATACAGTCCAATACGTACTTCAAATAATGTACACGGACTCCAACAACGCAGCCGAATATGAGGCCCTTTTACATGGTCTCCGGATAGCAATCTCCATGGGCATTCAACGCCTAGAGGTGCGCGGGGATCAAACCTTGTAATATCCCAAATAAATGGATATTTCGATGCCAAGGATCCAAAAATGGCAGCATATCGCAACGCTGTCTTAAAAATGTCAGCTTGGTTCAAAGGACTCGAATTCCATCACGTAGCCCGAGATAATAACCAAGCGGCCGACGTACTGGCACGCATCGGCGCAAAACATGATGTTGTCCCTCCAAACATCTTCCTGGAACGGCTCTTCAAGCCATCCGTACTATGGGAAGAGGAGCCCGGAAATGACAAACCCGAAACAACCGCGCCAACCGGCGGTTCAGCCGATGACATAACACCTTCAGCCCACGACATAATGGCGGTAATCGCCCCGTGGACAGAGCCTTTCCTAGCCTATTTGCTTAGACATGAACTTCCCGAAGACCAAAATGAGGCCCGCTGCATAGTCCGGCGATCGAAAGCCTACAAGGTCCATGAGGGAGAACTTTATAAGAAAAGTACAACCGAAGTCCTTCAAAGGTGTATCTCCGAAGAGGAAGGTCGAAACCTCCTGGCTGAAATTCATGCCGGACTAGGCGGACACCATGCAGCAGCCCGGGCCCTTGTAGGAAAGGCATTCCGCACAGGATTTTATTGGCCGACAGCCCGAGCAGATGCCTAGGACTTAGTCCAGAGATGCGTAGGTTGTCAGCTCTTTGCTAATCAGAGCCATATGCCGCCCACCGCCCTCAAAACTATACCCATTACCTGGCCGTTCGCGGTCTGGGGGCTTGATATGGTTGGACCCCTTAAAGGGGGAACCCACAAGCAAAGGTACCTATTGGTCATGGTGGATAAATTCACCAAATGCATAGAGGCCAAACCGGTCAAAACGGCAGAGTCCGGACCAGTGATAGACTTTATATCCGGGGTGGTACACCGTTACGGAGTCCCCCACAGCATCATCACCGACAACGGCACGAACTTCACGGCCGACGAGGTTAAGTCATGGTGCAAAAATATGGGCATCAAGCTCGACTACGCTTCAGTCTATCACCCTCAAACCAACGGTCAAGTGGAATGAGCAAATGGTCTAATAATGAGCGGCATTAAACCCAGACTAGTGCGGTCACTTACTAAATCTGACACGCACTGGGTTGAGGAGCTCGACTCCGTACTCTGGGGGCTGCGGACAACGCCTAACCGTACTACTGGATTCACACCATTTTTTATGGTATACGGCGCAGAGGCAGTCCTGCCCTGCGACATTATTCATGACTCACCTCGAGTGCGCATGTATGAAGAAAGAGAGGTCGAGCTGGATCGGCAGGACAGCTTGGATACACTGGAGGAAGAATGCGATGTCGCCAAGGCTCGTTCCGCATTCTATCAGCAGCAGGCCCGATGATATCAAAGCAGAGAAGTACAGGCCAAGACTTACAACGTTGGCGAACTAGTTCTACGCCTGCCGGACAAGAAAAAGGACAAGCTTAAGTCCAAATGGGAGGGGCCCTTCATTATCGATCAAGTCCTGACCGGCGGAGCGTACCGTCTACGAAATGCGTCGGATAACCGACTCGAGCCGAACCCATGGAACGCAGCCTGCCTCCGAAGATTCTATGCCTAGTGCCGGACTAAGAGTTCGTCCCCTTCCTCCGTTCAAATTTTTACACTTCAGCTGTCTTTTGTTTCTCTTTCTTCCCCTAACCTTTTTACTGAAAAGCCCCTATGGGCCTACTTCCGCATTATTCGCATACACTTGATGTGCCATCCGCACTCATTATACCTGGGGGCTTCTTTTCCAGAAGCTTAATTCTAAGGGCTTCATGCCCAGCACATGTGTCAAGCTTCCACATGTACCTTTTACTCACCATTATATGCATCGATATGACTTAAGTTTTGGCCAAGCTGGGTTGCCTGGCTCCTGTGCTTACCCCTACATTCCTGATTGTTCGGCTAGGAGGTAAAGGGAGCACCTCTGCGATTGTTACTGCTGGGTCAGCCGGATGTGTACCTCAGACTGGGTGAAGCCGAAAGCTAGCGTTCTTAAGGGAATATTTGGTCGGTGACTTGAAAGATGATTTTTTACCTACTTATTTATCTGCCCCCAGATGTTTTCCTGCTCTTTTCGCAGTCCGGACATGCACTTTAGGGCATGCCTCCCAGGGAAAGGAACCCTTAACGGAACTATTCTCCCTGGAAGATGTTTCTTCCTAACCATGTAATATAACATAACTAGTTGGGCACTTGTCTGATAAAGCACTAATGACCCCTACGCCTGGTCTCCATGCATACCCCGGTTGTTCCTTAACCAAGAAGGTATTCGGACACACTCCAGACTCTAGGGTCCCGAGGTTGAAGCGAAAAGGTCTGCAAAGACAAACGATCTACAATCCGGCTAGAAGGCATTTCACATGTCATTTTAAAATACGTTGTCAAATTTACTGATTGTATTCCTCCTCAATCCCGTCTAACAGGCTGTCTAATTTACAGTCCCGTTGGGAAAATTTAGCAGCCAACTCTACCTGGCTGTATACTAAACTCACAGGGATCTCCTTCCCATCGGGCCCCACCGGTCCAACTTTGGCCATGTGGTTGGGATCCGCCTTCTTGTAACGCGTCTTCACCATGGCCCAAGCCTCCTTGGCACCTTGACGGCAAGCCGAAATATCCCACAAAAGGAAGCGCTGCCGCACTCCCTGAAGCTTCTCCGCAAGCTCCCCAAGGCCCTCGGGTAGGGAGAGGGCTGGCCATAAAGCCTGGATGACGCCGCTCATTGCCTGCCGAACTCGTTCGAGCAGTTGCAATAGCTCGGGAAGTTGATCACCCGTTGATATGGGCATCTCCTCCGCAGGGCGACCTGTGAGTATACCTACAAGACATATCATGTAAATTTACTTCCTCGCCGAACTCTTCTTTTCAAAGGAGTCCGCTCAAGCACTTACTATAAATGCCGCGACGAAGCCGCTGATTCTCCTTAACGGAGCCGGACAGCCAGGCTCGAGCGCCTTTCAGCTCTTCTCCGAGCTTGGCGTGGGCATCCTGGAGTTTGTTCCTCTCTTGCTGCACCCTATTCAGCACCCTCTCGCCGGCCTTCAGCTGGCGCAGTAATTCTTGCCTGTCCGGATCTTGTCCGGCTGCACCTGCAATGTCATTATTAGACTTGCGCGCACGCCGCACAACGCTTATATTTATTAATAAAAACGTGTTACCAGGAGGGGTCTCTGTGTTTCCTCCTGCGGCAGCAAGTGCGGCCTCAAGTTGGGCCTTGCATGCTTGCAGCTCCTGAGACAGCTGGGCATTCTTCTCGGTAAGAGCCCGCATTTCAAATGATCCTTAAATCAGTTAACATAACTACTTTAAGTCTCGGGGGCTACTGGCATATATAACCATTAAATTCCCTTACCCGTATGTCTTTTACATACTGTTCCGTGGCTCGGGTAAAACCGTCTTGAGCAGCACGGAGGTGCGCATCCCCTGTGTTAAAGGCGTCCAATGCCTCAGGGGAGAAGCACGCTTCACGAAACACTGTCCGGCGGCGCCTGTGGTTCATGGCGCTCTCCACCTCAGACTTGGTGGCAGACAGTCTGTCGGCATCCTCCGGTGGAGGAGTATCCGGCCCGCGCCTTGCGCTTGCCTCCCCCTCCAGGCCAGGCGCTGGAGCCTGGCTGGTATGGGTCGGATCGGCAACCTCTACGCCCGCAGTCCGGCGGGCGCTTTTTCTCCTACAAAGATCATGAGCACTCAGACGCTTCCTAGGAACGTTGCTCTGAAAATTTAAATACGAGCTATACCTTTGCGGCGACGTTTCAGTCCATGCCGCGCTCCTTTTCCGCCTGCTGGTCCGGACTGACCTTTGTTGGTTAGCCGTCGCGGGCTCGGCTTCCTGCCTTGAAGGCGCTTCCTGTAAAACACCATCGTTCGCGAAGGTCAGAAATGGGCAAGGAAGAGATAATGGTGTCCGGACCTCGGTCACAGTCACCTGGGAAGCCGGATACAGTCCGGGGTAGTCCGCCGTAATGGCAACTAAAGCGTTATCCATGCTGAGTTGGTGGAACACCCCGTCGATCAGCTCCACCTTGATATCCGGGTCCTCTTCAGAGGCCGGATCCAGGGATCTTTCTGGATCCTCGGGCTGCGGAGCGGGACTTACCATGTCCTCCACAGTCCGGCGTAGTTCCTGCGCCGAAGACATAATGTAAGAAGCCTAAACTTCGAAAGCATGGGTTGAGCCCTTAAAAATGTTCGCTTACCCAGCTTCTAGGGTTGTTCATGGAAAACCCATTCAAAGGGTTCGTTCAAAGGAAATCCTCCTTTTCCCCCTTGTATAGGCCGGACAGGATCTGCACCAGGTCCTCGGTCGAATCCGGTCCTTTGCGGCCGTGGCGGGTGGCGTCGTCCTCCCCGTTGAAATCCCAAATGGGGTGGCCCCTGTATTGCAGTGGCTGTACTCCCCGCATGATGCATATTGCCATGATTCCGATCATGGTCAATCCGGAATGGGCCAGTAATCTTATTCGGCCCATCAGGTAATGGACGCTCTTGTCTTCCTCCAAACGCGGGCTCCGCGGGCGCCAGCTGAGGCGTTTCTTCAGAGGAGCAGCACTAAACTCCGGGAGGCCAATCCGGACTGGGTCCGGCAGCGGAGCGTCTTGTATGTAAAACCACTCCGAAGGCCAGTCTTCGGACGCCTTCTTAGGGGTACCGGATGGGTATCCGGTCCCGGCAATGCGCCATATTTCGGCGCCACCCACTTGATATATAGATCCCTCGTGAGAACGGGGTACGAGGCAGAACAGCCTCTTCCACAGTGCAAAATGGGGCTCGATGCCCAGGAATAGCTCGCAAAGAGCTACGTAGCCCGCGATATGCAGGACAGAGGTGGGTGTGAGGTGATGGAGCTGGAGTCCGTAGAACTCCAGGAGCCCGCGGAGAAACGGATGTATTGGAAATCCGAGTCCCCTTATCAGATAGGGGACGAAGCATACCCGCTCCCCTTTGTTGGGACTTGGGGTAGCCTCCGCTTGCTTCCCACCTTGGTATGTGGCCAGCCCGGCTCGAACCGGGACCATGAAGGCCGGAGGGAGATATCCCCCCGCTTGGAGCTTCACTAGCTCGTTGTGTGGAACAGAGCACCTCCTCCAATCCCCTGGCGGTGGGCTAGGAGCACGAGAAGAAGAGCCGCGTCGACGGTCCATGATGGAATGGATTTTTAGGTCAAGGGCGCTCCGATGAAGTATTCGCGGAAGGAAGATGGTGTGGTTTGGATCTGGATTTTTGCCTCTTTTGTAGGCGGATGACTCGCACGACTAGGGGGTAAAACATAAAAGACACCCTGGCTTTTCGCATTCGTGCGACGCGTGGAAGAAGGCCATTATTGGGCATAGAAGCCAAGAAGCACAGTATTTATGATGAAGCCGGACACTGTTCGGCAGGTACATGGAACTTGAAGGGAGAACCTGCCTTGCAACGCCGAAGACTATATACGCGCTGGACTTATCGTCATTGAAGCCTGGTTCGGGGGCTACTGAGGGAGTCCTGGACTAGGGGGTGTCCGGACAGCCGGACTATCATCATCCGCCAGACTCCAAGACTACGAAGATACAAGATTGAAGACTCCGTCCCGTGTCCGGATGGGACTTTCCTTGGCATGGAAGGCAAGCTTGGCAATACGGATATGTAGATCTCCTACCATTGTAACCGACTCTGTGTAACCCTAGCCTCCTCCGGTGTCTATATAAACCGGAGGGCTTTAGTCCGTAGGACACAACGTACATCACAACAATCATACCATAGGCTAGCTTTAGGGTTTAGCCTCCTTGATCTCGTGGTAGATCCACTCTTGTACTACCAATATCATCAATATTAATCAAGCATGACGTAGGGTTTTACCTCCATCAAGAGGGCCCGAACCTGGGTAAAACATCGTGTCCCTTGTCTCCTGTTACCATCCGCCTAGACGCATAGTTCGGGACCCCCTACCCGAGATCCGCCGGTTTTGACACCGACAGTGGGCATAGGAATTTTGATGCCTTCGCAATCTTGCATGCCGAATTTCCTCAACACATCCTTGAGGTATTTCTCCTGAGATATGAATATGCCATTGTATTGTTGACGAATCTGAAGACCCAAGAAGAATTTCAATTCTCCCATCATAGACATTTGATATTCTTCACTCATCATATAGGCAAATTCATCACTGTAACGTTGTTTAGTACAGCAAAAGATAATATCCTCAACATATATTTGGCACACGAGTAATTCATCATCATATGTTTTGGTGAAAAGAGTTGGATCAAGTGAACCGGGTTTGAAGCGTTTCTTCATGAGGAATTCCTTTAGTGTGTCATACCATGCCCGAGGTGCTTGCTTCAGGCCATAGAGGGCCTTGTTGAGTCTGTAGACGTGATGTGGAAATGTTGGATTCTCAAAACCTGGTGGTTGAGCAACATATACTTCTTCCTCAAGCTTACCATTGAGGAATGCACTTTTCACATCCATTTGATGTAAGATGATATTATGATGGTTAGCGTAAGCAAGCAATATGCGAATAGTCTCAAGTCTAGCAACATGTGCAAAAGTTCCATCGAAATCAATTCCTTCAACCTGTGTGTAGCCTTGAGCTACAAGACGAGCCTTATTCCTCACCACGAGGCCATTTTCGTCTTGTTTGTTGCGGTAGATCCATTTGGTACCGATGATGTTGTGCTTGCGTGGGTCTGGTCGCTTGACAAGCTCCCACACATTGTTGAGCTTGAATTGATGCAATTCATCTTGCATGGCTTGAATCCACTCGGATTCCATGAATGCTTCATCTACTTTAGTGGGTTCTGTGATAGAGACAAATGCAAAATGCCCACAAAAGTTAGATAAATGTGAAGCTTTTGAGCGTCTGAGGGGACCTGGTGCACGAATGTCATTGATGATCTTCTTGATCTGCACTTCGTTTGCTATCTGAGGATGTGCGGGTTGACGACTTTACTTAGGCCCAACATTTTCTTCAGGACCAGTTTCTTCAGCAGCACTAGCATGATTTTCTTCACCATCCGGAATGACTTCTTCAGCAGATTCTTCGGTAGGGATGACATCCTCAGTAGCTTTGAACTTTATGGATTCCTCAGGTGACATTTCATCTAGCACAGGAGGTAGGTTCTCTCTTTGCGAGCCATTAGTTTCATCGAACCGCACATCTACAGTTTCAACAACCTTGTGATGATTGATGTTGAAGACCCTGTAGGTGTGCAAGACCTTTCCGTAACCAAGCATAAAACCCTCATGTGCTTTTGGTGCAAATTTAGAGTGATGGTGAGGATCTCTAATCCAGCATTTAGCACCGAAGACTTTGAAATAACTTACATTGGGTTTCTTGTCAGCGAGGAGTTCATATGAGGTCTATTTGAAGAATTTGTGAAGATATACCCTGTTGATGATGTGGCATGCAGTATCAATTGCTTCAGGCCAGAAGTGCTGAGGTGTCTTGTATTAATCAAGCATAATGCGGGCCATCTCAACAAGAGTCCTGTTCTTGCGCTCCATGACGCCATTCTGCTGAGGAGTATAAGGAGCAGACAATTCGTGAGTAATACCAAGCATATCGAGATATTCATCGAGGCCAGTGTTCTTGAACTTAGTTCCATTATCACTCCTGATATGCTTGATCTTCACACCGAAGTTAGTGGAAGCCCTTGAGGAAAATCATCTAAAGACTTCCTGCACTTCATTTTTGTAAGTGATGATATGCACCCATGTGTAACGAGAATAGTCATCAACTATGACAAAGCCATATAATGATGCAGAACTAGTGAACGTGGCATAATGAGTAGGGCCGAACAGATCCATATGAAGTCATTCAAAGGGACGAGAAGTGGTCATGATAGTCTTTGAGGGATGCTTGGCTCTGGTGATCTTTCCAGCCTCACAAGCCCCACAAAGATGATCTTTGAGGAATTTGACACCCTCGATGGCAATTACATGCTTCTTCTTCGCGAGTGTATGCAAGTCTTCGATGCCATAGCCAGCATTCTGAAGCTTTTGCAAGTAGACATGTGGCAGGCTGTGGTCCTATAGAGAAATCAACAATATACAAGTCTCCTTTCCTAAAGCCTTCAAAGACTTTGGAGTTGTCAGATTCCATTAGCACAAGGCAATGAAATTTGCCAAAGACAACAACCATATCAAGATCACAAAGCATTGAGACAAACATAAGACTGAATCCTAAGGACTCAACAAGCATGACCTTGTCTATGTGTTTATCCTTTGAGATTGCAACCTTAACTAGACCCAATACCTTGCTTTTGCCTTTGTCATCGTAGGTGATATGCTTTAGATGAGATGGTGACAAATCAGTGTCCATCAACAAGCTCCTGTCAGCAGTCATGTGATTTGTACATCCACTGTCGAGGACCCACTCAGTAGCTTAGGGTTGTTCATCCTGCAGATGAATTAGTGTAACTTACGAACCCATATACTTCATCAGTGAAGAATATAATATCAATTTCATCAACAGTAACAGATATAACAATATGAGGACGTGAGAAATGAATGATTCATTTCTTCATGATTAGCTTGCGTCCTTTCAAGCACATTTAGGTCTCCAGTAAATACTTCAGATGAGCAAGTTCGTCTAGAGACATGACCCTGCATAAGAGATTAATTCCTTTTCTGCACCACCCACATTTGGACGGGTGGCAAAGAGTTCATCATTCTGCGAGCTCCATAAGAAAACAATGGCATTGAAGCCAGTGCACTTCGTTTCACAGAAGAGTGGTTAGGATAAGCATATGCATAAGCAGAGAAATTCTTCTTGGACTTATGAACATAATAGTTTGAAGAATAATGCACATAATCATAGCCTTTAGACTTTCCCTGCGAAACAGAAGTGTTAGCACGATGATGTTCATATGAGGATTTTGATCCACGTGAGGAATTTGGTCCATATGAAGAATTTGGTCCATATGAGGACTTGGATCCATATGAAGATTTTGATCCATATGAAGAATATGATCTGGGCTTCCTATTCTTCATGGGGGTGTCATGATGACATTCACCTGAAGATTTTCAAGTCACCTTTTAGGAACCCAGATTTTCTTCATAGGGGACCATTCCTGTAGTTAGTTCCAACATATCGAGCAAATACTTCACCGTTCTGATTCTTAAACAGTTCATAGTTGGAGTCAAATGACTCATCAGAGGTATATGAAGAATCAGAGGTAAAACCAGATAAAGTGCATGGATCTACAGGAGGTCCTTTCGCAGCAACCCATGAGGTTTTGGGGTACTGCTCAGGTTTCCAGTAGGTCCCATCAACATTGAGTTTCCTCTCAAAGGCAATACCCTCTTTCCTAGGGTTCCTGTTCAAGATCTGCTTTTTGAGCACATCACATAGAGTCTGATGCCCTTTGAGGCTTTTGTAAATGCCTGTCACATACAATTCCTTCAGCCCTGCATTATCGTCAGTGATACATGTGGTATCCTCAGATGAGGAATTTGTAACCACAGAGACAGTTGAAGAATTTGCAGCAATAGAAGCATTTGAACATTCAGGTGATGAATTAGTAGATTCATGCTCAATGCATTTCAGACATGGTGGAATAAATTCTTCCTGACCGGAACTGAACTGTTGAGCAAGCAGTGAATCGTTTTCCTTCTGAAGATCTTCATAACACGCTTTTAACCTCTCAAGATCTTGCTTTCTCTGAAGAAATTCATAAGAAAGCTTTTCATGATCAGTTAAGAGAGTGTTATGATGATTTTGAAGGTTGTCAAACTTTGACTGAAGTTTTTGCAAACTATCAATCAAAGCCATAGTTCGATACAATTCCTCACCCAACATATCATCGCTTTCATCTAGCATGTTTTGAACTTTTTCAAGAGCTCTTTGTTGTTTAGTAGCAAGTGAGGGAGTCCTGGATTAGGGGGTATCCGGACAGCCGGACTGTGTACAACGTCCGAACTATTGAAGCGTGAAGATACAAGACTCAAGACTTCGGCCCGTATCCGGATGGGACTTTCCTTGGCGTGGAAGGCAAGCTTGGTGATCCGGATATTATATTTCCTTCCTTGTAACCGACTCCATGTAAACCCTAGCCCTCTCCGGTGTCTATATAAACCAGAGAGGTTGGTCCTTAGAAGGCCGATCACAATTACAATTATACCATCATAGGCTAGCTCCTAGGGTTTAGCCTCTACGATCTCGTGGTAGATCTACCCTTGTACTACCCATATCATCAATATTAATCAAGCAGGAAGTAGGGTTTTACCTCCATCGAGAGGGCCCAAACGTGGGTAAACATCTGTGTCCCTTACTTCTTGTTACCATCAGCCTTGACGCACAGATTGGGACCCCCTACCCGAGATCCGCCAGTTTTGACACCGATTGGTGCTTTCATTGAGAGTTCCTCTATATCGTCGCTGTTAGGCTCAATGGCTCCTTCAATCGTTATCAACGACGCTGTCCAAGGTGAGACTTTCCTCCCCGGACAGATCCGTGTTTGGCGGCTTCGCGCTGCGGGCAAATTTGCTTGGCCGCCTGGAGCAGATCGACAGCTATGCCCCCGGCCATCAAATTAGGTTCAGAAACCTGAACTACACGGCGGATATACGCGGAGACTTGATCCTCGATGGATTCGGACCGGCGCCAGAAGCGCTGGACAGTCACGATGAGCACGGCTTAGACCTGCTGTCAAACGTTGCTCGGGATATCACCCCGGCAAAAGCCTCAGATCTAAATCTAGGGCACGTTGCTTCACCTAAGGACGGAGGGCTGGATCCTGCCCCGCAGGCCATACCCTCATCGGCTATGGAGCCGAACACAGGTCTCACCTCTGAGGGAGCATGTGACTCCGGACCCTCGGATTCATATCCGGATGTAGGTCCCAGTCCGTGCGCCACCGAGCCCGCCGATCCTGGTTGGGCTCCGGTGATGGAGTTCACCGCGGCGGACGTCTTTCAGCACTCGCCCTTCGGCGACATGCTGGACTTATTGAAGTCTCTCTCCTAGTCAGGAGACTCCGGGTCGAACTATGTCTGGCTCGAGTGGGAAGCAGACAACGACGGAATTCGTTGCCTACCCACCACCCACTTCATTGCCACGATCGACGATTTAACCGACGTGCTTGACTTTGACTCCGAAGACATCGACGGTATGGACGACGATGCAGGAGGACTACAGAGACCACCGCGTACAGGGCGGTGGGAGGCCACCTCATACAATATATATATGGTGGACACCCCAACGGAAACCAGTGGTGGTGAGGCAACGGAGGATAACCCCTCAGGGAGAAAAGCAAAACATGTGCGTTATCGGCACCACTCCAAGCCCCGCCACATCAAAAATGACCCCGGAAACGAGAGCAGTCCGGATGGTGCCAAAGAGGAATACAACCCTAGTCAGCCTACACTTAAGCAGGCTGGACCAATGACGATGGGATGCTTGGAGAGGGACAATCACACACACCCCTCCGACGACGAGGCAAGCCTCGGCAATGATGAATTCGGCGTACCGGAAGACCCAGTGGAACAAGTTCGCTTCAAGCGACGGCTCATGGCTACCGCAAGGAGCCTGCAAAGGAAGCAAGAGCAGTATACAGCTGACCAAGATGTGCTAGAGGATAGGTGGACCAAGATACTGGCCGCCAAAAAGTACGAACTCGACAGCCCCAATAAAGGGCACCCACGGCACAACGGGCTACCTCAACTCGAGTAGGAAAACCACGGGCACGCACACAGACGCCCACGCATCACTATGATCCAAGGCGGGAAGAAGCAGACACAAAGAGGCACCCTCAGGCCTCGACACAAAGGTCATAAACATCAATACAAGGAAGCTGGTGCCAAGTCTGGCAACACTCAGTCCGCTAAACGGACAAAGAACAGCACAAGCCTACTCGACCGAAGCCACACGCTGGATCAACCGTGTGAAATTCACGGTACCCCTAGAAGGACGGCAAAGCATACCAATAGAGAATGCAGGATCCTCAAAACAAAGCGGCTGGTCGCACGCCGGAAGAAATAAGGGGAGATGCCTCGTCAAGACCCCCCCCCCAGAGCGTAACAGTATGGCCGACCGCCCAGGACCACATAAACCACGGCAAGTCAATTGCAGTGCCTCTAGACCTAGTAGTCCGGGGGCTCCATAACACACAAAGCCCACAAGGGTATGACGCCACGGAAAACATCTCCTAAAAGATGTAAGGCGCAAAGGCCAAGTTTTATTGGCCCACCACTCTAAATGGTTGTCTTCGGATCACCCAAAAAATGCTACGTCAAAGAATAAATCCTCAGCACCTTCCCACCATACGACAGTTTACCGTATGATAACGGGAAAAACCATGTCGACTACATTCCACGTGGTAAATTAACCAGGCCAACCATCTGGACATCCGTCGCGGAGTCCGCACTACCTCACAGTCTAACGGCTGGGCACACTAGGGCCCGATTAGGGACCCTGGGAGCAACAACAAGAGGACACCTAGCTGCCTTCAAGCATTTCGCATTTGCAAACTAACGATTAACGCAGAACAGAACTGGCGGCATGGAATTATCCCGGACACACAAAGGAAGGAACATGCAGGTAGAAGGCAGTTCAGATTCATTCTCGATCCACTCACAACCCCCTCCAGTCTGGCCACAACAGGTTCCGCCAAATAACACCTCTTTCCATACATCATACTCATATGCATAGACATATCATCCTACTACAATGCATAGACTTAAATAGCAATTACCGGCTGTCGTTTATCGCCGACGCCTCTTTGCCGAAAATAACAGCCACGCTTCGCGTTCACCTGGTTGTACCAGGGGCTCCACAGTACGGCAATAAAGTCCGACCACCTTTTCGGTCGTCCGGCACCCCGAACTTATAGCACTATATGCATCTGCTCCGAATCATGTCTTGGGTCATTGGTTGGGTTTGCCCGGCTCCCATGTTTTGGTACCTTATGTTCCGTTCTATCGGCTAAGGTAGTGCTGGGAGAACTACTGCGATTGTGTCCCGGTTCAGCCGGATGAGCACCTCAGTAGAGAAAGCCGAAAACTGACTGTCATGATGAAGCGAGAGTCGGTCCGCTATTCGAGAGGTTATAACATCCTTAAAGATTTATTCCGCACAACGCCATTATAAATGCTATGTGCGACGGATCGGTCTTCTAATCAGGCGCCAATAGAGCCCCTAGTTCGGCCTTCCGAACACTAGGGGCTGCGCCGACCATACTCGAATTCCTATGGCTAAGTGAGAGTAATAAAGCCTTATAGTCCGATTGCCTGGTTCGTGGAAAGATACACCTCCTTAAAAGGACCCAACTATGGGTAAAGAGCGTTCAGATATATCCCGAACACCCCCCGTATCCTTTTTACGAGGGGGCAGAAGCCGACGACTGGCCAACTCCTAGAATTAGCATACAACAAAACAGCCGCACAGGAAGAACATATGTTCAAATAAAACAGGCAATATATAATAAACATGCCATTATCCCATTTTACAACAAGCGGCACAAATGCCCTCAGGGAAATACGATGTCCTTAGCACACTTGTCCGCCACAAGGCAGGCCCCTTTCATCACACCTTCATAATACAACTCGGGCTTGCGGTGCTCCTTACCCTCCGGCGGCCCCTCAGTCATCAGCTTCTCCGCATCAAGCCTCCCCCAATGCACTTTCGCATGGGCAAACGCCATACGCGCGCCTTCTATCCAGACTGATCGCTTGATAGCATCAAGCCGAGGACAGGCTCCCACAATCCGCTTGACGAGTGGAAAGTAGCTGCTTGGAATCGGCTCCGCAGGCCACAGCCGGACAACTAAGTCCTTCATGGCTAGTCCGGCCGCCTGGTGCAGTTCGACCAGCTGTTTCATCTGATCGATAAATTGCATCGGATAGTTTGGCACGAGATACTGCGACCAGAAATCCCTCTCTGCAGTCTTCTTCTCCTTGGTGTGGTAGAATTGAGCAGCATCTGATATGCTATGAGGAAGATCCGCAAAAGCCCCTGGAAAAATAAGAATTCAGCTTGCCGCTTGGATTCTTCACATTCTAACATGTACAAAGCTAAGAATACAGAAGGACTTACCAGCCGCCACTTTTCGGGCCTCCTGAATGTCCTGCGCAGCACCTCGGGCTTCTTCCCGAGCACCTTCTGCATCCTCGAGAGCTTGGGCGAGCTCGGATTCCTTCCCTTCTAGACTCTGCTCCAAACCCTCGCTTTTCTTCACAGCTTCCTGGAGCTCTCACTCAGCTATGATAACCCTGGCCTCGTGTTTTTCATGAAGCGCCTGTTCGGCCTCAGCCTTCTTGTTGGCATCAGCCAAAGCTTTCTTTAGTGCCTCGTATTCGGCACCCGCTCCTAGAGCACACAATACTAAAACTTTTTATTCTGCACAACCATTCGTTCGTGCCAACTCCAAGACAAATGTTTTCAACATACCTTGGTTGTCTTCCAGTTGCTTCTGCACACGGCCGAGTTCTTCCTTGGACCGTGCAAGGCTCTGCTTCAGTTCGGACACTTCCGCATTGAAAGCGGATGTCCTCTCAGCGGATGCCTGTTTTCACACCAAAGGGTATACGTTATTTACATAGGCTCCGGCGAAGGCAGGGGGTTTGATCCCCTGCCCGGCTCTGTCTCCTTCACCGGACAGTGCATCAGGGGCTACTACTTATATTATGACAATTCCTTAAGGGTTTCCTAGGAAACATACCTCAAAAGCCGTTATAAGACTAAGGCAGGACGCGTTCAACCCGCTCTCGGCTGGCTGAATCCTTTCAACCACCTCGCCCATAAGGGCCCGATGCTCATCGACAATAGACGCGTTCTCCAACGCTGTCGATAGACCGCCAGGCAGCTCTGCTTGAACAGAGGACGCCGGCGGCGTAGGCAGGACCCCCGCCATCAGGGGTGGCTGCTTGCTCGATCCCAGAACCCTAGAGGTCCCGGGGGCCGTATCCATCCCTGCGTGTTCGGCACCAGGGATATGTCCTCCCTGGTCCGGGTCTTGTCGAGGCGACACCTCAGTGTCGCGCCCAGACTTGGGGGAAGGGGCCTGCGGAGGCGCCTCGCTCGCCAAAGCGTCTGAGTCCAGTGAATCCTCCGACGAGGACTGGCCGGCGCAGGACCTTGCCGGACTGTGCAATATACAGGCAACAGTCAAAACTACTGCACCCAAAAACAATCCCGAACGCATATGCATGTCCGGATACTTACGACTTCTCCAGGGGCTGGGCCCTGGGATCCCACTCCGGGCTGCTATCGGCAGCCGTGGGGGATGCCCCTGGGAGGGATTTTTTCGCTCTCTTGGGCGATCCGGCCTCCAGAGAGGTGGAGGCCGTCCTCTCCCTCCCACCGTCAGAGTGAGGCTCATCCTCCTCTGCTTCCTCCTCCTTGCCCTCGGACGAAGGATCGTCGCTGGAGTCTTCGGATTTGGCGTCCGAAGCCTCGCGATGGCGAAGGCCACCCGGATCTTCTTGACCTTCTTGGAGGCCTCTTTCTTTAGCGCCTTGTAAGCCGCGGGGACCAGCATCTTTGTCAGAAGAGGTCCGGCCGGTTCCTCCAGCAGGGGGGCTGGACAATGTATCCGCTCCACCTTCTTTATCCATCCCTGAGGTCGCAATGAAACACGATTAAGGTGTCTCCCGCATAACATGCCAGCTGAGGCATGAATAGACAGAGTGCGGCTGTGACTTACCGAGCTTGGAGAATGGGATGATCGATACCCACGGTCCTCAGCGGGGCCGAGCCATGATTTGCCGGACTTAAAGAGAACCTTCCAGATATCCTTGTGGGAGGAATCATAAAGCTCCCGAAGGGTTTGGTGCTCAACCGGGTCAAATTCCCATAGGGTACAAGCTCGATGCTGACAAGGGAGAACTAGGCGAACTAGCATCACCTGGACTACGTCAACGAGTTTGACGTCCCTATCGACCACACCCTAGATGCGCGTCTGGAGCAGTAACAGCTCATCGGACGAGCACCAGTTCGGGCCCTTCTTGGGCCAGGACGTGAGCCGCAGTGGAGCTTCGGATCTAAACTCTGGAGCTACCGCCCACTTCTTGCCGTGTGGTTCGGTGATATAGAACCACTGCTGCTGCCACTCCTTGACGGAGTCATTGAAAGCGCCTTTCAGCCAAACGACTTTGGGCATCTTGCTTACCATGGCGCCGCCACACTCGGCGTGTTCGCCACTCACCACCTTGGGATTCACATTGAAGATCTTCAGCCATAGGCCGAAGTGAGGTGGGATCCGGAGAAAAGCCTCACACGACGATGAACGTCGAGATGTTGAGGAAGGAGTTGGGGGAAGATCGCGAAAATCGATCCCGTAGTAATACATGACTCCCCGAATGAACGGGTGAAGGGGAAACCCGAGCCCATGGATGAAATGGGGAAAACACGACTCTCTCATGAGATTCCAGAGTAGGGACGACCTGTCCCGCCGGTGGAAGACGGTGACCGATCTTCTGGGCCAGATACCCGGCTCCCCGGAGCTTCTTGATGTCCTTCTCCTAGACAGTTGAGGCCATCCATCTACCTCCTGCTCTGGATCCGGACATCTTCGGGAAACTTCCCTTCAATGGAGGGGAATGAGCTAGCGGGAGAAGAAGGCGTGGGTAAAAGAGAAAGGAATCTGACCTCCTTATAAAGGCAATAGCCCCCACTTGCCTGGTGGAACCCATCTGCCTCCCACTCACCGCGGTTAGTGGCACGGTTAGATTACCCATACCGTATTGATGAGGATCCCATGATAAGGGGACACAATCTTTGCTTTGACGAGACATGTCAAAGAAACCACCTCGCAATACATGATGTAGCTGGTTGTGGGATAACAGATCGAATAATGATCCGACCGTAATAACATATCACGTCATTAGGAAAAAATTGTCAGCAGATGGCCTTTGTGAAATATCATTCCCTCTATGGTGGCATATGAAGACCATCTCGTAGATCCGGACACGGTCTACGTGTTTGAAAACCACTTTGGAGTTCGGAGGAGGAACCCGCCTTGCAATGCCGAAGACAATACTGCGCGCCGGACTCATCATCATTGAAGCCTGGTTCATGGGCTACTGAGGGAGTCCTGGATTAGGGGGTATCCGGACAGCCGGACTGTGTACAACGTCCGGGCTATTGAAGCGTGAAGATACAAGACTCAAGACTTCGGCCCATGTCCGGATGGGACTTTCCTTGGCGTGGAAGGCAAGCTTGGCGATCCGGATATTACATTTCCTTCCATGTAACCGACTCCATGTAAACCCTAGCCCTCTCCGGTGTCTATATAAATCGGAGAGGTTGGTCCTTAGAAGGCCGATCACAATTACAATCATACCATCATAGGCTAGCTCCTAGGGTTTAGCCTCTATGATCTCGTGGTAGATCTACTCTTGTACTACCCATATCATCAATATTAATCAAGCAGGAAGTAGGGTTTTACCTCCATCGAGAGGGTTCGAACCTGGGTAAACATCTGTGTCCCTTACTTCTTGTTACCATCAGCCTTGGCGCACAGATCGGGACCCCCTACCCGAGATCCGCCGGTTTTGACACCGATAGCAAGGGAAGCAAGTTTGACATAGTTGGGGCCAAATTCATCACCCGATTCATCATCACTAGATTTGGAAAGGTAGCATTCAATTACCTTGGCACCCTTTGCTATAAGGCATGGTGCATTGGATGATGATTCAGGTGCGAAAGTCATCTCCTTGAGTGATACCTTGAAATCCTCAAACCAAGGATCATGACGAGTGAGATGGCCTTCGTAGACCTCAGAGAGTCGGTCCCAGATGAGCTTCGCATGATTGGGATGCATGATGTTTCTGGACTGATTTTGGGACAAACAGGAGCAGATGACATCCTTCGCCATGAGGTTGAGTAGAGTGTACTTGCGAATATCATCAGCCCACGCCATCTTGTAGAGATTGGTTAGACCAATCTCAGTGATGGTCCACAGTTCGCTGTTCATCGCCATGAGTCGCTTCTTCATCATGGCCTTCCACTTGGGATACTCATGACCGTCAAACAAGGGACATGTCACTTTCTTCATTCCTGCAGTCGACATAACTAAAAACTCCAGGTGGTTAAACCAAAATCACACAGAACAAGGGAGTACCTTGCTCTGATACCAATTGAAAGTGTGTTACGTCGACTAGAGGGGGGTGAATAGGCAATTTTTATGAAATCTTCACTGAGGAATTTCAGGGTGAGAAAATTCCTAAGCGAAGAACTACTTGCAGCGGAATAAGTACTCAGGTATAAGCATAACGGAGCAACATCATAGTCATCATGATGAAATAAAAGGCAAACACAGAGTACAAAAAGCGTAAACACGGGATAAGCAGTATGAAGACAAAACATACTGAAGAAATATGATTGAGGAATTAGAGAAAGTCTTCAGTCAAAGTCTTCAAACAGTAATGATCAGGTTCATCAACACATAACTGAGGAAATGAAAGGGTTGAGGAAATAGAACCAGTTGGCTTGGTGAAGACAATGATTTGGTAGACCAGTTCCAACTACTATGACAGTTGTACGTCTGGTTGGAGCGGCTGAGTATTTAAACTCGAGGACACACAGTCCTCACCGTATTCTCCTTGAGCTAAATCACACAGACCTCGCCCAACAGTAGTGCTAAGTCTTCACAGGTGACTTCCAAACCTTCATAGACTTGGTCACTCGGCAATCCACAATTCCTCTTGGATACACAGTCCTCAAAGATAACAAGCATCGGTTCCACATAGGAACAATCTCTTCAGTGATGCTCAATCACTTTGGGATTTGTCGGTTTGGGTTTGGGATTTGGGTTTTCCTCACTTGATGATTTTTTCTCAAAGTCCTCGGAGGATGGGATGCTCTCAAATGACAAGTGTCAGTTTCTTTCGGAGCAGCCAACCAGCTAGTGGTTGTAGGGGGTTGCTATTTATAGCCTAGGGAGCAGCCCAACATGATAAGACATAAATGCCGTTAGCTGATATGACTGTTAGGTGGTAGGATATTTTGGGACAGCTGGCGCGCGGCTCTGCAACGGTCGGATATTTGAGGTTCGAATTCCTCAGGGCTATCATGTTCCTCACTGTGTAGGCAATCTGCACTGGTGAATTCCTAACTCCTCAGCCAGAACAAATTCCTCTGAGACTAGAAGATCTTCATCTCTGTCACTGAAGAAATTGACTGAACTGATATGAGATTTCCAATGGCTTCACTCGAAGGATTGGGTAGGTGTAGGATTTTGAGATGAGCATCACTTGGAAATCAGTTTCCTTAGTATTACCTCGACCCCCTTTAACAGTATGGTGTTTCCTATGACTCAAGAAAGAGAAAATGAAACTACGAAAACAAAAGTCTTCATGCTTCAGATTCCTCGCATGAATATCGAAGTCTTCAAGGTCACACCAACTTCTTCACTTTCAAAGTCTTCAGGAGAACCAAAGTCTTCAGCCGAAGACATTCATTTTTAGGGGTCGACTTTTACTGTAAATATCAAACTCCTCATTGACTTATAGGGCCTGTGTACACTCACAAACATATTAGTACCTTAACCTATAAGTCTTCAATACACCAAAATCACTAAGGGGCACTAGATGCACTTACACAGTATGTCCCATTGATTATTGTTACCATTGATCCGCAGACATACAGCTTGGGCCCCCTACCCAAGATCTGCCGGTTTTGACACCGACAGTGACCCATCGTGGGTACCCTGTAGATCCACACCCGAGCGGCGTACATGCATTTTCGAAACAAAATAAGGAACATTTAGCTGACCAATTAAACGACTCTGTTTTAATAATATCATATTCCTATTTGAACAACTAAGGTTGTTTACCTTCATGGGCGGTGCTATTATGACACAAAGCACATATGCTGATCGTATAGTTATCATAAAAGGGGTAACCCGAAGCACGATCAATTAAACACTATTATGACTGTGCCATGGCAGATTTGAAGCTGCAAATCACAGAAATGCTATTTAGCAAACATTGTTTGCTTCGAACTAAGAACTAAATTCTTAGAGCTGAAAAGAAAGTATAGTAACCAAGCTACGATCTATTTTCTGGTTGAGATCAAAAAGTTGAGCAGATATAAAGTACCACCTCTCTTGCGGCGCAGTGTAGGCATTGGGGATGTGATGGCTGTCGGTGGCATTGAAGCAGATCTACGACAGTGGATGGGTGCATCGGGGGATATGTCCCGTTACAGTGGACGAGAAGGTCGTGGGAGTGGCCCCGACCAGGAGGACGACGGCGCTGATGAAGCGAGAGGACGTGATGCAAGGCTCCTGGTCCGTTGTCGTGGATGAGAAATGTCCATCTCTACCAGTGGACGACGCGGTCTTGGTAGGCCCTCCGACATGGTGGAGGACAGAGGCGATGGATGGGGTGGAGGACGACATTTGTGGATGGGGTGGCGGACGGAGGAGGCTGGTGTGGGGATGGTGTTCTAGCCGGTGTATGAATGGAAAAATGGAGGGAGAGGGTACGGGGAACCATGTTTTTGGGACGCCCATGTCTGAAATATGGGAAAGTTATGAACTTAGCCCCCGTTTAAAATTTGGACGTCTCGTTGGTTGGGGATAGGACGGTAATCTCACATCTCCCCAATATTTGCCCAGAGCGATTTCAGGCGAGGAGAGGGTGTTTTGGCACCCACATTGAGCACCCACGGTAGGGCAGTTGTGTCACGTCTGAGTGAAGTTACAAACCTTCCCCTATTGAAAATATTTGCCTACATCAATTTTGGCCAAGTCGAGTTTGTTTTGCCGCCCATCGTGTATGAATGGGGAAATGGAGGGAGAGACAAACGTCTTTCGGAGGAGCTTCAATAAAATATATTTTGCCGCCCACGCTTGGTGCCCACCGTGTCTGAATGGTCTCAGAGGCGGTCATGTCACGTCTAATTGAGAGCGGTGGAAATCAGGCCGATGGATTGTCCATGAAAGGGGTAGACAGTAATTTCAATCTCGCAAACACTGGCTTCGGGTAGCCGACGTGGGAGTGGATATTTTTCCGCTTCTTTCGAATTTTGGGACAATAGGCATCCATGTTTACCCTAACAACTAAATTCGAATCCATTTTGTATTCTTATACGGATCTTTGTAACTCATTCTATGTGTTTTTATATATCTTCAAAAGCACAACAGAGATGTATTGCACTATCATATATGAATATGATTTACAAATGCCGATACACGAATTCAGGAGCTAGAATCCAGTTTAAGGTGAATTCAAATATTTGAAACCACTTTATGTCCAACTCAAGGGTCACACGCATCATAATGTGTACTCCCATTTAGATATGTACACAAGCGATGTCTCAAGATTCAAAATACCGAGCCAACCAACCAATAATGTACAAAACTAACAGACATATAAACACTTATAGAAGATATGGATCAACAATGTCAACTAACATACATAAGCCAGGCTGTTGTACTTTTTTTTGCTAGAAGAGCATCATTTCTTTAGAGAAGCTAGTACAACATCTTGGACCTTTCAGTTGCGTGCCATTTCAGGACCATCTATACTACTATTATGGTTGAATGCACATTCAACCCAATTGGCATATTTTAGGTCTGGCACAACAATCAAAATGAAATGTCTCAGAGTCTTATCAACTAATCTATACTCATGCTAAAAACAATTACAAACCAAAAACCAAAAAACAATTATTACATGATCTCTAAAACAAATGGTTTGATCAATTACATGAACAAACAACACAAAGGTTATTCAATGATGGAAAAACATTTTACCTATGATTTACCAGGTGGGAATTTAATTTCCTTTTTTCCTTCAGGGCCTTAACAATTTGGTTAGTCTCAGCTTGCTTTGTTTTGAAATCCACCAAATATTTAAGGGTTGACTTGAGTACTGCTTGTGATTGTGTTGTTTGGTTCCTCAACATGTCAACTTCATCAAGTGCAAAAGCAGAATCTCTTTCTACCAATAGTTTATCCTCTAGAGCATCAGCAGTTAGTAATTCATGATGCACGATTGGGCTGGTGCCACTGTTGTGGGATGATACAACGTCCATGGGGACCTCGCTCTTTGATCTTAGGCTAACCTATTTTGCCAGTAAAGTTCCGATTGGAATCCAAAAAGTTGAAGTGAGCAAAACATCTCAACTGGGAGTTCGAACAGCAAACCAGTTAAACAAACAAGGAACTAAAGAGTTTCAATTGGATGCTGAAAAGTAGTTATTAACATCATTGTAACCGGTTGTAACAACAAAGCAGTTAAACAAACAAGTTTTGCAAAAGGTACATGTTGTGGCATTGGAGTTTCTCTTGGATCCAGAGAAGTTTAGTAGCCAGTAATGTGATTAGAGCAACCGGTTGCAACAGGAAAGCAGTTAAACAAGCAAGTTTTGCAAAAGGAACCTGTTGTGGCATTGGAGTTTCTCTTGGATCTTGAAAAGTTGAGCAGTCAGTAACTTGATTAGAGGAACAAGTTATAGCAACAAACCTATTACACAAATATATTTTGAAAATGTACTTGTTGTCCAATTGGACTTCCAATTGGATCCTGAAAACTTGAAGTTGGTAAGATGATTACAGCAACAAGTTACAATAGCAAACCAGGTAAACAAGGAAGTTTCTGAAAACATACATGTTGTGCCAACGGAGCTTCAGTTGGATCCTGCAAACTTGAATGTTAGCAATCATAAATAAAGTATTGCAAGATCTATAAGAAACTAACATCAAACTAGTAAAACTAACTAGTTTTGGCAACATATTTAATTACACATGAACTAGTAAAACTAACAGGTTCTTAGCAACGTATTAAAGTAACAAGTCGGTACCGTTTACCAGCAAGACAGACATCTGTAAATTTCTTTGATGTAAGCAAAATGATTCCAACACACACATATATATAAGTTAAAAAGATGGTGTCCCTCATATAAACCTGACAGTTGTCTATCTATGAACATGCAAACTTTACTAGTGATACAAGTGATAACAACAAACCATTTAAACAAACAGGGTATCTTAACATAAATTACACGTGAATCTGCTGCACCCTAGAAGTACATATGACCAGTTATCTACGTGCTTAAGTAGCTATTTAAGTTCAGGCAAACATGTAATTCTTAACAATAAGTATCAAACATGTAGATATGCGCAATCTATAATACAATTAACAGGCTATGTCATTATGTAATCAGTAGCAAACTAAACCAAGCCAAGCAACACAATTGAACAATTTTGCAATAAGTGGCTAACTAAAATTCTGAGAAGCAGGTAACTGAACTTACGCTAGCTCTTTGTACAGGCACACTACAACTTGTTTTTCGCTTACAAGGTTCTACGAATGAGTCCATGGCATCGATTACTTGCATACACAATTCTAATAGTTCTTTACTCCCACACTGCATTGGTAAGTGAAATGGTTAATCTGATAAGATGGTGCGTCCTTGATATGTTATATGAGGACGTTGTCAGACTAGTTGTAGCAACACACATCACACTGGCTTTTAATGTATATTTCATGCAATTACATTTGGCATATCGAGATCTAAGCAATCTACAATAGGATGAAAAGACTGGCATCCTTCACATTATTGGCAAACTCAGTTAATAGAAACAAGCAATTCAACCATTGTGGGTAAATCAAAAGCGCCATTGCAACATTATTCACTACCCCAATCATACATGCAAAAAGGGGCGACGCCACCATAGGGGCTGGTATGGGCAGCCGCCTCGGGTGGCTGGAAAGTGTGCACCTAGTTTGAGTCGTCTAGGTTGGCCCAGGCTAGTTTTGTTTGTCCCAGCGCATGAGCAAGCAATGTAAAAAATGAAGAAAAATGTTTCAATTTGGATGGGCCAATAACGTAAGTGCAAGAGGCAGGCCCTATAGAAGGCTCGCGGCACGAACTCCTCCCATATCGATCGACAGCAGAAAAAATCCCAATTCGTTCGCTCCATCCTCCAGTCTGGTTCATTCCTAACCTAGCCGCCGCTGGACTGACCAACAACACTTCCTCACACCCTTGTTTGTGCCGGTCACCAGGATTCAAGCGAATGGAAGGACAAGAAGATGAAGATCCAACCCTAGGTGTAGCCCACGAGGGAGACAACGGCAGCAGCACAGGCATGGCATCGAGCTTGCGCAAACGGACAACCACAACTTGCAAGAGTAGCATGCGCAACAAGAAGGTACATCACATACCCGATTATATCTAATTCAACTGTTTAATTTCGGCCAATAGTTAAACCTGATGGTGTTGTAAAACTTCCTGTATGTAGGGAATCTATAAGAAAATGAAACCAATTTATGCTTATTTTATAACTCCCCCAATCAATACTGAACTGACTGAACCTGGTGTGCATACAAGCTCGTGTTCTTCTTGAGCCTGAACTGTCTAATGAACAGACCACTAATGAAGAATTTGATGCAAACATTTTACATGCTTCTGGTGATGAACATAGAGTGTCTAATGAGGGATCTAATGCAAGCATTTTGCAAGGTCCCATTAAAGTATTTAGTGTCTAATGATGATCTGCTATGTTGAGAGAGAGATAGAGATTTGCAGGAATTGATGACAAGCAAATTATAGTACATTTTCATGACTTGAGGAAACATTGAGGCCATCTACCAGAAAGTCCCTGTATCATGACAACATAGCATAAATACTTTTCTAATCTGTTGCTTGAAACTATTGGCATACTTTTGCAAGATAGATATATTGATATGCAGTTTGCGCCCTGGTTATAGGTGCAATTACACTTCAGTATTTTCAACAGAAGAACGAATAATTCAAGAAGGTACAGTCTGTGTTAGTAGTCCTTGTACACCATGTTGCATTTTGTGTTTTTTGGTGCTTACATCATTTAGTGTTTTATAATCTGGAACTACTTTGGATCATTAGCTTGTAGTGTATTGTGACAGCCCGGATTTGCCTTCTCTCTTTTTCTAGACTTTCTTTTGCCTTTGCTTTGGATTTGTAGTTTTGAATATTTTCAAATGGACTTGAACACTTGGGCCTAGCTTTGATTTTCACCCAAGTGACCCATCCATCCCTAACTCAACTTTGTTTCTCTGAAAAATCCCAAAAATGACCCAAGAAATATTTTTCATAAAGGAAAAATATTCATTTTCTTCTCTGAAACTCACTTCAGAAAAGTATGCTCCAAAGCAACACTCATTTTTATTGCTCCTATAATCTTGAGAAAATTCCCAAATATTCTTTGAACCCTAGGGCACCTATATGAGCAAAAATATTGCATAACTTTTGGAATATTTTGCTACAGAAAATCAATTCTGTTCTGGATAGAATGGCCACTTTACACAGCAAGTATGTTTTTCCTTGATCCAATTAGGCTGTTCTTTTATGAGCGTCATTACCTTCCTAAGATATTGCCGAACCCCTAAGCCCAGCCGTTAACTCTTGCTAAATCACTCTCAGTTAACCTCACAAGTTACTGTCCAGAAACTTACCAGGTAGTAAACCACGCACACACATCTCCTGGGTTCAACTCAAATCGTTGGAACCACTCAAACCAACAAGGACTACACGCCAGACATGGAGTTTGAGCTTAGCGCGGCCTGATGTCATAGTTCATGTGGTGACCATGTTCGTCCAGGGGTGTTGGCATGCTACCGACGTGCTCTGCGACGCGCCCGAGCTACTGTTGCACTCGTTCTCGCTTCCCCGACCGCCGCACCTTGCCAAACCTCGCCACCATCATCGACTTGACCCGCTTAACTCCTCCCCGGCGCTCGCTGACGCCGGAGCTTGCCGCAGAGAGCACGGGCATGGTGCAGCCAAGCCAACAGTGCGCCCGTGCCACTGTGCTCGTTGACTTTCTGGCTCCTGTGCTCGTCTTCGCCCTCCCATAGTGCCCGTGTGAGCTGCGCGCCTTCTCCCCCTCTCGCTGATGCCATTCTTCGCCGAGCGCCATGTCCAGAGCCTTCCGGCGGAGCCCCGATCCCCACCTCTCGCTCACCTATAAATGCTTCCCCCTCCCGACTCCTTGAGCATCACCTCTCACTTGCACAACCTCCACAAGCTCGTAGGTAAGCCGAAGCCCGACCGGGTAGGCCTCTGGCCGCGGCCCCGACCCGAGCTCCCTGGCGATTCCCTATAGCCCCTCCACCTCACTCCACTCCCTCCCGAGCTCAACCCACTCCTTAGGCAACTTGTTGGTGGCTCACTGGTGCCGTCCGACCCCCTTGGAGCCCCTGGTGCAGCCCCACGATGCCGCCATCTCCAACTTCGCCGACCTCTGCTTCCTGCTGCCGCTGGAGAGGCCCGTTCCGACCCCGTCCGACCACCCCTAGCCATGCTACGAGTACGGGCAGGTGCACCTCGACCTCCTCTCTCTTTCTATTCCTCTTGATCTAGCCGTCGGGCACTCCTCACCGGAGAATGCATCGCCGACAAGCTGCCCGCCTTTGTTTCTCTCTCCCTCTCCCTCTGACCTGACCAGTGGGGCCTGCTGTCAGCCTCTCAGCCGCGCGCGAAGCGGTATGAGTGGTGGCGCATTCCTGAAGTGCGCCATTGACGTCACCCCCTGGTTTTCTTTTATTTCAAATTTAAATCAAATTTGACCAGAAACTTTGATTGGCTATAACTCCTAACCCACAAGTCCAAATGAGTTGATTCTTTTTGCATTGTGTTCTTACTGGAAAGCTCTAGCAGCACACCCAAGATGAGATTTTTCTCTACTATCTATATTTTCTGGTAATTTTCAGAAGTGTCCTTGATGTTTTCTTTTTGTCATTTTAATTATTTTCAGAGGGAGAAGCTTGTCTTGAAAAGATCCAGGAGGAGTGTGAAGCTCCTCTGAACTAAGGCAAGCCACACACGCATTTTCATGGTGTCTTTGCAATATCCATGATTTTCCAGCTTGAATAAAAGTTATTTCATGCATGTAGTTTTTTAATGAATAATGCTTGTGTTAGTTATTTTGTCATGAGCAAGATTCTTAGTTTACAGAAGTGAGTACTTGAAACTAGTGTGATCTAGCATGAGTACTTTGACTATGTGATTTTGCTATGACTAGCATCGGTATTATTTTTCGTATGTGCATGATGGATTTCATATGGTAATGATAATCTAAAAATGATGAGTGTAAATAACCAGTGAGAAAAAAAATCAGTAAGGTCTAGTGATGATTTGTGCAAGTAGAACTTTTGATGAGGTTGATCTGTTATTTCTAAGTGATATGTGATGCATGTCATATGGTTGCATGAGCATGGAATATGGTGACTCGAGCATTTTATTTTAAGTTAAACCTGATTCTAATTGAACTTGAACATAAAGTTGATCGGGTCATGGTGCCACTGAATCGAGCTGACCAGTGCAACCACATTTGCCTTTATGGGAAGGCCTTTATTAGTCGGTCCGTTGTCATGCCTCTTGTCGGTGCCTCCAACGAGGGAAGGTTATGGGCGTGCGTTACCCTGGCCTGGTAAGCAGACATAACCTTGTGTGCCCGTTGTCGTTGAGATGGTACGTTTTTTTGACCTGAAACTGTAGGGCTTGGGCCCCACATCAATTTTATTACTCCCAAAACAAAGATTACATATGTGCAGAACTTACAAGGTCCAAGAGACCCAAAAAGAAAAAAGAAGAAAAAACAACATGCTAACCTCAAGGTGGCAAAAAAGAGATCCATCTAAGCAGATCCTCTTTGAACTTAGGCTTAATTCTATGAACCAAAAGTGAAATGTCCAAAATAAAAGAAGACCTCCACCTACGAAAAGAAGGTCTAATATTCCTGAAAACCCTGTCATTTCTAACATTCCATATGTTCCAGCATGACAGAAAAACCACTTCAGAGAAGAAAGGTTTGCCAAAATCCTTTCTAGCTTGATAAGCAACGGCAATCATATCATCTCCAGCAATCCAATTGATTTGAAGATAATTCCAAACCCTGCAACTAAAGTTACATTGAAAGAAGAGGTGATCTTTATCCTCCTTGGAGTGTATGGGACATAGCACACAAAGGTTTGAATCAGATAAATTCTAGTGCCTTCTTTCTAGCATATCATGTGTATTCAACCGATCCATGATCAACATCCAAGCAAAGAACTTGATTCTCATAGTGCAACAACTAGCCCAGATCCAAGACAGAATTGGGTTGGACACAACGTGCTTATGCAAGAAAGAATAGTATTTCTTGGCAGAATAACCCTTGCCATTCTCTTTCCAAACCCATGTATCATTCAACTGACTATTATGCTTGGAATGCAGGAGCAGGGTTTGTAAAGACTGTAGCTCTCCAAAGGCTCTCTCCTAGAGAGGTAAATGAAATAAGGAAGTGAGCTCAGTCGAGTCAAAAACCTCGGCAGCAAAAATAAGAGGATCAATGGCAAAAGAGAAAAGCCTAGCAAACCTTTGTTCAAGGGGGATACTAGAGTCCCCCAAGGACCAAGAATCAGACCAGAACAAGACAGTGTCACCCTTATTAACATGCACATCACAAACCATCCTGAACTTATCCATTAACTTGCATATATCCCTCCACCAGAAGGAGCCACAAATGATTGTAGCATGAGGAACTCTGCCATGGTAGTAAGTAGTCCAAATTAGTTGTACCCAGGGCACATCAACTTTATTGTAAAAATTGCTAGCATGTTTGAGAAGCAGAGCCTCATTCTGCAGCTTCAGATTCCAAATACCCAGGCCAGCTTTGTTTTTGGGCCTGCAAACCAATCCCCAAGCAGCCTAAGACTGACCAGAATCTTGCCCATACTTCCTCCAAAGGCACTGCCTCTATATTCTCTCCAACTGCTTTAATATACCAGGAGGCAGGTCCAGGCTACACAGGAAAAAAATTGGCGCAGAAGAAATGGCAGAGATCAGATACTGCAGCCTTCCTCCATGAGCAAGGAAAGAAGAGCTAAAAGAAAGTATCCTCTCCATACTATCAACCAGAGGCATTAAGTCCAAGATCTTGGATTTGGTAATTCCCACAGGGAGCCCAAGACAAGTAAAGGGAAGGGTGCCAACCACATAACCAAAGACTGCAGCCAGCCTAGCAATCTCCACTGAATCCACATTGATAGGTAGCATAGATGACTTATGATAGTTGACATGCAACCAGTGGACTTTGAGAACAGAAGCAACATTTTCTTCAAGGCAAGCAATTGGGATTCCTCAGTAGGCAAAATAATGAGGGTGTCATCAGCATACTGGATAATTGGGTAATCCTTAACATGGCAGGGAATAGGAATCTATAACAGCCCTTTATGATGCATATCATTCACAACTGACTGCAACAAATCTGCAGCAATGGGAAACAGAAGGGGTGAAAGAGGGTCACCCTACCTAACCCCTTTCTTGCAATTAAATTTCTTCCCGCGTACTCCATTAAGAAGTACAGAACAGGTTCCAGAGGCCAAGAACTATTCAACCCAGGAGATCCATTTCTCATTAAAACCCTTCTGCCTCAAAATTTGAAAAATAGCCTCATGCTCAATTGAGTCAAAAGCTTTCTCAAAATCCAGCTTGAGAATGACAATAGGCCTTTTTGACTGATGGCATTGGTGCAGGTACTCTAAGGTCCAAGCAACATAGTCCTGAATGGTTCTAGATTTAATAAAACCATATTGGTTTTTATGCAAACATCTCATAATATCCAACTGCAATCTGTTGGTAGCCATCTTAGAAAGGAACTTTACACCCATACCAGTGAGAGAGATAGGTCGAAAATCATTAATAGATTCAAGAGATCTTTTCTTAGGGACCAGGGTGATATATGAGTAGTTGATGTTCTCCAGATTAGCAGTCCCCTCATGAAAAGCAGAAGCCAACTCATAGAAATCCTTACTGATTATGGGCCAACACCTTTTGAAAAACAGCCCATTAAAGCCATCTGGCCCAGGGGACTTGTCAATGGGCATGCTCTTGACAGTATTATCCATCTCCTCCTTGGAGAACCATTTAGTCAGGGAATCCAGGCCCTCCACTCTATCCAGGATTGAGGAGAGATCAAAAGAAATTTCGACACCATGACTAGTGCCCATCCTATTTTTGAAATTTTTCCAGAGAGCAGCAGCCATTTGCTCATGACCAGAGACAACAGTACCATCTTCCAACCTGAAAGAAGCAATGGAATTATGCCTATATCTTTCAGAAGCCAGAGCATGAAAAAATTTAGTGTTCTCCTCACCCACTTTAATGGATCTTATAGTGCACCTCTTTTTCCAATACAAAAACCGAAGGTGCAGAAGATACTCCAAATGCAGCTTGACCAGATTACGAAAGTTGAACTCATGCCTGTAAAGAGGCCTCAACTCCTCCAAGCAATCCAAAATGAGTACCACCCTGTTACATTTAGCAATTAAGGATTTCATTTTGGAGACGTTCATGTGCCAACTCTTGAGATCCCTCCTCAAGGATTTGAACTTGTCAGCAATTTTGGCCGTGCAGAAGGCCCAGCAGACGCTCTCCTGACGGAGATGCTAGTCCCAGTGCCCTACAAGGCACCGGAGAAGAACGCCGAAAAGAAGGCCCCGGGGACCAGGAAGGGTCTCCGGCGTAAGGTTGTACCAAATGCCTCGTCCAAAGATGACGAGGCGCACTCCTCCCCTGAAGGGGAGGAGGAAAAGGAAGGGGCCGTCCCACCTAAGGAAGCCGAAGGGCCCCAGAGGGCGACCTGGGGGACCAGGAAAGGTCCCCGGCGCAACGCCGTCATAAGATCGTCGTCCGAAGACGACGAGGCAGATTCCTCCCGTGGAGGCGGGTGGAAACACGTAGAAACTCCGCCTCCCTGCACTGGGGAGGAGAAGAAAAGGAAAGCCGCCCCAGAGGGGGAGGCTAGGACACCAAAGAAGGGGAAGGCGTCCCTTCCGGACTACTCCGCCACGGCTGCCTACAGCGAGGAGGAGTGGCTGCCCAGGGGGAAACCCCTAGCACAATTGTAAGTATCCGCACTTTGCAATACTTTTAATGCGGCTTAGCTTCATAGTTTGTTGTAACACCGAACACGTATGTGCGGTCCGGCCAGGGCCCATCCCGAGGTATCTTCTTCGGATGGGTCTTTGAGCGATTCGGAAATGAATTCGCTCTCGACGGCCACCTCCCATCGGCCTGCGGATGATACAGAGGTGTTCTCCCAAAGGGTCCCCGAGCAGGGGGAGGCAACTCTGGAGACGCCCCAAGGCGGAATTCCAGACGCCGAGCATACGGGGCATAAGATCCCCACGGATTAGGCCGACGAGAGCCGCAGCAAGTTGGGCTCTCAGCCGGACATTGTTCCGAAACCTTCGAGGGTTCTGGACTTGGGCAGGCAGCCCCTCGCTAAGGAGGGCGAGCCGGCCATGCCGATGACTCCTGTCGCGCCAGAAGCACCGGATAGTCTGCTGGAAGTGCTTCGCAGCGCTTCCATGGACGAAGAACACCGTACTCTTATGAGTGCGGCGATTCAGAAGGTTCGGTCTGCCAAGAGCGGATTGACCGAAGCCTGCACCAGTCTCCTGACAGGCTTTGAGGTAAGTAAAAAAGTGTGTGAAATTATCACCCAATAGACAGTAGCCCCTGATACTCTGTTTGGTGTTCGGAAAGAAAAGCCAAACGGAGGGTCAAGTTTAATCCGCGGGAGTCTAATAATAGGTGTTTGTGTGAATAAGCAGGCAGTGTTGCTTGCCGCTGCCGCCCGTACAGCCGAGGTCACCGAACTCAAACGGGACTTGGAGCAGGCCTAGGGAGAGCTTGACCTCATGAAGAGGCAGCTCAAAGAGAACAAAGGTGAGTGATACCCCGTTCACATATCAAAAGAGTATACAAATTTGGTGATTCTAACGACAAAGCGTCCTGATTTTGTAATAGGGGCCACGACTGTAGTGGCGTCCCTGAAGAAAGCGTTGTCCGAGGTCGAAGACAAGGCGGCCATGGAGCGCATTGAGCGTGAAAAGCAGAGTGCTAGGGTGGGCGAGGTATAGCAAGAGCTCCAGGAGCTCGGCAAGAAGTTCGAGTCCTTGGAGCGTGACCTCAAGATGAAGGAGTCTGAGCTTGCGAAGGCCCTTGCGAGTATGAAAGACGCCAAGGCCGAAGCCGAAAAGGCCCAGCAGGAAATCCAGGCGGCCAAGAAGATAGTGGTGGGTAAGACATTCTTTATGCAAAGCAAGCATGTGGAGGAGACATTTTTGTTACTTACCCGAATTCGGAGCTCTCCAGGGGCACTCGCAGATCTTCCATGCATCATATCAGATGCGGCGGAGTTCTACCATGCCGAAGAGGGGAGCTCAACGGAGAAGCTGTTCTGGTCCCAGTATGCTGGAGCCGAACACGCGATGCCTCTGAGTGACCAATTGAAGCAATTGGTGGAACTCCACAGGGCGGCCGAAGTGGCTATGAAGGATTTCATAGTCCCGATGTGGCCTGGTGAGCCCCTGCCCGCCAGCTACTTTGGCCTTATAAAGTGGATGGTGAATGCATGTCCGAGGCTTGAAGTGATCAAGCGATCCGTTTGCATTGAGGGTGCCTGCCGGGCTTTTCCCCGTGCGAAGGTGCAATGGGGCAAGCTGGACGCGGAGAGGCTGGTGAAGGATGGACCACCAAAGGGCAAGGCACATCGCTGTCCCAAAAATATTATGATGGCGTGATGAAAGGCGCTCGTCTCGTGGCCGATGAATGTACCAAGGACACCATTTTTGAGTGAATGTACTCCTGTTGTTTTTGTAATATGAAAACGAATTTGTTTGCACTATATGGCGCTTTGATGATTTAAAATATTACCTTCTGTGCGGCTGTTTATAAAATTCTGAAAGTAGGCCAGTCGTCGGCTTCCGCCCCCACGTAACTAGTACCGGGGTGTTCGTGGAAAACCCAAAACACTCTTTTATCCAAATTTTTGGTCCGTGAAGGAGGTGTTTGGCGCAGCAAACAAGGCAATCGGACTATGCGGCTTTATAACTCTCACTTAGCCATAGAAGTCTACAATTTTAAATTGCGGCGAAGCCCCTAGAATTCGGAAGGCCGAATTGGGGCGCTATACACTCCTAAATCGGACGAGGCCGACTCCTCGCCTAAAGCGGAAAAAATCTTTAAGGATTTCAAGACCTCTCGAACAGCGACCAGCTCTCGCCGCATCATGACAGTCAGTTTTCGGCTTTCTCTACTGAGGTGCTCGTCCGGAAGAACCGGGACACAATCGCAGTAGTTCTCCCTGCGCTACCTTAGCCGATATAACGGAACGTAAGGTACCAAAACAAGGGAGCCGGGCTAACCCAACTATTGACCCAAGACATGATTCGGAGCTGATGCATATAATGATATAAGTTCGGGGTGCCGCACTGTCCAAAGTGTTCGGACTTATCTTGCCGTATTAAGGGGCGCCATAAGAAGCCCCTGGCAAACTGAACGTACCAAGGTGTACGGATGCAATATGAAATAAACATTTATAGAAAAAATGTGTAGATAATAGTAATAAGCTGACGCTATATATTATCTCCCATTGATAAATAATACGTCCAAGCGTATGTTTACAATGAATGCGTTAAGCAGAAGTAAAGAGGACTATTTGACATGTCCTTTCCAAGGGCGGGCCGCATTTAGGTATATAAAACAGGTATAACGATCGTGAATAGATTCCACCTGGGTATTACCTTTGTGCGTAGAGCCTTTTGCCTCCTTGGTTTTCTCTCCTGTGAAAGTCCGACAATCCGGCTCTTCTGAAGAGGCCGCCCAAAAGCAGGGTCCTGAAAGATAAAGTGGGTTATTAAAGTATGTTGCGGCTGTACCGCATTGTTGACTGAGTCACTATTGCGCCTCCGCCTATGCCCATGGTATTTTGAGTGTGTAATTGTGTACGCGCAGCAAGAATGCTGCATTGATGGGGCTGGAGCGGAGGCCGGACTGCTAGTCGCGCCCTTGGCGTGCCTGGCAATCCTGTTGCGAGGTACTCTGGATTCGCGCCGGATTGGTGGTTTGCCGGAAAAGGCTTCTTTGTACTTCTGCCGCGAGGGCTGCAGTATGCTCTTCTATACGTAGAGAGCGGTCCATGTTTCCGTTAACTGTTATGACCCCGCGAGGTCCTGGCATCTTGAGCTTGAGGTATGCATAGTGTGGTACCGCATTGAACCGAGCAAATGCGGTTTGTCCGAGCAGTGCATGATAGCCACTACGGAAAGGGACGATATCGAAGATTAAGTCCTCGCTTCGGAAGTTATCCGGAGATCCGAAGACCACTTCCAGTGTTATGGATCCCGTGCAACAGGCCTCTACTCCTAGAATTACACCTTTAAAGGTGGTTTTGGTGGGCTTGATCCTTGAAGGGTCGATGCCCGTTTTGCGCACTGTGTCTTGATAAAGCAGGTTCAGGTTGTTGCCGCCATCCATAAGGACTCGCGTGAGGTGGAATCCATCGATGATTGGGTCTAGGACCAATGCGGCTGAACCGCCATGACGGATACTGGTAGGATGATCCCTACGATCAAAGGTGATCGGACAGGCTGACCATGGGTTGAATTTTGGGGCGACTGGCTCCATCGCATAGACGTCCCACAGTGCTTGCTTCCAATCCCGTTTGGGAATGTGGGTGGCATAGATCATGTTGACCATTTTCACCTGGGGAGGAAATTTCTTCTGTCCCCCCGTGTTCGGACGCCAGGGCTCCTCGTCATCGTCGTGTGCAGCCCCATGTCCTTGTTTTCAGCATTTATTTTACCGGCCTGTTTGAACACCCAACAGTCTCTATTAGTGTGGTTTGCTGGCTTATTCGGGGTGCCATGAATTTGGCACGAGCGATCAAGTATGCGGTCCAGACTGGACAGACCCTGATTGTTTCTTTTGAACGGCTTTTTCCGCTGACCGGATTTTGAGCCACTGAATCCGGCGTTGACTGTCGTGTCTTCAGTGTTGTCGCCATTGTTCCATCTCTTATGTCTGTTGCGCCGTGGCTTGCCGTTATTGTCGCGAACATCTGGAGTGTCGGAGTTCATTGGTGTGGTGCTACTGCGAGCCAGCCAGCTGTCCTCGCCCGCGCAAAAGCAGGTCATGAGTGTCGTGAGGGCCACCATGGACTTTGGTTTTTCCTAGCCGAGGTGTAACGCGAGCCACTCGTCGCGGATATTATGCTTAAAGGCCGCCAGGGCTTCGGTGTCCAGGCAATCGATGATTTGGTTCTTTTTAGTTAAGAACCGAGTCCAGAATTTCCTGGCTGACTCTCCGGGCTGTTGGGTAATGTGACTCAAGTCATCAGCATCCGGTGGTCGCACGTATGTGCCCTGAAAGTTCTCGAGGAATGCGTCCTCCAGGTTTTCTCAGCTGCAGATTGAGTTTGCAGGTAGGCTATTTAGCCAGTGCCGGGCTGGTCCTTTGAGCTTAAGGGGAAGATACTTGATGGCGTGCAGATCGTCGCCACGGGCCATGTGGATATGGAGAAGGAAATCTTCGATCCATACTGCGGGGTCTATGGTGCCATCGTATGATTCGATGTTTACGGGTTTAAACCCTTCTGGGAATTCATGGTCCATTACTTCGTCAGTGAAGCAGAGGGGGTGTGCTGCGCCTCTATGCCGGGCTATGTGGCTACGCAGTTCGGATGAGTCTGGTTGGCTATGTTCGGCCCGGCCGGACTTGTCAATAATGTGTCCAGCGTGATGATCGTCGTCACGTGTTGGGGCGCGCCCCCGCGATCCATAGATCGATCTTGGTGGTCCTGCCTTCAGTGTATCTTGCAGGTCCTACCTATTTCCCCGGGACATAGTGTATTGGCGTAGGTGTGCGGGCTGGTATTCGGGTTGATACGCCGTTTTATCCCGGCCACGAGGTGGTCGGTCAGCCGCGTGGCGCTCGAGTCCATATTCCTCGGCTGCCAGGACTTCGGTCCATCTATCTGTGAGTAGGTCTTGATCAGCCTGTAGCTGCTGTTGCTTCTTTTCCAGGCTCCTTGTAGTGGCCATAAGCCTGCACTTGAAGCTCTCCTGCTCTACGGGGTCCTCAGGCACGCCGAACTCGTCGTCGCCGAGGCTAATCTCGTCTTCGGAGGGGAGCATGTAGTTGTCCTCCTCTGGGTATCCGTCTGTTGCCTGTTCATCTGGGCTGACCTGCCCGTCTTCTTGTTCGGCCTATTCGACGGCAGGCTGATTGGGGTTGTATTCGTCTTCGGCACCATCCGGACTGTTTTCATCTCCAGTGCCGGTATTGCTGTGGCGGGGCTTGGAGCGGCGCCGACGACGCCCATGCTTTGTTTTCTTCCTTGAGGGGTTATCCTCCATTGCCTCATCGCCATTGGTTTCTTTTGGAGTGTCCACCATATATATATATCATATGAGGAGGTGGCTGTCCACCGCCCCATGGGCGGTGGTTCCTGTTCTTCTCCTGCATCGTCGTCCAAACCGTCGATGTCTTCGGAGCCGAAGTCAAGCAAGTCGGTTAAATCATCGACCGTGGCAATGAAGTGGGTGGTGGGTGGGCAACGAATTCCTTCGTAGCCTGCTTCCCACTCGAGCCGGACATAGTTCGGCCAAGAGTCTCCTGACAAAGAGAGAGACTTTAACAAATTCAACACGTCGCCAAAGGGCGAGTGCTGGAAGATATCCGCAGCGATGAACTCCATTACCGGAGCCCAACCAGATTCGGCAAGCTCGGGAGTGCGCGGACTGGAACCTACAACCGGATACAAGTCCAGGGGTCCAGTGTCACAGGCTTCCTTGGGGGTGAGGCCTGTGTTCAGCTCTACCGCCAATAAGTGTGCGGCCTCTGGGGCGGGGTCCATCCACCCGTCCTCGGGCAACGCAATCTGCTCCAGATTTAGGTTCGGGGCTCCTGCAGGGGCGATATCCCGAGCATTGTCCGACATCAGGTCTAAGTCATGCTCATCGCGATTGTTTGGTGCTCCTGGCGCAGGCCCGAACCCGTTGAAGATCAAGTCGCCGCGGATATCGGCCGTGTAGTTTAGGTTTCCAAATCTGACCTGGTGGCCAGGGGCGTAGCTGTCGATCTGCTCCAGATGGCCAAGCGAATTGGCCCGCAGTGCGAAGCCGCTAAACCCAAAGATCTGTCCGGGGAGGAAAGTCTCACCCTAGACTGTGTTGTTGACGATTGACGGAGCCATCAAGCCTTGAAGCAACGACAGAGAGGAACTCTCAATGAAAGCACCAATGTCGGTGTCAAAACCGGCGGATCTCGGGTAGGGGGTCCCGATCTGTGCGTCTAAGGCTAATGGTAATAGGAGGTAGGGAACACGATGTTTTACCCAGGTTCGGGCCCTCTCGATGGAGATAAAACCCTACTTCCTGCTTGATTGATCTTGATGATACGAGTATTACAAGAGTTGATCTACCACGAGATCATAGAGGCTAAACCCTAGGAGCTCGCCTATGATGATTATGATTCTGTCTCTAAGGACTAAACTCTCCGGTTTATATAGACATCGGAGAGGGCTAGGGTTTACATGGAGTTGGTTACAAAGAAGGAAATCTATTATTCGATCGCCAAGCTTGTCTTCCACACAAAGGAGAGTCCCATCCGGACACGGGGCGAAGTCTTGAGTCTTGTGTCTTCACGCTTCAATAGTCCGGCCGAAGCATATAGTCTGGCTGTCCGGATACCCCCTAATCTGGGACTCCCTCACCTCGGCCACTCTCCCCTTCCCGGGGATACGCCCTCCTCAAACAAAGGGTTCCTGAATAAGAAGGATGACCCCTGCCATATTTAACGGAGAGGTAAGGAAAAAGGGGGGGAGAGAAGGAAGTGGGAATCCTAATCCACACTTGCCTTTTTCCCTTCCCATTTAATTTTCCATCCTTGGCTGGCCCATATGTGGGGCGCACTAGCCCCTTGTGGCTGGTGCGTTCCCCTCTTGGCCATAAGGCCCATATCTTTTGCCGGGGGTGCCCGAAACCCCTTCCGGTGACCCGATAAGTACCTGGTACCCCTCGGAACACTTCCGGTGTCCGAATACCATTGTACTATATATAAATTTTTACCTCTTCACCATTTCGAGACTCTTCATCATGTTTGTGATCTCATCCGGGACTTCGAACAACATTCGGTCACCAAATCACATAACTCATATAATACAATATTGTCATTGAACATTAAGTGTGCAGACCCTACGGGTTTGAGAACTATGTAGACATGACCGAGACACCTCTCTGGTCAACAACCAATAGTAGAACCTGGATGCTCATATTGGCTCCTACATATTCTACAAAGATCTTTATCATTCGAACCGTTATGACAACATACATAATTCCCTTTGTCCATCAGTATGTTACTTGCCCAAGATTCGATAGTCGATATCTTCATACCTAGTTCAATCTCATTGCCCGCAAGTATCTTTTACTCATTCTGTAATACATCATCATGCAACTAACTCATTAGTCACTTTTCTTGCAAGGCTTCTTATGATGTGTATTACCAAGAGGGCCCAGAGATACCTCTCCAATACTCGGAGTGACAAATCCTAATCTTGATCTATGCCAACTGAACAAACACCTTCAGAGATACCTATAGAGCATCTTTATAATCACCCAGTTACGTTGTGACATTTGATAGTACACAAGGCATTCCTCCGATATCCGGGAGTTGCATAATCTCATAGTCGAAGGAATATGTATTTGACATGAATAAAGCAATAGCAATAAAACTGAATGATCATTATGCTAAGCTAACGGATGGGTCTTGTCCATCACATCATTCTCCTAATGATGTGATCCCCTTATCAAATGACAACTCATGTCCATGGTTAGGAAACCTTAACCATCTTTGATCAACGAGCTAGTCAAGTAGAGTCTCACTAGGGACACATTGTTTGTCTATGTATTCACACATGTAATTTAGGTTTCCGATCAACACAACTATAGCATGAATAATAAACATTTATCATGAATAAGGAAATGTAAAATAACAACTTCATTATTGCCTCTAGGGCATATTTCCTTCATGTGGGCCAGTAGAAACCTTGCCGGAAAGCTTTTCCAACCAAGGCCCTAGATCCAATATGGGAGCCACACACCCCTTTGTGTATTTCTGCCAACAGTTCCCGCCCCTCTTCCCGGCAAATGCACCTCAACTTCACACCGTTGGGCCTTCTTCTGTATAAAGTGTCATCGACAAACTGATACATACTGGCCCTCCGGGCTACTCTTTAGGCTTCTACTTGCTCCTCGGGAAGTTCTCCTGTTTGGAGGTAGTGGACTATGTGCCACGCCAAAGTTGGAGCCTGAGGCTTGGCAACAAGGACAAATGGCACCTCCTCGTTCATGGGAGCACATATCTCTACCGCAAGAACTTGTAGTTCGGCGGGAGAGTGTTGCTCACCAAGCGAAGTGGAGTTATTCTAGGCAACTTCTCTACCGGGGACCTCTGGAGGCCCTACCGAGAAATGCTTGCCAGATTCCAACTTCCTCCTTTTTCTGGCCATCGTTGCCGGGGATACTAAAGGTTGGGTCAGGTGGAGAACAAAAGTCCCTGGTTCCATAGGAAGCTTCTGTGCAGCACATTTTGACAGATTATCAACAAAGTTGTTTTTCGCATGTGGCATGTGCTCTGTTTGTAACCCATCAAAATGCTCCTCCAGCTTCCTCACCTCTTCAAAATATGGTTCCATCAACAGGCTTTGGTAATCCTTGTTTACTTATCTCACTGCGAGTTGCGAGTCTCCACGGATGATCAACTTCTTGATCCCTAATTCTATTGCAATTCTGAGCCCGGCAAGGAGCCCTTCTTTTTCAGCGGTGTTATTAGTGGCTTTCTCCCAGGGGAAATGCATTTAGACCGCATATTTGAGGTGTTCTCCAGTGGGCGTGACAAGGAGCACACCAGCCCCTGCGCCTTGTAACAAGAAGGCATCATTGAAATACATAATCCTTTCTTGATACGCCTCCTTGTCGGGGATAACTGTTCCTGGTGTCTCTTTATCTGGAGTGGGCGTCCATTCTGCAATGAACTCCACCAGTGCCCTGCTTTGAATGGTTGTGGTACTCTCATAGTTCAGACCAAAACTCGATAACTCGAGTGCCCATTCAACTATTCTGTCGGTGGCCTTAGGGTTCCTTAGTATGCATTGCAAAGAGAAACGAGTGACAACTGTCATTTCATGGGCTTGGAAGTAGTGGCGCAGTTTCCTCGTGGCTATGATGAGGCCGAAAATTAACTTCTGCACTTTAGAGTACCTTGACCTAGCCCCCTACAACAGGGAGCTAACAAAGTACACTGGCCACTGCACTATCTTCTTCTTTGTCGTGGCTTCAGAACTGCTACTGTCAGCTTGCCCTGCTTCTCCCTGATCTGTACACAACGTTGTCATGAATGGCTCAGTTCCTCCTCCGGGGAGGAAAGTAGCTACGACTGCTTCTTCACCTACTTCCCGATGCGCCTCCAGTACTGCACTAGCCACTAGATTGGTTGCCGCTAAGTATAGCAGCGACGACTCTTGTGGTTTAGGAGTGACCAAGGTGGAAGCAAAGGAAAGATAGGCTTTCAAGTCCTGCAGCATCGCTTCTGCCTCCGGGGTCCATTTCATTGGTCCTGCCTTCTTCAAGACTATGAAGAATGGCAAAGCACGCTCGGCAGACTTGGAAATGAACCTACTCAGTGCGGCAACACATCCAGTTAAACGCCTCATGTCCTTGACTGTCTTGGGTGCTTGAATCTGCTTGATTGCTCTGATCTTGTCGGGGTTGGCCTCTATCCCTCGGTGGGACACAAAGAAGCTAAGTAGCTTGCCGGAGTGAACGCCAAACACACATTTCTCAGGGTTTAACTTCAAGTTAATCTTGTGCAGGTTTGCAAAGGTCTCCTACAAATCCTGAATTAGCGTTTATCTGTCCTTGGTCTTGACCACTATATCATCCATGTAAGCTTTAATATTCCTATGCAGCTGAGGCTCAAACCCAATTTGCACAACCCTTGCAAAAGTAGATCCAGCGCTCTTTAACCCAAAGGGCATTCGTACAAAGCAGTATGTGCCACATGGGGTTATGAACGCAGTCTTCTCCTCGTCTTCCTTGGACATGAATATCTGATGGTATCCTGAGTACGCATCCAAAAAGGAAAGAAAATCACACCCGGAGGTGGAATCCACAATCTGATCAATGCGCGGCAAGGGGAAAGGATCCTTTGGGCAGGCCTTGTTTAGGTGTGTGAAGTCTATGCAAAGCATCCATTTCCCATTCGCCTTGCGCACCACCACTGGGTTTGCCAACCACGTTGGATGCAACACTCCTCTGACCAAACTAGCCGCTTCAAGTTTCTTGATCCCTTCAGCAATGAATTGCTGCCACTACAAAGGTTTCTTTCCGACCTTCTTCTTGACGGGATGAGCATGAGGGCAGACATCAACGTGGTGCTCGATTACCTCCCTGGGAACACCGGGGATGTCAGACGGTTGCCAAGCAAACACATCGACATTCGGCCGTAGGAAGGCAACGAGCGAGCTTTCCTATTTGTCATCAAGGGTGGAGTTGATGGTGAACGTACCATCAGCGCCATCCAACCCTGTCGGGACCTTCTTTACAGCAGGTGAAGCAACCTTGGATCTCTTTCGAGTGGAACTCTTTGGCAAATCATCGACGGGCGTAGCGCACTCCAGAGAGGCGAGCTTCCCGGATTCCTTGCCGGCATCTCTGCTAGTCTTCTTTCCTTTTTCGTTTTCCTTGGAGGGCGCTGCAGCTTTAGCGGCCTAGGCAGCTACCGCATCCCGGTACATCTTATTCACGCATATGATTGTGTCTTTCTTATCCGACGGTATGGAAATGACGCCCATTGGCCCTAGCATTTTCAGAGTGTTGTAGGCATAGTGGGAAGCCGCCATGAATTTTGCAAGAGCTGGACGACCAAGAATCCCATTGTATGGCAAGGGAAGCTCGACCACGTCAAACATAACCCTCTCAGTCCGGTAGTTCAATTCTCTACCAAATGTTACTGGCAGTGTAATCTTCCCCTTAGGACGACTCCTGCCGGGGTTGATTCCTTGGAACGTGCCAGTATTATTGAGCTCTTCATCCGATATCTGTAATTTGCTAATCACCTTGGAGGAAATCAGATTCAACCCTGCTGACGGTGTCCTGGGCTAGGGGGTACTCACCACGTCGTCTCCTGACCAGCTGGATTGGGCCGACGACCCCCATGACGATTCACTAATGAGCCACTTTAGGCAGCCCATGCCACATACAAGGAAGACTCCACAATACTTGGCACTCAAGACAAGGACTCTCCTAAAAACCCTAGGCCTCCGGTATGTCACATAAACCGAGGCCAGGCTAGTCGATAGATCAACTTATATTCATTAGAACAATCTCGTGGTAGACACATGTACTATGTACTGCCCCTCATAAGAATACAATCAAAAGCAGGACATAGGGTATTATCTCTTCAAGAGAGCCTGAACTTGGGTAAAATCTTGTGTCTATGTTACCATTGCTCTAAGACGCCTAGCTTAGGACCCCTACTATGAGATATGCTGGATTTGACACCGACATTGGTGCTTTCATTGAGAGCCTGCTAGGTGATCGTCACTGTTCGGTGGGATAATCAGTTGATATTTTTTCAGTAAAGATATGTTTCATGTAAATTATCTCTTTTACAAAATCATTGCGATCGCATCATATTATTGCTTATAGATAGTTCGGGATCGAAACAATAATAATGGCGGAGGCGGCGTGTGTCTATCGTAGGGCAGTACGTCGGATCCCGATAGCAGTTTGCAGATGCGATGTCAACGCGAAAAAAAATTGTCGATCTGACCAGTGGCATTTCAGCCGAGGAGACCACACAAGCAGGGTAACAGGGCTGACTAGACTTCAGCTCGGTGGAGCATATAACAGGAAGATTCCATTCCTTTCCTTTTTTAATCCAGCTCCTAGTTCGGCTGCGGCTCCTTTGCAATCTTTTTCGTGATAAGTGCAAACCAACAGTACCATGACTAACACATTTAAATACTTCTTTTCTAAGCACGGTCTTCAAGACCTAGACTGCAAACACCACTTCACGAATTGGTGAATACTACTAGATTGATTAGTACTACTTCTTGGAGAGAGTGTCAAAGCAATCTGCTACTAATTCAATGGGAATCTCTTTTCTTTTATTTGGTTTGATCTGCTACAACCCTGGTCTGTTACAGTCATCAGGATTTAACAGGTTCTATTTTTCTTAGCTATTATTTAGCACATAAATTGTTACACGCAGAATGTTTTTCTGCTGGTTTGTACTGTATAAGTTTTGCAGAGATATTTTGTTTACGCTTCCACAAAGGTTTTCCGTTTGTGTCAGTCAGGCGAGCCGACCTGTGCGTCAGAACCTTCGCCAGACCAACCTTCGCGTTTAGATCGGTTGTTTCGTATATTGTTCGGCCCGACACAGACTTGAGGCACTCCGGCCAGGACGTCCCACGAGCATAATCGCCTCATATGCCATCAGTTTGGACGTTGGTGGATGAATCCTCAGGTGCAATTGTTTTAGTTATTCGCGTTGTGCATATTTATAATACTTCAAAGAGTATTTCTGCTCGCCAGCAATTTTTGGTACGGTGGGTTTTGCAGTCTAGTCCACATTGAGGCCGTCATTTTAGGGTGATATGCCATCGCTGTCCCGCGCGCATCGTGTCCGTAACTCAGGCGACCCTGCGAATTCGGATTTTGTCACCTCGTTGTGCTGACGCCCTATGTCGCCATCGGCCTCGCGCTAGGCGAAAACTCTTTCAATAATTTATTTTGCATTAGTAACTCTGTAAGAAAATCATTTAATCACTTTTATTATTATTATTTGTCTTGTGCTACTTCATGCATATAGACAATGTCATGGCGAGCTGACATCATCATTCTGCCTGCGTCGACCAAGTTCCGGTGTCACCTCGGCACGCATCCCTTTGCCAACATCTCCGTGCAGCCACTCCGCCGTGTCGACCTCGACGCTCAGGCCATCTTTATTTAATTATTTACTTCGCTTAAGTTAATTAAGGAGAAGAACTTTTTTAAAGGTATGTTATTATTGTCATTACTTGTTATTACTTTTGTCCAGCACTATTTTATGTGCACAGGTGAACCAACTTTGGTTGGTCTATCTCACCATCTCGGCGAACTAACATCGTCGTCCCTCCAACATGCCATATTTCTTTTATTACTCACTTTGCATAAATTATTAATTATGCAACGAATTCTTTTAATTTATTATTATTACTATTATCTCCAACTTGCACTATTTTCTTGCACAGGTAAATGATCTAGGTTGGGCAGCGCTGTCACCTCGGCGTACCGACGTACCACGTCACCTCAGCTGGACCGAGGGTTTCGTCAACACTTCATTAACCCACGCTAGGGACTTCGGCATCATACTGTCGGCCTGCTCCATCGCCTCGGTCGGACTGGGAGTTACACCTCGCCAAGTCGTGCTATGTCGCCATTTCGGAGTGCCGAGCTCTTTGCTCCACCACCTCGAGAGCGGCTTGGGGGCTAGGACCTCGTCCCGCCATAAGCTCGAGCCGCGCATCGACATCGAGCACATTAACCAGCTAAGTCGCTTCCATGCTCAATTTTTTTTCTTAATTCTTGTTCGGTTCAACCAAACATTATATTTGTGTTAAAAACTTAGTTTGTCAACAAACATTGTTTGTTAAAAACACTTCCTTTCCAATGTTAACTGGGGGCTCTTATATTTATATGTGATGATTTATAAAAAGTTTTCTTCTTCTTAGTCGTTGCAAAGTCTTTTTCTATCACTCCTTTTTCCACGCGAGTGTGTGGTCAATAGCCGGGGAGCCTAGTTTCTCTCTCAAAGTCGCTCAAGTTCAGTTTGCTAAACTGGCCTAACGAGAAGTACTCTGCCTTTGGGATAGGAGGTTGAAGCCGTAGGATGACCCACTTGAAGTATTGAGATCGAATGTGTCATGTTAAAGCACAACTGAATCACAAAATTTTCTAAGACAATTTCACATTGGCACAAAAAACTTGATTTCATTTGGACGTAAACTTTTTACTGAAGTTTTTTGGTTTTCCAAGCTTATGGCACTTTAACCAATCTGTGTGTTTCCAGCATGAGTCTCACACTACAACGCCGGACACCTTCAAAGCTTTGGCAATATCAATGCTGGGTTGCCACTAAAGCCGAGCCCTCCAAAAGCTAAGGTACTCCATAGACTCCTCGGCAATATGTTCTTAGATATTGCTTTATATGCATCGGTTTCGAATTGTGACTTTGGTCAATAGTTGGGTTGCCCGGCTCCTGTGCTTGCTTCCTATGTTTCGCTTTGTTCGGCTAGGTGTGCAAAGGGAGAACCACTGTGAGGGAGTCCTGGACTAGGGGTGTCCGGACAGCCGGACTGTCATCGTCAGCCGGACTATCATCGTCAGCCGGACTCCAAGACTATGAAGATACAAGATTGAAGACTTCGTCCCGTGTCTGGATGGGACTTTCCTTGGCGTGGAAGGCAAGCTTGGCGATACGGATATGTAGATCTCCTACCATTGTAACCGACTCTGTGTAACCCTAGCCCTCTCCGGTGTCTATATAAACCGGAGGGCTTTAGTCCGTAGGGGACAACAACCATTACAACAATCATACCATAGGCTAGCTTCTAGGGTTTAGCCTCCTTGATCTCGTGGTAGATCCACTCTTGTACTACCCATATCATCAATATCAATCAAGCAGGAGTAGGGTTTTACCTCCATCGAGAGGGCCCGAACCTGGGTAAAAACATCGTGTCCCTTGTCTCCTGTTACCATCCGCCTAGACGCACAGTTCGGGACCCCCTACCCGAGATCCGCCGGTTTTGACACCGATATTGGTGCTTTCATTGAGAGTTCCTCTGTGTCATCACCGATAGGCTCGATAGCTTCTTCAATCAACAACAACGTCATCCAGGGTGAGACTTTTCTCCCCGGACAGATCTTTGTATTCGGCGGCTTCGCACTGCGGGCCAATTCACTTGGCCATCTGGAGCAGATCGAAAGCTACGCCCCTGCCCATCAGGTTAGGTTTGGAAGCCTAAACTTCACGACCGACATCCGCGGGGACTTGATCTTCGACGGACTCGAGCCACAGCCGAGCGTGCCGCACTGTCAATATGGGCATGATCTAACTCTGCCGCCGGACAGTACCTTGGGGGCCGCACACGAATCCGCTCCGACCTATAGTCCGGAGCCGATTGCGCAGATCGAGGACGGGTGGCTGGACACCGCCTCGGGGGCTGCGAATTCCACGGTGATGGAGCCGAACACTGACCTTGTCCCTTATAAAGCTCGTGACTCCGAGGTGCCGAACTCCCTGTTGGACTCCGAACCTCCTGCGCCCCTACCAATCGAATCCGATCGGGCGCCGATCATGGAGTTCACCGCTGCGGACATCTTTCAGCACTCACCCTTTAGCGACATCCTAAATTCGCTAAAGCATCTCTCGCTATCCGGAGAGCCCTGGCCGGACTATGGCCAGGATGGTTGGGATGCGGACGATGAAGAAATTCAAAACCCACCCACCACCCACTTTGTAGCCACTGTCGACGATCTAACCGACATGCTAGACTACGACTTCGAGGACATCGACGGTATGGACGACGATGCCGGAGACGATCAAGAACCAGCGCCTATAGGGCACTGGAAGACCACCTCGTCATACGATATATACATGGTGGACACCCCAAAGGATGGGGACGGCGAAGAAGTAGCGGAGGCAGATTCCTCAAAGAAACAGCCCAAGCGCCGACGTCAACGGCGCCGCCCTAAATCCCGCCACAGCAAGAATGGAGATTCCGGCACCGGAGATAATTACACCCCAGAGAGTGCCGAAGACAACCCCCTCCAGCAAGATTCAGCGCAGGAGGAGGCAGAAGCAAGCCCTCACAAGAGAGCAGCAGACGAAGAGGTCGAGGATGATAATTACATACCTCCCTCCAAAGACGAGGCAAGCCTCAACGACGACGAATTCGTCGTGCCGGAGGATCCCGTCGAACAAGAGCGTTTTAAACACAGGCTTATCGCCACGGCAAATAGCCTAAAGAAAAAGCAGCAGCAGCTTCAAGCTGATCAGGACCTGCTGGCTGACAGATGGACCAAGATCCTCGCGGCCGAAGAGTACGAACTCGAACGCCCCTCCAAGAGCTACCCAAAACGCAAGTTGCTCCCCCGATTAGAGGAGGAAGCATACATACCTTCATCACCAGCGCATAATACGCCAGACCGACCACCCCGTGGTCGCGATAGAGAGGCATCCAGGCCCTCCATCAAGACCGTACCCCGGCATCGCTCAAAAAGTACGAAGCCACGAGGGAACGCGCCGGACTTCCGGGATATATTGGAGGACAAGGCAAGACAATCCAGATCTATCTATGGATCACATGGGCGCCCCACGACCCACAACGAATACCGTCGCGCCGGATACAGCAACTACGGCCGGGCCGAACACAGCAGACAAAGCTCTCTTGAGCTATGTCGTGACATTGCTCAATACAGAAGCGCCGCACACCCACTATGCTTCACAGATGAAGTAATGGATCATCAAATCCCTGAAGGGTTTAAACCCGTCAACATTGAATCCTATGATGGCACAACAGACCCCGCAGTTTGGATCGAAGATTATCTCCTTCATATCCATATGGCCCGCGGAGACGATCTCCACGCCATCAAATATCTCCCGCTCAAGCTTAAAGGACCAGCTCGGGATTGGCTCAACAGCCTGCCCACAGAGTCAATTGGGTGTTGGGAAGACCTAGAAGCCGCAGTCCTCGACAACTTCCAGGGCACATATGTGCGACCACCAGACGCCGATGACCTAAGCCACATAATTCAGCAGCCAGATGAATCGGCTAGACAGTTCTGGACACGGTTCTTAACCAAGAAAAATCAAATCGTCGACTGTCCGGATGCAGAGGCCCTCGCAGCCTTCAAACATAACATCCGCGACGAGTGGCTAGCCCGGCACCTAGGACAGGAAAAGCCGAAATCCATGGCAGCCCTAACATCACTCATGACCCGCTTCTGTGAGGGAGAGGACAGCTGGCTGGCTCGAAGCAACAACCTCAGCAAAAATGCTGACAGTCCGGACACCAAGGACCACAACGGCAGGTCGCGTCGAAGCAAAAACAAACGCCGCGTTAACGGCGACAACAATGAGGATACGACGGTCAACGCCGAATTCCGAGGCTCTAAACCCGGTCAGCGGAAGAAGCCATTCAAAAGAACCACTCCGGGTCCGTCCAATTTGGACCGAATACTCGACCGCTTTTGCCAGATACATGGCACCCCTGAAAAGCCAGCCAACCACACCAACAGAGATTGTTCGGTATTTAAGCAGGCGGGCAAGTTAATCGCCGAAAACAGTGACAAGGGGCTGCACAGCGATGATGAGGAAGAGACCCGGCCGCCAAACAGTAGAGGACAGAAGGGTTTCCCCCCACAAGTGTGGATGGTAAACATGATACACGCAACCCATATACCCAAGAGGGAGCGGAAGCATGCACTAAGGGACGTATATGCGATGGAGCCAGTCGCCCCGAAGTTCAATCCATGGTCCTCTTGCCCGATCACTTTCGATCGAAGAGACCATCCGACCAGCATCCACCATGGCGGATTCGCCGCATTGGTTTTAGACCCAATCGTCGATGGATTTCACCTCACGAGAGTCCTGATGGACGGCGGCAGTAGCCTGAACCTGCTTTATCAGGATACAGTGCGCAAGATGGGCATAGACCCCTCAAGGATTAAACCTACGAAGACGACCTTTAAAGGCATCATACCAGGTGTTGAGGCCAATTGTACAGGCTCAGTCACACTGGAAGTGGTCTTCGGATCCCCGGATAATTTCCGGAGCGAGGAGTTAATCTTCGACATAGTCCCGTTCCGTAGCGGCTATCACGCTCTGCACGGACGAACCGCGTTCGCAAAGTTCAACGCGGTGCCGCATTACGCATACCTCAAGCTCAAGATGCCAGGCCCTCGTGGAGTCATCACGGTTAACGGAAATATGGAACGCTCCCTCCGAACGGAGGAACATATAGCGGCTCTCGCGGCAGAAGTACAGAGCAGCCTTCTAAGGCAATTTTCGAGTCCGGCCGTTAAACGACCGGACACAGCCAAACGCGCCCGGAGCAACATCAACCAAGACCACCTGGCACGTTCCGAGCACGCATAACAATGCGGCCCCAACCCCAGCCCTCGCATGATTGTAAGACCAGCTCTCCGCGTACATCATTACGCTCTGGAGATACCATGGGCATAGGGGGAGGGGCACGACCACAACAGACCCAGAGTGCGGCTCGACCACACCAGGGGCTCCCAAGTGTGTCACTCTTTTTATTTTCATTTTCCTTCTTTTTATATACAGGACTCCGTTCACCAGAGGCCCTGTCCTGCGGGGCGCCCGCCGAACTCACGATGCAACAGCCAGGGAGGGAAAAAGGCTGCGACGAACACTCAGGTGGTCTCCATTACGAGCATTAAATTTGATTATATACACCAGTCCGCAGCCCACCCCTGGAGGGGGACATGTTTAATTAGTCCAATCCCTTGCTTACCGCACTATTTGTATCATTCCGCACTCATAGGAGAATTCCTTGAATAAATAATACAGCACTTTTTGCTTATAAATGCATTACATTATATATATGTTCATCAATGACATCCTGCATCCGTATATTTTGGTACGGCCGAATACACCAGGGGCTTACGTTCCCCGCATTATGGTGTGATAAGTCCGAACACTTTCACAAGTGCGGCACCCTGAACTTATAGCATTATATGAATCGGCTCCGAATCATGTCTTGGGTAAATAGTTGGGTTTGCCCGGCTCCCATGTTTTGGTACCTTACGTTCCGTTCTGTCGGCTAAGGTAGCACTGGGAGAACCACTGCGATTGCGCCCTGGTTGAGCTGGGCGAGCGCCTCAGTGGAGAAAGCTAAAACTGACTGGCATGATAAGGTGAGAGACTGGTCACTGTTCGAGAGGTCTTTTCGGGTCCCTAAAGACTTATGCCGCTTCGAGCGAAGAACCGGATAATGTCCGACGAAGGCGTGGATAGCGCCCCGAATTCGGTCTTCCGAAAACTAGGGGCTTCACTGAAATTTAAAATTATAGAATTCTATGGCTAAGTGAGAGTGTTCAAGCAGTATAAGTCCGGTTGCCTTGTTCATTGTGTTGAGCGCCTCCCTAGATGGACCCAAAAATGGGAACAAGAGTGCTCAAGTTTATCCTAAACACCCCAGCACTAGTGGCATGGGGGATGAAGCCGACGACTTGCCATCTCTCAGATTTTATAAACGGCCGCACAAAAGGTAATATTTTAAATTAAACAAGCGTTGCTTAGCGCATATGAACAAAGTTTTCAGCGCATAGGATAACACATTGCGAGTCTACTCAATAATTACATCTCTGGGACACTCATCCGCAACCTTGCGGGCACCCTTCAGGACATTCTTATAGTACATCTCGGGCGTACGATACTCCTTGCCTGTTGGCGGCGCATCAGTGATAAGCCTCTCCGCATCCAGCCTGCCCCAATGCACCTTTGCGCGGGCAAGGGCCCGACGAACACCTTCAATACAGGTGGAGCGCTTGATGACCTCCACCCAGGGGCACGCATCCACCAGCCGCCGCACGAGGCCGAAGTAGCTCCCAGGCATGGCCTCTCCAGGCCACAGCCGGACTATGAGGCCCTTCATGGCCTGTTCGGCTACCTTGTGGAGCTCGACCAGCTGCTTCAGCTGGTCGCTAGGGGGCACCGGATGGCCGGCCTCAGCGTACTGAGACCAGAAGACCTTCTCCGTTGAGCTCCCCTCCTCGGCTCGGTAGAATGTGGCGGCATCGGACGTGCTGCGAGGCAGATCTGCAAATGCCCCTGGAGAGCTCCGAATTCGGGTAAGTGTTAGGAAGTTTACATTAACATGCTTGCTTTGCATGAAAAATGCCTTACCCGCCGCTATTTTCTTCACATCCTCAACCTCCTGAAGGGCCTTATGGGCCTCGGCCTTGGCGGCTTTGGCACTTTCGAGAGCCGAGGCAAGCTCGGACTCTCAAGTCTTTGAATCGCGCTCCAAACTCTCATGTTTTTCCATGAGAGCCTGGAGCTCTTGCCGCACCTCCGCCACCCGCGCCTCCTGCTTCTCTCGCTCTGCCCGTTCCGCAGCCGCATTGCGTTCGGCCGCGGACACAGCCTCCTTCAGGGTTGCCACCTCGTTCGTGGCCCCTGCAGTACCCACGTTATCCTTGTTATTTTTATTGCAACCTAAATCCTTTTCTGTAAGGTAACTATTCAAAGTGGTGTTACTCACCTTCTTTGTCCTCGAGCTACTTCTTGGCACGGCCGAGCTCTTGCTCGGACCGCTCGAGATCCTGCTTCAATGCACCGACCTCCGCAGTCAGTGCGGCAAAGGTCAGCAGCGCAGCCTGCAAACCCATATTGACATACTTTTTAGCAACCCTGCGTATATCTTTTTAGATCCTCAGTCCGGCTTTTCTTTCCGAACACCGAACCGAGCATCAGGGGCTACTGTCTATGCGGTATTACATTACATAATTTTAACTTCTTACCTCAAAGCCTATTAAAAGGCTACTGCAGGCTTCGGTCAGCCCGCTCTTGGCGAGCTGAACCTTCTGAATCACCGCACTCATTATAGTGCAGTGTTCTTCCTCGATGGAAGCGCCTTTGAGCGCCTCCAACAAGTTGTCCGGCGCCTCCGGTTGGACGGGGGCCGCCGGCGTCACGGTCTTGCCCTTCTTGCGAAGGGGCCGCCCGCCGGACTCCGGAACCACTGCGGGTTCCGGCGTGGAGTCCGGCGCAAAGTCCGGGAGGCTGCCTTGCGGCGCCTCCGGAGCCTCCTCCTGATGGGTCCCTTCCTGGGATCCCACCTCAGCGTCCTCAGCGGCGCGAGGGGTGGAGGCAGTCGAGATGGAATCTACACCCGACGGAGCCAATGACCCGCTCAACGAAGCGGGGAGATCATCATCGGCCGGACTGTAGGCAGTATGCGGCATTAGAAGGACGCTATATGACATAAAAAGAAATTATAAATCATTCAGGAATCCGGATACTTACGATCTTGCCGGAGGCCTGGCCTTTGAAGGCCACTCTTCGCCACCAACGTTGGCGTTGGCGGAGCTGTCCGGGGGAATAATTCTTCCCCTCTTGGACCCTTCGGCCTCCCCTGTTGGGGAAGCCTTCCTCTTCCTCTCTCCCTCCTTTGGGAGAGAGTCTTCTTCCTCCTCCTAACCTTCGGGGGAGGAGTCCGCCTCGGAGTCGTCGGACACCTGGAAGCGGGAACTCTTTCGAGTACCCGTGGCCACCTTCTTGGCCTTCTTCTCCGGCACCACATGCGGTGCCGGAACCAGCAGCCCCGCTAGACGGGCGTCTACTGGGTTTTCTGGCATGGGAGCCGGGCAGATGATCTGCTCGGCCTTCTTCATCCAGTCCTGTCAAAGGAAAAGGGAGATTGAAACCCGCTTAGAGTCAAACCATTAACAACAAGTGTCCCGTAAAGGGGTAGAATCACTTACCTCGTCAGCTGGACGCTGCGAGTGAAATCCGCGATCTTCAGTCGCGGATGCGGGAGCTTCGGCGCCCTTGAACAGCACCCTCCAGGCGCCTTCGTACGTCGTGTCGAAGAGCCCGCTCAACGCCTGGTGCTGTGCCGGATCGAACTCCCACAGGTTGAATGCCCGTTCTTGGCATGGGAGAATCCGGCGGACGAGCATGACTTGGACCACATTAACAAGCCTGAGCTTCTTGTTCACCAGCTTCTGGATACAGGCTTGGAGTCCCGTCAGCTCCTCCGAACTACCCCATAGCAAGCCCTTCTCTTTCCAGGAGGTGAGCTGCATAGGGATACCAGATCTGAACTCGGGGGCCGCCGCCCACGTAGGGTCGCGCGGCTCGGTGATGTAGAACCACCCCGATTGCCACCCCTTGACGGACTCCACGAAGGCCCCTTCGAACCAGAGGACGTTGGGCATCTTGCCCAACATGGCACCTCCGCACTCCGCCTGTGTGCCCTTCACTACCTTCGGCTTGACATTGAAGGTCTTGAGCCACAAGCTGAAGTGGGGCTGGATGCAGAGGAAGGCCTCGCACACGATGATAAATGCCGAGATGTTGAGGATGAAGTTCGGCGCCAGATCGTGGAAACCCAGGCCGTAGTAGAACATGAGCCCCCGGACAAAGGGGTGAAGTGGAAAGCCCAGTCCGCGGAGGAAGTGGGGAAGGAATACGACCCTCTCATGGGGCCTGGGGGTGGGGATGAGCTGCCCCTTGTCGGGCAGCCGGTGCGCGATGTCGCTGGAGAGGTATCCGGCGCCGCGCAGCTTTTCGATGTGCTCCTCCTTAATGGTGGAGGCCAACCATTTACCTCCCGCTCCGGACATGGTCGGAGAAGGTTGAGTCGAGATGCGCGAACTTGGGCGCTAGAGCTCGAGTGCGCGGAGATGGATAAGCAAAGGAGGAAGAAGGCGTAGGTGAAAAGGTGGATCCTTATCCCCGTACATATAGGAGGACGAAGACTATGCGTCCCCACCGGCCTAGTAAAACTCGCTTATCTCCCAAGCGCCACCATCAATGGCGCGGTTGGGTTACCCACGTCCGTATTGATGAGAATCCCGGAATAAGGGGAACACAATCTCTGCTTCGACAAGACGTGCCAAGGAAACCGCTTCGCTAAACGCGCTGAGGTGGTATAATAAAAAACGATTCAAGTAAAGGCTTGGTAGTGGTGTGACGTCATGCCACGAAATACGTCAGCAGATTGAACTTGTGCACATATTATTCTCTCTACGATGGAATGTGGAATTTATTTTGCAGAGCCGGACACTATCCTGGTGTTCACAATCTTCTATGGATTATTCGGAGGAGGAACCCGCCTTACAATGCCGAACATTATGCGCGCCGGACTCATCGTCATTGAAGCCAGGTTCAGGGGCTACTGAGGGAGTCCTGGACTAGGGGGTGTCCGGACAGCCGGACTGTCATCGTCAGCCGGACTATCATCGTCAGCCGGACTCCAAGACTATGAAGATACAAGATTGAAGACTTCGTCCCGTGTCCAGATGGGACTTTCCTTGGCGTGGAAGGCAAGCTTGGCGATACGGATATGTAGATCTCCTACCATTGTAACAGACTCTGTGTAACCCTAGCCCTCTCCGGTGTCTATATAAACCGGAGGGCTTTAGTCCGTAGGGGACAACAACCATTACAACAATCATACCATAGGCTAGCTTCTAGGGTTTAGCCTCCTTGATCTTGTGGTAGATCCACTCTTGTACTACCCATATCATCAATATCAATCAAGCAGGAGTAGGGTTTTACCTCCATCGAGAGGGCCCGAACCTGGGTAAAAACATCGTGTCCCTTGTCTCCTGTTACCATCCGCCTAGACGCACAGTTCGGGACCCCCTACCCGAGATCCGCCGGTTTTGACACCGACACACTGCGATTGTGCTTCCAACGTGAATGGTTAAGCACCTCACTAGAGAAAGCCAAAAACTGACTGTGACAATGGGCGTAAACTGGTCAGCGGTCCGATGATGGTATCAAACTATAGATAGATAGCGATCACCCCGTGTTAAACGACGGGCCTTTCATAACATTGGCCGATATAAAGCTCGGCTGCAAGCGGCTGGCTCCATAGAGAACTTTTCAGCGTTAAGCTTGGATAACCTCCTTCAAACTTTTTCAAGCCAAGGTGATCTATGACACCTCAGATATAGTCCAGCGTTGGAACTCGGATACGGTCCGCGTTGGTGCTCGGCTGCAAAAGATACCTCGAATGCAGTCTGGCGTTGGAGCTCAGATGCAAGAGGACACTGCCGCACGGGAACAACTTCAAACCTGAGGTGTGGTGTAAAAAATAACAAGGCATTGATAAAGGTCGGGGCTCCTCGGATACCCGACGTGTAAACTCTTCGGGTTCACTTCGGCAGTCCTCAAGATCAAAGATGAGAAGATTTGTTGAACCAGTTTTCTAGACCGACGACCGAAGATGAAGAATAGTTTGGAAGAATCGAGGAGCGTCCCTAACTTGAAGACCGGTTCAGGGGGCTACTGACGGTGTCCTGGACTAGGGGGTACTCACCACGCCGTCTCCCGACCAGCTGGATCAAGCCGAGGACCCCCATGGTGATTCACTAATGGGCCACTTTAGGCAGCCCATGCCGCATACAAGGAAGACTCCACAAGACTTGGCGCTCAAGCCAAGGACTCTCCTAAAAACCCTAGGCCTCCGGTGTGTTATATAAAACGAGGCCAGGCTAGTCGCTAGATCAACTTATATACATTAGAACAATCTCGTGGTAGACACATGTACTCTGTACTACCCCTCATATGAATACAATCAAAAGCAGGACGTAGGGTATTATCTCTTCGAGAGAGCCCGAACCTGGGTAAAATCTTGTGTCCATGTTACCATCGCTCCAAGACGCCTAGCTTAGGACCCCTACTACGAGATATGCCAGATTTGACACTAACACCTGCCCGCTGTCAACTAGCATCTTTGTGACTTGGAGGTTGCGGATTTTTGGTGAAACCAACAATGGCAAACACCCTACCACGATAGTGCGGTCAGGGTGATCCTCTTCATCAAAGATGATAGGCGTGCGGGACCATTTGAGAGGCTTCTGGGAATCTGCTGCCAGCTCCACGACATTGACTTCACGGGCCCATTGTTTGAGATGGTTGTGAGAGGAGTGCAAAGAAGCGCCTTTATCAATGCACAGGGCCTCCGTTTCTTTCTGGGATTCTTGCTCACAGGTTTCCTCTTCATGCCCTTCATCACTTTCATCATCACCTTCCTTCTTCTCATAACCTCTAGCAGGTTTTTCTTTCTGTTGCGGAGTCTTGCCGCGGCGGCCTCCTCTACCACCGCGGCCCTTCCCGCCAGCAGCTTCTTGGTCTCTCTCCTTGTCACGCTTCTCATACTCAGCATTCTATGTCTTGACAAGTTGCTCAAATCGATGACACTCTTGGAGATCATGGCCCTTGGTTCGGTGGATTTTGGAGTACGATTCATCAGTCTTCCCGGCTTTTTCGGCCGCTGCAGCCTCCAACAGTCAGTGCACGCAGCAACTTCCTTGCCGGGGGCTTTGGTCTTGGATTTCTTGCCGGTACTAGGGGTGCTAGAACCCTCAATAGCCAGTACTGACTTTTCTTTATGCTTCTTGTTGCGCTTCCGATTCTTCCTCCCCAGGTTAGTGGCATCATCATCATCCTCTGAATCAACTTCAATGTCGTCCTCTTCTTCGGGGGGTCGCCTCCCTTCCACTGTACGGGTGCATTTATCTGCCAAGGTGTATAGCTCATTCATAGTCTTGGGCAACCGAATGTTCATCTTGGAACGTATCCTCCCGTTGCGCATGTTCGATTGGAACGCGACAATCACAGCTGTCGGGTGTATCTCTGGAATGTAGCGGTGCACTCGACTAAACTTCTGCATGTACTTCCTCAAGCTCTCTCCTTCCTTCTGAGGAAGGGTTTGCAATCACTCGGACATCCTAGCTCTTGATGGCCGCCCGTGAAGGCACCAACGAACTCGTTGCACAGGTCAGCCCACGATGCGATGGAGTTCTCCGGCAGGTGCATTAGCCACAACCTCACATTTCGCTTGAGTGCCAAAGGGAAGTAGTTGGCAAACACTTTCTCATCCTTGCCCCTCGGCGGCTTGAACATCTATCATGTAGATGCTCAAAAACCCTGTCGAGTTCAACTTTCCATCATACTTCTCTAGTAACTCTGGTTTCAAAACGCGGGCAGATGGCCAACAGACTTTCCGCAGCTCGCAAGTGAAGGCTGGGCACCCAACCTCAAAAGGCAAGTACCAGCCCTCACAGGGCGCGGGTTCGTCGATGTCTGGGCCATTGCGCCTGCTAGATTGATGGTGGGTCTCCCTCCATTGTTCTATAGTGACGCGCTGCTACTTCTTGAGCTTGCGTTGGTTTGCCCGTTAAAGAGGAAAGGGTGATGCAGCACGGTAGAGATAACTATTTCCCTCAATTAAGAACCAAGGTATCAATCCAGTAGGAGAAACGCGCAAGTCCCCAATAGATGCACCTACACTAACAATCAAACACTTGCACCCAACGCGATAAAGGGGTTGTCAATCCCTTCACGGTCACTTGCAAAGGTGAGATCTGATAGAGATAGATAAAACTAAATAAAAGATAATTAAATATTTTTGGGTTTTTTGGTTTATAGATCTGAAAATAAAAGATTGCAAAATAGTAGATCAAAATCAAATATGATGGAAAATAGACCCGGCGGCCATAGGTTTCACTAGAGCCTTCTCTCTTGAAGGCAAACAATACAGTGGGTGAACAAATTACTGTGAAGCAATTGATAGAAAAGCGCAAAGTTATGATGATATCCAAGGCAATGATTATGCATATAGGCATCACGTCTATGTCAAGTAGACCGATTCCTGCCTGCATGTACTACTATTACTCCACACATAGACCGCTATCCAGCATGCATCTAGAGCATTAAGTTCATAAAGAACAGAGTAAAGCCTTAAGTAAGATGACATGATGTGGAGGAAAAAACTCAAGCAATATGATGAAAACCCCATCTTTTTATCCTCGATGGCAACAATTCAATACGTGACTTGCTACCTCTACTTTGTCAGTGGGTGAAATCACGCAAGATTGAACCCAAAGCTAAGCACCTCTCTCATTGCAAGAAAAACCAATCTAGTTGGCCAAAACAAACCGATAATTCGAAGAGAAATACAAAGATATCAAATCATGCATATAAGAATTCAGAGAAGATTCAAATAATATTCATAGATAAGCTGATCATAAATCCACAATTCATCGGATCTCAACAAACACACCGCAAAAGAAGATTACATTAGATAGATCTCCAAGAACATCGAGGAGAACATGGTATTGAGAATCAAAGAGAGAGAAGAAGCCATCTAGGTACTAGCTATCCCGTTGGTCTAAGGTAAACTACTCATGCTTCATCGGAGGGGCAATAGGGTTGATGTAGATGCCCTCCGTGATCGAATCCCCCTCCGGCAGGATGCCGGAAAAGGCCCCAAGATGGGATCTCACGGGAACAGAAGGTTGCGATGGCGGAAAAGTATTTTTGTGGCTTCCTTTGAGGGTGTTGGAATATATGTGAATATATAGGACGAAGAGGTAGGTTAGGGGATTCCCGAGGGGGGGCACAAGTCAGGGGGCGCCCCCTAGGGTACACCCTCCACCCTTGTCGCCTCCTCGTGGCTCTTCTAGCTTGGACTCCAAGTCCTCTAGGTGTCTTCTGGTCCAAGAAAAATCAACGTGAAGTTTTATTCCATTTGGACTCCGTTTGATATTCCTTTTCTGCGAAACTCAAAAACAAGGAAAAAACATAAACGGGCATTGGGCTCTAGGTTAATAAGTTAGTCTAAAAAATAATATAAAATAGCATAATAATGCATATAAAACATCCAAAAAAGATAATATAATAGCATGGAACAATCAAAAATTATAGATACGTTGGAGACGTATCACGCGCGCATCTTCCCTCCACCAATCTTCCAGGACCTACCGCTGATCTTGACAGGCTCGTTGATCAAATGAAGCCATCAAGGCTTCGCCGGGCTCGCGGTCGCGTTGCTCTTGTTGCTGCCTCCGGGTTTGCTGGCACGGAGGGGATTGCACCGTTAGTGTGGCCCCCTCAACGTGGCCAGTAGCCCTAGCTATTGTCATCGCCTGCGGGTGTCTTGATGGTTCTCCCTGCCGTGATCCTTCGGCTTCAGCAAAGCCGATCAAGCTCTGGATGGTGGCCCTCCATTCATCCATGTGATTAGCCGTCAGTGGAAATCTTAGTAAGAGTTGAGCCCGCGCCATGGCTTCCGTAGTCGTGCTTGGCATGGCTGATGAGGCAGATTGCGACGTCGCCTGGCTCCTAGTAGCACCAGCAGGGGCATCGCCATACCCATGCCATCGTGGATCGGTCACCAAGGCAGTCTGATGATGAGTGGGCTGCACTCGGGGACCGGTGGCCCCGTTCGGTACTTCGGTTTGCTCGCCTTGCTTTAGGTGAGGTACGTGCCCAGTGGTCGCGCCTGTAGCAAGCATGGCTAGAGGGTCGCGACTCGCGCCAGAGCGGGTGTCGTTGCTGCGGCTGCACCCGGTGGTGCGGCGGGGAGGTGGAGACTGGACACCCCTCCATCCACAGCTTGCTGATTGGGCCCTTCTGGGTTTGCTGATGTTGTCATCCCCTGACGCCTCCCGCTCCAGCTTCGTCCACGGGGGACACAACGACAGCGCCGCCCGTGCTGGTCATGCCTCCCGTGGTACCCGCCTCACCCAACGTTGCAGTGGCGCCTGTGGCGTCCGCGGCCGCGTAAGAGGGGGCCTTCAAAGTGGAAGCATGCGCGGTTGCGCCAGACTTCTTCTTAGGTGCCATGCACGAGGATGATGATGGTGACGGTCAACGATGGAGCTCGACGCGCTGGATATGGCTTCAGGTTCGCACCAGCGATTCCCCCTACCTGGCGCGCCAAAGATGTCATGGGAGATCACGATCACCTATGGGGCCATGAGTCCCTTGTGGTTCAGCAAGGGGGGATCACGTAGCACAAAGAGCAGAAGTCGTGGGACAACACGACGGTGATGACACTGGTGGTTTTTACCTAGGTTCGGGCCGCTGCATAGCGTAAAACCCTACTCCTGTTTGGTGGATTGAGTGGAAGAACACAATGAGCACACAATGCTCGAGCCCAGCAAGGGTGCCTCGGGGAGAGCAGCTACGCGCGTACAAGTGTGAGGGGGTCCGAATCCTTCTCTAGTTTGCCATGGCCCTCCTTTTATAGGCTAAGGGGTAACCACAGTGGCATAACAGTCATTATCCAATGATTAGATAGCTAACAGTGCTATCATACCTAACTCTGGCAGTTAGGGCAAAGCACATTAAATGCACTGCTAGGTGTCATGTGGAGGGCGAAGCTCGGCAGGCATGCCGAGCCGCTTAACCATCTCTTTTCTTATCATCTTGACACACCTCTGGGCGGGTGTCATTTGGATAAATCCAGTCTTCTAATGGGCCGCCATGTGCTTAACAGAGTCCACTTAATCACTTGGGGGCTCAACACCGCACTGGCAAGTGACTTGCGTCACTGTGCGGTGGAGCGGTGGTGTCTTGGCGGGGATCCTCGCCCCTGGCAGACCCGGTAAGCTTGCCAGGGAAATCTTGGACCTGCCCCTGGGACGGTCTTGACCGAGCCAGGCCCTCTTGCCCAGGAAGGGAGGCCCTCCTAAAGGTGATATTCTTCTGTCTTGGTCTTCTTGATCTGCTCTTTGATCTCATTAAGAGATGCTTCTCTGGCTTGGCCTTGATTTGGGTGTCGATGTAGCTGTTTGACGCCAAGACGCTGTGTATAAGTTAGGGCAACAAACATAAGTGTTTGTTGTACCAACAAGAAGTATGCCACTAAAAAGATTATCTCTCAATTTTAGCTTTGAGCTCTAGCATCTCGACAAATCTCTGCTTCCCTCTGCGAAGAGCCTTTCTATTTAATTTTATGCATTTTTTTGAGTCTCCATCTTCTCTTATAAAGCACCAACTAGGGATCACTATGATCATACTTAAGCATTGGATGTAGCTAATATGTGAGTGTGTTTCATGAATGGATCGAGGATTGAGCATGATGGGCTAGGATAACTTTCTTTAGTGTTGATATTTTGAAAGACATGGTTGCTTGTTATATGCTTGAGTATTGAAATCTTCATGTTAAAACTAGACTATTGCTTTGAACCATATAAAAGTCCAAATGTCCATGCTACAAAAGAAAACAATATGCGATGAACACGTTAGGCAGTAGTCGACACAAACATTTTGTTTCTATCATCTACCTACTTGAGGACGACTAGGAATTAAGCTTGGGGATGTTGATACGTGTCCAACGTATTTATAATTTTTGCTTGTTCCATGTTGTTATGTTATCATTCTTGTATGTTTTATACTCATTTTGTAGCAACTTTATATCATTTTTTGGGACTAACCTATTAACATAGTGCCAGTGCCAGTTGTTGTTTTTCTTGCTTGTTTTTACTTTGCAGAATATCCATATCAAATGGAGTCCAAACACAGCGAAACTTTTTGGAGATTTTTTGGGACCAGAAGACACCTTGGGGACCAAGAAAGCACCTGGGGAGGCCCGTAGGGACCACAACCCACCAGGGCGCGCCCAGGAGCCCAGGCATGCCAAGGGGGGTTGTGGGTCTCCTCCACTGCCTCTTCGCCCTATAAATTACCAAATATTCCAGAAACCCTAGAGGAGTCGACGAAACACAATTCCAGCCTCCGCAAGTTCCAGAACCACGATATCCAATCTAACACCATCACGGAGGGGTTCATCATCCTCATTGGTGCCTCTCCCATGATGCGTGAGTAGTCCACCATAGACCTATGGGTCCGTAGCAGTAGCTAGATGGCTTTTGTGGCACCCTGGATTTTGGCCCTTTATTTTTCTTTTGTTTTTCCTTCGATTTTGGAATATCTTTTCTATGGCTCTATGGTCCTCAAACCTGGGATTACCATCTCTTCTCATGCTCCCAAGTGGCTTGTCATCCTCATAACCATCTCAATACCTTTTCATTTTCATCCTAGCCCAATCCCAATATTCTTTTTATTGGGAATATTCCTTTTTCTATTAAAGGAATAATCCTTCTTGCCCTAGGTTGTGAAACAACCTATATTTCTATCACTCCCAAAATTCCCAAATAATTCTCATAAATTGTTTGGGTCATATCTTCCACAGATATGTCAAAACCCTTCCTTGGCATCATCAAAGATAATTCATAAATATTCCTTTTCTCATTCTGCCCTAAGTGGCTTTTCAGAACGAAGTGTCATTTATCTTTGCTTGATTGACCCCCAAACTTTTTGAACACCTTTTCCTATCCATATAATTGCCTCATGCCAAAATTCAACTTAATTTGCCTAGTTAACCTTCCTCGGCAAATTTTCGAAGTTCCTGTCTGAGGGAAGCCTTTGTGAAGGAAGTACTAGCTAGGTTAATCCAAATTAGTTGAAATTGTCCAAGGTTATTCATATGATCAAATAATAGCTCTTCTCCAAATTTGAGCTCATGTAACTCCTCCATGTGAGCTCAGCATCAAATCTTGGTTTCTGGTCAGAATTTTAGTTTGTGAAGCAACTATATTTTATATTGCTTCATTAGGGCTGAAAATTTACCACGCCATTCTCCTATCCATATAAACTCTCTCCACCAAATTTGGGCTCATTCCATCTATCAATTTTCCCTCGGCATTTTTTCTAAAATTATGTCTAGAGAGCTGCATTGTGAAGCAGGTGCCATTTTTGCTTGTCCAAATGGTATGAAAATTTTATGGCACCCTCATATTCCTAAATCATCATTCCATGACTATTTTCAGCTCAATCCAAGCAAGTATATGAGTGCCACATCAATCTTTGCATTTCTGGCCAGGTTGGCATTTTGCACTTCAAGCACTAGCTAAACCCCTCCCCTTGAGCTGAAGCTTTTCCATCTTAATCACCTTAGTGAATGATCAACCCCTGTCAAAGCACAGCCTTGATCTCCAAGCATGTCAGCCACACAAAACAAGAAACACTTTGTTGTTCACTTGTAATCTTGCTAGCTTTGGTCACACCAGGGATCACTATGCTTGGTTTCTTACTCATTAGCATTCTCCTCTGTCTCCCTTGTCTCCCCGACATGATTTGGTCGATCACCGTGCACTGTGTGCACCAGTGCACGCGGTGATCATGATCCTGGCATGCCATTTGCGCGCTTTGGCGCCTCGGCCTCTTCCTCCCCCTGAGTGCACTTGAACCCTCATGCCCTAGCCATGTCTGGTAGTTTTCTCCTGACGTCGTCGTCGCTCTGGAGCTCTTTCCCCCTCTGTTTGCTTCCCCGAAGAGCCGCCCCCGTCGAGAACAGAGCGTGCCCACGGGAGCATTGTGACCACTTCGGCTCTGTTCGCCCCTGGCCTCTTCCTCCCCGTGCCCCTTGGCCTCCTCTGCCTCGTGAACCCATCCCTGTTCCTTCCTTTTGCCTACCGTCGAGCGTGCTGGCGTGCCCACGCGTCCGTGGCTCCGGCCACCCGTCTGCCGCGGCAGCCAGCGCGGCACCACGGCTATTTAAGCCCGCCCTGAGGCCTCCCGACAACACCATCAGCCCTCCCTCGCTCCCCTGGTCCTCACGAGCCTCCTCCCCGAGCTCGAGAGCCCCTGCTTCCCCATCCATGGCCGAAGCCTCGCTGCCGGTCGCCGCATAAATTGCCTCTAAGCCGAGCTTCTCCCTCCACTCTTCCACCACCAGAGGCCTTCCTACACCACCTCAAACCTCCCCACCCTCTCGTTTCCTCGCTGGAGTCACCATAGCGCCATGCCCAACACTGCCTGACGCAGCCGTCCACCATGGTCAAGCTCTCGCGCGCCTCGGTCCACCCTAGAACACATGGCCTGCACCGACGGGTGCGGCTCCTTCTGCTGAGCTCGTCCATAGGTCGAGTGAGGCGGGGGATGGCCGGAGCTGGCCAGACGAGCCCCAGCGCTGGCGGCCCTCTTCCGCTCTGCGAGGAGCAACGGGGAGAAGAAGAAGGAGGGGGGATGAGAGAGGGATATGGCGCGGGTCCCACCCGTCAACCTCTCATACGTTGACCCTGCGGAACCGCCGACGTGGCAAGTGGAAGCGGAGTTCGTAAATACTGTTTTCATGTACTGAAAGCCTACTTCTATATGTCTTCTGTTCAGAATACTATTTCATTACTGCGAAAACGTATTACCCAAAACGCGCCTTCTGTTTCCATCTGTCGGCCGAACCCTCTGCTTTGTGAAAGTTCACCCGTTAGCAATAGAAAAGCATATACTTTCAAGTGTTTTTCTGCTAACGAACGAACGGTCGTATCTTTTCAACCACAACTCCAAATGAGGTGATTCCAAAGCCAAGATCTTTGTCTCTTCGAGCCCGTCATGTTGGTTCCATTTTCATAATGTTTTTGCACTGTGAAAATGACCATTTTTCCCTTCCTATAAACAGCCCCCTCTGGGGAAGAACTGTCTCCGGCACATTTTCCTGCGATCCTTCTGCACTTCTTCTGGGTGAACTATTCATTTCCAAGCAAGCCACGACAGCCACTTGCATGTTGGATTTGCAGTAGCCATGGTTTTTAACTTGAATACTTAAATAAGTTGTGCATGTTAATATTTCCATGAATGCCTTATATGCTTATGGATCCATGCTTATTCTTATGCCATGATTATTTTCATCCAGTTGGTTACATACTTACTTGCTAATATTGTTATCATGTTCTATTCTGGCAGTTATTTTCCCGATGCTAGTGGTCATGTTATGTTCATATTAGTGATATGATTTGCTATACTTGTGATATTCAGGATCATCGTTAGGCCATGTTCATTTGCATCTCGTAGAGTAAATGCTTTATTGTTATTGGTGTTAAGATGAACATGCTAAATAGTTGTGTTATCCATACACGCTCATGTTGATGTCATCCTCGTATGCATTGTTGTTTCATCATGTTATGTTGTCATGACTCAGTTGTTCCTCATTCAAGTTTAACCGGACTTTAATCGAACTTGAACACCTGTTGGCTGAGTCATAGTGCCATCAAATCGAGCTGACCAGTGCAGCCGCACTTGCCTTATGGGGGGTCCTAACTGGGTCTATTGTCATGCCTCTCACCGGTGCCTCCAACTAGGGAAGGTTAGGTGCACACGCTACCCTGATCAGGTAGGTGGCCATAAGCCTTGTGTGCCCGTTGTTGTATGGTACCATTGTCCCTGTTTGGGACCGTTTCTGTTTTGATGGTGGCCGTATCACGGGGTGATATCGGGGACACCCATGACTTGGCCTAAAGGGGAGTTATATCGTGGCCGGGAGGGTGTCATGGCAGTATATTGGTTTTGTCCGAACGTCGTTGGTCCACTCGAATGGGAGCATGAGGCCTTAGGTTCCGTAGTGTGGGTACAGTGTGCTAACCTCTGCAGAGTGTGTTTAAATCTATCGATAGTCGTGCCCGTGGATATGGCCCCAGTTCGTAGTAGGTCACACTATGGGTCAACAGTAATGATAACCTGCTAAAATATAACCTTGGTTCGATGAGGAAATAAGTTGGTTGATCTTCATGTGATTGTGAGAGGATCATAGTGGTATCGTGGATACCAAATCTGGTTGATGTTTGTGCTGCCATGTGATGATCCCGGGTAAGGATCCAGCTCCTTGTGGTCATGTAATGATTACTAGAGTATTGTTAATACCAAGCTTCATTTGATCCTAAGGTGATCGTGTGATGTCCATGATGGTAAGTGGTATATGTGGTGGTTACGAGGTAACAACGAACAAAGTGGATCATGATAAGTATGTTGCATGCTAGTATCACCTTTGTGCATATCATGAGTGGCATTGCCATGTTCATTTCATATGATGCTAGATGTGTTACGTTCAACATGTTTATGCCATGCTCATCTTATGTTGTCCTAGTGGTATCATGCTCGTCATTATTTAACCTGTAAATGTCATGCTATTGTTTGTCTTGATTGCTTTGGTTGCTATGAGCTTGCAAGTACATTCAATGTACCGACCTGGCGTGTCATGCCAGATTGCAGGTGATGCCATGATTGATTGCTTGTCGAGGTTACCGTTTGTGCTAGATAGATCGTGTCCCAGCCAGAGTCCCTGCGAAGTGGAGTCCATCGTTGTCGTCATTGTTCCGCTGCTAGAAGTTATTTCGCCGCTATGAATTGTTCTGCTACTAGCATAGAGCAACCCTTGCAGGCGTAGTGTCGCCATGCTGATGTAATTCCCTGTTATATCGGAACCCTTGTATCCATATCAATTGTAATAAAGAGCTGATTTGTTCTATGCCAAGCAGTGCCGCATTCCAGAAGACTTGATCTCTGGGCTGGAATACGGGGTGTTCCGGTCTATCTGAGCCGGGGTGCCACAGCTTCTTCTCAATACAATGGTCTCTTGGAGATCTATTTGATGTAATGAGTTTTTGCGGTGTGTTTGTTGGGATCCCATGAAGTTTGAGTTTATGATAAGAATTTTATCCATAATATTATTTGAGTCTTCCTTGATCTCTTATATGCATGATTATTTATAGCCTCATATTTCTTGTTTGAATCTTTGGTTTAGTTAGGCTAACTAGATCGATTTTTCTTGCCATGGGAAGAGGTGCTTTGTGATGATTTTGATCTTGCGGTGTTCTTTCCCAGGGACAGAAGGGGCAACATGGCACACATGTATCGTTGCTATTAAGGATAACAATATGGGGGCTATTCCTACATGAATAGATCTCATCTATATCATGTCATTGTTCTTATTGCATTACTCCGTTTCTCCATGAACTTAATACACTATATGCATGCTGGATAGCGGTCAATGTGTGGAGTAATAGGAGTAGATGTAAAAGCGTTTCGGTCTATTAATCTTGGGCGTGATGCCTATATATTGATCATTGCCTTGGATATCGTCATAATTATTTGATCTTCTATCAGTTGCCCAACAGTAATTTGTTTACCCACCGTGTGCTATTTCTCGAGAGAAGCCACTAGTGAATCTACGACCCCCGGGACTATTCTTTATCATATTTGCTTTCCGATCTATTATTTGCCACTTTTATGTTCAGATCAACTATTCCAAAAACCAAAAATACCTTCTGCCATTTTTTATTACTTATTTTATTTCGTGTTTATAGAGCTATTTACCCAATCTACCACAAATTTATCTATCTTTTTACCGTGGAGGGATTGACTACTGCTCTTACGTGTCGGGTTGCAAGTATTTGTTCTTTGTGTGCATGTACCGTTTACATAGTGTTGCTTGGTTCTACTACTGGATTGATACCTTGGTTTCACAACTGAGAGAAATACCTACCGTAGTTGTACTGCATCATCCCTTCCTCTTTGGGGAAATACCGACGTAGTTTCAAGCGACATCACTTACCTTTCATGATATGTCCAAAGAAAGAATTCTGCATGGGGCGTGAAATCCACGATACTTGCAACCTTTCCAATGGCCCACTCCCGTTGTTCTTTGGTACCACGTAATAGTGTGTCATTTCCTACATCAGGATCTATGAAATACGCCTTCTCCCTTGTTGTTCTCTGTGTGATCAATCCCAAGAGAGGAATACAATACAGCTAGCTTTTTTCGTTTACAACCTTGTATGGAGAAGTTGATCAAAGTTTGTGAAGTACTTACAACATCAAGCATTTAAAAAGAGTGGCACCGAGCACATTCCTCGAATTCCACACTGATGGCACCCTGATCGTGACAAAAATGATCTTTGTCATAGTGGACTAGCATAATCTTTTGACCTTCTAACATTTCATCGATGCAATATTTATGTAATTTGCGGCAACTGGAACTGCACTCCTCAAAGTATTCACCAACAAGAAATGGCTGGCCATGGACGTAATTGCTTGCTTCAAGTGTGTCTGCTTTATTTTTAGAAAGTATCATGTCGAGTGCTTCAACATGCAAGCTATCAGAACTAGTATTACTCTCCATTTCAAACAACTTGCTGGTAATTTACTTCTAGGCAACTAGTGCTTTTAGTAAGAGGCTATCGTTCTCATTCCTCCTCGGTTTTGGGGGTCGCAACCTCACGCGTGCGGTCATGCCCGCTTCTTCTTGGTACCTGAAGCACTTTTGGTACGACCTCTGGATGGATGAAAGACGGATTGCTAAGCACACGGTGAAGCTATGATGGACTGCTGAGCAGATAGTTTAGCTATGCCGGACTACTGAGCTGGTTGTGCTGCTGTGACGGATTGTTGACCAGGCATTAAAGCTATGTCGGTCTTCTGCCCAAGTGGTGCCAACATGTTGGTGTGCTGAGGAGGCTGTGCCAACGCGTTGGTTTACTGAGTTGGCAGTGTCGACGCATCGGTATGCTGATCACGCGGTTGTGAACCGATGGATTGATGAGCGGGCAGTTCTGGACCTTCAGAGTGCTTAGCACATGATTCCAAACCATCTAACTGTTGAGCAGGGGGTTCCGGAGCATCAGACTGCTTAGCAGTCCGTTCCACCGGGTTGGTATGATGAGCATGTGGTGCTTCTATGTCTCCTCCTGCTTCTTCAGTGGCCGGCATATGAATTGGTGGGGCGTCTTTAGCAGTTGTAGGCCTTGCCACTGGCTACTCAGGGGTGGACGATGACATGGTCTATATGGTACGAAGTCAGGTGGGTTGATCACTAATTACTTGTATTTGCGTTGGTTTTTTCCCTGAAGAGGAGAGGATGATGCAGCAAAACAATGATAAGTATTTCCCTCAGTTATGAAACCAAGGTATCAATCCAGTAAGAGGATCCACCAAACTATGTAAGCAGTACCTTCGGACGAATAACAAAAACTTGCAACCCAACGCGTAAGAGGGGTTGTCAATCCCTCATCGGTTTTGAGATAGATTAAATAGTATAAGATTGGATAAATAGATCTGATGAAAACACAAAATAAAATAAATAAATAAAAAGTGCAGCAAGGTATTTTTGGGTTTTTGGATAAATAAATCAGAAGCAATATGATAGAAAGTAGACCTGGGACCGTAGATTTCACTAGAGGCTTCTCTCGAGAAAATAACACATGGTGGGTAAACAAATTACTGTTGGGCAATTGATAGAAGAGCAAATAATTATGACGATATCCAAGGCAATGATCATGTATATAGGCATCACGTCCAAGATTAGTAGACCGAAACTATTATGCATCTACTACTATTACTCCACACATCGACCGCTATCCAGCATGCATCTAGTGTATTAAGTTCATGAAGAAATAGAGTAATGCAATAAGAATGATGACATGATGTAGACAAGATCTATTCATATAGGAATAGACCCCATCTTTTTATCCTTAATATCAACGATACATGCGTGTCATGTCTCTTTCTGTCACTGAGATTAAGCACCGCAAGATCGAACCCATCACAAAGCACCTCTTTCCATGGAAAGAAAAGTCAATCTAGTTGGCCAAACCAAACCAAAGTTTCGGAGAAGAAATACAAGGCTGTGACAATCAGCATATAAGAGTTCAACAAAGACTCAAATAATATTCATAGATAGATCTGATCATAAACTCACAATTCATCGGATCCCAACAAACACACCGTAAAAAAGGTTACATCAAATAGATCTCCGGGGAGAACATTGTATTGAAGATCAAGAAGAGAGAAGAAGCCTTCTAGCTAATGCATACGAACCCGTAGGTCTATGGTAAACTACTCATGCATCATTGGAGGAGCACTAATGAGGATGATGAACCCCTCCGGCAAGGTGCCGAAAAAGGGCTATAGATTGGATCTCGTGGTTCTGGAACTTGTGGCGGTGGAAACTCTGATTTCTCGACTCCCCTAGGGTTTCCGGAATATTTGGGTATTTATAGAGCTGAGAGGCGGTGGAGAGGGGGTCTGTTGGCCCCACTACCCACTAGGGCGCGCTAGGGGCCTCTGGCAGACCTCGGTGCCTTGTGGGCACCACGGGCCTCCCCTCCGGCACTTCCTTAGCTCCCGAGTTGTCTTCTGAGCAGAAAAAATGTCCAAAAGTTTCGTGGCATTTGGACTTCATTTGGTACTATTATTCTGCAAAGTAAAAAAAAGGCAAACAACAGCAGCTGGCACTGGGCACTATGTCAATAGGTTAGTCCCAAAAAAGATATAAAGTTGCTATAAAATGAATATAAAAGATCCAAGATTGATAATATAACATCATGGAACAATAAAAAATCATAGATAAGTTGGAGACGTATCAGCATCCCCAAGCTTAATTCCTGCTCGTCCTCGAGTAGGTAAATGATAAAAACGGAATTTTTGATGTGGAATGCTACCTAACATGTTCATCTCATAATCTTTTCTTTTGTGGCATGGACATTTGGGATTTTAGATGATTCAAAGCAAATAGTATATATTTGACATGAAGACATCAATACACAACCATATCAATAAGCAACCATGTCTTTAGAAAAATCAACACTAAAGAAATGTATCCCTAGCCCATTATGCTTAATCATTGATCCATTCATGAAACACACTCAAATATTAACTACGCTCAATGCACAAGTATGATAATAGTGTTCCCTAGTTGGTGCTTTATAAGAGAAGAAGGAGACTCAACAAAAATAAAAATTGCATAAAGTAAATGGATAGGCCCTTCGCAGAGGGAAGAAGAGATCTGTAGAGGTGTCAGAGCTTAAAGCTTAAATTGAGAAATAAAATTATTTTGAGTGGCATGCTTTTCCCTTCAATGAAAACGACCGAGAATATTCAATACATCCCACACTAGATAAATCATAGGCGGTTCCCAGACAGAAAATAAAGTTTATTCCTTTTCCACCATTGTTTCACAATCCATGGCTAGCCGTATCCATGGGTGCCTTCCATACCAACACTTTCCAAGGAATTTATTATTGAACAACATAAATAATTATTTTTTGTAGATCGGGACTGGGCATCCCTATTACCTTTGTCACGCGCTCGTGCAATGACAAGTGAATAAACACTCATCTTTACAATAAAATATCTAGCATGGAAAATGTTGGCCACCCCTGCCACTTCATGAGCGGTACGAACACACAAAAAGGAAATTTATTTTGAAAATTAGATTTGGCACATACAAATGTACTTGGAACAGCACGGAAATATCGCATATAGGTAGGTATGGTGGAATCATTTGGCACAACTTGGTTTAAGGAGTTTGGATACACAAGAAGTAGTATTTCTACTTAGTACAAATGGAGGGTAGCAAATAGATTGAGAAGCGACCAACCAAGAAACGAAAACAATCATAAAAGAGCATTAAAAATAAATAACACCGAATAATGCACCACAAGTAGGATGTAATTTCATTGCATAACTATTGAATTACATGCTTGCATAGGGAATCACAAACCCTAACACCAATATTCTTACTAAAGCATAATTAGTCACCAACATGACTCACATATTACTATCATCATATGTCAAAACTATTACAAGGAATCAAGTTTTTAATATCCAATGATCTTCATGAAAGTTTTGTTTATATCCCTCTTGAATATCTATCACTTTGGGACTAGTTTCATATATTACCATTGTTTATGACAAGCTCTCAAATAAATTTAAGTGAAGAACATGAGCATAAATATTTTTTCTCATCTCTCAAAATAATATAAGTGAATCATGATAGAATTTGTTCAAAAAATTACTAACTCTCAAATTAATCTAAGTGAATCATGAGAGTATTTCTTCAAAAATTAAAGCATCACCGTGCTCAAAAAGAGATAAGTTAAGCACTAGAGCAATTCCATAGCTGAAAAAATTTAAGTGAAGCGAATAGAGCAATTCTAATAAATCATAACATCATTATGACTCTCTCAAATAGGTGTGTCCAGCAAGGATTATTGTGACAAACAAAAAAGCAAAACAAGCAAAGACTCATATAACACAAGAAGCTGCAAGCAAAACTCATGATATGTGACGAATAAAAATACAGCTCCAAGTAAAATTATCGATGGTCGTTAGAAGAAAGAGGGGATGCCTTTCGGGGCATCCCCAAGCTTAGTTGCTTGGTTCTACTTCAATATCACCTTGGGGTGCCATGGGCATCCCCAAGCTTAGGCTATTTTCACTCTTTATTCCTTCATCCATCGTGATCTCACACAAAACTTGAAAACTTCAATCACACAAAACTCAACAAAAACCTTCTTGAGATCCGTTAGTATAATAAAGCAAATCACCAATTTAAGTACTGTTGCAAACACATTCATATTTTATCATTCATTATAACTAATGTATTCTAACTTTACCATGTCTTATACCCCCCTTCCCCCGATATAGTCCATAGATTCATCAAAATAAGCACACAATTCAACAAAAACAGAATCTGTCAAAAATAGAGCAGTCTTTAGTAATTTGGACTTTGATCATACTTCTGTAAGTCCAGAAATTCTGAAAAATTAGGAAAACATAGGCAATTTCTATATCAATCTTGTGTAAAACATTCAGAATTTTATCACGCTTATGTGATTTTCAAAAATTCTGATACTGAGCGCAAAAGTTTCTATTTTCCAACAAGATCAAATCAACTATCACCCAACATGATCCTAAAGGCTTTACTTGGCACAAACACTAATTAAAACATGAAAAAAAAACAATCACAACAGTAGCATAATTGTGCAAACACTCAAGAACCAAAAGAAAGAGGCAAAAATAAATTTTATTCTTTTGGTTGCCTCCCAACAAGCGTTATTGTTTTATGCCCCTAGCAAGGCATAATGCATAGATTCAACTATTGTCATCTTTCTAAGTCCTCTTGAACTCTCCACAGAACGCGAGAGGCAAATAGAAGCAACCCGAGATCTCCTGTCTTTCCGCCGGCGACCTCGCTGCTCCTCCTCGCCTCTGATGGTCGGCTTGGTCTCGGCAGGTGGGGGGAGCCACGGGGAAGCACAGCATTGTACATAGGTTTCATGAGGCGCCATTGAGATGCTGATGATGGTGCTGCGTCGGAATAAAGGTGCCCCGGCTTCGACCGTATTTCGTTGGGAGTCCTACTTTCAATGAGAAGCTTGTGGGTGTTTGGTTCCACCTGCTCCAACTCTGCTCCGGTGGCGTGCTTCTGTGCGGCACCGAGGAGCGTGTGAGGACTATGCGTGTTTTGCTGCAGGGCTCGATCTAAGGTACGGCTGGGAGCATTGCTGACGGTGCCTGATACGTCCATTTTGCATCATGCTTTTATATTGATATTCATTGCATAATGGGCTATTAATACATGTTATGTCACAATACTTATGCCTTTTCTCTCTTATTTTACAAGGTTTACATGAAGAGGGAGAATACCGGCAACTGGAATTCTGGGCTGGAAAAGGAGCAAATATTAGAGACCTATTTTGCACAACTCCAAAAGTCCTAAAACTCCACGGAAGTTATTTTTGGAATTAATAAAAAATACTGAGCGAAGAAAATACAAGAGGGGGCCACCCACCATCCACGAGGGTGGGGGGTGTGCCCCCTGCCTCATGGGCCCCTTGGCAGGCCTCCGGTGCCCATCTTCTGCTATATGAAGTCTTTTACCCTGGAAAAAATCATAAGCAAGCTTTCGGGACGAGACACCGCCGCCACGAGGCGGAACCTTGGCGGAACCAATCTAGGGCTCCGACGGAGTTGTTCTGTGCTACGTCTTGCGCTTGCATTGGTTTTCCTCGAAGAGGAGAGGCTGATGCAGCAAGTGTAGCATAAGTATTTCCCTCAGTTTTGAGAAGCAAGGTATCAATCCAGTAGGAGGCTCCTCAAAATTCCCACGCACCTACACAAACAAACTGAGAACTCGCAACCAATGAAATAAAGGGGTTGTCAATCCCTTCACGGCCACTTGCGAAAGTGAGATCTAATAAATATAGTATGATAAGATAAATATATTTTGGTATTTTATAATATAGATGCAAAAAGTAAAGATGCAAATAAAAGTAGATTGAAAGCAAATATGATAAGAGATAGACCTGGGACCATAGGTTTCACTAGAGGCTTCTCTCAAGATAGCATAAGTATTACAGTGGGTGAACAAATTACTGTCGAGCAATTGATAGAAAAGTGCATAGTTATGAGATTATCTAGGTATGATCATGTATATAGGCATCACTTCCATAACAAGTAGACCGACTCCTGCCTGCATCTACTACTATTACTCCACACATCGACCGCTATCCAGCATGCATCTAGAGTATTAAGTTCATAAGAACAGAGTAACGCATTAAGCAAGATGACATGATGTAGAGGGATAAACTCATGCAATATGATATAAACCCCATCTTGTTATCCTCGATGGCAATGATACAGTACGTGCCTTGCAACCCTTTCTGTCACTGGGTAAGGACACCGCAATATTGAACCCAAAGCTAAGCACTTCTCCCATGGCAAGAAAGACCAATCTAGTAGGCCAAACCAAACTGATAATTCGAAGAGACTTGGAAAGATAACTCAATTATACATAAAAGAATTCAGAGAAGATTAAAATATTATTCATAGATAAACTTGATCATAAACCCACAATTCATCGGATCTCGACAAACACACCGCAAAAAGAGTTTACATAGAATATATCTCCACAAGAGAGGGGGAGAACATTATATTGAGATCCAAAAAAGAGAAGAAGTCATCTAGCTAATAACTATGGACCCGTAGGTCTGTGGTAAACTACTCACAACTCATCAGAGGGGCAAGGATGTTGATGTAGAAGCCCTCCGTGTCGATTCTGAAGGAAATATGCCCTAGAGGCAATAATAAAGTTATTATTTATTTCCTCATATCATGATAAATGTTTGTTATTCATGCTAGAGTTGTATTAACCCGAAACATGATACATGTGTGAATACATAGACAAACATAACGTCACTAGTACGCCTGTACTTGACTAGCTCATTAATCAAAGATGGTTACGTTTCCTAACCATAGACATGTGTTGTCATTTGATTAACGGGATCACATCATTAGGAGAATGATGTGATTGACATGACCCATTCCGTTAGCCTAGCACTTGATCGTTTAGTATGTTGCTATTGCTTTCTTCATGACTTATACATGTTCCTGTAACTATGAGATTATGCAACTCCCGTTTATCGGAGGAACACTTTGTGTGCTACCAAATGTCACAACGTAACTGGGTGATTATAAAGGAGCTCTACAGGTGTCTCCAAAGGTACATGTTGGGTTGGCGTATTTCGAGATTAGGTTTTGTCACTCCGATTGTCGAAGAGGTTGTGGTATCTCTGGGCCCTCTCGGTAATGCACATCACTATAAGCCTTGCAAGCAATGTAGCTAATGAGTTAGTTACAGAATGATGCATTACGTAACGAGTAAAGAGACTTGCCGGTAACGAGATTGAACTAGGTATTGGATACCGACGATCGATTCTCGGGAAAGTAACATACCGATGACAAAGGGAACAACGTATGTTGTTATGCGGTTTGACCGATAAAGATCTTCGTATGATATGTAGGAGCCAATATGAGCATCCAGGTTCCGCTATTGGTTATTGACCGAGAATAGTTCTTGGTCATGTCTACATAGTTCTCGAACCCGTAGGGTCCGCACGCTTAACGTTAAGATGACAGTTTTATTATGAGTTTATAAGTTTTGATGTACCAAAGATTGTTAGGAGTCCCGGATGTGATCACGGACATGATGAGGAGTCTCGAAATGGTCGAGACATAAAGATTGATATATTGGAAGCCTATGTTTGGACATCAGAAGTGTTCCGGGTGAAATCGGCATTTTACCGGAGTACCGGGAGGTTACCGGAACCCCCGGTAACCTAATGGGCCTTATTGGGCCTAGTGGAGGAAGAGGAGAGGAGGCCTAGGGGCTGCTGCACGCCCCTCCCCCCCAAGTCCTAATTGGACAAGGAGGGGGGCGGCACCCCCCCCCTTTCCTTTCCCCCCTCTCTTCTTTCCCCCCAAGTCCTAATCCAACTAGGGAAAGGGGGGAGTCCTACTCCCGTTGGAGTAGGACTCCTCCGGCGCGTCTCCTCCTAGGGCCGGCCGCACCCCCCCTTGCTCCTTTATATACGGGGGTAGGGGGAACCCTAGGACACACAAGTTGATCTTCGTGATCGTTCCATAGCCGTGTGCGGTGCCCCCTCCACTATATTCCACCTCGGTCATATCGTTGCGGTGCTTAGGCGAAGCCCTGCGTCGGTAGAACATCATCATCGTCACCACGCCGTCATGCTGACGGAACTCATCCCCAACACTTTGCTGGATCGGAGTCCGGGGATCGTCATCGAGCTGAACATGTGCTGAACTCGGAGGTGCCGTACGTTCGGTACTTGGATCGGTCGGATCGTGAAGACGTACGACTACATCAACTGCACTGTCATAACGCTTCCGCTTTCGGTCTACGAGAGTACGTGGACAATACTCTCCCCTCTCGTTGCTATGCATCACCATGATCTTGCGTGTGCGTAGGAATTTTTTTGAAATTACTACGTTCCCCAACAGTGGCATCCGAGCCAGGTTTTATGCGTAGATGTCATATGCACGATTAGAACACAAGTGAGTAGTGGGCGATACAAGTCATACTACTTACCAGCATGTCATACTTTGGTTCAGCGGTATTGTGAGATGAAGCGGCCCGGACCGACATTACGTGTACGCTTACGCGAGACTGGTTTCACCGTTACGAGCATGTGTGCTTAAAGGTGACTGGCAGGTGTCTGTCTCTCTCACTTTAGCTGAATCGAGTGTGGCTACGCCCGGTCCTTGTGAAGGTTAAAACAGCACTAACTTGACGAACTATCATTGTGGTTTTGATGCGTAGGTAAGAACGGTTCTTGCTCAGCCATAGCAGCCACGTAAAATTTGCAACAACAAAGTAGAGGACGTCTAACTTGTTTTTGCAGGGCATGTTGTGATGTGATATGGTCAAGACGTGATGCTATATTTTAATGTATGAGATGATCATGTTTTGTAACTGAAGCTATCGGCAACTGGCAGGAGCCATATGGTTGTCGCTTTATTGTATGAAATGCAAACGCCCTGTAATTGCTTTACTTTGTCACTAAGCGGTAGCGATAGTCGTAGAAGCAATAGATGGCGTAACGACAACGATGCTACGATGAAGATCAAGGTGTCGCGCCGGTGACGATGGTGATCACGACGGTGCTTCGGAGATGGAGATCACAAGCACAAGATGATGATGGCCATATCATATCACTTATATTGATTGCATGTGATGTTTATCCTTTATGCATCTTATCTTGCTTTGATTGACGGTAGGATTTTAAGATGATCTCTCACTAAAATTATCAAGAAGTGTTCTCCCTGAGTATGCACCGTTGCGAAAGTTCTTCGTGCTGAGACACCACGTGATGATCGGGTGTGATAGGCTCTACGTTCAACTACAACAGGTGCAAAACAGTTGCACACGCGGAATACTCAGGTTAAACTTGACGAGCCTAGCATATAACAGATATGGCCTCAGAACACGGAGATCGAAAGGTCGAGCGTGAATCATATAGTAGATATGATCAACATATTGATGTTCACCGTTGAAACTACTCCATCTCGCGTGATGATCAGACATGGTGTAGTTGATATGGATCACGTAATCACTTAGAGGACTAGAGGGATGTCTATCTAAGTGGGAGTTCCTTAGTAATATGATTAATTGAACTTAAATTTATCATGAACTTAGTACCTGATAGTATTTTTCTTGTCTATGTTTGTTGTAGATAGATGGCTCGTGCTGTTGTTCCGTTGAATTTTAATGCGTTCCTTGAGAAAGCAAAGTTGAAAGATGATGGTAGCAATTACACGGACTGGGTCCGTAACCTGAGGATTATCCTCATTGCTGCACAGAAGAGTTACGTCCTGGAAGCACCGCTGGGTGCCAGGCCTGCTGCTGATGCAACTGACGACGCTAAGAACGTCTGGCAGAGCAAAGCTGATGACTACTCGATAGTTCAGTGTGCCATGCTTTACGTCTTAGAACCGGGTCTTCAACGATGTTTTGAACGTCATGGAGCATATGAGATGTTCCAGGAGTTGAAGTTAATATTTCAAGCAAATGCCCAGATTGAGAGATATGAAGTCTCCAATAAGTTCTATAGCTGCAAGATGGAGGAGAATAGTTCTGTCAGTGAACACATACTCAAAATGTCTGGGTATAATAATCACTTGATTCAACTGGGAGTTAATCTTCCTGATGATAGTGTCATTGACAGAATTCTTCAATCACTGCCACCAAGCTACAAGAGCTTCATGATGAACTATAATATGCAAGGGATGGACAAGACTATTCCCGAGCTCTTCGCAGTGCTAAAAGCCGCGGAGGTAGAAATCAAGAAGGAGCATCAAGTGTTGATGGTCAACAAGACCACCAGTTTCAAGAAAAAGGGCAAAGGGAAGAAGAAGGGGAACTTCAAGAAGAACAGCAAGCAAGTTGCTGCTCAAGAGAAGAAACCCAAGTCTGGACCTAAACCTGAGACTGAGTGCTTCTACTACAAGCAGACTGGACACTGGAAGCGGAACTGCCCCAAGTATTTGGCGGATAAGAAGGATGGCAAAGTGAACAAAGGTATATGTGATATACATGTTATTGATGTGTACCTTACTAATGCTCGCAGTAGTACCTGGGTATTTGATACTGGTTCTGTTGCTAATATTTGCAACTCGAAACAGGGACTACGGATTAAGCGAAGATTGGCTAAGGACGAGGTGACGATGTGTGTGGGAAATGGTTCCAAAATCGATGTGATCGCGGTCGGCACGCTACCTCTACATCTACCATCGGGATTAGTTTAGACCTAAATAATTGTTATTTGGTGCCAGCGTTGAGCATGAACATTATATCTGGATCTTGTTTGATGCGAGACGGTTATTCATTTAAGTCAGAGAATAATGGTTGTTCTATTTATATGAGTAATATCTTTTATGGTCATGCACCCTTGAAGAGTGGTCTATTTTTATTGAATCTCGATAGTAGTGATACACATATTCATAGTGTTGAAGCCAAAAGATGCAGAGTTGATAATGATAGTGCAACTTATTTGTGGCACTGCCGTTTAGGTCATATCGGTATAAAGCGCATGAAGAAACTCCATACTGATGGACTTTTGGAATCACTTGATTATGAATCACTTGGTACTTGCGAACCGTGCCTAATGGGCAAGATGACTAAAACGCCGTTCTCCGGAACTATGGAGCGAGCAACTGATTTGTTGGAAATCATACATACTGATGTTTGTGGTCCAATGAATGTTGAGGCTCGCGGCAGGTATCGTTATTTTCTCACCTTCACAGATGATTTGAGTAGATATGGGTATATCTACTTAATGAAACACAAGTCTAAAACATTTGAAAAGTTCAAAGAATTTCAGAGTGAAGTGGAAAATCATCTTAACAAGAAAATAAAATTTCTACGATCTGATCATGGAGGAGAATATTTGATTTACGAGTATGGTTTACATTTGAAACAATGCGGAATAATTTCGCAACTCACACCACCCGGAACACCACAACAAAATGGTGTGTCCGAATGTCGTAATCGTACTTTACTAGATATGGTGCGATCTATGATGTCTCTTACTGATTTACCGCTATCATTTTGGGGTTATGCTTTAGAGACGACCGCATTCACGTTAAATAGGGCACCATCAAAATCCGTTGAGACGACGCCTCGTGAACTGTGGTTTGGCAAGAAACCAAAGTTGTCGTTTCTTAAAGTTTGGGGCTGCGATGCTTATGTGAAGAAACTTCAACCAGATAAGCTCAAACCCAAATTGGAGAAATGTGTCTTCATAGGATACCCAAAAGAGACTGTTGGGTACACCTTCTATCACAGATCTGAGGGCAAGATTTTCGTTGCTAAATTCGGATCCTTTCTAGAGAAGGAGTTTCTCTCGAAAGAAGTGAGTGGGAGGAAAGTAGAACTTGATGAGGTAACTGTACCTGCTCCCTTATTGGAAAGTGGTTCATCACAAGAACCGTTTCTTGTGACAACTACACCAATTAGTGAGGAAGCTAATGATATTGATCATGAAACTTCGGATCAAGTTTCTACTGAACCTCGTAGGTCTACCAGAGTAAGATCCGCACCAGAGTGGTACGGTAATCCTATTCTGGAGGTCATGTTACTTGACCATGACGAACCTACGAACTATGAGGAAGCGATGATGAGCCCAGATTCCGCAAGATGGCTAGAAGCCATGAAATCTAAGATGGGATCCATGTATGAGAACAAAGTATGGACTTTGGTTGACTTGCCCGATGATCGGCAAGCAATTGAGAATAAATGGGTCTTTAAGAAGAAAACTGACGCTGATGGTAATGTAACTGTCTATAAAGCTCGACTTGTTGCGAAAGGTTTTCGACAAGTTTAAGGGGTTGACTACGATGAGACTTTCTCACCCGTAGCGATGCTTAAGTCTGTCCGAATCATGTTAGCAATTGCTGCATTTTATGATTATGAAATTTGGCAAATGGATGTCAAAACTGCATTCTTGAATGGATTTCTGGAAGAAGAGTTGTATATGATGCAACCAGAAGGTTTTGTTGATCCAAAAGGTGCTAACAAAGTGTGCAAGCTCCAGCGATCCATTTATGGACTGGTGCAAGCATCTTGGAGTTGGAATAAACGCTTTGATAGTGTGATCAAAGCATATGGTTTTATACAGACTTTTGGAGAAGCCTGTATTTACAAGAAAGTGAGTGGGAGCTCTGTAGCATTTCTGATATTATATGTAGATGACATATTATTAATTGGAAATGATATAGAATTTCTGGATAGCATAAAGGGATACTTGAATAAAAGTTTTTCTATGAAAGACCTCGGAGAACCTGCTTACATATTGGGCATCAAGATTTATAGAGATAGATCAAGACGCTTAATAGGACTTTCACAAAGCACATACCTTGATAAAGTTTTGAAAAAATTCAAAATGGATCAGGCAAAGAAAGGGTTCTTGCCCGTACTACAAGGTGTGAAGTTGAGTCAGACTCAATGCCCGACCACAGCAGAAGATAGAGAGAAAATGAAAGATGTTCCCTATGCTTCAGCCATAGGCTCTATCATGCAATGCTATGTACCAGACCTGATGTGTGCTTAGCAATAAGCTTGACAGGAAGGTACCAAAGTAATCCAGGAGTGGATCACTGGAAAGCGGTCAAGAACATCCTAAAATACCTGAAAAGGACTAAGGATATGTTTCTCGTATATGGAGGTGAAAAAGAGCTAAGTCGTAAATGGTTATGTCGATGCAAGCTTTGACACTGATCCGGACGATTCTAAATCGCAAACCGGATACGTGTTTTTATTAAACGGTGGAGCTGTAAGTTGGTGCAGTTCTAAACAAAGCGTCGTGGCGGGATCTACATGTGAAGCGGTGTACATAGCTGCTTCAGAAGCAGCAAATGAAGGAGTCTGGATGAAAGAGTTCATTTCCGATCTAGGTGTCATACCTAGTGCATCGGGACCAATGAAGATCTTCTGTGACAATACTGGTGCAATTGCCTTGGCAAAGGAATCCAGATTTCACAAGAGCACCAAGCACATCAAGAGACGCTTCAATTCCATCCGGGACCAAGTCCAGGTGGGAGACATAGAGATTTGCAAGATACATACGGATCTGAATGTTGCAGACCCGTTGACTAAGCCTCTTCCACGAGCAAAACATGATCAGCACCAAGACTCCATGGGTGTTAGCATCGTTACTGTGTAATCTAGATTATTGACTCTAGTGCAAGTGGGAGACTGAAGGAAATATGCCCTAGAGGCAATAATAAAATTATTATTTATTTCCTCATATCATGATAAATGTTTATTATTCATGCTAGAATTGTATTAACCGGAAACATGATACATGTGTGAATACATAGACAAACATAACTTCACTAGTATGCCTCTACTTGACTAGCTCATTAATCAAAGATGGTTATGTTTCCTAACCATAGACATGTGTTGTCATTTGATTAACGGGATCACTTCATTAGGAGAATGATGTGATTGACATGACCCATTCCGTTAGCCTAGCACTTGATCGTTTAGTATGTTGCTATTGCATTCTTCATGACTTATACATGTTCCTGTAACTATGAGATTATGCAACTCCCTTTTACCAGAGGAACACTTTGTGTGCTACCAAACGTCACAACGTAACTGGGTGATTATAAAGGAGCTCTACAGGTGTCTCCAAAGGTACATGTTGGGTTGGCGTATTTCGAGATTAGGTTTTGTCACTCCGATTGTCGAAGAGGTATCTCTGGGCCCTCTCGGTAATGCACATCACTATAAGCCTTGCAAGCAATGTAGCTAATGAGTTAGTTACGGAATGATGCATTACGTAACGAGTAAAGAGACTTGCCGGTAATGAGATTGAACTAGGTATTGGATACCGACGATCGAATCTCGGGCAAGTAACATACTGATGACAAAGGGAACAACGTATGTTGTTATGCGGTTTGACCGATAAAGATCTTCGTACAATATGAAGGAGCCAATATGAGCATCCAGGTTCCGCTATTGGTTATTGACCGAGAATTGTTCTAGGTCATGTCTACATAGTTCTCGAACCCATAGGGTCCGCACGCTTAACGTTACAATGACAGTTTTATTATGAGTTTATAAGTTTTGATGTACCGAAGAATGTTCGGAGTCCCGGATGTGATCACGGACATGACGAGGAGTCTCGAAATGGTCAAGACATAAAGATTGATATATTGGAAGCCTATGTTTGGACATCGGAAGTGTTCCGGGTGAAATCGGCATTTTACCGGAGTACCGGGAGGTTACCGGAACCCCCCGGTAACCTAATGGGCCTTATTGGGCCTAGTGGAGGAAGAGGAGAGGAGGCCTAGGGGCTGCCGCGCGCCCCTCCCCCCAAGTCCGAATTGGACAAGGAGGGGGGGCGGCGCCCCCCCTTTCCTTTCCCCCCTCTCTTCCTTCCCCCCAAGTCCTAATCCAACTAGGGAAAGGGGTGGAGTCCTACTCGCGGTGGGAGTAGGACTCTTCCGGCGCGCCTCCTCCTAGGGCCGGCTGCACCCCCCCTTGCTCCTTTATATACGGGGGCAGGGGGGCACCCTAGGACACACAAGTTGATCTTCATGATCGTTCCATAGCCGTGTGCGGTGCCCCCTCCACTATATTCCACCTCGGTCATATCGTTGCGGTGCTTAGGCGAAGACCTGCGTCGGTAGAACATCATCATCGTCACCACGCCGTCGTGCTGACGGAACTCATCCCCGACACTTTGCTGGATCGGAGTCTGGGGATCGTCATCGAGCTGAACGTGTGCTGAACTCGGAGGTGCCGTACGTTCGGTACTTGGATCGGTCGGATCGTGAAGACGTACGACTACATCAACCGCGTTGTCATAACGCTTCCGCTTTCGGTCTACGAGGGTACGTGGACAATACTCCCCCTCTCATTGCTATGCATCACCATGATCTTGCGTGTGCGTAGGAAATTTTTGGAAATTACTACGTTCCCCAACAGATTCCCCCTTCGGCAGAGTACCGGCGAAGGCTCCAAGATGGGATCTCGTGGATACAGAAGGTTACGACGGTGGAAATTGTGTTTCGTGGTGCTCCTGGATGTTTTCGGGGTACGTAGGTATATATAGGAGGAAGAAGTATGTCGGTGGCCGCCCGAGGGGCCCACGAGACAGGGGGCGCGCCCTACAGGGGGGCGCGCCCTACAGGGGGGCGCGGCCTCCTATCACGTTGGGGCCTCGGCTGCTTCTTGACTTGCACTCCAAGCTCTCCGGATCACGTTCGTTCCAAAAATCACGCTCCCGAAGGTTTCATTCCGTTTGGACTCCGTTTGATATTCCTTTTCTTCGAAATACTGAAATAGGCAAAAAAAACAGCAATATGGGTTGGGCCTCCGGTTAGTAGGTTAGTCCCAAAAATGTTATAAATATATAAAATAACGCCCATAAACATCCAAAAGGGGTAATATAATTGCATGGAACAATCAAAATTATAGATATGTTGGAGACGTATCAAGCATCCCCAAGCTTAATTCCTGCTCGTCCTCAAGTAGGTAAATGATAAGAAAGAAATTTTTGATGTGGAATGCTACCTAGCATAATTCTCAATGTAATTTTCTTTATTGTGGCATGAATGTTCAGATCCAAATGATACAAAATAAAAGTTCATATTGACATAAGAAATAGTAATACTTCAAGCATACTAATGAAAGTAATCATGTCTTCTCAAAATAACATGGCTAAAGAAATTTATCCCTACAAAATCATATAGTCTGGCTGTTGCTCCATCTTCATCACACAAAGAATTTAATCATGCACAACCCCGATGACAAGCCAAGCAATTGTTCCATACTTTAATAATCTTGAACTTTTTCAACTTTCACGCAATACATGAGCGTGAGCCATGGACATAGCACTATATGTGAAATAGAATGGTGGTTGTGGAGACGACAAAAAGGAGAAGATAGTCTCACATCAACTAGGCGTATCAACAGGCTATGGAGATGCCCATGAATAGATATCAATGTGAGTGAGTAGGGATTGCCATGCAACGGATGCACTAGAGCTATAAATATATGAAAGCTCAACAAAAGAAACTAAGTGGGGTGCATCCAACTTGCTTGCTCACGAAGACCTAGGGCACTTTTGAGGAAGCCCGTCATTGGAATATGCAAGCCAAGTTTATAATGAAAAATTCCCACTAGTATATGAAAGTGACAACATATGAGACTCTCTAACATGAAGATCATGGTGCTATTTTGAAGCACAAGTGTGGAAAAAGAGATAGTAGCATTGTCCCTTCTCTCTTTTTCTCTCATTTTTTTCTTTCCTCTTCTTTTTTTTCTTTTTTCTTTTCTCTTTTTTTTTCTTTGGCCTTCTTTTTTTTGCCTTTCTCTTTTTTTATTTTTTTTCTTTTTTTCTTTTTTAAAAAGTCTGAAGTCTCATCCCGACTTATGGGGGAATCATAGTCTTCATCATCCTTTCCTCACTAGGACAATGCTCTAATAATGAAGATCATCACACTTTTATGGATTTACAACTCAAAGCTAGAACAAGATATGACTCTATATGAATGCCTCCGGCGGTGTACCGGGATATGCAATGAATCAAGAGCGACATGTATGAAAATTATGAAGGTGGCCTTGCCACAAATACAATGTCAACTACATGATCATGCAAAAAGCAATATGACAAAAGTAATGCGTGTCATATGAACGGAACGGTGGAAAGTTGCATGGCAATATATCTCGGAATGGTTATGGAAATGCCATAATAGGTAGGTATGGTGGCTGTTTTGAGGAAGGTAAATGGTGGGTATATGGTACCGGCAAAAGTTGCGCGGTACAAGAGAGGCTAGCAATGATGGAGGGGTGAAAGGGTGCGTATAATCCATGGACTCGACATTAATCAAAAGAACTCATATACTTGTTGCAAACATTTAGAAGTCATCAAAAACCAAAGTACTACGCGGATGCTCCTAGGGGGATAGATTGGTAGGAAAAGACCATCGCTCGTCCCCGACCGCCACTCATAAGGAAGACAATCAATAAATAAAATTGTGCTCCAACTTCATCACAAAGCGGTTCACCATACGTGCATGCTACGGGAATCACAACCCCAACACAAGTATTTTTCATGATCACCTCAACTAGCATGACTCTAATATCACTACCTCCATATCTCAAAACAATTATCAAGCATCAAATTGATCATAGCATCCAATTCACTTTCTATGATAGTTTTTATTATACCCATCTTGGATGCTCATCATTCTAGGACCAACTTTATGACCATAGCAAATACCATGCTGTTCTAAAAGACTCTCAAAAATATATAAGTGAAGCATGAGAGACTAGCATTTCTTCAAAATTAAGACACCACCGTGCTCTAAAAAATATAAGTGAAGCACTAGAGCAAAAACTATCAAGCTCAAAAGATATAAGTGAAGCACATAGAGTATTCTAGCAAATTCTAATCAAGTAGGCTTCTCCCAAAAGGTGTGTACAGCAAATATGATTGTGGTAAACTAAAAAGCAAAGACTAATATAATACACGATGCTCCAAGCAAAACACATATCATGTGGCGAATAAAAATATAGCTCCAAGTAAAGTTACCAATGAACGAAGACGAAAGAGGGGATGCCTTCCCGGGGCATCCCCAAGCTTAGGCTTTTGGCTATCCTTGAATATCTTGGGGTGCCATGGGCATCCCCAAGCTTAGGCTCTTGCCACTCCTTATTCCATAGCCCATAAAAGCTTTACCCAAAACTTGAAAACTTCACAACACAAAACTCAACAGGAAATCTTGTAAGCTCCGTTAGTGAAAGAAAACAAAACCACCACATAAGGTACTGCAATGAACTCATTCTTTATTTATTTTGGTGTTAAACCTACTGTATTCCAACTTCCTTATGGTTTATAAACTAATTTACTAGCCATAGATGCATTGAAACAAGCAAACAACACACGAAAAACAGAATCTGTCAAAAACAGAACAGTCTGTAGCAATCTGTAACTAACGCAAACTTATGGAACTTTAAAAATCCTACCAAAATAGGAAGTCCTGGACAATTTGTTTATTGAACAGAAGCAAAAATAATCAATGCAAAATAACGTTCCTGTGATTTACCAAAATTATATTCGTGCATGCAAAGTTTCTGTTTTTCAGCAGAATCAAATCAACTATCATCGTAGGTTATCCTATAGGTTCTACTTGGCACAAACACTAATGAAAAGATAAAAACACATCTAACCAGAAGGTAGATGCAAGATTTATTACTAAACAGGAGCAAAAACATAAAACTTAAAAAAAATTGGGTTGCCTCCCAACTAGCGCTATCGTTTAACGCCCCTAGCTAGGCATAAAAGCAAGGATAGATCTAACGAGTGCCATCTTTGGTACTAAATTCATAAGTAGCACACATGATAGATTCATAAGGTAATTTGACTTTCTTTCTTGGAAAGTGCTCCATGCCTTTCCTTGATGGAAATTGAAATCTAATATTCCCTTCCTTCATATAAATAATCGCACCAATCGTTCTAAGGAAAGGTCTACCAAGAATAATAGGGCAAGAAAGATTGCAATATATATCAAGAACGATAAAATCTACAGGCACCAAATTTCTATTTGCAACAATAAGAACATCATTGATCCTTCCCATATGCTTTTTAATGGTGGAATCCGCAAGGTGCAAATTTAATGAGCAATCATCAAGATCATGGAAACCTAGAATATCACATAAAGTTTTCGGAATCGTGGAAACACTAGCACCCAAAACACATAAAGCAAAACACTCATAATCTTTAATTCTAATCTTTATAGTAGGTTCCCACTCATCATTAAGTTTTCTAGGTATAGAAACTTCCAAATTAAATTTTTCATCATAAGATTGCATCAAGGCATCAACGATATGTTTGGTAAAAGCTTTGTTTTGGCTATAAGCATGAGGAGAATTAACAAAGGATTGCAACAAGGAAATACAACCTTTTAAAGAAAAATTATCATAGCCAAATTCCTTGAAATCCGAGATAGTGGGTTCAATGTTATTGGAAGTTGAGGACTCTCCAATCTCACTTCTACCAAATTTAGCATTAAGATCTAAAGACTCCGAATTCTTGGGACGCCTTCTAGGCAAAGTTGATTCATCATCAGTCCCATAATCATAAAAATTCATATTGCAAAACATAGATCTAATCGTAGACGCATGAATAACTTTAAGATCCTCATCATTATTCTCACGGAAACTAGAAGAACACGCTTTTATAAAGCTTCCTTTTTTAGCACGCAATCTAGCGGTTCTTTCCTTGCACTCGTCAATGGAAATTCTCATTACTTTGAGAGACTCATTGATATCATGCTTAGGAGTAGAAGATCTAAGTTTAAGAGAATCAACATCAAGCGAAAGTCTATCAACGTTCCTAGCCAAATCATCAACTTTGAGCAATTTTTCTTCAAGCAAAGCATTAAAATTCTTTTGAGAAATCATAAATTCTTTCACACTATTCTCAACATCAGAGGGCATCTTATTAAAATTACCATAAGAATTATTGTAGGAATTGCCATAATTATTAGAGGAATTACTAGGGAACGGTCTAGCATTAAAATTTCCTCTATAAGCGTTGTTTCCAAAACTATTCCTACCATCGAAAATCACATCCATAGATTCATTATTATTCTCAATCAAAGAAGACAAAGGCATATCATTGGGATCAAGAGGAGTATTTTTAGTAGCAAACATCTTCATAAGTTCATCCATCTTTCCACTCAAAACATTGATTTCTTCTATAGCATGCAGTTTTTTACTAGAAGATCTTTCGGTGTGCCATTGAGAATAATAAGCCATAATATTATCAAGATGTTTTGTAGCATCTCCTAATGTTATTTCCATAAAGGTGCCTCCCGCGGCCGAATTTAAGAGATTTCTAGAAGCAAAGTTCAAACCGGCATAAAAAAATTGTATGATCATCCATAAATTCAAACCATGAGTAGGGAAATTGCGAATCATCAATTTCATTCTTTCCCAAGGTTGGGCAACATGATCATGATCGAGTTGTTTAAAATTCATAATATCGTTCCCAAGAGTGATGATCTTAGTGGGAGGGAAATACTTACAGATAAAAGCATCTTTGCACTTATTCCAACAATCAATACTATTTTTAGGCAAAGACGAAAACCAACCTTTAACACGATCTCTAAGTGAAAACGGAAATAACTTCAATTTGACAATATTGTTATCCGTATCTTTCTTCTTTTGCATATCACACAAATCAACAAAGTTGTTTAGATGAGTAGCGGCATCTTCACTAGGAAGGCCGGCGAATTGATCTTTCATAACAAGATTCAGCAAAGCGGTATTGATTTCACAAGACTCAACATCATTAAGAGGGGCAATCGGAGTACTAAGGAAATCATTATTATTGGTATTCGAGAAATCACACAATTTGGTATTATCTTGCACCATGGCAACAAGTAATCCAACACACAACCAAGCAGAAAAAGGCAAGCGAAAAAGAGAGGAGGAGATTGGGAAAGAGAGGGCGAATAAAATGGCAAGGGTGAAGTGGGGGAGAGGAAAACGAGAGGCAAATGGCAAATAATGTAAATGCGAGGGAGATGGGTTTGTGATGGGTACTTGGTATGTCTTGACTTGAGCGAAGACCTCCCCAGCAACGGCGCCAGAAATCCTTCTTGCTACGTCTTGAGCTTGCGTTGGTTTTCCTCGAAGAGGAGAGGGTGATGTAGCAAGTGTAGCATAAGTATTTCCCTCAGTTTTGAGAACCAAGGTATCAATCCAGTAGGAGGCTCCTCAAAAGTCCCACGCACCTACACAAACAAACTGAGACCTCGCAACCAACGCAATAAAGGGGTTGTCAATCCCTTCACGGCCACTTGCGAAAGTGAGATCTAATAAAGATAGTATGATAAGATAAATATATTTTTGGTATTTTATAATATAGATGCAAAAAGTAAATATGCAAATAAAAGTAGATTGAAAGCAAATATGATAAGAGATAGACCCGGGGGCCATAGGTTTCACTAGAGGCTTCTCTCAAGATAACATAAGTATTACGGTGGGTGAACAAACTACTGTCGAGAAATTGATAGAAAAGCGCACAGTTATGAGATTATCTAGGTATGATCATGTATATAGGCATCACGTCCATAATAAGTAGACCGACTCCTGCCTGCATCTACTACTATTACTCCACACATCGACCGCTATCCAGCATGCATCTAGAGTATTAAGTTCATAAGAACAGAGTAACGCATTAAGCAAGATGACATGATGTAGAGGGATAAACTCATGCAATATGATATAAACCCCATCTTGTTATCCTCGATGGCAACAATACAATATGTGCCTTGCAACCCTTTCTGTCACTGGGTAAGGACACCGCAAGATTGAACCCAAAGCTAAGCACTTCTCCCATGGCAAGAAAGACCAATCTAGTAGGCCAAACCAAACTGATAATTCGAAGAGACTTGCAAAGATAACTCAATCATACATAAAAGAATTCAGACAAGATTCAAATATTATTCATAGATAAACTTGATCATAAACCCACAATTCATCGGATCTCGACAAACACACCGCAAAAAGAGTTTACATCGAATAGATCTCCACAAGAGAGGGGGAGAACATTGTATTGAGATCCAAAAAGAGAGAAGAAGCCATCTAGCTAATAACTATGGACCCGTAGGTCTGTGGTAAACTACTCACAACTCATCGGAGGGGCAAGGATGTTGATGTAGAAGCCCTCAGTGGTTGATTCCCCCTCCGGCAGAGTGCCGGCAAAGGCTCCAAGATGGGATCTCGCGGATACAGAAGGTTACGGCGGTGGAAATTGTGTTTCGTGGTGCTCCTAGATGTTTCGGGGTACGTAGGTATATATAGGAGGAAGAAGTACGTCGGTGGCCGCTCGAGGGGCCCACGAGACAGGGGGCGCGCCCTATAGGGGGGCGGGGCCTCCTATCTCGTGGGGGCCTCGACTTCTTCTTCACTTGCACTCCAAACTCTCCGGATCACGTTCGTTCCAAAAATCACGCTCTCGAAGGTTTCATTCCGTTTGGACTCCATTTGATATTCCTTTTCTTCGAAATACTGAAATAGGCAAAAAAACAGCAATATGGGCTGGGCCTCCGGTTAGTAGGTTAGTCCCAAAAATGATATAAATATATAAAATAAAGCCCATAAACATCCAAAAGGGGTAATATAATAGCATGGAACAATCAAAAATTATAGATACATTGGAGACATATCATTTTGCCGGGGAAACATCCTTCCGGGAGGGGGAAATCATCACCATCGTCATCACCATCGATCCTCTCAGCGGGAGGGGGTCAATCTCCATCAACATCTTCACCAGCACCATCTCCTCTCAAACCCTAGTTCATCTCTTGTAACCGATCTTTGTCCCAAAACCTCAGATTTGTACCTGTGGGATGCTAGTAGTGTTGATTACTCCTTGTAGTTGATGCTAGTTGGTTTATTCGGTGGAAGATCATATGTTCAGATCCTATATGCATATTAATACCCCTTTGATTATGAACATGAATATGATTTGTGAGTAGTTACATTTGTTCCTGAGGACATGGGAGAAGTCTTGCTATAAGTAGTCATGTGAATTTGGTATTCGTTCGAGATTTTGATGAGATGTATGTTGTCTTTGCTATAGTGGTGTTATGTGAACGTCGACTACATGACACTTCACCATTGTTTGGGCCAAGAGGAAGGCATTGGGAAGTAATAAGTAGATGATGGGTTGCAAGAGTGACAGAAGCTTAAACCCTAGTTTATGAGTTGCTTCGTAAGGGGCTGATTTGGATCCATATGTTTCATGCTATGGTTAGTTTTACCTTAATACTTCTTTTGTAATTGCGAATGATTGCAATAGGGTTTAATCATAAGTGGGATGCTTGTTCAAGAAAGGGCAGTACCCAAGCACCGGTCCACCCACATACCAAATTATCAAAGTAACGAACGCGAATCATATGAGCGTGATGAAAACTAGCTTGACGATAATTCCCATGTGTCCTCGGGAGAGTTTTCCTTCATATAAGAGTTTGTCCAGGCTTGCCCTTTGCTACAAAAAGGATTGGGCCACCTTGCTGCACCTTATTTACTTTTGCTACTTGTTACCCGTTACAAATTACCTTATCACAAAACAATCTGTTACCGATAATTTCAATGCTTGCAGAGAATACCTTACTGAAAACCGCTTGTCATTTCCTTCTGCTCCTCGTTGGGTTCGACACTCTTACTTATCGAAAGGACTACGATAGATCCCCTACACTTTTGGGTCATCAAGACTCTTTTCTGGCGTCGTTGCCGGGGAGTGAAGCGCCTTTGGTAAGTGGAACTTGATAAGGAAAAATTTATATAGTGTGCTGAAATTTACTGCCACTTGTTACTATGGAAAGTAATCATTTGAGGGGCTTGTTCGGGGTATCTTCACCCCGACTAGTAGAGAAAAGAGTTGATCCTCAACCTACTGAACCTACTGAAAATGTTTACTTTGAAATTCCTTCGGGTATGGTAGAGAAACTGCTAGCTAATCGTTTTACAGGAGATGGAACATTGCATCCCAATTTGCACCTAATCTATGTGGATGAAGTTTGTGGATTATTTAAGCTTGCAGCTATGGCCGAGGATGTTATCAAGAAGAAGGTCTTCCCTTTATCTTTGAAGGGAAAGGCATTTACATGGTTTAGTCTATGTAATGATATGGGATCATGGAACTACAATCGATTGAAATTGGAATTTCATTAGAAGTTTTATCCTATGCATCTTGTTCATCATGATCGTAATTATATATATAATTTTTGGCCTCGTGAAGGAGAAAGCATCGCTCAAGCTTGGGGGAGGCTTAAGTCAATGTTATATTCATGCCCCAATCATGAGCTCTCAAGAGAAATTATTATTCAAAAATTTTATGCTTGGCTTTCTCTCAACAATCGCTCCATGCTCGATACTTCTTGTACTGGTTCTTTTATGATGAAGACTATTGAATTCAGATGGGATTTATTGGAAAGAATTAAACACAACTCTGAAGATTGGGATCTCGACGAAGGTAAGGAATTAGGTATAACACCTAAGTTTGATTGTGTTAAATATTTTTTGGATACCGATGCTTTTCGTGAATTTAGCACTAAATATGGACTTGACTCTGAGATAGTAGCTTCTTTCTGTGAATAATTTGATACTCATGTTTATCTCCCTAAGGAGAAATGGTTTAAATATAATCCTCCCATTGAAGTAAAAGTAGTTGCACCTATTAAAGTTGAAGAAATACTATCACTTATAGTGATCCTATTGTTCCTACTACCTATACTGAGACACCACCTTTCCCTATTAGGATAAAGGATCATGCTAAAGCTTCAATTGTGGTTCGTAAGAGTAATACTAGAACACCTACACCACCTTAGCACATTAAAGTTGAATCTAGTATTGCTATGGTTAAAGATCTTTTGGCTGATAATATTGATGGAAATGTTATTTACTTCTGTGATGAAGCTGCTGAATTGCTAGACCCGATACTAAAAATAAACATAGACCTGTTGTAGGCATGCCTGTTATTTCTATTAAACTAGGAGATAATTTTTATCATGGTTTATGTGATATGGGTGCTAGTGGAAGTGCAATACCTCATTCCTTATACAAAGAAAATATGCATGATATTGCACCTACTAAGATAGAAGAAATCGATGTTACAATTAAGCTTGCCAATAGAGATACTATTTCACCAGTTGGGATTGTTAGAGATGTTGAAGTCTTGTATGGGAAAGTGAAATATCCTGCTGATTTTCTTGTTCTTGGTTCCCCACAAAATAGCTTTTGTCCCATCATATTTGGTAGACCCTTCTTGAATACTGTTAATGCTAGGATAGATTGCGAAAAGGATATTGTTACGATTGGTTTAGGGGATATGTCTCATGACTTTAATTTTGCTAAATTTCGTAGACAACCCCGTGATAAAGAATTGCCTAGTAAGGATGAAATTATTGGTCTTGCTTCTATTGCCGTGCATCCTAATGATCCTTTAGAACAATATTTGGTAGACCATGAAAATGATATGTTTATGAATGAAAGAAGAGAGATTGATGAAGTATTCTTTAAACAGGGACCTATTTTGAAACACAACTTCCCTATTTAGATTCTAGGGGATCCTCCACCACCCAATCATGATCCGGTGTTTGATCTTAAACCACTACCTGGTACTCTTAAATATGCTTCTTGATGAAAAAGAAGATATATCTTGTTATTCTTAGTGCTAACTTTTCAGAGCGTGAAGAGGAGAAATTATTGAAAACTCTGAAGAAGCACCGTGCTACTATTGGATATACTCTTGATGATCTTGAGGGCATTAGTCCCACTCTATGCCAACACAAAATAAAACTGGAGGAAGACGCCAAATCAGTTGTTGATCACCAATGACGGTTAAATCCTAAGATGAAAGAAGTGGTAAGAAAAGAAATACTAAAGTTCCTAGAGGCAGGTATAATTTATCACGTTGCTGATAGTCAGTGGGTAAGTCATGTCCATTGTGTCCCTAAGAAGGGAGGTATTACTGTCGTTCCTAATGATAAAGATGAATTGATCCCGCAAAGAATTGTTATAGGTTATAGGATGGTAATTGATTTCCGCAAATTAAATAAAGCTACTAAAAAGGATCATTACCCTTTGACTTTTATTGATCAAATGCTAGAAAGATTATCCAAACATACACATTTTTGCTTTCTAGATGGTTACTCTAGTTTCTCTCAAATACCTGTGTCAAAAGAGGATCAAGAAAAGACCACTTTTACTTGTCGTTTCGGTACTTTTGCTTATAGACGTATGCATTTTGGTTTATGTAATGCACCTGCTACCTTTCAAAGATGCATGATGGCTATATTCTCTGACTTTTGTGAAAAGATTGTTGAGGTTTTCACGGATGATTTCTCCGTGTATGGAAATTCATTTGATGATTGCTTAAGCAACCTTGACCAAGTTTTGCAGAGATGTGAAGAAACTAGTCTTGTCTTGAATTGGGAGAAGTGCCACTTTATGGTTAATCAAGGTATTGTCTTGGGTCATAAAATTTATGAAAGAGGTATTTAGGTTGATAAAGCTAAAGTTGATGCTATTGAAAAGATGTCGTGTCCTAACGACATTAAAGGTATAAGAAGTTTCCTTGGTCATGCCGGTTTTTATAGGAGGTTCACTACAGGAATCCAGTACTTTGCCATCTGCCATGGCGGACGGCAAAGGCAGGGACGGCTGACGGCAAAGCACTTTGCCGTCCGCCACGGACGGCAAACACAGACGGCAAAGATAGGGTCGGCAAACAGGTCCTTTGCCGTCTGCTTTCCACGGCGGACGGCAAAGAGCCCTTTTCCTACAGCGGAGGACGGCAAAGAGGGCGGACGGCAAAATGTGGCACGTCCGCCATTGTCACTCCGTTAGGTGGCTAACGGCGGCCTTTGCCGTCCACCAGCGGACGGCAAATTAGTGCGCCTCTTTGCTGTCCGCCAGGTGACATCAGCAATACCTCAGCGCCAAGGCGAAGTCTTTGCCATCAGCGAGGCTTTGCCGTCCGCCACTGTCGGCAAATTGGCCAAATGGTCCACCCCAGGAAGCACAGGTGGGCGCCATGTTCCCCCTTTGCCGTCTGCCACCGACGGCAAAGGGGTCTTTGCCGTCTGCCGCGGACGGCAAAGAGCCTGCACTGCCTCTTTTTTTCTGTTTTTCTTATATCCAACAATTATCACAACAAAAATTTCACAGCACATATATATCCATCATATAAATATCCATCACATAGTTCCATCACATCACATATATATCCATCACATATATATCCATCAAAAATTTCACATCACATATATATCCATCACATAGTTCCATCGATCCATACATATTACAATATGCAAAGTTTCTTCATAGCAAGCCAGCAGAATACAAGTGCATCAAAGGAAAAACAGGAAAAAGCGAGCAATCCATCATAGGAAGCTGGCTTCCGTGAAGTGAATGAAACCTGCAAAATGACAAATAAGAAAGTTAGAAAAAGAAGACTAGAAGAAGAATTAGACTAGAAGAAAAAGAATAGAAGAAGAAGACTAGAAGAAGAAGTATATGCCATATATTAGCTAACTTAGGTGAAATGTATCGTATATGAGCTAACCTAGGTGAAATGTGTAGTTTATGAGCTATCCTAGGTGAAATGGATCATTTTGGAGCTAAGTTAGGTGAAATGGGTCGTTTATGAGCAAACCTAGGTGAAATGGGTCGTTTATGAGCAAACCTAGGTGAAATGGGTCGTTTATGAGCAAACCTAGGTGAAATGAGTCGTTTATGAGCAAACCTAGGTGAAATGGGTCGTTTATGAGCTAAGTTAGGTGAAATGAGTCGTTTATGAGCAAACCTAGGTGAAATGGGTCGTTTATGAGCTAACCTAGGTGAAATAGGTTGTTTATGAGCTAACCTAGGTGAAATGGGTCATTTATGAGCTAACCTAGGTCAAATGGGTCGTTTATGAGCTAACCTAGGTGAAATGCCATGTTTTTTGAGCTAACTAAGGTAAAATGGATCGTTTTTTAGCTAACTTAGGTGAAATGGGTCATTTTGGAGCTAACCTAGGTGAAATGGGTCATTTGGGAGCTAACCTAGGTGGAATGGGTCATTTTAAAGCTAATGTAGGTAAAATGGATCATTTAGGAGCTAATCTACGTAAAATGGGTCATTTTTGAGCTAACTTGGATAAATTGGATCACTTGTAAGCTAACTAAGGTAAAATGAGTCATTTTAGAGCTAACTTAGGTAGAATGGATGGTTTATGAGGTCAGTAAGCTTATTAAGTCATTTTGGAGGAAAAGAAGCTAACTCTAGGTCATTATGGTAAGCATATTGGAGGAAATAAAGCTAAGTCTAGGTCTTTATGCATTTGTTAAGCAAAACATTAGAGAAACTTACCGTGATCACGGAGGTGTAGGAGCGGGCTGGCTCGCGCCGGTAGCTGGAGAAGGAGCGGGCTGGCTCGCGCCGGTAGCTGGAGAAGGATTGTGCGATGCGTTTCTGGAGTTAAGCTGCACCAAAGATCATTTCCAATGTCTCGTTAGCATTATGACACTCAAATGTTAAGACAAGCAAGTAATGTCCATTCAAATTAAACTCACCGTGCTCCCGGGAGCAATCACTGGCATCGGCGGAGTGGTCTGACCGGACTTCTCGCACACAAACTGCACATTTGGTTTTCACAACAGAGTCATACTAGTTAGTAATGAGACTCAAATGTTAAGACTAGCAAGTAATCTGCAGAAGAAACTTACCACAAGGAGCTCGTACATGGCCCTTGCCTGCATGTCATTCCATGCCCTCTCCTCCTCCAACATCTTTGTCGTCTTCTCCTCCAACTCCCGCTTCCTCTCCGCCGCCTCCGCCAAAAGTTTCTCCGTTCTATCTCTCTCACTTTGTATAGCAGCCTGCAACACCACTCACATGACCATTTGTAATCATTGATGGAAGCACACACAATGTAATGGAGAAAGATAGCTGAGTACGTATAACTAACCTTGATGGCGAGTTGGACTGGCCATTCACGAGGCCTTATCTCAGGAGCGGAGCTCCACTGGCGCGCCTTGATCTCCGGGAGAGTGCTAGGACAACGGATAAGTCCATCTCCCATGGCTATGGAGCCATGGGACCTCCCGCCACCAGATATCATCAGCTCGGTGGAAAGATCTTCTCTAACTTGCAGATCAACTCCGGCGCCAACTCTTCCATTTCTTCTAGCACGCCAGGCGATAGTTCTTTCGCACAAAGAACACGGAAGAAATAGCTGAGTTCTGCCAGTACTAGCCATTCATCCTCAGGGATGAAGCCACGCAACATCACCGGCATTACCTGCTCAATCCATATGTGCCAATCATGACTCTTGAGACCAAATATCTTCAGTTTATCAAGATTCGCTCCCCTCTTTAGATTCGCTGCATACCCATCGGGGAACATCAACTGCTGTTGCACCCACAAGAGAATTTCCCTCATAGCTGGCCTTCCAAGATTGAACCATGCCTTTGGCTTTGTCCAGTTCTGCTTTCCTTTTGGTTCTTTCATGTTTTGTAACGGCCTATCACATAGCGCCTCCAGATCGACTCTAGCCTTAGTATTATCCTTTGACTTCCCATCTATGCCGAACAATGTACCAAAAAGTGCCTCGGCGATATTCTTCTCAGTGTGCATCACGTCGATGTTGTGTGGGCAAAGGAGGTCTTTGAAGTAAGGCAGATCCCATAAGCATGTTTTGTGAGTCCACGCGTGCTTAGTATTATACCCCTTGAAGTACCCTAGACGTTGTGGATCTGGCTCGAGAGCGTTTAACTGATCCAGGGTCTGTTGGCCTGTCAATGCAGGTGGTGCAGAGTTTTTGACAACTCTACCCCTAATGAAGTTCTTCTTGTCTTTCCTGAACTTATGGCGAGGATCCAGGAACTGTCTATGCATGTCGAAGCAAGAAAACTTGCGACCGGCCTGAAGCCAACGAAACTCAAGAGCTCCCTTGCATGTGGGGCACGGGAACCTTCCATGCACACACCAGCCAACAAATAGCGCATACGCCGGCAAGTCATGCGTCGAGTACATGTACCAGACACGCATTATGAAGTTCCGTTTGCTAAAGGCGTCGTATGTCTTGAACCCATTATCACAGGCTTCTTGCAATTTGTCCTTAAGCGGCTGCATGTACACATTCATATTTTTGCCCGGATAGTTGGGTCCTGGAATTATCAACGTCAGGAAAATGTTCTTTCTTTGCATAATCTGTCCGGGGGGGAGATTGAGTGGAAAGACAAATACGGGCCAACAACTGTATTGGGCTGCCGTCATACCAAACACACTGAACCCATCCGTGCTGATGCCGACTCGAGGATGCCTCGGATCTGCCGCTTTGTCAGCATGTAATTCATCAAACTTTTTCCATGCAACACCATCCGATGTGTGTACCATCATCAGATTCCCATATGCATCTAGTTCGGTTCGTTTGCCTGTTTTGTGCCATGTCATCTGTCTGGCCGTCTCTTCGACCATGAAAAGACGTTGAAGTCTAGGTACGATTGGCATATACCGAAGAACACTAACGGGGATTTTGGTCTGTGTCTTCTCACCCATACCGTTGTCTACCACAATATACCTGGAAGACTTGCAAATGGGACAATAGTTCAAGTCCGCATAGTCAAGCCTAAATAAGGCACATCCTTTCTCACAGGCATGTATCTTCTCATAGGGCATCTTCAGTGCACGGAGGATTTTGTCCGACTGGTACAGGTTTGCAGGCATTACATGGCCTTTGGGTAGAAAGCGTCCAAATACTGTCATAATTGCGTCATAGCATTCTCTGCCCAAGTTGAACTGAGCCTTCAGAGCCATTACTTGTGAGATGGCATCCAACTGACAAAGCTCAGTGTGCTCGTGGAGCGGACGTTTTGAAGACTCCAACATTTCATTGAAAGCCTTTGCAGATTCCTCCATCTCCTCGTCTGAATCCCGAGCATCATCATAGCCTTGCACCATGTTTTCCATCCCGGTACCATGCTCGTCGGTGCGACGATGATCCACCTCAGCTCGGTCACGTTGGGCAGACTCACCATGAAATGTCCACACCGTATAATCGGGCGTAAAATCACTCTTCTGCAGGTGTTTGCCCATTTCAGCCTCTGTCTTCTTTTCCCAATTGCCGCACCGGAAATAGGGGCACCAGGTTTTCTTTTGGCCATTTGCAAATGCGGCTTGCACAAACCCCTTGGTTTTTGTGAACCATTCAGCGCTCCATTTGTTCTGACCAGTGTGACCGGTATACATCCACGCACGGTTACTCATCTTGACTTTCAGAGCTACTGGACACACAACAATTATATATGTAATTCACCATGTATATATTCATCAGTTTATCTATTTTGTCAATTTTATTACGTTCATGCAACCTACACTCTAATAGGTAATGATAGGTCCTAATCCCACCCGTGTATGTGTAGATTGGGTTCATTTTCCCATGCTATGCTCCGGATCCGGCGCAAAATTTCGGCAGCACCTCCCCGCTGTTCTCCTGATACACGTCTCTGCAATAAACAGAGAGGATGTGTACCCGGAGAGCAACAGGGGAGGCACTGACGAAATTTATGCGTCGGATCCGGAACAAAGCATATGGGAAAATGAACCCAATCTACACATACTCGGGCTGTCCATGGATAGCATTGGACAATTCGAAAGAATCAAGGTTATAAATATGCAAATGCATGCATATTTATAACTATGACGCTTTCGAACGGGAGACACATATTGGTTACGCATACTGATGATTCAAGACACATATATAGCTAGCTATCAAGTTTCATCGGAATAGATCAAATAATTAATGGGGGAGGAGGACTTGTCATTTGTGCTCACCCACGAACGAAGGGGCAGAGCTCGTCAAACGCACGGCGAGGTCGTCCAACACAAAACCTCGCAGCGATGAAACAACTGCACATTTAAAACTACACGATCAACACAATTATATATGATGTTTTTCATAACAAAATCGAAAAATATATGACCTAACTAATAATTCACAAATATATGACCCCGTCAGCCTCTGGAAGCCAAAAACACCTTTTCGGGAGGTGTCGGTGGTCGGGGTGTCCTGTCGGTGTCGGGGTGCCGTGTCGGGGTCGGGGTGCTGTTCCGGGGTCGGGGGTCGGGGTCAGGGGGTCAGGTTGTCGGGGTGTGGTGTCAGGGTCGGGGTGTCGGGGTTGGGGTGTCGTGTCGGGGTCGGGTGTCGGGGTATCGGGGTGTCGTGTCGGGGTCGGGGCGTGGTGTCAGGGTGTCGGGGGCCGGGGGTCGGGGTCGGGGTGTCGGGCCGGGGTGTCGGGGTGGCGTGTCGGGGTCGGGGTGTCGGGGGTCGGGGTGTCGGGGGTCGGGGGTCGGGGGTCGGGTGTTGGGCCGGGGTGTCGGGGTGGCGTGTCGGGGTCGGGGTCGGGGTGTCGGGGGTCGGGTCGGGGTGTCGGGCCGGGGTGTCGGGGTGTCGGGGTCGGGGTCGGGGTGTTGGGGGTCGGGGTGGGTGTGTCGGGGATCGGGGGTCGGGGTCGGGGTGTCGGGGTGGCGCGTCGGGGTCTTCTTCTTATTATTATTCTTTCTTCTTTCTTCTTCTTCTTTTCTTTCTGCTTCTCCCTCGTCCTCTTCCTCCTCCTCCTCCTCCTCCTCTTCTTTCTTCTTCTTCTTCTTCTTCTTCTTCTTCTTCTTCTTCTTCTTTCTTCTTCTCCTTTTTCCTCTTCTATATTGTTATATTTTTCAACTTTCTTCTTATTCTTCTTCCTTTTTGTTTTCCTTTTTCCTCTTCTTCTACTTCTTCTTTTTTCAACTTTCTTCTTCTTCTAATAATCTAAACCTATCAATAACCTAATTAAACCTAAATAGCAAAGAAAAATAGTAGAAAAAAACAAAAAATGCTCACCTTGGCTCCTCTCGATGGAGGATGGAGGGGGCGGCGCGGGCGCAGGGGCGGCGGCGAGCCTGGCTCCGGGGCGGGGGCGCGAGGCGGACGCACTGGCGGGAGGGGGGGCGTGAGGCAGACGCAGGCCTAGGGGCGAGCCTGCCTCCGGGGGCGGCGCGGGCACAGGGGCGGCGGCGAGCCTAGCTCCGGGACAGGGCGCGAGGCGAACACAGGGGGCCCGCGGCGAACCTGGCTCCGACGCGGGCGACGGGACGCCGGGGCGGTGGCGGGTGGTGGGGGTGACGGGGCGAGGGGCGGTGGGGCTAGGGGGCGGTGGTGGGTGGCGGCAGCGGCGGAGAGTGCTTGGGACGGTGGGGCGACGGGGCGAGGGGAGGTGGGGCAAGGGGGCGGCGGTGGGTGGCGGGGGCGGCGGCGGGTGGCGGTGGTCGTCGGGGAGGAGAGGGGACAGATCAAACAAAGAGAGAGATGGGCGGGGTGGGGCGCCGTTAGTAACCTAAACATTTGACGTCCGCCCCACTTTGCCGTCCGCCCCACTTGCTCTTTGTCGTCCGCTAGCGGACGGCAAATAGGGGGGGCCGTTAAGTTTTTTTAAACCAGCTCGTCAGTGGGGCCCCTCCCTCTTTGTCGTCCGCTAGCCGACGGCAAAGCTTCTTTGCCGTCTGCTAGCGGACGGCAAAGAACTAGCTGATGGCAAAGAAGTACTTTGCCATCAGCCAGTTCTTTGCCGTCCGCTTTTGGGTAGCTGATGGCAAAGAGCTTCTTTGTCGTCCGCTAGCAGACGGCAAAGAGCTGGCAGATGGCAAAGTAGTTGTTTCCAGTAGTGGTTTATTAAGGACTTCTCTAAATTTTCTAGGCCTCTGACTAATCTCTTACAAAAAGATATTCCTTTTGTCTTCGATGATGATTGTGTAGAAGCATTTAAAATACTTAAGAAAGCTTTGATTTCTGCACCTATTCTTCAGCCACCTGATTGGAATTTACCCTTTGAAATTATGTGTGATGCTAGTGATTATGTTGTAGGTGCTGTTCTAGGACAAAGAGTTGATAAGAAATTAAATGTTATTCAATATGCTAGTAAAACTCTAGACAGTGCCCAGAGAAATTATGCTACTACTGAAAAAGAGTTTTTAGCAGTTGTATTTGCTTGTGATAAGTTTAGACCTTATATTGTTGACTCTAAAGTAATTGTTCACACTGATCATGTTGCTATTAAATATCTTATGGAAAAGAAAGATGCTAAACCTAGACTTATTAGATGGGTTCTCCTATTACAAGAATTTGATTTGCATATTATTGATAGAAAGGGAGCTGAGAACCCCGTTGCAGACAACTTGTCTATGTTAGAGAATGTTCTTGATGGCCCATGATACGTCCATTTTGGATCATGCTTTTATATCGATATTTATTGCATTATGCGCTGTTATAACACGTTATGTCACAATACTTATGGCTATTCTCTCTTGTTTTACAAGGTTTATCATGAAGAGGGAGAATGCCGGCACCTGGGATTCAGGGCTGGAAAAGGAGCAAATATTGGAAACCTATTCTGTATAGCTCCAAAGGTCCTGAAATTCCACGAAAGTCATTTTTGGAATTAATAAGAATTATTGAGCGAAAGAAGTACCAGAGGTGGCCCACACCCTGGCCACGAGGGTGGGGGCGCGCCCCCTGCCTCGTGGGCCCCCTGGTGGTCCTCCGGTGCCCATCTTCTGCTATATGAAGTCTTTTACCCTGGAAAAAATCATAAGCAAGCTTATGGGACGAAACTCCGCCGCCACGAGGCGAAACCTTGGCGGAACCAATCTAGGGCTTCGGCGGAGTTGTTCTGCCGGGGAAACTTCCCTCCGGGAGGGGGAAATCATCGCCATCGTCATCACCAACGATCCTCTCATCGGGAGGGGGTCAATCTTCAACAACATCTTCACCAGCATCATATCCTCTCAAACCCTAGTTCATCTCTTGTATCCAATCTTTGTACCCAAACCTTAGATTGCTACCTGTGGGTTGCTAGTAGTGTTGATTACTCCTTGTAGTTGATGCTAGTTGGTTTATCTGGTGGAAGATTATTTGTTCAGATCCTTAATGCATATTACTACTCCTCTGATCATGAACATGAATATGCTTTGTGAGTAGTTATGTTTGTTCCTGAGGACATGGGTGAAGTCTTGCTATTAGTAGTCATGTGAATTTGGTATTCGTTCGATATTTTGATGAGATGTATGTTGTCTCTCCTCTAGTGGTGTTATGTGAACGTCGACTACATGACACTTCACCATTATTTGGGCCTAGAGGAAGGCATTGGGAAGTAATAAGTAGATGATGGGTTGCTAGAGTGACAGTAGCTTAAACCTTAGTTTATGCATTGCTTCGTAAGGGGCTGATTTGGATCCATATGTTTCATGCTATGGTTAGGTTTACCTTAACACTTCTTTTGTAGTTGCAGATGCTTGCAATAGGGGTTAATCATAAGTGGGATGCTTGTCCAAGAAAGGGCAGTACCCAAGTACCGGTCCACCCACATATCAAATTATCAAAGTAACGAACGTGAATCATATGAGCGTGATGAAAACTAGCTTGACGATAATTCCCATGTGTCCTCGGGAGCGCTTTTCTCATTACAAGAACTTGTCTAGGCTTGTCCTTTGATACAAAAAGGATTGGGCCACCTTGCTGCACCTTATTTACTTTTATTGCTTGTTACCCGTCACAAATTATCTTATCACAAAACTATCTGTTACCAACAATTTCAGTGCTTGCAGAAAATACCTTACTGAAAACCGCTTGTCATTTCCTTCTGCTCCTTGTTGGGTTCGACACTCTTACTTATTGAAAGGACTACGATAGATCCCCTATACTTGTGGGCCATCAAGACTCTTTTCTGGCGTCGTTGCCGGGGAGTGAAGCGCCTTTGGTGAGTGGAACTTGGTAAGTAAACATTTATATAGTGTGCTGAAATTTTCTGTCACTTGTTACTATGGAAACTAATGCTTTGAGGGGCTCGTTCGGGGCATCTTCGCCCTGACCAATAGAGCAAAGAGTTGCTCCTCAACCTACTGAACCTACTGAGAATGTTTACTTTGAAATTCCTTCGGGTATGATAGAGAAACTGCTAGCTAATCCCTTTGCGGGAGATGGAACATTGCATCCCGATTTACACCTTATCTATGTGGATGAAGTTTGTGGATAATTTAAGCTTGCAGGTATGCCCGATGATGTTGTTAAGAAGTCGGTCTTCCCTTTATCTTTGAAGGGAGATTCATTGGCATGGTATAGGCTATGTTATGATACGGGATCTTGGGACTATAAACGATTGAAATTGGAATTTCACCAAAAGTTTTATCCTATGCATCTTGTTCATCGTGATCGTAATTATATATATATATATATATATATATATATATATATATTGGCCTCGCGAAGGAGAAAGCATTGCTCAAGCTTGGGGGAGGCTTAAGTCAATGTTATATTCATGCCCCAATCATGAGCTCTCAAGAGAAATGATTATTCAAAAAATTTATGCTCGGCTTTCTCTCAATGATCGCACCATGCTTCATACTCCCTCCATTTACTTATACAAGGCCACTATGGAATATACATTTTGCATCTATACAAGGCCACAAACAGTAATCGAGGCAAAATTAATGATATTTTCTTGTACTAGCGACTTGTTTAATGCTTGCATGCATGCTGTCATAATGTCACTTATCTACTTCCTCCACTCAGTTTTCTTGCATGCATGCGATGTATTAATGATCCCAGTAAACAAAAAGAAAAGTTAGGTTGCAAAACATGCATTAAATTTTACCTTGGTACATGTAATTTGAGTTTGTGGCCGTCTATACAAAAATGGAGGGAGTACTTCTTGTGCTGGCTCTTATATGATGAAGACTATTGAATTCAACTGGGATTTATTGGAAAGAATTAAATGCAACTCCAAAGATTGGGATTCCGATGATGGTAAGGAGTCAGGTATGACACTTAAGTTTGATTGTGTTAGATCTTTTATGGATACCGATCCTTTTTGTGGATTTAGCACTAAATATGGACTTGACACTGAGATAGTAGCTTCTTTTTGTGAATCATTTGCTACTCATGTTGATCTCTCTAAGGAGAAGTTGTTTAAATATAATCCTCCCAGTGAAGTAATAGTCGCACCGGTTACAGTTGAAGAAAAGACTATCACTTATAATGATCCTATTGTTCCTACTACTTATGTTGAGAAACCACCTTTCCCTGTGAGGATAAAGGATCATGCTAAAGCTTCAACTGTGGTTCGTAAGAGTAATACTAGAACATATACACCTCCTGAGCAAATTAAAGTTGAACCTAGTATTGCTATGGTTAAAGATCTCTTGGCTGATAATATTGATGGGCATGTTATTTATTTCTGTAATGAAGTTGCTAATATTGCTGGACCCGATGCTAAGATACATAGACCTGTTGTAGGCATGCCTGTTATTTCTATTAAAATAGGAGATCATTGTTATCATGGCTTATGTGATATGGGTGCTAGTGCTAGTGCAATACCTTTTTCCTTATATGAAGAAACTATGCATGATATTGCACCTGCTGAGTTAGAAGAGATTGATGTTACAATTAAACTTGCCAATAGAGATACTATTTCACCATTTGGGATTGTTAGAGATGTTGAAGTCTTGTGTGGGAAAGTTAAATATCCTGCTGATTTTCTTGTTCTTGGTTCCCCACAAGATAGCTTTTGTCCCATTATATTTGGTAGACCCTTCTTGAATACTGTCAATGCTAGGATTGATTGTGAAAAGGATGTTGTTACAATTGGCTTGGGGGATATGAAACATGAGTTTACTTTTGCTAAGTTCCGTAGACAACCCCATGATAAATAATTGCCTAGTAAGGATGAAATTATTGGTCTTGCTTCTATTGTCGTGCCTCCTACTGATCCTTTAGAACAATATTTGGTAGACCATGAAAATGATAAGTTTATGAATGAAAGAAGGGAGATAGATGAAGTATTCTTTAAACAGGGTCCTATTTTGAAACACAACTTACCTGTTGAAATCCTAGGGGATCCCCCTCCACCCAAGGGTGATCCTGTGTTTGAGCTTAAATCATTACCTAATACTCTTAAATATGCTTATCTTGATGAAAAGAAGATATATCCTGTTAATATTAGTGCTAACCTTTCAGAGCAAGAAGAGGAAAGATTATTGAAAACTCTAAAGAAGCACCATGCTGCTATTGAATATACTCTGATGATCTTAAGGGCATTAGTCCCACTCTATGCCAACACGAAATAAAATTGGAAGAAGATGCCAAACCAGTTAGAGATCATCAACGACGGTTAAATCCTAAGATGAAGGAAGTGGTAAGAAAAGAAATACTCAAGCTCCTTGAGGCAGGTATAATTTATCCCGTTGCTGATAGTGAGTGGGTAAGTCATGTCCATTGCATCCCTAAGAAGGGAGGTATTACTGTAGTTCCTAATGATAAAGATGAATTGGTCCCGCAAAGAATTATTACAGGTTATAGGATGGTGATTTATTTCCGTAAACTAAATAAAGCTACTAAGAATGATCATTACCCTTTACCTTTTATTGATCAAATGCTAGAAAGACTGTCCAAACATACACATTTCTGCTTTCTAGATGGTTATTCTGGTTTCTCTCAAATACCTGTGTCAGCGGACGATCAAGCAAAGACTACATTTACTTGCCCTTTTGGTACTTTTGCTTATAGACGTATGCCTTTTGGTTTATGTAATGCACCTGCTACCTTTCAAAGATGCATGATGGCTATATTCCCTGACTTTTGTGAAAAGATTTGTGAGGTATTCATGGATGATTTCTCCGTTTATGGATCCTCTTTTGATGATTGCTTGAGCAACCTTGATCGAGTTTTGCAGAGAAGCGAAGACACTAGTCTCGTCTTGAATTGGGAAAAGTGCCACTTTATGGTTAATGAAGGCATTGTCTTGGGGCATAAAATTTCTGAAAGAGGTATTGAAGTTGATAAAGCTAAAGTTGATGCTATTGAAAAGATGCCGTGTCCCAAGGACATTAAAGGTATAAGAAGTTTCCTTTGTCATGCTGGTTTTTATAGGAGGTTCATTAAGAACTTTTCTAAAATCTCTAGGCCTCTGACTAATTTATTACAAAAAGATATTCCTTTCGTCTTTGATGATGATTGTGTAGAAGCATTTGAAATACTTAAGAAAGCTTTGATTTCTGCACCTATTGTTCAGCCACCAGATTGGAACCTACCGTTTGAAATTATGTGTGATGCTAGCGATTATGTTGTAGGTGTTGTTCTAGGGAAAAGAGTTGATAAGAAATTAAATGTTATTCAATATGCTAGTAAAACTCTAGACACTGCCCAGAGAAATTATGCTACTACTGAAAAAGAATTCTTAGCAAATGTATTTGCTTGTGATAAGTTTAGACCTTATATTGTTGATTCTAAAGTAACTATTCACATTGATCATGCTGCTATTAAAGATCTTATGGAAAAGAAAGATGCTAAACCTAGACTTATTAGATGGGTTCTCTGCTACAAGAATTTGATTTGCATATTATTGATAGAAAGGGAGCTGAGAACCCCGTTGCAGACAACTTGTCTAGGTTAGAGAATGTTCTTGATGACCCACTACCTATTGATGATAGCTTTCCTGATGAACAATTAGCGATCATAAATGCTTCTCGTACTGCTCCATGGTATGCTGATTATGCTAATTACATAGTTGCTAAATTTATACCACCTAGTTTCACATACCAGCAAAAGAAAAGGTTCTTTTATGATTTAAGACATTACTTCTGGCATGACCCACACCTTTATAAAGAAGGAGTAGATGGTGTTATTATACGTTGTGTACCTGAGCATGAACAGGAACAGATCCTACGCAAGTGTCACTCCGAAGCATATGGAGGACACCACGCTGGAGATAGAACTACACATAAGGTATTGCAATCCGGTTTTTATTGGCCTACTCTTTTCAAAGATGCACGTAAGTTTGTCTTGTCTTGTGATGAATGTCAAAGAATTGGTAATATTAGTAGACGTCAATAAATGCCTATGAATTATTCTCTTGTTATTGAACCATTTGATGTTTGGGTCTTTGATTATATGGGACCTTTTCCTGCCTCTAATGGTTATACACATATTTTAGTTGATGTTGATTACGTTACTAAGTGGGTAGAAGCTATTCCAACTAGTAGTGCTGATCATAACACCTCTATTAAGATGCTTAAAGAAGTTATTTTTCCGAGGTTTGGAGTCCCTAGATATCTCATGACTGATGGTGGTTCACATTTTATTCATGGTGCTTTTTATAAAATGCTTGCTAAGTATGATGTTAATCATAGAATTGCATCTCCCTATCACCCACAGTCTTGTGGTCAAGTAGAACTGAGTAGTAGAGAGCTCAAATTAATTTTGCAAAAGACTGTTAATAGATCTAGGAATAATTGGTCCAAGAAACTCGATGATGCATTATGGGCCTATAGAACTGCATATAAGAATCCTATGGGTACGTCTCCGTATAAAATGGTTTATGGTAAAGCTTGTCACTTACCTCTCGAACTTGAACATAAGGCATATTGGGTTATTAAAGAGCTAAATTATGATTTCAAACTTTCCGGTGAGAAGAGGTTATTTGACATTAGCTCTCTTGATGAATGGAGAACCCAAGCCTATGAAGATGCCAAATTGTTTCAAGAAAAGTTAAAAGATGGCATGACAAAAGGATACAAAAGCGTGAGTTTAACGTAGGTGATTATGTGTTGCTATTCAACTCTCGTTTAAGATTTTTTGCAGGAAAACTTCTCTCTAAATGGGAAGGTCCTTACGTTATCGAGGAGGTCTATCATTCTGGTGCCATAAAATCAACAACTTAGAAGGCACAAGTCCGAGGGTGGTGAACGGTCAAAGAATCAAACATTATATCTCAGGTAATCCTATAAATGTTGAAACTAATATTATTGAAACCGTAACCCCGGAGGAATACATAAGAGACACTTTCCAGAACATTTCAGACTCCGAAAAGGAATAGGTATGTGGTATGGTAAATAAACCGACTCCAAAACAGTTCTAATAGCAATTTTTCTTCGTTTTGGAATATTTAAGAAAATAGGAAAATAAGAAGTAGTCCGGGAAGGACACAAGGCATCCACGAGGGTGGAGGGCGTGCCCTACCCTACTGGGCGCGCCCCCCTGCCTCGTGGGCACCTCATGTGCTCTCCAGACTCCGTTTTCTTGCACAATACTTCTTTTGGTCGGTAAAAATTCATTATATAATCTCCTGAAGGTTTTGACCACCGTATCACGCAAAAATCCTCTGTCTTTGTTTTGAGCTATTTGTCTGACAGATCTAGAGCATCACGACGTCACCCTCCTCCAACAATGAAGACAAGGATGCTTGGCTATTGAAGATAGATCTGAAGAGAGAAGAACTTGAGGAGATCAACAAGGATGATGGGATCAAGAAAGCCATGGAGGATCAAGCTCCGGTGGCAGAAGAAGAAAACATCCCTCAACCTCTTCCTAACCTCTTTACCCAAACTGAGATTGAAGCTTTCAAGATGATTGAGTTAGCTCGTATACAAAACAAGTTTCTCACACAGGAAAATATTTTGTTGAAGGAGCATATCATCGCACTCAAGGGAGTTATCCGCAAATTGGAAGAGCTTCTACACTCGATGTGCGACTATCCATCATCATCACCGCCTCCTTCACCATCTCCGAGGACATAATCACATGGGTATGGGCACTCCCCTTGGCAACTGCCAAGCTTGGGGGAGGTGCACCGGTATCGTATCACCATCACACTCCTATCTTTACCGTTTTACTTAGTTCGATCCTTTTGGTAATATCTTGATCTAGTAGAGTAAAGTTTTGGTATGAATTAGTTTTGAGTTTTGCTTTGTGATCCCTATGTAATCGAGTCCGTGAGCTATACTCCCTCCATTCCTAAATATAGGGTGTATAGTTTTTGGCACGGAAATTAAAGAACGCACATGGAGGGAAAATTTCACAAGTTTTGGGCAAGATTTCACCTGACTAATTGACATGAGAAAATAGAGGAGCTTGTCTGATATAAGGAAATGTAATCAAATCCCTAAAAAAATATCCAAACGAGTGGTGCAACGCAATACACCTTATATTTCGGATTTTTTCTCAAAAATCTATACACCTTATATCAAGGAACGGAGGGAGTATATAATAAAGATTAGTGTTGAGTCAAGGGCTTTGCTATCTTGCTATGATCTTGAAGAAATAGAAAGAATAAAAGGAAATAAAAGAGTTCATATTGATCTTATGGATAGTAATGACTTCACACATAAAGAGTATGATGCTTAAAAGTTGTTGAGAGTTGGCAAACATAGTTTTGGTCATCGTTACAATTAATAGGAAGTAATAAAGAAAGAGAGGTCTACACATATAAATATACTATCTTGGACATCTTTTATGATTGTGAGCACTCATTAATTATGACATGCTAAAGAGTTGATGTTGGACAAGGAAGACAACGTAATAGGTTATGTTTTGTCACATCTTAGTTAAAGTATATTGTCATGGATCGTCCAACATGTTGAGCTTGCCTTTCCCCCTCATGCTAGCCAAATTCCTTGCACCAAGTAGAGATACTACTTGTGCTTCCAAATATCCTTAAACCCAGTTTTGCCATGAGAGTCCACCATACCTACCTATGGATTGAGTAAGATCCTTCAAGTAAGTTGTCATGTTGCAAGCAATAAAAATTGCCCTCTAAATATGTATGACTTATTAATGTGGAGAAAATAAGCTTTATACGATCGTGTGATATGGAAGTAATAAAAGTGATGGACTGCATAATAAAGGTTCATATCACAAGTGGCAATATAAAGTGACGTTCTTTTGCATTAAGATTTTGTGCATCCAACCCTAAAAGCACATGAAAACCTCTGCTTCCCTCTGTGAAGGGCCTATCTTTTACTTTATGTCTTTTACATTATGCAAGAGTCAAGGTGATCCTCACCTTTTCCCTTTTTCCTTTTATCCTTTGGCAAGCACCTCGTGTTGGAAAGATCCTGATAATATCCAATGGGATGTAAGTTAGCATGAACTATTATTGTTGACATTACCCTTGAGGTAAAACATTGGGAGGCAACACTATAAGCCCCTATCTTTCTCTGCATCCGATTAAAACTTCATAACCATAAGTATTGCGTGAGTGTCAGCAATTGTAGAAGACTAAATGATAGTTGAGTATGTGGACTTGCTGAAAAGCTCTATTCTTGACTCTTTCCGATGTTATAATAAATTGCAATTGCTTCAATAACTAAGATTATAGTTTGTTAGTTCTCAATGAAGTTTCTGATTCATACTTGACATTGTGAATAGATTGTTACTTGAGCATAAGAAATCATATGACAATATATATATATATGTGTGTGTGTCTGCATGTGTTGCTGTTATAAGAATGATCATGATACCCTCATGTCCGTATTTTATTTTTATCGACACCTCTATCTCTAAACATGTGGACATATTTTTCGATATCGGCTTCCGCTTAAGGACAAGCGAGGTCTAAGCTTGGGGGAGTTGATACATCCATTTTGCATCATGCTTTTATATCGATATTTCTTGCATTATGGGCTGTTATTACACGTTATGTCACAATACTTATGGCTATTCTCTCTTGTTTTACAAGGTTTATCATGAAGAGGGAGAATGTTGGCAGCTGGGATTCAGGGCTGGAAAGGGAGCAAATATTGGAAACCTATTCTGCATATCTCCATAAGTCCTGAAACTCCACGAAAGTCATTTTTGGAATTAATAAGAGTTATTGAGTGAAAGAAGTACCAGAGGGGGCCCACACGCTAGCCACGAGGGTGGGGGTGTGCCCACCCCTACTGGGCGCGCCCCCTGCCTCGTGGCCCCCCTGGTGGCCCTTCGGTGCCCATCTTCTGCTATATGAAGTATTTTACCCTGGAAAAAAATCATAAGCAAGCTTACGGGACGAAACTCCGCCACCACGAGGCAGAACCAATCTAGGGCTCCGGCGGAGCTGTTCTGCCGGGGAAACTTCCCTCCGGGAGGGGTAAATCATCTCCATCATCATCACCAACGATCCTCTCATCGGGAGGGGGTCAATCTTCATCAACATCTTCACCAGCACCATCTCCTCTCAAACCCTAGTTCATCTCTTGTATCCAATCTTTGTACCAAAACCTCAGATTGGAACCTGTGGGTTGCTAGTAGTGTTGATTACTCCTTGTAGTTGATGCTAGTTGGTTTATCTGGTGGAAGATTATTTTTCCAGATCCTTAATGCATATTAATACTTCTCTGATCATGAACATGAATATGATTTGTGCGTAGTTACGTTTGTTCCTGAGGACATGGGTGAAGTCTTGCTATTAGTAGTCATGTGAATTTGGTATTCATTAGAGGGGCAAGGATGTTGATGTAGAAGCCCTCCATGGTCGATTCCCCCTCCGGCAGAGTGCCGGCGAAGGCTCCAAGATGAGATCTCGCGAATACAGAAGGTTACGGTGGTGGAAATTGTGTTTCGTCCGCCTCCTGGATGTTTTCGGGGTACGTAGGTATATATAGGAGGAAGAAGTACATCGGTGGCCGCCCGAGGGGCCCACGAGACAGGGGGCGCGCCCTACAGGGGGGCGCCCTCCTATCTCGTGGAGGCCTCGTCTGCTGCTTGACTTGCACTCCAAGTCCTCTGGATCACGTTTGTTCCAAAAATCACGCTCCCGAAGGTTTCATTCCGTTTGGACTCCGTTTGATATTCCTTTTCTTCGGAATACTGAAGTAGGCAAAAAAACAGCAATACGGGCTGGGCCTCCGGTTAGTTGGTTAGTCCCAAAAATGATATAAATGTGTAAAATAAAGCCCATAAACATCCAAAAGGGGTAATATAATAGCATGGAACAATCAAAATTATAGATACGTTAGAGACGTATCAAGCATCCCCAAGCTTAATTCCTGCTCGTCCTCGAGTAGGTAAATGATTAAAAAAGGAATTTTTGATGTGGAATGCTACCTAGCATAATTCATAATGTAATATTCTTTATTGTGGCATGAATGTTCAGATCCAAAGGATGCAAAATAAAATTTCATACTAACATGAAAATGGTGATACTTCAAGCATACTAATCAAAGTAATCATGTCTTCTCAAAATAACATGGCCAAAGAAAGTTATCCCTACAAAATCATATAGTCTGGCCATTGCTGTATCTTCATCACACAAAGTATTTAATCATGCACAACCCCGATGACAAGCCAAGCAATTGTTTCATACTTTAGTAATCTCAAACTTTTTCAACTTTCACGCAATACATGATCGTGAGCCATGGACATAGCACTATATGTGGAATAGAATGGTGGTTGTGGAGAAGACAAAAAAAGGAGAAGATAGTCTCACATCAACTAGGCGTATCAACGGGTAATGGAGATGCCCATTAATAGATATCAATGTGAGTGAGTAGGGTTTGCCATGCAACAGATGCACTAGAGCTATAAATATATGAAAGCTCAACAAAAGAAACTAAGTGGGTGTGCATCCAACTTGCTTGCTCACGAAGACCTAGGGCACTTTTGAGGAAGCCCATCATTGGAATATACAAGCCAAGTTCTATAATGAAAAATTCCCACTAGTATATGAAAGTGACAACATATGAGACTCTCTATCATGAAGATCATGGTGCTATATTGAAGGACAAGTGTGGAAAAAGAGATAGTAGCATTGTCCCTTCTCTCTTTTTCTCTCATTTTATTTTTCCCTTTTTTTCTCTTTTTTTCGTTGGCCTTCTTTTTTTCTTTTTTTTCTTTGGCCTTTGTCCTTTTTTTCTTTTTTCTTTTATTTTTGTAAAGTCTGAAGTCTCATCCCGACTTGTGGGGGAATCATGGTCTTCATCATCCTTTCCTCACTGGGACAATGCTCTAATAATGAAGATCATCACACTTTTATGGATTTACAACTCAAGAATTACAACTCAAAGCTAGAACAAGATATGACTCTATATGAATGCCTCCGGCAGTGTACCGGGATATGCAGTGAATCAAGAGAAACATGTATGAAAATTATGAAGGTGGCCTTGCCACAAATACAATGTCAACTACATGATCATGCAAAAGCAATATGACAAAAGTAATGCGTGTCATATGAACGGAATGATGGAAAGTTGCATGGCAATATATCTCAGAATGGCTATGGAAGTGCCATAATAGGTAGGTATGGTGGCTGTTTTGAGGAAGGTATATGGTAGGTGTATGGTACCGGCGAAAGTTGCACGGCACAATAGAGGCTAGTAATGATGGAAGGGTGAAAGGGTGCGTATAATCCATGGACTCAACATTAGTCAAAAGAACTCATGTACTTGTTGCAAAAATCTAGAAGTCATCAAAAACCAAAGCACTACGCACATGCTCCTAGGGGGATAGATTGGTAGGAAAAGACCATCGCTCGTCCCCGACCGCCACTCATAAGGAAGACAATCAATAAATAAAATTTTGCTCCAACTTCATCACAAAGCGGTTCACCATACGTGCATGCTACGGGAATCACAAACTTCAACACAAGCATTATTCAAATTCATAATCACCCAACTAGCATGACTTTAATATCACTACCTCCATATGTCAAAACAATTATAAAGTATCAAATTGATCATAGCATCCAATTCACTTCCTATGAAAGTTTTTATTATACCCAACTTGGATGCTCATCATTGTAGGACCAACTTTAAAACCATAGAAAATAACATGATGTTCTAAAAGACTCTCAAAAGGATATAAGTGAAGCATGAGAGACTAGTAATTTCTTCAAAATTAAGACACCACCGTGCTCTAAAAGATATAAGTGAAGCACTAGAGCAAAAACTATCAAGCTCAAAAGATATAAGTGAAGCACATAGAGTATTCTAGCAAATTCTAATCAAGTAGGCTTCTACCAAAAGGTGTGTACAGCAAATATGATTGTGGTAAACTAAAAATCGAATACTAATATAATACACGACACTCCAAGCAAAAAACATATCATGTGGCGAATAAAAATATAGCTCCAAGTAAAGTTACCAATGAACGAAGACGAAAGAGAGGATGCCTTCCCGGGGCATCCCCAAGCTTAGGCTTTTGGATATTCTTGAATACCTTGGGGTGCCATGGGCATCCCCATGCTTAGGATCTTGCCACCCTTTATTCCATAGTCCATAAAAGCTTTACCTAAAACTTGAAAACTTCACAACACAAAACTCAACAGGAAATCTTATAGGCTCCGTTAGTGAAAGAAAACAAAACCACCACATAAGGTACTGTAATGAACTCATTCTTTATTTATTTTGGTGTTAAACCTACTGTATTCCAACTTCCCTATGGTTTATAAACTAATTTACTAGCCATAGATGCATCGAAATAAGCAAACAACACATGGAAAACAGAATCTGTCAAAAACAGAACAGTCTGTAGCAATCTGTAACTAACGCAAACTTCTGGAACTTCAAAAATCCTACCAAAATAGGAAGTCCTGGAAAATTTGTTTATTGAACAGAATAAAAAAGAATCAACGCATAAGCCCGTTCCTGTGATTTAACAAAATTATATTTGTGCGTGCAAAGTTTCTGTTTTTCAGCAGAATCAAATCAACTATCATCGTAGGTTATCCTATAGGTTCTACTTGGCACAAACACTAATTAAAAGATAAAAACACATCTAAACAGAAGGTAGATGCAAGATTTATTACTAAACAGGAGAAAAAACAAAAAAACACAAAGAAAATTGGGTTGCCTCCCAACTAGCGCTATCGTTTAACGCCCCTAGCTAGGCATAAAAGCGAAGATTGATCTAACGAGTGCCATCTTTGGCACTAAATTCATAAGTAGCCCGCAAGATAGATTCATAAGGTAATTTGACTTTCTTTCTTGGAAAATGCTCCATGCCTTCTAATATTCCCTTCCTTCATATCAATAATCGCGCCAATCGTTCTAAGGAAAGGTCTACCAAGAATAACAGGGCAACAAAGATTGCAATCTATATCAAGAACGATAAAATCTATGGGCACCAAATTTCTATTTGCAACAATAAGAACATCATTGATTCTTCCCATAGGCTTTTTAATGGTGGAATCCGCAAGGTGCAAATTTAAAGAGCAATCATCAAGATCATGGAAACCTAGAACATCACATAAAGTTTTCGGAATCGTGGAAACACTAGCACCCAAATCACACAAAGCAAAACACTCATAACCTTTAATTATAATCTTTATAGTAGGTTCCCACTCATCATTAAGTTTTCTAGGTATAGAAACTTCCAAATTAAGTTTTTCATCATAAGATTGCATCAAGGCATCAACGATATGTTTGGTAAAAGCTTTATTTTGACTATAAGCATGAGGAGAATTAACAATGGATTGCAACAAGGAAATACAACCTTTTAAAGAACAATTATCATAATCAAATTCCTTGAAATCCGAGATAGTAGGTTCAATATTATTAGAAGTTGAGGACTCTCCAATCTCACTTTTACCAAATTTAGCATCAAGATCTAAAGACTCCGAGTTCTTGGGACGCCTTTTAGGCAAAGTTGATTCATCATCAGTCCCATAATCATCAAAATTCATATTGCAAAACATAGATAATAGGAGACACATCAATAACTTTAAGATCCTCATCATTATTTTCATGGAAACTAGAAGAACACGCTTTTATAAAGCTATCTTTCTTACCACGCAATCTAGCGGTTCTTTCCTTACACTCATCAATGGAAATTCTCATTATTTTGAGAGACTCATTGATATCATGCTTAGGAGGAGAAGATCTAAGTTTAAGAGAATCAACATCAAGCGAAAGTCTATCAACGTTCCTAGCCAAATCATCAACTTTGAGCAATTTTTCTTCAAGCAAAGCATTAAAATTCTGTTGAGAAATCATAAACTCTTTCACACTATTCTCAAAATCAGAGGGCATCTTATTAAAATTACCGTAAGAATTATTGTAGGAATTTCCATAATTATTAGAAGAATTACTAGGGAACGGTCTAGCATTAAAGTTTCCTCTATAAGCATTGTTCCCAAAACTATTCCTACCAACAAAATTCACATCCATAGATTCATTATTATTCTCAATCAAAGAAGACAAAGGCATGTCATTCGGATCAAGAGGAGTAATCGGAGTACTAAGGAAATCATTATTATTGGTATTCGAGAAATCACACAATTTGGTATTATCTTGCGCCATGGCAACAAGTAATCCAACACACAAGCAAACAGAAAAAGGCAAGCGAAAAGAGAGGAGGAGATTGGGAAAGAGAGGGCGAATAAAATGGCAAGGGTGAAGTGGGGGAGAGGATAACGAGAGGCAAATGGCAAATAATGTAAATGCGAGGGAGATGGGTTTGTGATGGGTACTTGGTATGTCTTGACTTGAGCGAAGACCTCCCCGGCAACGACGCCAGAAATCCTTCTTGCTACGTCTTGAGCTTGTGTTGGTTTTCCTCGAAGAGGAGAGGGTGATGCAGCAATAGTAGTGTAAGTATTTCCCTCAGTTTTTGAGAACCAAGGTATCAATCCAAAAGGAGGCTCCTCAAAAGTCCCACGCACCTACACAAACAAACTGAGAACTCGCAACCAACGCAATAAAGGGGTTGTCAATCCCTTCACGGCCACTTGCGAAAGTGAGATCTAATAAATATAGTATGATAAGATAAATATATTTTTGGTATTTTATAATATAGATGCAGAAAGTAAACATGCAAATAAAAGTAAATTGGAAGCAAATATGATAAGAGATAGACCCGAGGGGCCATAGGTTTCACTAGTGGCTTCTCTCAAGATAGCATAAGTATTACGGTGGGTGAACAAATTACTGTCGAGCAATTGATAGAAAAGCGCATAGTTATGAGATTATCTAGGCATGATCATGTATATAGGCATCATGTCCGCAGCAAGTAGATCGACTCCTGCCTGCATCTACTACTATTACTCCACACATCGACTGACTCCTGCCTGGATCTAGAGTATTAAGTTCATAAGAACGGAGTAACGCATTAAGCAAGATGACATGATGTAGAGGGATAAACTCAAGCAATATGATATAAACCCCATCTTGTTATCCTTGATGGCAACAATACAATACGTGCCTTCAACCCTTTCTGTCACTGGGTAAGGACACCGCAAGATTGAACCCAAAGCTAAGCACTTCTCCCATGGCAAGAAAGATCAATCTAGTAGGCCAAACCAAACTGATAATTTGAAGAGACTTGCAAAGATAACTCAATCATACATAAAAGAATTCAGAGAAGATTCAAATATTATTCATAGATAAACTTGATCGTAAACCCACAATTCACCAGATCTCGACAAACACACCGCAAAAAGAGTTTACATCGAATAGATCTCCACAAGAGAGGGGGAGAACATTGTATTGAGATCCAAAAAGAGAGAAGAAGCCATCTAGCTAATAACTATGGACTCGTAGGTCTGTGGTAAACTACTCACAACTCATCAGAGGGGCAAGGATGTTGATGTAGAAGCCCGCCATGGTCGATTCCCCCTCCGATAGAGTGCCGGCGAAGGCTCCAAGATGAGATCTCGTGGATACAGAAGGTTATGGTGGTGGAAATTATGTTTCGTCCGCCTCCTGGATGTTTTCGGGGTACGTAGGTATATATAGGAGGAAGAAGTACGTCGGTGGCCGCCCGAGGGGCCCACGAGACAGGGGGCGCGCCCTACATGGGGGGGCGCCCTCCTATCTCGTGGAGGCCTCGGTTGCTTCTTGACTTGCACTCCAAGTCCTCTGGATCACGTTCGTTCCAAAAATCACGCTCCCAAAGGTTTCATTCCATTTGGACTCCGTTTTATATTCCTTTTCTTCGAAATAGTGAAATAGGCAAAAAAACAGCAATACTGGCTGGGCCTCCAGTTAGTAGGTTAGTCCCAAAAATGATATAAATGTGTAAAATAAAGCCCATAAACATCCAAAAGGGGTAATATAATAGCATGGAATAATCAAAAATTATAGATACGTTGGAGATGTATCAATGGGTTGCTAGAGTGACAGTAGCTTAAACCCTAGTTTATGCGTTGCTTCGTAAGGGGCTGATTTGGATCCATATGTTTCATGCTATGGTTAGGTTTAGCTTAATACTTCTTTTGTAGTTGCGGATCCTTGCAATAGGGGTTAATCATAAGTGGGATACTTGTCCAAGAAAGGGCATTACCCAAGCACCGGTCCACCCAGGTATCAAATTATTGAAGTAACGAACATGAATCATATGAGCGTGATGAAAACTAGCTTGATGATAATTCCCATGTGTCCTCGGGAGCGCTTTTCTCATTATAAGAACTTGTCTAGGCTTGTCCTTTGCTACAAAAAAGATTGGGCCACCTTATTGCACCTTATTTACTTTTATTGCTTGTTACCTGTTACATATTATCTTATCACAAAACTATATGTTACCTACAATTTCAGTGCTTGCAGAAAATACCTTACTGAAAACCGCCTGTCATTTCCTTCTGCTCCTTGTTTGGTTCGACACTCTTACTTATTGAAAGGACTACGATAGATCCCATATACATGTGGGTCATCAACCCACTACCTATTGATGATAACTTTCCTGACGAACAATTAGCTGTCATAAATGCTTCTCGTACTGCTCCATGGTATGCTGATTATGCTAATTACATTGTTGCTAAATTTATACCACCTAGTTTCACATACCAGCAAAAGAAAAAAAATCTATGATTTAAGACATTACTTCTGGGATGACCCACACCTTTATAAAGAAGGAGTAGATGGTGTTATTAGATGTTGTGTACCTAAGCATGAACAGGAATAGATCCTACGCAAGTGTCACTCCGAGGCTTATGGAGGACACCACGCTGGGGATAGAACTGCACATAAGGTATTGCAATCCGGTTTTTATTGGCCTATTCTCTTCAAGGATGCCCGTAAGTTTGTCTTGTCTTGTGATGAATGTCAAAGAATTGGTAATATTAGTAGACGTCAAGAAATGCCTATGAATTATTCTCTTGTTATTGAACCATTTGATGTTTGGGGCTTTGATTATATGGGACCGTTTCCTTCCTCTAATGGGTATACACATATTTTAGTTGTTGTTGATTACGTTATTAAGTGGGTAGAAGCTATTCCAACTAGTAGTGCTGATCATAACACCTCTATTAAGATGCTTAAAGAAGTTATTTTTCCAAGGTTTGGAGTCCTTAGATACCTAATGACTGATGGTGGTTCACATTTTATTCATGGTGCTTTTCGTAAAATGCCTGCTAAGTATGATGTTAATCATAGAATTGCATCTCCATATCACCCACAGTCTAGCGGCCAAGTAGAACTGAGTAATAGAGAGCTTAAATTGATTTTGCAAAAGATTGTTAATAGATCTAGAAAGAATTGGTCCAAGAAACTTGATGATGCATTATGGGCTTATAGAACTGCATATAAAAATCCTATGGGTATGTCTCCATATAAAATGGTTTATGGAAAAACATGTCACTTACCTCTCGAACTGGAACGTAAGGCATATTGGGCCATTAAAGAGCTCAGTTATGATTTCAAACTTGCCGGTGAGAAGAGGTTATTTGACATTAGCTCACTTGATGAATGGAGAACTCAAGCCTATGAGAATGCCAAACTGTTTAAAGAAAAAGTTAAAAGATGGCATGACAAAAGGATACAAAAGCGTGAGTTTAATGCAGGTGAGTATGTGTTGCTTTTCAACTCTCGTTTAAGATTTTTTGCAGGAAAACTCCTCTCTAAATGGGAAGGTCCTTACGTTATCGAGGAGGTCTATCGTTCTGATGCCAAAAAAATCAACAACTTCGAAGGCACAAACCGGAATGTGGTGAATGATCAAAGAATCAAACATTATATCTCAGGTAATCCCATAAATGTTGAAACCAATGTTATTGAAACCATAACCCCGGAGGAATACATAAGGGACACTTTCCAAAACATTTCAGACTCCGAAAAGGAATAGGTATGTGGTACGGTAAATAAACCGACTCCAAAATAGTTCTAATAGCAATTTTTCTCCGTTTTGGAATATTTTAAAAAATAGGAAAATGAGAAGTTGTCTGAAGAGGACACGAGGCATCCATGAGGGTGGAGGGCGCACCCTACCCCCCTGGGCGCGCCCCCTGCCTCGTGGGCACCTCGTGTGCTCTCTGGACTCCGTTTTCTTGCACGATATTTCTCTTGGTCGGTAAAAATTCATTATATAATCTCCCGATGGTTTTGACCACCGTACCACGACGAAATCCTCTCTTTTTGTTTTGAGTTGTTTCTGCCGCAGATTAGAGCAATATGTCGTCCCCGGATTCGGAGGGAGAAAGCTATGTGGCTGACTACCTTGCAGACCCTAAGGTCTATGGGGACTTGGAGCATTATGGTTGGACCACTGAGGAAGAAGAAGACTACGAGCCTAAGGGAAAGGAGGAGACGAGCTCAAATGAAGATGAAGTCCCATTACCTCAACCTGGGGAACCATGCATGTGGAGTTTAAAAAGTCAAGCCTCCCTGATAGAGCGAAGAAACCTAAGATCGAGTTTATCCCTTTTCGTCTCTTGCAGGAGAACAAACAGGAATTATGCAAAAGGATATTAAGCCTTGAGCAGGAGATCGATGACCTAAGGGAGCAAAATTCCATCCTCAAGTGCAAATTAAGGAAGAAGCCTACATCATCAACAACTCCATCATCGTCACCTCCAAAGAAGGAGACATAAACACATGGGTATGGGCACTCCCCTTGGCAACTGCCAAGCTTGGGGGAGGTGCCCGGGTATCGTATCACCATCACACTCCTATCTTTACCATTTTTCTTAGTTTGTTCTTTTTAATAATATCTTGATCTAGTAGAATAAAGTTTTGGTATGATTTAGTTTTGAGTTTTGCTTTATGATTCCTCTACGTAATCGAGTCCGTGAGCTATATATAATAAAGATTAGTTTTGAGTCAAGGGCTTGATTATCTTGCTATGATCTTGAGGGAATAAAAGAAAAAGAAATAATAAAAAGAAATAAAAGATATCATATTGATCTTATGGAGAGTAATGACTTCACATATAAAAAGTATGATGAATGAAAGTTGTTGAGAGCCGACAAACACAGTTTTGGTCATTGTTGCAATTAATAGGAAGTAATAAAGAAAGAGAGGTTTTCACATATATATACTATCTTGGACATATTTTATGATTGTGAGCACTCATTAAAATATGACATGCTAAAGAGTTGATGTTGGACAAGGAAGACAACGTAATGGGTTATGTTTTCTTATATCCAAAATAAAGTATATTGTCATGGATCATCCAACATGTTGAGCTTGCCTTTCCCTCTCATGCTAGCCAAATTCTTTACACCAAGTAGAGATACTACTTGTGCTTCCAAATATCCTTAAACCCAGTTTTGCCATGAGAGTCCACCATATCTACCCATGGATTGAGTAAGATCCTTCAAGGAAGTTGTCATTGTTGCAAGCAATAAAAATTGCTCCTAAATATGTATGACTTATTAGTGTGGAGAAAATAAGCTTTATACGATCTTGTGATATGGAAGCAATAAAAGCAAAGGACTGCATAATAAAGGTCCCTATCACAAGTGGCAATATAAAGTGATGTTCTTTTGCATTAAGATTTCGTGCATCCAACCATAAAGCATATGACAACCTCTGCTTCCCTCTGTGAAGGGCCTATCGTTTATTCTTGTCTTATACTTTATGCAAGAGTCATGGTGATCTTCACCTTTCCTTTTTACATTTTATCCTTTGGCAAGCACCTTGTGTTCGAAATATCCTGATATATATATCCAATTGGATGTAGGTTAGCATGAACTATTATTGTTGACATTACCCTTGAGGTAAAAAGTTGGGAGGCAACACTATAAGTCCCTATCTTTCTCTGCGTCCGATTAAAACTCCATACTCATAAGTATTGCGTGAGTGTTAGCAATTGTGAAAGAGTAAATGATAGTTGAGTATGTGGACTTGCTAAAAAGCTCTTATATTGACTCTTTCCGATGTTATGATAAATTACAATTGCTTCAATGACCGAGAGCATAGTTTGTTAGTCCTCAATGAAGTTTCTGATTCATACTTGACATTTTTGATAGATTATTACTTGAGCATAAGAAACCATATGACAAAATATATATAAGTTGTTGTTATAAGAATGATCATGATGCCCTCATGTCCGTATTTTGTTTTATCGACACCTCTATCTCTAAACATGTGGACATATTTTTCATTATCGGCTTCCGCTTGAGGACAAGCGAGGTCTAAGCTTGGGGGAGTTGATACGTCCATTTTGCATCATGCTTTTATATCGATATTTATTGCATTATGGGCTGTTAATACACGTTATGTAACAGTACTTATGCCTTTTCTCTCTTATTTTACAAGGTTTACACGAAGAGGGAGAATGCCGGCAGCTGGAATTCTGGGCTAGAAAAGGAGCAAATATTAGAGACCTATTCTGCACAACTCCAAAAGTCCTGAAACTCCACGAAAGTTATTTTTGGAATTAATAAAAATACTGAGCGAAGAAAATACTAGAGGGGGGCCACCCACCATCCACGAGGGTGGGGGCGCACCGTACCCCCTGGGCGCGCCCCCTGCCTCATGGGTCCCTTGGCAGGCCTCCGGTGCCCATCTTCTCCTATATGAAGTCTTTTACCCTGGAAAAATCATAAGCAAGCTTTCGGGACGAGACATAGCCGCCATGAGGCGGAACCTTGGCGGAACCAATCTAGGGCACCAGCGGAGCTGTTCTGCCGGGGAAACATCCTTTCGGGAGGGGAAATCATCACCATTGTCATCACCATCGATCCTCTCGGCGGGAGGGGGTCAATCTCCATCAACATCTTCACCAACACCATCTCCTCTCAAACCCTATGTCGGAGTAATGGGCCACGGGTAGGCTGACCCGGGACCCAGGATCTTTCAAGACATCGGGGCAGGCCACGCCCCTCTGGCCGAGTCCCAACAGGCGACCTCCAGAGAGGCTGAGTCCCAGCTGGCGACCTTCCGAGAGGCCGAGTCCCAGACGACGACTTTAAAGCAAGCTGACTCCCGGCTCGCGACCTCCAGGAGTGCCGACTATGGGAGTCGGCCCACGACATTTCACAAAGACCAATGCAGGGCACGGCCCCGACGTGGCCGTCCCTTCCTGCCTACGAGGGGTTGGCGTGGCTACAGTGAGCCGTATCGCTGGGAGATCTCCGGCGAGGCGCGGCACTGTTGCCATGCCTCCCCTGACCTCAGCCACAGTGCGTGATGCATTGTGCCCACGACGCCGGCCTGTACGGCCCAGAGATCGCAGGGCCACCTGTCAGTGGGTGAATCAAAGACGGCCAGAGCACCAGAAGACGGCCCTGTGGGAGTCGGCCTCCACGGAGTCGGCCGTCTCCCCGCTAGGGCCCCACAAGCCATAAACCAGATTGGATGGGGAGTGGCGACAGTGATCGCCTGACAGACGGCGGCACTGTTGCCACGACCCCATGACCAAGCCTGCGTCATCAGGAGCGCCGCACAGTGTTCGGCCTGTCCGCGGGACCCACCAGTCGGCGGGACCCAGAAGCCGACGGGAGGGACGGCGGCATGAGAGACAGACGGCTGGGGGCCACGCCCAGTCAGATTACTATTGTACCCCCAGGGGGTAGGCCTATATAAACCCCCCGGGGCACCCATGCAAAGGGTTCGGCTTTTGATAGAGTTAGACACATAGACCAGGAAGGAGAGAGCCAGCTTAGCTCCCTCCTGCCTCCCGATACAGCTCTAGGAGCACCCTTGTAGCCATTTCGCCATAGTGACCATGCGGAGACCCCGCAGAGCAGCAGTAGGGGTGTTATCTCCCCGGAGAGCCCCGAAGCTGGGTAAGATTCGCCGGCGTGCATGTCTGCGCCTCATCCCGTTTCTAGGCACCGGCGACGTTCTACTCGCCCCCACCATGATAAGCCATCCTTTGGCATATGTCGCACCCAACCCCCGACATTTGGCGCCCACCGTGGGGCGAGGTGCACCGTCGTCCGAAGATCTGTTCTGGACGGGAACCCTTTTCCTCCCTGGCAAGCGCAGCCAGCCTGGCTCGCCAGATGGAGTCTGCATCGACACGCTGCACGGCGCCGAAGCCGCCTGCGCCGCGAGCGGCCTCGCCGAACTTATCGGCGAGGTGCGCCTCTCCGACGAGCCTGCATCCGGCGCAGGCACGGGTGGCCCCGAGAACCTTCTCGCGGGCCTCCTCGACCAACTCCACGTCATCGGCGAGCCTGCCGTAGACTTGGAGTCCGTAGGCTCCTCCGACCCGATGCTGGTCGACTCCGACGTCGTATCGCTTGACATCTTCCCCACCAACGTGGTGGTCTACGACGAGCCGCTTCCGTACGAGGAGAGTGGCGGAAGCGACGTCACGGAGGTGCTCGTCATCAGCCACGGCGAGCACTCCGGTGAAGAAGCCCAGGACCCGCTAGCCGCGGCCCTGCAAGACCTGACCGCGCCCATTCCAGAGGACGCGGACGCCGAGACGCTGGAGGCACGCTGCCTTCAGATCGTCGAAGGTGCCAAGAAGTTGGCAAGCATGAGGCGCTTGTCAGAGGCATACCAGCGCGAGATGGATCGCGCCGTAGGCGGCTCGCCGGCCCCGACTGGGCCAAGCCGTCTAGGTGCGGTCCGACAGTGCGGCGCGGCCATCGCCGACTTACTCAGGGCGAAACGCCCTGTTTACGCCACCCCAGCGGAGAATATCCGCGCCGCCCAAGCGGCGACTGACGAGCTGAAGAACTTTGAGGGCGAAGAGCGCCGTGTGATGACGGAGCGAGTCCAGCAGCTCCTTGACGCGGTTGCTGCGCAAAACGCGGCCGGCGGCCGCGCAGATGCGCTGCAGCAGCCAAACGACGACTTACCTCCCCGCCGAGATCAAGGCGCGACCTCCCGGACACCGACTGGCGGAGTCCGTGGAAGGAAAGAGAAGGAGCCGGCTGCCAGTCACAGTCGGACTCATATCACCATCGAGCGCGACCAAGACGGTCGCCCAAGAGCAGTGGAACGGCGGGACGATTATCTGCCTCCCCCGCCCAGAAGAGAACGGCGAGTTTCTCTGCCACCTGTTGAGCATCCGACTCTCGGAGGTCGCCTTGGCTGCCGAGAGGGAGTCGGAGAGAATGACGCCCGCCATCGGATCGACCGACTCCACCGATCCCTGGCGCTGGAAGAAGAAGATGAGCTGGGTCCGCCTTGCTTCGGGCCCCGCATCAGAGACGAGCCCTTCCCAAAAGGGTTCACGCTCCCCCGAGACACGCCCAAGTACACCGGCTCCGTAAAGCCGGAAGACTGGCTGATAGACTACTCCACGGCCGTCAGCATAGCAAACGGCAACAAGCGAGTTGCCGTGAAGTATGTTCCTCTCATGCTCCAGGGCACGGCCCGGACATGGCTGAACAGTCTGAAGCCCCGCAGCATCAATAGCTGGGTCGACTTCATCGAAGCCTTCATTCGCAACTTCACCAGCACGTACAAGCGACCTCCCAAGCCGCGCCAGCTCTCCTTGTGCGTGCAAGGCCCTGAAGAATCAACGCGCGACTACTTCACACGTTGGGGCGAACTTCGAAACTCCTGCGAGGGCGTGCACGAGGTGCAGGCTATCGAGTACTTCACTGCCGAAGCACAAGCTCCTCTGCAACGAGCTAGAAACCCTTGACGAACTACTAGTCATAGCAGATAAGTACGCCACGGCCGACTCTTCTATGAAGACGGAGATTCAAGTCAACGCAGCTAGCAAAGTGACTCCCCAGGCTCCCAGAACTCCGGCTGGAGATGCCAGTCGGCGACAGCAACAAAACGACAACAAACGCAAGGCCCCATAGCCGACTTCCAACAGTCGGCAGGTCGCAGCAGTAGAAGATCAGCAGCCAGAGGGGCAGCCTCCGGCCAAGCGGCAGAAAGGCGGCAAGACCAATTGGTTGCCGGCTTTCTCCTATGAGCAGACTTTGGATGGCCCTTGCAAGTTCCACAGCGGCGCGAAGCCGTCGAACCACACCACCAGGAAGTGCCACTAGCTCGCCAGAATCGCCAAGGGAGACGGCCTCACTCCTCCGCCGCCTGCAGGGCCGCCGCCACCGCCGCCGCCCCAGCAGCCGGCGGCTCGTCCGGTCGGCGCAGTACAAGACGAGTTCCCAGAAGAGCATGGAGCCTACGTAGTATTCACCAGTGTGGCAGATGACCGGCGCAGCAGGCGCCAACAGCAGCAAGAAGTAAATGCAGTAGCAACGGATGCTCCAGAGTTCATGCATTGGTCCGAGAGGCCTATCAGTTGGAGTCGGGCGGATCACCTAGAGGTGATGCCGAGTCCAGGCTCCTATGCCCTGGTCTTAGGCGCGACCTTGGCTACTGATAGGCGGGCCGCCCATTTTTCGCGGGTCCTGATAGACGGAGGCAGCAGCATAAACATCCTGTACAAAGACACCATGGAGAAGCTAGGAATCAGGCGAAGGCAGCTGCAGAGCAGCCGCACCGTGTTCCATGGAATTGTACCCGGCCTCTCCTGTTCACCAATCGGCAAGATCCTGATAGACGTCCTCTTCGGAGACAAAGATCACTTCCGCCGAGAGCCGGTCTGGTTCGAGGTGGTGGACTTGGAGAGCGCGTACCACGCTCTGCTTGGCCGGCCTGCCTTGGCCAGGTTCATGGCGGTTCCACACTACGCCTACCATAAAATGAAGATGCCGAGTTCCAAGGGGATTCTGACCATTGCCGGCGACTACAAGAAATCATCCGCTTGCGCGGCCGAGAGTAGTCGGCTGGCCGAGTCCTTGGTGATCGCAGCCGAGAAACGGCTCCTTGACCGAGTCGTGGCGATGGCTGGAAAGCACCCAGAGATGTCGCCCGACCCCAAGGAGTCAGAGGTAGAAGGATCATTCAAGCCGGCCAAAGAAACCAAGAAGATACCCTTGGACCCAGAGCACCCAGAGAGATATGCTGTCGTAGGCACAGGCCTTGACAGCAAATAGGAAGGCGAGCTCGTCGATTTCCTCCGTGAGAATCGGGACATCTTTGCATAGTCCCCCAAGGACATGCCGGGTGTACCGACAGAATTTGCCGAGCATAAGCTACACGTCAGGCCAGATATGAAGCCCGTCAGGCAGCCCTTGCGCCGCCTGTCAGAAGAGAAAAGAAGAGTTTTTGGAGAAGAGATAGCCCGGCTCCTGGCAGCCGGTTTCATCATGGAAGTGTTTTTTCCAGAGTGGCTGGCAAACCCGGTGTTGGTACTGAAGAAAAACAAGCAGTGGCGGATGTGCATCGACTACACAAGCCTCAATAAAGCCTGCCCGAAGGACCCGTTTGCTCTGCCAAGGATTGATCAGGTGATAGATTCCACAGCCGGATGCGAGCTGTTGAGTTTCCTAGACGCATACTCAGGATACCACCAGATCAAGCTGAATCCAGCAGACAGACTGAAGACCGCATTCATCACGCCGTTTGGAGCCTTCTGTTACCTGACAATGACGTTCGGCTTGAGGAATGCCGGCGCCACCTTTCAGCGTTGCATGCAGAAGTGCCTCCTCAAGCAACTCGGCAGGAACGCCCACGTCTATGTGGATGATGTGGTGGTGAAGACGGAAAAGCGTGGGACGCTGCTGGAAGACCTCAAAGAGACCTTTGAAAATCTGCGCCGATTCCGGATCAAGCTCAACCCCGAGAAGTGTGTTTTCGGAGTACCAGCCGGCCAGCTCCTTGGCTTCCTGGTCTCCGAACGCGGCATAGAGTGCAACCCCGTAAAGATCAAGGCCATTGAGAGAATGGAGGTACCCGGCTGACTGTTGGATGTGCAGAAGTTCACCGGCTGCTTGGCGTCCATCAGCCGATTTATCAGTCGGCTGGGCGAGAAAGCTCTGCCCTTGTATCAACTGATGAAGAAGACCACCTTTTTTGAGTGGAACCACAAGGCGGATGAGGCATTTCTCCAACTGAAGAAGATGTTGACTACTCCCCCCGTGTTGGCGGCTCCGACTCCCAAAGAGCCCATGCTCTTGTACATCGCCGCCACCAGCCGAGTAGTCAGCACAGTCATTGTAGTCGAGCGCAAGGAGGAAGGCAAGGCGCTCCCTGTCCAGAGACCGGTATATTACCTGAGCGAGGTACTGTCGACCTCCAAGCAAAACTACCCTCACTATCAGAAGATGTGTTACGGCGTGCATTTTGCCGCCAAGAAGCTGAAGCCCTACTTTCAAGAGCATCCAATCACTGTGGTTTGCACCGCTCCACTCGCCGAGATCATTGGAAGCCGAGACGCCTCCGGCCGAGTGGCCAAATGGGCTATAGATCTAGCCCCTTACACCATCTACTACCAGCCCCGCACCGCCATCAAGTCGCAGGCGCTGGCCGACTTCCTCGTCGACTGGGCCGAGACCCAGTACCTGCCGCCAGCGCCTGACTCCACTCATTGGCGGATGCATTTCGACGGCTCCAAGATGCGCACCGTCCTTGGAGCCGGCGTCGTCCTCACCTCCCCTAAGGGCGACAAGCTCAAATACGTGCTGCAAATCCACTTCGCCGCCTCCAACAACGTCGCCGAATATGAGGCGCTCATTCATGGGCTCCGGCTTGCCAAAGAACTCGGCATTCGCCGGATCCTGTGCTATGGCGACTCCGACTTGGTGGTTCAGCAATCATCCGGCGACTGGGACGCCAAAGACGCAAACATGGCGAGCTACCGCTTCCTGGTGCAGCAACTCAGCGGATATTTCGAGGGGTGCGAATTCCTTCACGTGCCAAGAAATGACAACGATCAAGCAGATGCCTTGGCACGAGTCGGCTCCACTCGCCAAGCAATACCTTCCGGCGTCGCCCTTCAGCGCCTCCTCAAGCCGTCTATCAAGCCCTCACCAGAGTCAGACTCCATCTTCGTGCCGGCTCCGCCAGAAATAGTCGGATCCGACTCCAAAGCCCCAGCAGGCGACCTCAAGAAAACCACAGTTGAAACCGGCCCGGGGGCTTCAGAGCCCAGCCCGGGGAATGCGCCAGTCGGCCCGGGGACTTCAGAGCCCGGCCCGGGGACTGCGCCAGTCGGCCCGGGAGCTGCCCCAGTCGGCCCAGAGATTCCGTCAATTCAGCAAACGGCCGCAGACTCCAACCCGCGCCTCCCAGCCCAGCCACCCTGGTCCAAGTCGCTGCGGTAGCAGTTGAAGAGATAGCAGCACCTTCATGGGCATAGCCCATCCTCAAGTTTCTAGTGAGCAAAGAATTGCCAACAGATGAGATCTTGGCTCGGCAAGTGCAGCGTCGAGCAGCAGCATACACCATAGTCAACAGAGAGCTAGTCAGGCGCAGTGTCACTGGTGTCTACCAGCGCTGCGTAGAATCAGAGCAAGGCCAAGCGATTCTCAGAGACATCCATCAGGGCGAGTGCGGCCACCATGCGGCTTCGAGGGCACTCGTGGCCAAAGCCTTTCGGCACGGTTTCTTTTGGCCGACTGCCCTGGAAGAAGCTAAAGAGCTAGTCCAAAAATGCAAGGGGTGCCAGATGTTCCGCTCCAAGCCCCTTCAGCCGGCTTCCGCGCTGAAGACAATCCCCATTGCCTGGCCCTTCGCAGTTTGGGGCCTGGACATGGTAGGACCATTCAAGACGGCCCGAGGCGGCCTAACTCATCTGCTTGTCGCGGTGGACAAGTTCACCAAGTGGGTGGAAGCAAAGCCCATCAAGAAGTTGAACGGGCCTACAGCAGTAACCTTCATTGCCGACATCACGGTGCGGTACGGCATACCGCACAGCATCATCACCGACAACGGCACAAACTTTGCCAAGGGCGCCTTGGCTCGTTTCTGCGCGACGCAGGGCATCCGACTGGACTTAGCGTCCGTTGCCCATCCGCAGTCAAACGGCCAGGTGGAACGAGCCAATGGCCTCATCCTGTCCGGCATCAAGCCTCGATTGGTCGAACCACTCGAGCGTTCGGCCGGCTGTTGGGTCGAGGAGCTGCCTGCCGTCCTCTGGAGTCTGCGCACAACCCCAAACAAGTCAACCGGCTTCACACCTTTCTTCCTCGTCTACGGTGCCGAAGCCGTCATCCCGATGGATATAGAGTTCGACTCTCCGCGAGTCTCCATGTACACTGAAGAGGAAGCCGAAGAAGCACGCCAAGATGGCGTCGATCTTCTGGAAGAGGGCCGACTGTTGGCACTCAGCCGGTCTGGCATCTACCAGCAGAGTCTGCGCCGATACTACAACTGCAAGGTCAAGCCAAGATCGTTCCAAGAGGGCGACCTTGTGCTCCGGCTGATTCAGAGAACAGCCGGCCAGCACAAGTTGTCGGCGCCTTGGGAAGGTCCCTTCATCATCAGCAAGGTGCTAGGGAACGACGCCTACTATCTGATCGATGCTCAGAAGCCTCGAGCGCGCAAGAGGGACGACTCCGGCAAAGAAACAGAGCGCCCGTGGAACGCGAATCTTCTTCGAAGATTTTACAGTTGATGCAGTATGTATCGCACTACCCTCTTTGTATTAAAGTACTAAGACTTAGGCCCCCCGGGACGAGCTCGGGGATTGCCTTTTTGATTATCTGTATGATAAGAATTACGCTTCCGAATATGCTGCTCTTTTTTATCACACTGTCTGGCACCGGGTCCGACTAGTCGGCCCGGGGACTTGCCGTCTTGCGCTATGAAATGCTTCCTGCGGTCAGACAAGTAATGTGTTGTGCTCAAGCCGTCTCCTGTCGAAAGCCGCAGCTCGCAGAGCGACTGTCGGTAGGCAGGGAACAAGCAAGAACGAGCGCATGCATGAAAAATGGCTAAGGACCTAAAAGCCTACGCATAGCCCAAGCCGGCTACCAGCCTCCCCCCACCGAGCCGACTCATGAGCAGTCGGCTCGCCATCTCGACTTTTATCAAGGACAGCCGACTCTCGAATAGTCGGCCTGTCGCTTCCTAGCCGATTTGATAGAGAAACTCTAAATGGCTAAGTACTTGCCTTCCTGAAGTAGCCAAGCACTTGACCTGGCGACAGTCCGTAGAGCGGCTGCCCAGCCGGCAAGGCGGCAACTAAAGGAAGGCGGCAAAGGAAAAAGTCTAAGGAGCAATAAGCAAGGAAAGGCGGAAATTAGATAAATATTTACATAGGCCCTCGGCCGAATCTCCGAATAAGAATTCAGGATACACCCCGTGGGTGGAATTGTTCGAACCTAACAAGTCTTTCAAAAAATTAATGAAGACAGATAAACAGAAGCAGTCTAGGAGGCGGCCTCCGGGGCCGGAGGATCGGAGGTGACGGCGGTGTCAAATGCCGGGGCAGTCGGCTGGGCGGTCTCAGCCTGGTCGCCTCCGGCGGCGGTCGCCTTGTCCCCGCGCGGCTCGTTGCTGGAGGCGCGATCGGGCTGAGGTTGGCCGCCTGCTTCGTCTTCTGGCGCCTCCTCCTCGCCTCCGTCCTCCGACTCGTCCTCCTCCTCGGCGCTGGAGTCGATCACCTCCGCCGAGTCTTCCTCGTACTCCGGGTCCATCCCCAACCAGTCCGGCGGTGCCTCCTCGCCGCCTTCAGTCCGCTCGGGCACGAAGACGCTGGTGTCCGTGTACTCGGCGATGGCCGCCGCGCGCTCGACAAGGGCGCCTTCTACGGCCTCCAGCTCGGCCTGGGCTTCTGACCGAAATGCGGCCAGGAGGTCCAGGTCCAGCCCCGGATACCACGCCTTGACGAACTCCAAGGCCCGGCGTGCTCCGGCCCGGGCCAAGGAGCCCTTCCAAGCCTCAAGGCGGCCGGCGGCGACTTCCAGCCAGTCGGCGGTCCGACTGGCGGTGCGAAGAGCCGGCACGTCCGTCCATAGGGCGGCAACCACCTGGGCACCGGCACGCTGAAGACGGCGCAGCAGGCGGTGAGCAGGACGAAGACGAGCCCCGATGCTGAGAAGCTGCTCGTCGATGGTTCGGGGGGCGTTGGCGACAATCACCTCACCCTTCGCCCTTCGCGCCTCCCGAGCCGCCTCGATGGCCAGAGGGACGGCTTGTGAATGGCCGGGAAAGAAGTTTGCCAAGGCAGAAAAGAAGATAGTCAAAAAATCAGGGATCAGCCTGACACAAAGTCGGAAGACCAAAGAAGCGAAAAAGACTTACCATCGACGATGTCCTCGAGCTCGTGGTAGCCGGAGGTCAGCATCGCCTCCCGATCAGTCCAGGCGGAGCGTTCGACCTCGAACTCGGCCATGAGGGCGACCTCCCGCGACTTGGCGTCGTCCTGCGCCTTCCGGAGCAACTCCTTCTGGTCGGCCAGCTGCGTCGCCAGCAGATCGCGCTCTTTGGCGAGCCTATCGCACTCCTCTTCCTTGGCACGACGAGCAGTGTTGGCATCGCCCAGCTGCTCCTGGAGGGCGGCGTTGGCGCCTGAAGAGCGAAGAAGAAGACAAGAAAAGTCATCAGTAAATTAGATCGCCGGGGAGATCCGGCCCGACTACTCAGCAGTCGGCCCGAATCTCGGGGACTACAGCCCGAGGGCGCGCCAGCGCGCCCCCGCGGAGGAAAAAGAAATTAGATCGCCGGAGAGATCCGGCCCGACTGCTCAGCAGTCGGCCCGAATCACGGGGACTACAGCCCGCGGGTGCGCCAGCGCGCCCCCGCGAAGAAGGAAGAAAGAGCTCACCCCGGCTTTCCGTCAGGTCGGCGGTCCGCTTGTTCAGCTCCTCGACATTGCGGTTGAAGGCAGTGGCGCGGAGCTTATGATATTCCTGCAAAAAGCCGGCAAAGGCAAAAGTTAGTACTCGGAGCTCACCAGAGGGAGTTCCGAACCGCCTGCTCAGCAGCCGGCCCGGAACTCGGGGACTACACCCAGTGGGTGCGCTGGCGCGCCCCCACAGAGAAAGACAGAAATTAAAAAAGAGAAAGGAAACATACCCGGACGGATGTCCGCATGGCCAGATGCGCTCTGGTGCAGAGTTGGAGGGTGTCGCTCTCCGCGTGCAGCTTTGACTGGACGTCCAGGAGGGCCTGATTCAGCGGGCCGGTGCCGCCTCCGCGTAACCAGCCGGTGGGCGCGGCACTGGAGGCCTCAACGTCCAGATTCGCCGAGCTGGCGGCGCCAGTCTCCCGAGCTCGCGGCGCCGAGCTCGTCCTCTCAAGCTGACAGCGTGCTGGCACGGCGACTTGAAGAAGCAGCCGCGCCTCGGCATCGTCCGTGGCCGGAGGATCCTGCAGGTCCACCGGCTGCTTGCCATGCGGCCACCTAGACGGTGGCGGAGGCGGCGGAGGCGGCGTGTGGGTGTCCGAGCCTGAAGCCTCGCCGCCCTCCTCCACGAGAGGGTTCTCAGTGCCGACCTCTCCGGTCTGCCCCGTGAACTCCAGAGCTGGCGGTGCCGACGACAACGGAGGGACGAGCATTGCCGATCGGCGATGCGCGACCTCCTCAGCGCGCCGTTTCGTCGCAACGGCAGCCTCGGCCTCCTCTAGCTTCTTCTGGGCGTTGGCGGCCGCCTTCTCAGCCTCCGCCTTCTCCAGGCGGTCGGCCTCCTCTTCGTCGCGCTTCTCCCGCGCATTTCGTTCCGTCGCCTCCCGAAGGTCGGCGGCGGGATCGACCCGCCGAGTGTTGGCGGATGTCTCTACCGACCCCATGACAGAGGGGACGGCGGCTCTCTCAAGGGAGAGGGGAGCTCTGGAGAAGAGCGGAGGGAAAATCAAAGAAGACTCGGATAAGATCCAACAAAGAAAATGAAAGAGTGAAAAAGTCTTACGCGGAAACTAGCGGCGGCCTTCTCACTTCCCTTCGGAAGCGGTTGGCCTTCGCGGCCGCCTCCTCCCACTTGGTTGCGGCAGCCGCCCCCTTGAACTTCTTCTGCTTGCCGCCGGGCGCGCTCGGCCCGGCGTGACGCCTCTTTGCACCGACTTGGCCAGAGGGGCCGGCCCTCGGCTGGCAGCGTGGGACGACTTCCACGTCGGCGTCGTCCTCGGGCCAGTCGGCGAAGGTGGCCGATGGCCTGAGGCCGCCGTCCGCCCCCTCTCCGCCGCCTTCGGCGTCGGCCTCCAGCGCCGCCGCCCCCAAGTCGGGGTCGTCGACATCGCTGTCCTCGCGATCTGGGACGTAGTCGCGGGGCTCTCTCATGGCGCCGGCTGCGGGCGCCGTGAGGGGATTCTGCCTAGAAGGAACCAATGATGATTAGAGGACGGAGTCGGCTGCAAAGAAGATCAAGCTACAGAAAGATGCGACTTACCACTGGAGGGGGGTTGTCGCGCGAGTACGGCTCCTTGCCGAACTGCCAGTCCTCTGTGAACTCGCAGTGCGCGATGTGGTTCACCAAGTTCGCCACCTCCCTGCGGGGCATTTCCTTGGTGCACAGCCGGCTCGGATCATGGCGGCCGCTCATCTGACAGATGAGGTGAGGCCGGCCCTGGAGTGGGAGGACTCGGCACGCCACGAAGGCGGCCAGAAGGTCGGATCCAACGAGGCCTTCCGACTGCAGCAGAACTCGGAGTCGCGCCACGGAGGCGGCTCCGGATGGAGACAGCGACTTGGACCGATGGGACCAACTGGCAAGCCTGCCAGTCAGAGGCTCGGGGTCGAAGGGCGGCATGTTGACCCAGTCGCCGTCGGTGGAGAGGTTCTTCACGTAGAAGTAAGATCGCTGCCACATCTTCACCGACTTCACCAGCGAGATGGGAGGGAAAGGGTTGTCGGCCGTCGAGCGCCGCACCGTGATGTAGGTGCCGCACTGAGCCGGCGTGCCGGCGGCCTGAGTGCCAAGCTTCGAAGAGAAAAATTCTCCCCACAACTCGAGGGTGGGGAGAACGCCGAGGTAGCCTTCGCACAGAGTGGCGAAGGCGGAGAGCAGCACCACCGCGTTTGGGGTGAGGTGGTGCGGCTGAAGATTATGGAACTCCAGGAACGAGCGGAAGAACCCGCTCGCCGGCAGCCCCAGCCCGCGCATTAGGTGCGAGCGGAAGACGACCCGCTCGCCCTCCTCCGGCGCGGGCCGGATCTCTCCCGCCGGCGCGGGACGGGCGTGCACCAGGTCCGCGCTCGGGAGACGGCAGGTCCTGCGGAGAAACTTGATGTGATCCGCCTCCACGTCCGAGCCGTCCCACACGCCGGAGCGCGGGGCGGGGGCGCGGCGGAGGAAGAGCTCATCATCGACGAAAGAAGATGCTTTGGCTTGCGACGGAGGAAGAAGAGAAGGCAGGAGAGCGGGGGAGAGGGTGTGCGTGCAGTGCAGCCCCGCTCCTCCCCGCCTATTTATAGCCCTACAGGCTGAGGAGCCGAGGGGGCGGGCGTGGGATTAACTGCGCCCGAAGCCCCACGCCGCCCACGATTTACCCCACGAAGTTACTGCGCGCAGTAACAACGTGGGGATGCCAACCGTCCACAGCCGCAGCGGATCCGCTCGGAAGCCGAGGCGCGGTAGTGGCGGGCCCCACCTAGCGGCCCGTCCCGTCGCGCGCGTGGGTGGGCAGACTATCCTCCCCACGTGGCGCCGCGCGATAGGACCGTCTCGATGGCGGCAGGGAAGCGTATCCGATACGCCGCCTGTTTTCCCGCCGCGACTCACGAATAATGGCCCCTCGCTGAACAAGTCCGACTTCGGCGAGTCGGCCGAAGAGGACAGCGGCCGAGTCTCAGAGTCGGCGCTGGGAAGATTGAAACTGTTGAAGCCCCATGAGGCAGCGTCCGCGGGGCTTCACCAGCTTCGGGGACTACTGTCGGAGTAATGGGCCACGGGTAGGCTGACCCGGGACCCAGGATCTTTCAAGACATCGGGGCAGGCCACGCCCCTCTGGCCGAGTCCCAACAGGCGACCTCCAGAGAGGCCGAGTCCCAGCTGGCGACTTTCCAAGAGGCCGAGTCCCAGACGACGACTTTAAAGCAAGCCGACTCCTGGCTCGCGACCTCCAGGAGTGCCGACTATGGGAGTCGGCCCACGACATTTCACGAAGACCAATGCAGGGCACGGCCCCGACGTGGCCGTCCGTTCCTGCCTACGAGGGGTTGGCGTGGCTACAGTGAGCCATATCGCTGGGAGATCTCCGGCGAGGCGCGGCACTGTTGCCATGCCTCCCCTGACCTCAGCCATAGTGCGTGATGCACTGTGCCCACGACGCCGGCCTGTACGGCCCAGAGATCGCAGGGCCACTTGTCAGTGGATGAATCAAAGACGGCCAGAGCGCCAGAAGACGGCCCTGTGGGAGTCGGCCTCCACGGAGTCGGCCGTCTCCCCGCCAGGGCCCCACAAGCCATAAACCAGATTGGATGGGGAGTGGCGACAGTGATCGCCTGACAGACGGCGGCACTGTTGCCACGACCCCATGACCAAGCCTGCGTCATCAGGAGCGCCGCACAGTGTTCGGCCTGTCCGCGGGACCCACCAGTCGGCGGGCCCCAGAAGCCGGCGGGAAGGACGGTGGCATGAGAGACAGACGGCTGGGGGCCACTCCCAGTCAGATTACTATTGTACCCCCGGGGGGTAGGCCTATATAAACCCCCCAGGGTACCCATGCAAAGGGTTCGGCTTTTGATAGAGTTAGACACATAGACCAGGAAGGAGAGAGCCAGCTTAGCTCCCTCCTGCCTCCCGATACAGCTCTAGGAGCACCCTTGTAGCCATTTCGCCATAGTGACCATGCGGAGACCCCGCAGAGCAGCAGTAGGGGTGTTATCTCCCCGGAGAGCCCCGAAGCTGGGTAAGATTCACCGGCGTGCATGTCTGCGCCTCATCCCGTTTCCAGGCACCGGCGACGTTCTACTCGCCCCCACCATGATAAGCCATCCTTTGGCATATGTCGCACCCAACCCCCGACACCCTAGTTCATCTCTTGTATCCGATCTTTGTCCCAAAACCTCAGATTGGTACCCGTGGGATGCTAGTAGTGTTGATTACTCCTTGTAGTTGATGCTAGTTGGTTTATTCGGTGGAAGATCATATGTTCAGATCCTATATGCATATTAATACCCCTCTGATTATGAACATGAATATGATTTGTGAGTAGTTACATTTGTTCCTGAGGACATGGGAGAAGTCTTGCTATAAGTAGTCATGTGAATTTGGTATTCGTTCGATATTTTGATGAGATGTATGTTGTCTTTCCTCTAGTGGTGTTACGTGAACGTCGACTACATGACACTTCACCATTGTTTGGGCCTAGAGGAAGGCATTGGGAAGTAATAAGTAGATGATGGATTGTTAGAGTGACAGAAGCTTAAACCTTAGTTTATGAGTTGCTTCGTAAGGGGCTGATTTGGATCCATATGTTTCATGCTATGGTTAGGTTTACCTTAATACTTCTTTTGTAATTGTGAATGCTTGCAATAGGGGTTAATCATAAGTGGGATGCTTGTTCAAGAAAGGGCAGTACCCAAGCACTGGTCCACCCACATACCAAATTATCAAAGTAACGAATGCGAATCATATGAGCGTGATGAAAACTAGCTTGACGATAATTCCCATGTGTCCTCGGGAGCGTTTTCCTTCATATAAGAGTTTGTCTAGGCTTGCCCTTTGCTACAAAAAGGATTGGGCCACCTTGCTGCACCTTATTTACTTTTGTTACTTGTTACCCGTTACAAATTACCTTATCACAAAACTATCTGTTACCGATAATTTCAATGCTTGCAGAGAAATACCTTACTGAAAACCGCTTGTCATTTCCTTCTGCTCCTCGTTGGGTTCGATACTCTTACTTATCGAAAGGACTACAATAGATCCCCCATACTTGTGGGTCATCAGTTCACTGCTTGGGATGGATGGAGTCCACGGTTGGCATCTGATCTGGCTCGCGGTGGAAGGGCCCGGCTGTCTTCAGGGAGGCAGAGTGGCGTCGTCCTCAGGCCCGGAGGTGAAGGATCTTGGGGAGCACGACCGACATGGTGGTTGCCTCCAGCTAATGGAAAATATTAGGATCAAATCCAGTTCTTTGCATCTGGTGTCTACTGTGGCTCACCAACGCCAATGTGCAAGGGGTTCCTTCAACTCTATGTGAGCCGCTCCTTTGTGTTATTTCCGACCTCCAGCGGTGGTGGTTGAATTCGACACGACGGAGCGGCATCGGCGGAGAAGACCAAGGATGGGGTTGCAAATTTTCTTTGTTTGGGGTCTTCTGTGTTGTATGGCTGGGCCAGCTCTACGGCTTGTATCCTTCATGTATTTTCGTATTTGTATGTTTGGTATCTATGTTGTATGTACTATTTTCCGACTCGTATAAAGACAAATAACGTATGCCTGCAGGTGTACAGTTCCAAAAAAAGTATTGTCATCTTTCTTCTTAATTTCCATAGATGTGTGTTTAGTAGGAGGTTTCTCAAATATAACTTGAAACACATTATCCATAGAAATTTTAGCACTATCAAGTTGCTCATTTGAAAATCCCCTTTGATTACTAACTACGATCCAAGAATATTGTTGATTAACATCATTGAAAACTTGTTGGATCATATCTAAAACTAGAACTACCTTTTTAAGATTATCATCAAAGATTTGATTATTGCCAAGCTAATGTCTTAAAACATAATCACTATTGTAAAGAATCTCATCTATCACCGGTTTTTCACGGTTCATACCATAAAAAACAAAGATCTCCATAGCTTCCCGCACTATGTGATCAAATCCATTCATTAAGAGAAGGGTGGCTATCTTTTTAGCTGTAGGATCTTTTATAACAGGTAATTCATAAAACAGTCTTCGCAAGGTAGGATGAGTATGGATAAATCTATTCTCAAGGTTAGTGCTGAGGTAGCTTCTGCATAAGTTTTAGTTCTTTTAAGTATAGGAGCATCATCACAAGTCAAAGTTACAACACAATTAAAGAATTCTTGGATGGCTTCTTTCCCTGTAACATTCCCTTGTCCCAAGAAAAAAGTTTTTGCATCCGGATTTTTTGGGGAACGTTGCATGGAAAACAAATGATTTCTACGCACATGCAAGATCTATCCATGTAGATGCATAGCTATGAGAGGGGGAGAGCATATACATACCCTTGTAGATCGCTAAGCGGAAGTATTTATCAATGCGGTTGATGTAGTTGTACACTTTCACGACCCGTCCCGATCAAGTACCAAACGTACGGCACCTCTGTGTTCAACACACGTTCAGCTCAGTGATGTCCTCGCCTTCTCGATCCAGCAAGAGAGGCACAGTAGTAGATGAGTTCCGGCAGCACGGCAGCATGGTGACGGTGGTGGTGAAGAACAATCTCCATAGGGCTTCACCAAGCACAACGGAAAACTATTACGGAGGATAAACTAGAGGGGGCGGGGTTGCCGGCACATGGCTTGGTGAATCTTGATGTGTTCTGGGTGCTAGCCCTGCCCCTCTATTTATATGTTGAGCCCTAGGGTCGTTTCTTGGAGAAAGAGCCACCTCAAAGTCAGTTTGGCACGCAAGGCAAGAGTCCTCTCAGACTCCAGGACCAGATGCCAGGGTCCTTGGCGTCTGGCCCCAGACGCCAGAGTCCCTAGCGTTTGGCCCCTAGCCTCCGCAAAACTTCCTTTTGCACCTTCCTTAAACCTCGTGGGCTTTACCCCTTGGCCCAAATAAAGTGATCTCGCACCAGAACATTTCAAGAAACATCCAAAACCCCTTCCGAAAACCAAACACTATTATCCCATTCCAAAGCTCCTCGTCATGTCCATGATCCCATTCAGGACTCCGAACAACATTCGGTCACCAACATACATAACATATATAATACTATATCGTCAATGAATGTTAAGTGTGTGGGCCCTACGGGTTCAAGAATGATGTAGACATGACCGAGACGCTTCTCCGATCAATAACCAATAGCGAGACCTGGATGCCCATATTGGTTCCTACATATTCTACGAAGATCTTTATCGGTCAAACATTTATGACAGCATACGTAGTTCCCTTTGTCCATCGGTATGTTACTTGCCCGAGATTCGATTGTTGGTATCTCCATACCTAGTTCAATATTGTTACCGACAAGTCTCTTTACTCGTTTCTTAATACATCATCTTGTAACTAACTCCTTAGTCACTTTGCTTGCAAGATTCTTGTGAAGTTGTATTATCGAGAGGGCCCAAACACACCTCTCCATCATACGGAGTGACAAATCCCAATCTCGATTCACACCAACTCAACAGACACGTTCAGAGATACATGTAGAGCATCTTTATGATCACCCAGTTACGTTGTGACATTTGATAGCACACAAGGTATTCCTCTTGCATCCATCAGTTGCATGATCTCGTGGTCGAAGGAATATGTATTTGACATTAAGAAAGCAGTAGCAATAAACTGAATGATCATATGCTAAGCTAAAAGATGGGTCGTGTCCATCAAATCATTCTCCTAATGATGTGATCCCGTTATCAAGCGACAACACATGTCTATGGTTAGGAAACCTTAACCATCTTTTGATCAACGAGCTAGTCTAGTAGAGGCTTACTAGGGACACGGTATTTGTTTATGCATCCACACATGTATTTAAGTTTGTGGTCAATACAATTATAGCATGAATAATAAACCTTTATCATGATTAAGGAAATATAATAATAACCACTTTATTATTGCCTCTAGGGAATATTTCCAAGAAGATTACTAGAACGTCCAATTTTAGGAGTTCTGCCATCATCTGTTTCTGCCATACCAAAATCACTCATGATGACAGATTCGAAGGGCTTAGCAAGCAAACGAAAGTCAAACACGAGAAAGGTAAACGGAAAAGAAGGCAAATAAAAAGGCAAATATTTTTATGCTTTTCGCAAAAAGCATTTTAGAAGTGGAGGAGATGAAAATGAGAGGCAAATGGCAAATAAAGTAAATTGCAAGGAGATGAGATTTGTGATTGTGTACCTGATAGATCTGGATTTGATCCTCCCGGCAATGGCACCAAAAATTCTTTCTCATTGCTTGTATATGTGTTGGTTTTTCCCCAAAGAGGAGAGGATGATGTAGCATAACAACAGTAAGTATGCCCTAGAGGCAATAATAAAATGTTTATTATTATATTTCCTTGTTCATGATAATTTTCTATTATTCATGCTATAATTGTATTAACCGGAAACCGTAATGCATGTGTGAATACATAGACCACAATATGTCCCTAGTGAGCCTCTAGTTGACTAGCTCGTTGATCAATAGATGGTTGTGGTTTCCTGACCATGGACATTGGATGTCATTGATAACAGGATCACATCATTAGGAGAATGATGTGATGGACAAAACCCAATCCTAAGGATAGCAGAAGATCGTGTAGTTCGTTTGCTAGAGATTTTCTAATGTCAAGTATCATTTCCTTAGACCATGAGATTGTGCAACTCCCGGATACCGTAGGAATGCTTTGGGTGTATCAAACATCACAACGTAACTGGGTGACTGTAAAGGTGCACTACAGGTATCTCCGAAAGTGTCTGTTGGGTTGGCACGAATCGAGACTGGGATTTGTCACTCCGTATGACGAAGAGGTATCTTTGGGCCCACTCAGTAATGCATCATCATAATGAGCTCAATGTGACTAAAGAGTTAGCCACGGGATCATGTGTTATGGAACAAGTAAAGAGACTTGCCGGTAATGAGATTGAACGAGGTACGGGGATACCGACGATTGAATCTCGAGCAAGTAACGTACCTATGGACAAAGGGAATTGTATACGGCATTGATTGAATCCCCGACATCGTGGTTCATCCGATGAGATTGTCATGGAACATGTGGGAGCCAATATGGGTATCCATATCCCGCTATTGGTTATTCGCCGGAGAGGTATCTCGGTCATGTTTGCATGGTTCTCGAACCCGTAGGGTCTACACACTTAAGGTTCGGTGATGCTAGAGTTGTAATGGGAATAGTATGTGGTTATCGAAGGTTGCTCGGAGTCCCGGATGAGATCCCGGACGCGATGAGGAACTCCGGAATGGTCCGGAGGTGAAGATCGATATATTGGACAAAGGGTATTGGAGTCCGACAGTTTTTCGGGGGTACCGGGCTATGGCCAGCATGACCGAAAGGTGTTTTGGGGGCCCCGGCAAGTGTTGCAGGGCCTCATGGGCCAAGGGGAGGGGGAAACCAGCCCACTAAGGGGTTTTGGGCCCCCACACCCTTTACCAAAGTTGCTTGGGGAGGTGGGGCGCCTCCACCAGGCTTGGGAGGCAAGCCTCCACCTGCTTGGCTTGGGGGAAAGTCTCCCTAGGGTTTCCCTAGGGAGATCCAATCTGCCTTAGCCGCCGCCCCCTAGGGGAAACCCTAGGGCGCCTCCTCCTCCCCCTTCCCCCTATATATAGTGAGGGAGAGAGAGGGCAGCTGCACCCTGACATACCATGGCGTTGCCCTTCCTCCCTTTCCTACGCCTCCTCCTCCTCCGTAGTGCTTAGCGAAGCTCTGCCCGAAAACCACGAGCTCCACCACCACGCCATCATGTTGTTGGAGTTCTCCCTCAACTTCTCCTCTCCCCTTGATGGATCAAGAAGGAGGAGATGTCCCCGGGTTGTACGTGTGTTGAACGCGGAGGCACCATCCGTTCGGCGCTTGGATCGGATCTTTCGCGATTTGAATCGCCGCGAGTATGACTCAATCAACCACGTTCTTGTAATGCTTCCGCTTTGAGATCTTCAAGGGTATGAAGATGCACTCCCTCTCGCTCGTTGCTAGCATCTCCTAGATTGATCTTGGTGACACGTAGGAAAATTTTGAATTCTTACTACATTCCTCAATAGTGGTATTAGAGCTAGGTCTATGCGTAGATTCTATGCACGAGTAGAACACAAGTAGTTGTGGGCGATGATTTGGTCAATTTTCTTATTGTTACTAGTCTTATCTTGATTTGGAGACATTGTGGGATGAAGCGGCCCAGACCGACCTTACACGTATGCCTACGTGAGACAGGTTCCACCGACTAACATGCACTTGTTGCATAAGGTGGCTAGCGGGCGTCTGTCTCTCCCACTTTACTCGGATCGGATTCGTTGAAGAGGGTCCTTAGGAAGGGTAAATAGCAATTGGCATATCACCGTTGTGGCTTTTGCATAGGTAAGAGATGTTCTTGCTAGAAATCCTTAGTAGCCACGTAAAACATGCAACAACAATTAGAGGACGTCTAACTTATTTTTGCAGGGTATGCTATGTGATGTGATATGGCCAAAAGGATGTGATGAATTATATATGTGATGTATGAGATTGATCATGTTCTTGTAATAGGAATCACGACTTGCATGTCAATGAGTATGACAATCGACAGGAGCCATAGGAGTTGTCTTAATTTATTGTATGACCTACGAATCAATATAAGCGCCATGTAATTACTTTACTTTATTGCTAAGCGTTAGCCATAGTAGTAGAAGTAATAGCTGGCGATGCAACTTCATGAAGACACGATGATGGAGATCAAGATGATGGAGATCATGGTGTCATGCCGGTGACGATGGTGATCATGCCGCGCCTTGAAGATGGATATCAAGAGCGCAAGATGATATTGGCCATATCATGTCACTTTATGATTTGCATGTGATGTTTGTCATGTTTACATCTTATTTGCTTAGACCGGCGGTAGCATAAATAAAATGATCCCTCACTAAAATTTCAAGAAATGTGTTCCCCCTAACTGTGAACTATTGCGAAGGTTTGTTGTTTCGAAGCACCACATGATGATCGGGTGTGATAGATTCTAAAGTTCGCATACAACGGGTGTAAGCCAGATTTACACATGCGAAACACTTAGGTTGACTTGACGAGCCTAGCATGTATAGACATGGCCTCGGAACACGAGAGACCAAAAGGTCGAACATGAGTTGTATGGTAGATGCAATCAACATGGAGATGTTGACCATTGATGACTAGTCCGTCTCACGTGATGATCGGACACAACCTAGTCGATTCGGATCATGTATCACTTAGATGACTAGAGGGATGTCTATCTGAGTGGGAGTTCATTAAATAATTTGATTAGTTAAACTCATTATCATGAACATAGTCTAAATTGTCTTTGCAAATTATGTTGTAGATCAATAGCTCGCGCCTCAGCTCCCTGTTTTCATACGTTCCTAGAGAAAGTCTAAGTTGAAAGATATTGTGAGCAATTGTGCGGACTAAGGCCGTAGTCTGAGGATTGTCCTCACTGCTACACAGAAGGCTTCTGTCCTTGATGCACCGCTCCATGAGCCAACCCCTCTAGCATCGTCTATGGTGTGAATATCTGGCAGACACGTTTTAATGACTACTTGATAGTTTAGTGCGCCAGACTTTACGGCTTAGAATCGGGGCTCCAAAGGCGTTTTTTGAATGCCATGGAACATATGAGATATTCCAAGAGCTGAAATTGGTATTTCAGGCTCATGCCCAAGTTGAAAGGTTTGAGACCTCTGACAAGATCTTTGCCTACAAGATGAAGGAGAATAGCTCAGCCAGTGAGCATGTGCTCAGAATGTCTGGGTACTTCAATCGCTTCAATCAAGTGGGAGTTAATTTTCCAGATAAGAGAGTGATTGACAGAGTTCTCCAATCACTATCACCAAGCTACTAGAGCTTCGTGATGAACTATAACATGCAAGGGAAGATAATCCCGGAGCTGTTCGTCGTGCTTAAGACCGTGAAGGTAGAAATTAAGAAGGAGCATCAAGTGTTGATGGTTAATATGACCACTGGTTTCAAGAAGGGCAAGGGCAAGAAGGGAAACTTCATGAATGACAAACCAGTTGCTGCTCCAATGAGGAAACCCAAGAACCCAAACCCGAGACGAAGTGCTTCTATTAGGGGAACGGTCACTGGTAACGGAACTGCCTCAAATACTTGGTAGATAAGAAGGCTGGCAACTTCAACAAAAGTATATTTGATATATGTGTTATTGATGTGTACCTTACTAGTACTCCTAGTAGCACCTGGGTATTAGATACCGGTTCAGTTGCTAATATTGGTAACTCAAAACAAAAGCTACAGAATAAACAGAGACTAGCTAAGGGCGAGGTAACGATGTGTGAGGGAGTCCTGGACTAGGGGGTGTCCGGACAGCCGGACTATCATCGTCAGCCGGACTCCAAGACTATGAAGATACAAGATTGAAGACTTCGTCCCGTGTCCGGATGGGACTTTCCTTGGCGTGGAAGGCAAGCTTGGCGATACGGATATGTAGATCTCCTACCATTGTAACCGACTCTGTGTAACCCTAGCCCTCTCCGTTGTCTATATAAACCGGAGGGTTTTAGTCCATAGGACAACAACCATTACAACAATCATACCATAGGCTAGCTTCTAGGGTTTAGCCTCCTTGATCTCGTGGTAGATCCACTCTTGTACTACCCATATCATCAATATCAATCAAGCAGGAGTAGGGTTTTACCTCCATCGAGAGGGCCCGAACCTGGGTAAAAACATCGTGTCCCTTGTCTCCTGTTACCATCCGCCTAGACGCACAGTTTGGGACCCCCTACCCGAGATCCGCCGGTTTTGACACCGACATCGGTGCTTTCATTGAGAGTTCCTCTATGCCGTCACCGATAGGAAGGATGCCTCTTCCCGTCTTCAAAGACGGTATCTTCACCAAAGGAGCCTTGGCCACTGGCCAAACTATCCGGCTAGGTGGTTTTCTCATGACCGCCTGTTCGGTCACCGCTTCGACGATGACCTCTCGGGTCATCCAAAGCAATCTTCACGCCAACTCAGAATTCGCCGAGCAGCTGGATCCAACAGAGCTCTTGTCTGTAAACGAACTCTTGGATCGCATCGCCGCCCTGGGAGTCGCTACAGACTACAATCAGATTGGGCTTAAAACCGATCTGAGAGAGATTAACTCTCCCCAGGTTACCCACCATGTTGCGGTGGTAGAGGAACAACGCGGTGACTCTCCTCCTATATTGAAAACTAGTCATGTCTGGGCTTCCGAACCCTCCATGCCGGATTCCCGCGGGGGGGCGGACTTCGATCAAGCACTGAGCCTAAAGTCAGGCATCGGACCGGACTCGTTGGACAACGTCCAACGATCCAAGCTTCCAAATTCGGAAACTTCTCGGCCCTTGAGCCTCGAGATGGGTAGGATTCCGGACTTAATTCCACCCACCCACCCAGACATATGCGATCTATCCCAAATCCGGCAAGAGCCCGCTGAAACAGTACATCATTACTGGGCCAGATTCCTCCTGGTTATGGACAGGATAAAGGACAGCCGTGAGGAAAACGCAATTTCAATTTTCTGCAATAATTGCACGGACAAGGGAATTTTGAACGCCATCAGTCGTCGCGAAATTACATGCTTCGCCGATCTGGCGTCCATAGTATGAAAGTACTGTGCGATGAAGAGTTTCCAGAAAACCGAAACTAAATTTTGGGACAATCCGGCCCCGAATACAACCCTAGTCTGAAGTAAAAGGGTGCATCACACTCAGGCAATAGGCACAAAAGCCAAAAAGCCAAAACCCCATAAAGGGCACGGAACTGTGCTGGAAGGATGGCTCAACGGACCCTGTAAAATTCACAATACAGAAGGCGCCACTCCAACACATAGCCTTCGAGCATGTTGGATATTGCGGCAGGTGGCCAAAAGTGGCGAAGAGCTTCTAGCCCCGGAGAGCCACTCCAATAACACCAGTACGGTGTCAACAGTCTTCGAGACTTTCGCATCGAATAATATGCGGAAACGAACAATCCGCAGCCTCGCCGAAGTCTACCAAGTAGCAACAACAAATCCATGGAGCAACACGGCCATCACCTTCAACGCCAGCGACGAACCTAAGTTCAGAACAGCCCGAGCACCAGCCGCACTGGTCCTCAGTCCAATAGTGGATGGCTTTCATCTTACAAAGGTACTCATGGATGGCGGCAGCGGATTAAACCTCATCTACGAGGAAACTCTTCAAAAAATGGAAATAGAGTGGAGCCGCATTGAGCGAAGCAGCACAACCTTTAGAGGAATAATCCCTAGTCGGGAAGCGCGCTGCACAGGAAAAATCACACTTGATGTGGTGTTCGGCTCGCCGGACAATTATAGGTCCGAAGAGGTAACATTCCAAGTGGCCCCGTTCAGCAGCGGATATCACGCTATATTAGGACGAGAGGCATTCACAATTTTTCAAGCAATACCCCACTACGGGTACATGAAGCTTAAGATGCCTGGGCCCGGCGGAATAATCACTCTCATTAGTGATCCGGACACAGCACTCCGCGCCGAAAACAAGACAGCCGCATTAGCCCTAGAGGCACTATCTGAAGCCCTAGCGGCGGAGGAACTTACTGCGCTGCACTCTACGGTGAATAGGGACGATGTGATACTCGATAAGAGACCCAAGTCCACCTCTTTTAAACCAGCGGATGAAATAGTCAAATTCCAGGTCCATCCAACGGACCCAACAAAGACGGCCTCCATCGGGGCACAGTTGAACCCTGATGTAGATGCCGCACTGCGAGAATTCCTTCGGAAAAATTGGGACATCTTTGCCTGGCACCCTTCAGATACGCCAGGAATCCCACGCAGATTGGTAGAACACAGCCTAAACATCCTAAAAGGATTCGAGCCAGTCAAACAGGCTCTTCGGCGATTTTCCGAACCCAAAAGACAGGCAATGGGAGAAGAGCTAGCCAAATTACTGGAAGCCGGATTCATCAGAGACATCAAACATCCGGACTGGCTAGCAAACCTGGTAATGGTACCAAAGAAGGACAAATCCTGACACCTATGTGTCGATTTTAAAGACCTCAACAAGGCCTGCCCAAATGATCCCTTCCCCCTTCCCCGCATCGACCAAATAATCGATGCTACTGCAGGGCACGACTCATTGTGCTTCCTCGACGCATACTCCGACTACCATCAAATCAAGATGGCGGAGGCGGACCAAGCCGCAACGGCATTCATTACTCCATATGGGCCATTCTGCTTCAACACGATGCCCTTCGGACTCAAAAACGCCGGCGCAACATATCAGCGCATGATTCAGACATGTCTGGCTACCTAGATCGGCAAAACAGTAGAGGCATACGTAGACGACGTAGTCGTCAAAACCAGACACGTCGAAACTCTACTAGACGATTTAAGGCTCACATTCGACAGCCTCCGAGCATATGATATCAAGCTGAATCCGGGAAAATGCATTTTCGGCGTGCCAGCAGGAAAGCTCATGGGCTTCATTGCATCCGGTAGAGGAATTGAAGCAAACCCAGCCAAGATCCGAGCTCTGTCACAGCTGGATATTCCAAAAGACCTCAAACAAATACAAAAATTGACTGGATGCGTGGCGGCTCTAAGCCGCTTTATCTCCCGTCTGGGAGAAAAGGCATTGCCCCTCTATCGCCTCCTCAGGCGCACCAAACACTTCGAGTGGACGGATGCTGTCACCGCCGGACTCGAAGAAATAAAAGCCATATTGGCAACAAATCCGGTCCTGGCCGCGCCTAACCTAGGCGAACCAATGTTGTTATACATCGCGGCAACACATCAAGTTGTAAGCGCGGTGCTCGTTGTCGAACGAGAAACAGAAGGGCATAAATTCCGTCTTCAAAAACCAGTGTACTACGTATCCACTATCTTAACCCCCTGCAAGTCCCGTTACCCGCACTATCAGAAGATAGCATACGCAGTGTTCATGGCATCCCGGAAGCTCCGACACTACTTTCAAGAGTGTTCGATAACAGTGGCCTCCGAAGTGCCCCTCAACGACATCATAAACAATCGCGACGCAACGGGCAAGATTGCAAAATGGGCCATTGAGCTCTTAACATTCGATATAACTTACAAACCTTGGCGAGCCATAAAGTCACAAGTCTTGGCTGACTTTGTCGCCGAATGGACTGAAGTCGAACTCCCTAAAGAGTGCGGCGCATACTCCAATTGGACTATGCATTTCGACGGCTCCAAAATGTTGGCCGGCTTGGGGGCTGGCGTCGTATTGACGTCCCCAACCAGGGATACAGTCCAATACTTACTTCAGATAATGTACACGGACTCCAACAATGCAGCCGAATATGAGGCCCTCCTACATGGCCTCCGGATGGCAATCTCCATGGGCATTCAATGCCTAGAGGTGCGCGGGGACTCAAACCTCGCAATATCCCAAGTAAATGGAGACTTTGACGCCAAAGATCCGAAGATGGCGGCCTATCGTAACGCTGTCCTAAAAATGTCAGCCCGGTTCGAAGGACTTGAATTCCACCACGTAGCCCGGGATAATAACCAAGCAGCCGACGTATTGGCACGCATCGGTGCGAAACGCGACGCGGTCCCTCCAAACATCTTCCTGGAACGGCTCTTTAAGCCATCCGTACTATGGGAAGAGGAGTCCGGAAATAACAACCCGGAAGCAGCCGCACCACCCAACACAGAACAACCTGACATAATCGGCAACCCAGCCGATGAAATAACGCCTTCAGCCCACGAAATAATGGCAGTAATTGCCCCGTGGACAGAACCATTCCTAGCCTACCTAATTAGGCAGGAGCTTCCCGAAGACCAAAATGAGGCCCGCTGCATAGTTCGGCGATCTAAAGCCTACAAGGTACACGAGGGAGAACTGTATAAGAAAAGCACAACCGGAGTCCTTCAAAGGTGTATCTCCGAAGAGGAAGGGCGAAACCTTCTGGCTGAAATTCATGCCGGACTAGGCGGACACCACGCCGCAGCTCGGGCCCTTGTAGGCAAGGCCTTCCGTACAGGATTTTATTGGCCGACGGCCCGGGCAGATGCTCAGGACTTAGTCCAAAGATGCGTCGGTTGTCAGCTCTTTGCTAATCAGAGCCATATGCCACCCACCGCCCTCAAAACTATACCCATTACCTGGCCGTTCGCGGTCTGGGGGCTTGACATGGTCAAACCCCTTAAAGGGCGAACCCACAAGCAAAGGTACCTATTGGTCATGGTGGACAAATTCACCAAATGGATAGAGGCCAAGCCAGTTAAAACGGCAGAGTCCGGACCAGTGATAAGACTTTATATCCGGGGTAGTACACCGTTATGGTGTCCCCCATAGCATCATTACTGATAACAGCAGGAACTTCACGGTCGATGAGGTTAAATCATAGTGCAAAAATATGGGCATTAAGCTCGATTACGCTTCAGTCTATCATCCTCAAACCAACGGTCAAGTGGAACGAGCAAATGGTCTAATAATGAGCGGCATCAAACCCAGACTAGTGCGGTCCCTTACGAAATCTGACACGCACTGGGTAGAGGAGCTCGACTCCGTACTCTGGGGCTACGGACAACACCCAACTGTACTATCGGATTCACACCATTCTTTATGGTATACGGCGCAGAGGCAGTTTTGCCCTGCGACATCATTCATGACTCACCTCGAGTGCGCATGTACGAAGAAAGAGAAGCCGAGCTGGATCGGCAGGACAGCTTGGACGCATTGGAGGAAGAACGCGACGTCGCCAAGGCTCGTTCCGCATTCTATCAGCAGCAGGCTCGAAGATATCAAAGCAGAGAAGTACGGGCTAAGACTTACAATGTTGGCAAACTAGTTCTACGCCTGCCGGACAAGAAAAAGGACAAGCTCAAGCCCAAATGGGAAGGTCCCTTCATTATCGATCAAGTCCTGACCGGCGGAGCGTACCGTCTGCAAAATGCGTCGGACAACCGACTCGAGCCGAACCCATGGAACGCAGCCCGCCTCCGAAGATTCTATGCCTAGCGCCGGACTAAGAGTTCGTCTCCTTCCCCCGTCCAAATTTTTTACATTTCAGCTGTCTTTTGTTTCTCTTTTTTCTCTCACCCTTTTCATAAAAGCCCTTAAAGGCCTACTTGCGCATCGTTCGCACACACTCGATGTGCTATGCACACTCATTATACCTGGGGGCTTCTTTACCAGAAGCTTACTTATAAGGGCTTCATGCCCAGAACATGTGTCAAACTTCCACATGTACCTTTTATTCACCATTATATGCATCGATATGACTTAAGTTTTGGCCAAGCTGGGTTGCCTGGCTCCTGTGCTTACCCCTACGTTCCTGATTGTTCGGCTAGGAGGTAAAGGGAGCACCTCTACGATTGTTACTGTTGGGTCAACCGGATGTGTACCTCAGACTGGGTGAAGCCGAAAGCTAGCGTTCTTAAGGGAATATTCGGTCGGTGACTTGAAAGATGATTTTTTACCTATTTATTTATCTGCCCCCAGATGTTTTACTGCTCTTTTCGCAGTCCGGACATGCACTTTAGGGCATGCATCCCAGTGAAAGGAACCCTTAACGGAACTATTCTCCCTGGAAGATGTTTCTTACTAACCATGTAATATAACATAACTAGTTGGGCACTTGTCTGATAAAGCACTAATGACCCCTACGCCTGGTCTCCATGCATGCCCCGGTTGTTTCTTAACCGAGAAGGTATTCGGACACACTCCGGACTCTAGGGTCCCGAGGTTGAAGCGAAAAGGTCGGCAAAGACAAACGATCTACAATCCGGCTAGAAGGCATTTTACATGTCATTTTAAATACATTGTCAAATCGACTGACTGTATTCCTCCTCAATCCCGTCTAACAGACTGTCTAATTTACAGTCCCGTTGGGAATATTTAGCAGCCAACTCTACTTGGCCGTACACTAAACTCACAGGGATCTCCTTCCCGTCGGGCCCCACAGGTCCGACCTCGGCCATGTGGTTGGGATCCGCCTTCTTGTACCGCGTCTTCACCATGGCCCAGGCCTCCCTGGCACCTTGGCGGCAGGCCGAAACCTTCCATAAACGGAAGTGCTGCCGCGCTCCCTGAAGCTTCTCCGCAAGCTCTCCAAGGCCCTCGGGTAGGGAGAGGGATGGCCGTAAAGCCTGGACGACGCCGCTCATCGCCCGCCGAACTCGTTCGAGCAGTTGCACCAGATCGGGAAGTTGATCACCCGTTGATACGGGCATATCCTCTGCAGGGCGACCTGTGAGCACACCTACAGACATATTTCTATCAATTGACTTCCTCGCCGAACTCTTCTTTTCAAAGGAGTTCGCTCAAGCACTTACTATAGATGCCGCGACGAAGCCGCTGATTCTCCTTTACGGAGCCAGATAGCTTGGCCCGAACACCTTTCAGCTCCTCTCCAAGCTGGGCGTGGGCATCCTGGAGCTTGTTCCTCTCCTGCTGCACCTTCGTTAGCACCCTCTCGCCGGCCTTCAGCTGGCGCAGTAGTTGTTGCTTGTCCGGATCCAGTCCGGCAACATCTGCAATATCATTGTCAGACTCACAAGCACGCCGCACACCGCTTATCTTTTTAAAATAATGTGTTACCAGGAGGGGTCTCTATGTTTCCTCCTGCGGCAGTAAGTGCGGCCTCAAGTTGGGCCTTGCACTCTTCTAGCTCCTGGGACAATTGGGTATTCTTCCCCATAAGATCCTGCATATAAAATGATCCTTAAATCAGTTACTCTAACTAGTTTAAGTCTCGGGGGCTACTGGCATATACAACTATTAAAATCTCTTACCCGTATGTCCTTTACATACTGCTCTGCGGCTCTGGTCAAACTATCTTGAGCAGCACGGAGGTGCGTGTCCCCCGCGTTAAAGGCATTCAACGCCTCGGGGAGAAGCACGCGTCACGAAAAACTGTCCAACAACGCCTATGGCTCATGGCGCTCTCCACCTCAGACCTGGTGGCGGACAGTCTGTCGGCATCCTCCGTTGGAGGAGTATCCAGCTCGCGCCTTGCGCTCGCCTCCCCCTCCAGACCAGGCGTTGGAGCCTGGCTGGCAGAAGCTGGGTTGGCAACTCCTACGCCCACAGTCCGGCGGGCGCTCTTTCTCCTGCAAAGGTCATGAGCATTCAAACACTTCCTAGGAACTTTGTCCTAAAATACAACCGCGAGCTATACCGTTGCGGTGACGTTTCGCTCCGCGCCGCACTCCTCTTCCGCCTGCTGGGCCGGACTGACCCTTGTTAGCCGGCCGCCGCGGGTTCGGCTTCCTGCCTTGAAGGTACCTCCTGCGAGACACCGTTGTATACGGTGGTCAGAAACACGCAAGGACGGAAATAATGGTGTCGGGACTTCGGTCACAATCACCTGGGGAGCCGGAGATAGGCCGGGGTAGTCAGCCGTAATGGCGACTAGAGCATTATCCATGCTGAGCTGGTGAAACACCCCGTCAATTAGCTCCACCTTTATATCCGGATCCTCTTCAGAGGACGGATCAAGGGATCTTTCCGGATCCTCGGGCTGTGGAGCCGGGCTATGTATGCTCTCCACAGTTCGGCGCAGGTCCTGCGTAAAAACTGTAAAGTAAGGTACTTAACTTTGAAAGCGTGGGCCGGATAAATGAACGTCCGCTTACCCAGCTTCGGGGGTTGTTCATGGAGAACCCATTCAATGGACTCGTCTGGAGGAAGTCCTCCTTCTCCCCTTTGTACAGGCCGGACAGGATCTTCACCAGGTCTTCGGCCGATCCCGGCCCTTGGCGGCCGTGATGAGAGGCATCATTCTCCCCGTTGAAATCCCACATGGGGTGGCCCCTGTATTGCAGCGGCTGCACCCCCCGCATAATGCACGTGGCCATGACTCCAATCATGGTCAGTCCGGAATGGGCCAGTAACCTTATCCGGCCCATCAAATAATGAACGCTCTTGTCTTCCTCCAACTGGGGGCTCCGCGGACGCCAACTCGAGCGTTTCTTCAGAGGAGCATTGCTGAACTCCGGGAGGCCGATCCGAATAGGGTCCGGCAGCGAAGCATCTTCTATGTAAAACCATTCGGAAGGCCAGTCTTCGGACGCCTTCTTAGGGGTTCCGGATGGATATCCGGTCCCGGCGATGCGCCATATTTCGGCACCGCCCACTTGATATATGGACCCCTCATGAGAGCAGGGTACGAGGCAAAATAACCTCTTCCACAGCGCAAAATGGGGCTCGATGCCCAGAAATAGCTCGCAAAGAGCTACGAAGCCCGCTATATGCAAAATTGAGGCGGGCGTGAGGTGATGGAGCTGAAGCCCATAGAACTCCAGAAGCCTGCGGAGGAACGGATGTACAGGAAATCCGAGCCCCCTTATCAAATAGGGGACGAAGCATACCCGCTCCCCTTTGTTGGGACTTGGGGTAGCCTCCGCTTGCTTCCCACCTTTGTAGGTGGCCAGCCCGGCTCGAACCGGAACCATAAAGGCCGGGGGAAGGTATCCCTCCGCTTGGAGAGTCACTAGCTCGTTGTGAGGGACAGAACATCTCTTCCAATCTCCTGGCAGAGGGCTGGGAGCGCGAGAGGAGGAGCCGCGTCGACGGTCCATGGTGGAATGGATTTTTGGTCAGAGGCTGTAACACCCCGGATGTAACTTTCCATATTTGTAACTCCAACTCTTGCCATTTTCGGCATTGTGATATGATATTCCCTCCGTGGTTGGGTTTTTCTTCTTTTTTCTTTCTGTCCATGTCATGCATTTCATATCATGTCATCATGTGCATCGCATTTGCATACGTGTTCGTCTCATGCATCCGAGCATTTTCCCCATTGTCCGTTTTGCATTCCGACACTCCCACATGCACGGGCGCACCCCTCTTGTTCTTTTTCGTGTGTGGGTGTTGAACGTTCTCGGAATGGACCGAGCCTTGCCAAGTGGCCCTGGTATAGCACCGGTAGACCACCTGTCAAGTTTCGGGTCATCTGGAGCTCGTTTGGTACTCCAACGGTTAACCGGGTAACCTCAAAGGCCTCTTTTGAGTTGCAGCCCAACACCCCTCCAAAGTGGCCCAAAACCCAGAAAACTCCCCTCCATGCTCTCGGTCGTTCGATCACGATCGTGTGGGTGAAAATTGCACCCCATTTGGAGTCTCCTAGCTCCCTCTACCTACAAATATGCATCTCCCCCTCCAAATCCGCGCAAACCCTAGCGAAATTCCCCCTCCGCGCCGCCGGACACATCCGGATCGGACCGGACGCGTCCGCCCGCCGCCGCCCGGCCACTCGCGAGCTGCCACGTGGGCTTCGCCGCGCCCCCGCGCCGCCGGCCCGCCGGGCCCAGGCGGGGCCCGCCCAGCCCGCGCGCGCCGCCGCCGCGCGCCCGCGCCTCCCGCGCCTCCGCCGCCGTCGCCGGACTCCGCCGCCGTCGCGGGTTTCCTCCGGCCGCGTCGCCAGCCCGCCGCCGGCCATCTCCCCCGCCGCCGCTGTCGTCCTCCGCCGCCATCGCCGCCCGCCTCGTGCGCCATGCGCCCGCGCCCCGCGAGCCCCGGCCGGAGCCGCGCGCTCCGCCGCCCGGCTGCCCGCTCCGGCGCCGTCGCCGGCCGGACCTCCTCGTCCCCTCCTACTCCGGCCGCCTACTCCGCCCTCGGCTCCCGCTCCAGCCGACGAACCTCGAACAGCGCGCCAGATTCGATCGGGAAGACAGCGGTTGACTTTCGTCCCCCCCCCCCCGAAATCGTGTAAGTCCTTAATCTGTGATTATTTGTTGCATCTTCATCGCATCACATCTTCGCACCCATAGCTCCGTTTCGTGCGTGTAATATGTCAAATTGTTCGTCTCGAAGAGTACATCATTTCATTCCATTGCATCATTTACATTTGAGCTCATCTTGATGCCCGAAATGCTGTTGGAAGAAGGCTATGTGATGTTAGTTTCTGTTTCTTAACAGAACATGCACTTTTGTCATTTTTGCCATGATTAATGTGTGCACCTTATGAACTCGAACCCTACATATGTTTTGATCTATGCCATGCTATCTTTCCAGGGGTGTATGCCATGTATTTTTGTGATCTATGTGGTGACTAGCACAAGCATGCAAACTAGGGATGTTAATGTTGCTGATTTCAGGAACTTAGTGTTTTCACTAAGTCATGTCCTGCTGTTATTTTTATGACATGTGTTCATGTTGTTACAGAGAGATCTATGCCCTTTTTGAGCATGATCAGTAAGGGTGTTTTGAACATATGGATGTGCTCTATCCATCCATGCCTTTGTTGGCATTTATGGAGTAGTCTAGCATGTCATTTTCATGCTCTACTTTTGCTTCAAAATGTTTCCTGGCAGATTGTTTACATGATATTCAATTTTCACAAGGTTGTTGTAGTTGATCCGTGTATGCTATGATGTTGTTCTTGCCATGTATAGCTTCTATGCCATGTCTTCTTGATGGGTGTATGCTTAGTTTATCATGAGATGCTCTGTAGTGAGTGCATCGAGCTCACGAACATGCCTACTTGATATCTGTTTTTGCCATGTCCAGTTTTTCTGCTAAGTCTGAGATCTGTAATGAAACTTGCAATGTTTACATGGGTGCAATCATTTCTTATGGTCCTTTTTGGCTTATGGTCAGTAAGGGACTTTTGATCTATGCTTTGAGTAGATTCATGCCATGCCTTGTTTTGCTAATATAAATTCCTGTAGCTTGTTGTTTGCTTGCTCTAAACATGCCTTCCTGATGTTAATTTCTGGCAGACTAGTATTTTCACTAAGTCTGTGAACCTGATTTTTTTTGCACTTTCACCATGCTTGATTGAGCCTGTTATGATGTGATTTAGCCGTAGCTCAGTGTTCCTCTTTTGTTAAGCATCTCCTGTAGATCACTGCCATATGCTTTGTTTGTATGTTGGGGTGCTGTAGCATAGTTTCTTGTTGCATGCTAAGTAGCATCATGCTGTTAAACGCAGATTCGCGTCATTATTGTTTTGCTTGCCATTTGCAAACCGTGCATCCGTTTCCGGTGATCTTCATATCGATTTCAACCGAAATCATCTCATCTTTCCAGCGGTATACTTGGTTTGCCAAGTTGATGCCTTGTTCATCATTTTCCTTCCGGAGCACACATATGCATTGCATATCACATCTCGCATAGCATGTCATGTATTGCATCATATTGCTTGTGCATTGCTCCTTGTTTGATTGTGGTTCCGTTGCTTGTGTTCTTGCTTTGGGTAGAGCCGGGAGACGAGTACATGAATGAGGAACCTATTGAGAACGCCTACGAGGATCAAGCCTTCGACAACTCTGAGAACCTTGCAGGCAAGATGACCATACCTTCGAAATCACTTCTATCTTTGCTTGCTAGATGCTCGCTCTTTTGCTATGCCTATGCTGCGATACCTACCACTTGCTATATCATGCCACCCATATTGCCATGTCAAACCTCTAACCATCCATGTCCTAGCAAACCGTTGATTGGCTATGTTACCGCTTTGCTCAGCCCCTCTTATAGCGTTGCTAGTTGCAGGTGAAGATGAAGTTTGTTCCTTGTTGGAACACGGATATTTTGGGATATCACAATATCTATTGTTTTAATTAATGCATCTATATACTTGGTAAAGGGTGGAAGACTCGGCCTTATGCCTGGTGTTTTGTTCCACTCTTGCCGCCCTAGTTTCCGTCATACCGGTGTTATGTTCCTTGATTTTGCGTTCCTTACGCGGTTGGGTGATTTATGGGACCCCCTTGACAGTTCGCTTTGAATAAAACTCCTCCAGCAAGGCCCAACCTTGGTTTTACCATTTGACTACCTACCACCTACCCTTTTTCCCTTGGGTTTTCGCGAGCCCGAGGGTCATCTTTATTTTAGCCCCCCCCCCCCCGGGCCAGTGCTCCTTCGAGTGTTGGTCCGAACTGAGCTGCCTGCGGGGCCACCTCGGGGAAACTCGAAGTCTGGTTTTACTCGTAGCTAGTCTCATCCGGTGTTGCCCTGAGAACGAGATATGTGCAGCTCCTATCAGGATTTGTCAGCACATCGGGCGGCTTTGCTGGTCTTGTTTTACCATTGTCGAAATGTCATGCGAACCGGGATTCCGAGACTGATCGGGTCTTCCCGGGAGAAGGTTTATCCTTCGTTGACCGTGAGAGCTTGTGATGGGCTAAGTTGGGACACCCCTGCAGGGTATTATCTTTCGAAAGCCGTGCCCGCGGTTATGAGGCAGATGGGAATTTGTTAATGTCCGGTTGTAGAAAACCCGAAGTGACCTTAATTAAAATACATCAATCGCGTGTGTAACCGTGATGGTCCCTTCTCGGCGGAGTCCGGGAAGTGAACACGGTGTTGGAGTTATGTTTGACGCGGGTTGCTCTAGGATCACTTCTTGATCGCTACTAGCTTCACGAGCGTGCCTTGCTTCTCTTCTCGCTCTCTTTTGCGATTGTAGCCACCATATATGCTAGTCGATTGCTGCAGCTCCACCTCATTACACCACCCTTCCCTTAAGCTTAAATAGTCTTGATCTCGCGGGTGTGAGATTGCTGAGTCCCCGTGACTCACAGATTCTACCAAAATAGATGCAGGTACCGATGATACCAGCGCAGATGGCGCAACTGAGCTGAAGTGGGAATTTGATGAGGCCCTTGGTCGTTACTATGTTTCATTTCCAGACGATCAGTAGTGGAGCCCAGTTGGGGCGATCGGGGATCTGTGTTGCAATTGGGGTAGTCTTCTTTTATTTTGGTTCCGTAGCCGGACCTTGGGTGTAAACTGAATGATGGATGTTTATTTATGTATTGTGTGAAGTGGCGATTGTAAGCCAACTATGTATCTCTTTCCCTTATGTACTACATGGGTTGTGTGAAGATTACCTCACTTGCGACATTGCTTTCAATGCGGTTATGCCTCTAAGTCATGCTTCGACACGTGGGAGATATAGCCGCATCGAGGGCGTTACAGAGGCGCTCCGATGAGTAATCGCGGAAGGAAGATGGTGTGATTTGGATCTGGATTCTTGCCTCTCTTATAGGCAGATTATTTGCGCGGCTAGGGGGTAAAACATAAAAGATACCTTGGCTTTTCGCATTTGTGCGACGCGTGGAGGAAGGCCATTATTGGGCGTGGAAGCCAAGGAGCGCAACATTTACAAAAGAGCCGGACACTGTTCGGCAGGTACGTGGAACTTAAAGGAGAACCCGCCTTGCAACGCCGAAGACTACATACGTGCTGGACTTATCGTCATTGAAGCCTGGTTCGGGGGCTACTGAGGGAGTCCTGGACTAGGGGGTGTCCGGACAGCCGGACTCCAAGACTATGAAGATACAAGATTGAAGACTTCGACCCGTGTCCTGATGGGACTTTCCTTGGCGTGGAAGGCAAGCTTGGCGATACGGATATGTAGATCTCCTACCATTGTAACCGACTCTGTGTAACCCTAGCCCTCTCCGGTGTCTATATAAACCGGAGGGTTTTAGTCCGTAGGACAACAACCATTACAACAATCATACCATAGGCTAGCTTCTAGGGTTTAGCCTCCTTGATCTCATGGTAGATCCACTCTTGTACTACCCATATCATCAATGTCAATCAAGCAGGAGTAGGGTTTTACCTCCATCGAGAGGGCCCGAACCTGGGTAAAAACATTGTGTCCCTCGTCTCCTATTACCATCCGCCTAGACGCACAGTTCGGGACCCCCTACCCGAGATCCGCCGGTTTTGACACCGACAATGTGTGTTGGAAGTGTTTCCAAGGTTGATGCATCACCATCACACGCTCCCTCTACCTTTGGGATTAGTGTTGAACCTAGATAAATGTTGTTTGCATTGGTGTCTGCGTTGAGCATGAACATGATTAGATCAAGTTTATTGCAATACAATTATTCATTTAAGTCAGAAAATACTGGTTATTCTATTTACATGAATAACACCTTATATGGTCATGCACCCAATGTGAATGGTTTATTGAATCTCGGTCGTAGTGATACACATGTTCATAACATTGATGCCAAAAGATGTAGAGTTGATGATGATAGTACCACTTTCTTATGGTACTGCCGCTTAGGTCATATTGGTGTAAAGCGCATGAAGAACCTCCATGCCGATGGACTTTTGGAGTCACTTGATTTTGAATCACTTGACACATGCGAACCATGCCTCATTGGCAAGATGACTAAAACCCCGTTTTTGGAACAATGGAACGGGCAAGTGACTTCTTGGGAATCATACACGCTGATGTGTGCGGTCCGATGAGTGTTAATGCGTGCAGTGGATATAGTTATTTTCTCACCTTCACCAATGAATTGAGTAGATACAAACATGTTTACTTAATGAAGCATAAGTCTGAAGCCTTTGAAAAGTTCAAGCAATTTCAGAGTGAAGTTGAGAATCATCATAACAAGAAGATCAAGTTCCTATGATATGATCAAGGCGAGAGTATTTGAGTTATGAGTTTGGCAATCACTTAATACAAGGTGGAATCGTTTCACAATTGACGCCACCTAGAACACCATAGTGTAATGGTGTGTCCAAACATCGTAATCGCACTCTATTGTATATGGTGCGATCTATGATGTCTCTTACCGACCTACCGCTATCGTTTTGGGGTTATGCATTAGAGACAACTACATTCACTTCAAATAGGGCACCATCTAAGTCTGTGGAGACGCCGCCGTATGAACTATAGTTTGGCAAGAAACCTAAGTTGTTGTTTCTTAAGGTTTGGGGCTGCATGCTTATGTCGATAGACTTCAGCCAAAAAAGCTCGAACCCAAAGCGGACAATTGTGTCTTCATAGAATACCCAAAGAAGACGATTGGGTATACCTTCTAGCTCAGATTTGAGGGCAAAGTGTTTGTCGCTAAGAACAGGTCCTTTCTCGAGAAAGAGTTTCTCTCGAAAGAATTGAGTGGGAGGAAGATAGAACTTGGTGCGGTTGCTGAACCTTTACTTCAACCAGAGAGTAGCGCATCACAGAAAGATGTTTTTGTGGCACCTACGTCAGTTGAAGAGAAAGCTAATGATGATGATCATGAAGCTTCAAATCAAGTTACTATCGAACCTAGTAGGTTGACAAGGGTGCGTACAACTTCTGAGTGATAACCCTGTCTTAAAAGTCATGTTGTTGGACAATGGTGAACCTACGAGCTATGGAGAAGCGATGGTGGGCCCGGATTCCAACAAATGTCTAGGAGCCATGAAATCCAAGATAGGATCCATGTATGAGAACAAAGTATGGACTTTGGTTGACTTTCCTGATGATCGGCAAGCCATTGCGAATAAATGGATCTTTAAGAAGTAGACAGACGTTGATGGTAATGTCACCATTTATGAAGCTCGGCTTGTCTCAAAGAAGTTTCCGACAAGTTCAAGGAGTTGACTATGATGAGACTCTCTCAATCATAGCGAAGCTAAAGTCTGTTAGAGTTATGTTAGCAGTTGCTCCATTTTCATTTACAAAATCTGGCAGATGGATGTCAAAACAAAGTTTCCTTGATGGCTTCCGTGAGGAAAGGCTGTATGTGATACAACCAGAAGGTTTTGTCAATCCTAAGGATGCTAAAAGGTATGATAGCTCCAACGATCCTTCTATGGACTGTAGCAAGCATCTCGGAGTTGGAACATATGCTTTGGTGAGGTGATCAAAGCTTTTGGGTTTATACAAAGTTTGCAAGAAACTTGTATTTACAAGAAAGTGAGTGAGAGCACTACAACATTTCTGATAAGTATATGTGGATGACATATTGTTGATCTGAAATGATGTAGAATTTCTGGAAAGCATAAAGGGTTGTTTGAATGGAGTATTTCAAAGGAAGACCTGAGTAAAACTGCTTACATATTGTGTATCAAGATCTATAGAGATAGATCAAGACGCCTGATAAGACTTTCACAGAGCACATACCTTGACATGATTTTGAAGGAGTTCAAAATGGATCAGTCAAAGAAGGAGTTCTTGCTTGAGTTGTAAGGTGTGAAGTTAAGACTTAAAGCTCGACCACAACAAAAGAAAGAGAAAGGATGAAGGTCGTACCCTATGCCTTATCCATAGGCTCTATATGATATGCCATGCTGTGTACCGCACCTGATATGCGCCTTGCCACGTGTCTGGAAAGGGGGTACAAGAGTGATCCAAGAGTGGATCATTAGACATCGGTCAAAATTGTCCTTAGAGTAATAAGGAAATGTTTCTCGGTTATGGAGGTGATAAAGAGTTCGGCATAAAGGGTTACATTAATGCAAGCTTTAGCACCTATCCGGATGACTCTGAGTAGAAAACCGGATACATATAGTGGAGCAACCATTTGGGATAGCTCCAAGTGGAGCGTGGAAGTAGCATCTACAATATGACCTAGAGATTTGCGAAGTACATACGGATCTGAATATTGCAGACCCGTTGACTAAACCTCTTGCACGAGCAAAACATGACCAGCACCAGAACACTATGGGTGTTTGATTCATCACAATGTAACTAGATTATTGACTCTAGTGCAAGTGGGAGACTGTTGGAAATATGCCCTAAAGGCAATAATAAAATGTTTATTATTATATTTCCTTGTTCATGATAATTGTCTATTATTCATGCTATAATTGTATTAACCGGAAACTGTAATACATGTGTGGATACATGGACCACAATATGTCCCTAGTGAGCCTCTAGTTGACTAGCTCATTGATCAATAGATGGTTGTGGTTTCCTGACCATGGACATTGATGTCATTGATAACGGGATCACATAATTAAGAGAATGATGTGATGGACAAGACCCAATCCTAAGCATAGCAAGAGATCGTGTAGTTCGTTTGCTAGAGCTTTTCTAATGTCGAGTATCATTTCCTTAGACCATGAGATTGTGCAACTCCCAGATACTGTAGGAATGCTTTGGGTGTATCAAACGTCACAACGTAACCGGGTGATTATAAAGGTGCACTACAGGTATCTCCGAAAGTGTTTGTTGGGTTGGTACGAATCGAGACTGGGATTTGTCACTCAGTATGACCGAGAGGTATCTCTTGTTGGGGAACGTAGTAATTTTAAAAAAATTCCTACGCACACGCAAGATCATGGTGATGATATAGCAACGAGAGGGGAGAGTGTTCGTCCACGTACCCTCGTAGACCATAAGCGGAAGCGTTAGCACAACGCGGTTGATGTAGTCGTACGTCTTCACGATCTGACCGATCCAAGCACCGAACGTACGGAGCCTCCGAGTTCAGCACACGTTCAGCTCGATGACGATCTCCGGCCTCCGATCCAGCCAAGCTCCGGAGATGAGTTCCGTCAGCACGACGGCGTGGTGACGATGATGATGTTCTACCGACGCAGGGCTTCGCCTAAACTCCGCGACGATATGACCGAGGTGGAATATGGTGGAAGGGGGCACCGCACACGGCTAAGGAACGATCCGTAGATCAACTTGTGTCCATGGGGTGCCCCCTACCCCCGTATATAAAGGAGTGGAGGAGGGGAGGGCCAGCCCTCTTCTATGGCGCGCCCTAGGGGAGTCCTACTCCCACCGGGAGTAGGATTCCCCCTTTCCTAGTCCAACTAGGAGTCCTTCCATGTATTAGGAGTAGGAGACAAGGAAGGGGAAGAGAGAAGGGAAGGAAGGAGGGGGTGTGGCCCCTCCCCCTAGTCCAATTCGGACTAGGCCATGGGGGGGGGGGCGCGGCCTGCCCTAGGCAGCCCCTCTCTCTTTCCCGCAGGGCCCAATAAGGCCCAATACTTCTCCCCGGCGAATTCCCGTAACTCTCCGGTACTCCAAAAAATACCCGAATCACTCGGAAACATTCCAAACTCCGAATATAGTCGTCCAATATATCGATCTTTACGTCTCGACCATTTCGAGACTCCTCGTCATGTCCCCGATCTCATCCGGGACTCCGAACTGCTTCGGTACATTAAAACTCATAAACTCATAATATAACTGTCATCGAAACCTTAAGCGTGCGGACCCTACGGGTTCGAGAACTATGTAGACATGACCTAGAACTATTCTCGGTCAATAACCAATAGCGGGACCTGGATGCCCATATTGGCTCCTACATATTCTATGAAGATCTTTATCGGTCAAACCGCATAACAACATATGTTGTTCCCTTTGTCATCGGTATGTTACTTGCCCGAGATTCGATCGTCGGTATCCAATACCTAGTTCAATCTCGTCACCGGCAAGTCTCTTTACTCGTTCTGTAATGCATCATCCCGTAACCAACTCATTGGTCACATTGCTTGCAAGGCTTATAATGATGTGCATTACCGAGAGGGCCCAGAGATACCTCTCCGACAATCGGAGTGACAAAACCTAATCTCGAAATACGCCAACTCAACATGTACCTTCGGAGACACCTGTAGTACTCCTTTATAATCACCCAGTTACGTTGTGACGTTTGGTAGTACCCAAAGTGTTCCTCCGGTAAACGGGAGTTGCATAATCTCATAGTTACAGGAACATGTATAAGTCATGAAGAAAGCAATAGCAACATACTAAACGATCAAGTGCTAAGCTAACGGAATGGGTCAAGTCAATCACATCATTCTCCTAATGATGTGATCCCGTTAATCAAATGACAACTCTTTTGTCCATGGCTAGGAAACATAACCATCTCTGATAAACGAGCTAGTCAAGTAGAGGCATACTAGTGACACTATGTTTGTCTATGTATTCACACATGTATTATGTTTCCGGTTAATACAATTCTAGCATGAATAATAAACATTTATCATGAAATAAGGAAATAAATAATAACTTTATTATTGCCTCTAGGGCATATTTCCTTCAGTCTCCCACTTGCACTAGAGTCAATAATCTAGTTCACATCGCCATGTGATTTAACACCAATATTCATATCTGTATATGATTAACACCCATAGTTCACATCATCATGTGACCAACACCCAAAGGGTTTACTAGAGTCAATAATCTAGTTCACATCGCTATGTGATTAACACCCAAAGAGTACTAAGGTGTGATCATGTTTTGCTCGTGAGAGAAGCTTAGTCAACGGGTCTGTCACATTCAGAGCCGTATGTATTTTGCAAATATTCTATGTCTACAATGCCCTGCATGGAGCTACTCTAGCTAATCGCTCCCACTTTCAATATGTATCCAGATTGAGACTTAGAGTCATCTGGATCGGTGTGAAAACTTGCACCGAGGTAACTTTTACGACGGGCTCTTTTATCACCTCCATAATCGAGAAATATTTCCTTAGTCCTCACTAAGGATATTCTTGACCAATGTCCAGTGATCTACTCCTAGATCACTATTGTACTCCCTTGTCAAATACAGAGCAAGGTATACAATAGGTCTGGTACATAGCATAACATACTTTATAGAACCTATGACTGAGGCATAGGGAATGACTTTTCATTCTCTTTCTATTTTCTGCTGTGGTCGGGATTTGAGTCTTACTCAATTTCATACCTTTGCAACACCGGCAAGAACTCTTTCTTTGACTGTTCCATTTTGAACTACTTCAAAATCTTGTCAAGGTATGTACTCATTGAAAATCTTATCAAGCATCTTGATCTATCTCAATAGATCTTGATGCTCAATATGTAAGCAGCTTCACCGAGGTCTTGCTTTGAAAAACTCTTTTCAAAACACTCCTTTAAGCTTTGCAGAATAATTCTACATTATTTCCGATCAACAATATGTCATTCACATATACTTATCAGAAATGTTGTAGTGCTCCCACTCACTTTCTTGTAAATACAGGCTTCTCCAAAAGTCTGTATAAAATCATATGCTTTGATCAACTCATCAAAGCGTATATTCCAACACCGAGATGCTTGCACCAGTCCATAGATGGATCGCTGGAGCTTGCACACTTTGTTAACATCTTTAGGATTGACAAAACCTTCTGGTTGCATCATATACAACTCTTCTTTAATAAATTCATTAAGGAATGCAGTTTTGACATCCATTTGCCAGATTTCATAAAATGTGGCAATTGCTAACATGATTCAGACAGACTTAAGCATCGATACGAGTGAGAAAATCTCATCGTATTCAACCCCTTGAACTTGTTGAAAACCTTTTGCAACAAGTCGAGCTTAGTGGATAGTAACACTACTATCAGTGTCCGTCTTCCTCTTGAAGATCCATTTATTTAACTTGGCTTGCTGATCATCGAGAAAGTCAATCAAAATCCATACTTTGTTCTCATACATGGATCATATCTCAGATTTTATGGCCTCAAGCCATTTCGCGGAATCTGGGCTCATCATCGCTTCCTCATAGTTCGTAGGTTCATCATGGTCTAGTAACATGACTTCCAGAACAGTATTACCGTACCACTCTGGTGCGGACCGTACTCTGGAAGACCTACGAGGTTCTATAGTAACTTGATCTGAAGTTTCATGATCATCATCATTAGCTTCCTCACTAATTGGTGTAGGAATCACTGGAACTGATTTCAGTGATGAACTATTTTCCAATTCGGGAGAAGGTACAAATTACCTTATCAAGCTCTACTTTCCTCCCACTCACTTCTTTCGAGAGAAACTCCTTCTCTAGAAAGGATCCATTTTAGCAACGAATATCTTGCCTTCGGATCTGTGATAGAAGGTGTACCCAACAGTTTCATTTGGGTATTCTATGAAGACGCACTTCTCCAATTTGGGTTTGAGCTTATCAGGATGAAACTTTTTCACATAAGCATCGCAGCCCCAAACTTTAAGAAACGACAACTTGGGTTTCTTGCTAAACCACAGTTCATATGGTGTCGTCTCAACGGATTTAGATGGTGCCCTTTTAACGTGAATGCAGCTGTCTCTAATGCATAACCCCAAAACGACAATGGTAAATCAATAAGAGACATCATAGATCGCACCATATCCAATAAAGTGCGGTTACGATGTTCGGACACACCATAACGTTGTGGTGTTCCAGGTGGCGTGAGCTGTGAAACTATTCCACATTGTTTTAATTGAAGACCAAAGTCGTAACTCAAATATTCGTCTCCGCGATCAGATCGCAGAAACTTTATTTTCTTGTTACGATGATTTTTCCACTTCATTCTGAAATTCTTTGAACCTTTCAACTATTTCAGGCTTATGTTTCATCAAGTAGATATACCCATATCTGCTCAAATCATCTTGTGAAGGTCAAAAAATAACGATACTTGCCACGAGCATCAACACTCATTGGATTGCATACATCGGTATGTATTATTTTCAATAAGTCAGTAGCTTGTTCCATTGTTCCGGAGAACGGAGTTTTAGTCATCTTGCCCAAAAGGCACGGTTCGCAAGCATCAAATGATTCATAACCAAGTGATTCCGAAAATCCATCTTTATGGAGTTTCTTCATGCGCTTTACACCGATATGACCCAAACGGCAGTGCCACAAATAAGTTGCACTATCATTATTAACTTTGCATCTTTTGGCATCAATATTATGAATATGTGTATCACTACGATCGAGATCCAACAAACTATTTTCATTGGGTGTATGACCATTGAAGGTTTTATTCATGTAAACAGAACAACAATTATTCTCTGACTTTAAATGAATAACCGTATTGCAATAAACATGATCAAATCATATTCATGCTCAACGCAAACGCCAAATAACATTTATTTAGGTTTAACACTAATCCCGAAAGTATAGGGAGTGTGCGATGATGATCATATCAATCTTGGAACTACTTCCAACACTCATCGTCACTTCCCCTTCAACTAGTCTCTGTTTATTCTGTAACTCCTGTTTCGAGTTACTAATCTTAGCAACCGAACAAGTATCAAATACTCAGGGGCTACTATAAACACTAGTAAGGCACACATCAATAACCTGTATATCAAATATACCCTTGTTCACTTTGCCATCCTTCTTATCCACCAAATATTCAGGGCATTTCCGCTTCCAGTGACCATTTCCTTTGCAGTGTAAGCACTCAGTTTCAGGCTTTGGTCCAGCTTTGGGCTTCTTCGCGGGAGTGACAACTTGCTTGTCTTTCCACTTGAAGTTCCCTTTCTTTCCCTTTGCCCTTCTCTTGAAACTAGTGGTCTTGTCAATCATCAACACTTGATGCTCTTTCTTGATTTCTACCTTCGTCGATTTCAACATCACGAAGAGCTCAGGAATCGTTTTCGTCATCCCTTGCATACTATAGTTCATCACGAAGTTCTAGTAACTTAGTGATGGTGACTAGAGAATTCTGTCAATCACTATCTTATCTGGAAGATTAACTCCCACTTGATTCAAGAGATTGAAGTACCCAGACAATCTGAGCACATGCTCACTAGTTGAGCGATTCTCCTCCATCTTTTAGCTATAGAACTTGTTGGAGACTTCATATCTCTCAACTCGGGTATTTGCTTGAAATATTAACTTCAATTCCTGGAACATCTCATATGGTCCATGACGTTCAAAACGTCTTTGAAGTCCCGATTCTAAGCCGTTAAGCATGGTGCACTAAACTATCAAGTAGTCATCATATTGAGCTAGCCAAACGTTCATAACGTCTGCATCTGCTCCTGCAATAGGTTTGTCACCCAGCGGTGCATCAAGGACATAATTCTTCTGTGCAGCAATGAGGATAAACCTCAGATCACGGATCCAATCCGCATCATTGCTACTAACATTTTTCAACACAATTTTCTCTAGGAACATATCAAAATAAACATATGAAAGCAACAACGCGAGCTATTGATCTACAACATAATTTGCAAAATACTACCAGGACTAAGTTCATGATAAATTTAAGTTCAATTAATCATATTACTTAAGAACTCCCACTTAGACAGACATCTCTCTAGTCATCTAAGTGATCACGTGATCCAAATCAACTAAACCATGTCCGATCATCACGTGAGATGGAGTAGTTTTCAATGGTGAACATCACTATGTTGATCATATCTACTATATGATTCACGCTCGACCTTTCGGTCTCCGTGTTCCGAGGCCATATCTGTATATGCTAGGCTCGTCAAGTTTAACCTGAGTATTCCGCGTGTGCAACTGTTTTGCACCCGTTGTATTTGAACGTAGAGCCTATCACACCCGATCATCACGTGTTGTCTCAGCACGAAGAACTTTCGCAACGGTGCATACTCAGGGAGAACACTTCTTGATAATTAGTGAGAGATCATCTTAAAATGCTACCGTAAAACAAAGCAAGATAAGATGCATAAAGGATAAACATCACATGCAATCAAAATATGTGACATGATATGGCCATGATCATCTTGCGCCTTTGATCTCCATCTCCAAAGTACTGTCATGATCTCTATCGTCACCGGCATGACACCATGATCTTCATCATCTTGATCTATATCAATGTGTCGTCACATGGTCGTCTCACCAACTATTGCTCTTGCAACTATTGCTATCGCATAGCGATAAAGTAAAGCAATTATTTGGCACTTGCATCTTATGCAACAAAGAGACAACCATAGGGCTTCTGCCAGTTGCCGATAACTTCAACAAAACATGATCATCTCATACAACAACTTATATCTCATCACGTCTTGACCATATCACATCACAACATGCCCTGCAAAAACAAGTTAGACGTCCTCTACTTTGTTGTTGCAAATTTTACGTGGCTGCTACGGGCTGAGCAAGAACCGTTCTCATCTACGCATCAAAACCACAACGATAGTTTGTCAAATAGACTCCGTTTTAACCTTCGCAAGGACCGGGCGTAGCCACACTCAGTTCAACTAAAGTTGGAGAAACTGACACCCGCCAGCCACCTGTGTGCAAAGCACGGCGGTAGAACCAGTCTCGCGTAAGCGTACGCGTAATGTCGGTCCGGGCCGCTTCATCCAACAATACCGCCGAACCAAAGTATGACATGCTGGTAGGCAGTATGACTTATATCGTCCACAACTCACTTGTGTTCTACTCGTGCATATAACATCAATGCATAAAACCTAGGCTCGGATGCCACTGTTGGGGAACGTAGTAATTTCAAAAAAATTCCTACGCACACGCAAGATCATGGTGATGATATAGCAATGAGAGGGGAGAGTGTTCGTCCACGTAACCTCGTAGACCGTAAGCGGAAGCGTTAGCACAACGCGGTTGATGTAGTCGTATGTCTTCACGATCCGACCAATCCAAGCACCGAACGTACGGAGCCTCCGAGTTCAGCACACGTTCAGCTCGATGACGATCTCCGGCCTCCGATCCAGCCGAGCTCCGGAGATGAGTTCCGTCAGCACGACGGCGTGGTGAAGATGATGATGTTCTACCGACGCAGGGCTTCGCCTAAACTCCGCGACGATATGACCGAGGTGGAATATGGTGGAAGGGGGCACCGCACACGGCTAAGGAACGATCGTAGATCAACTTGTGTCCATGGGGTGCCCCCTACCCCCGTATATAAAGGAGTGGAGGAGGGGAGGGCCAGCCCTCTTCTATGGCGCGCCCTAGGGGAGTCCTACTCCCACCGGGAGTAGGATTCCCCCTTTCCTAGTCCAACTAGGAGTCCTTCCATGTATTAGGAGTAGGAGACAAGGAAGGGGAAGAGAGAAGGGAAGGAAGGAGGGGGTGCGGCCCCTCCCCCTAGTCCAATTCGGACTAGGCCATGGGGGGGCGCGCGGCCTGCCCTAGGCAGCCCCTCTCTCTTTCCCGCAGGGCCCAATAAGGCCCAATACTTCTCCCCGGCGAATTCCCGTAACTCTCCGGTACTCCGAAAAATACCCGAATCACTCGGAACCTTTCCGAACTCCGAATATAGTCGTCCAATATATCGATCTTTACGTCTCGACCATTTCGAGACTCCTCGTCATGTCCCCGATCTCATCCGGGACTCCGAACTCCTTCGGTACATCAAAACTCATAAACTCATAATATAACTGTCATCGAAACCTTAAGCGTGCGGACCCTACGGGTTCGAGAACTATGTAGACATGACCTAGAACTATTCTCGGTCAATAACCAATAGCGGGACCTGGATGCCCATATTGGCTCCTACATATTCTACGAAGATCTTTATCGGTCAAACCGCATAACAACATACGTTGTTCCCTTTGTCATCGGTATGTTACTTGCCCGAGATTCGATCGTCGGTATCCAATACCTAGTTCAATCTCGTCACCGGCAAGTCTCTTTACTCGTTCTGTAATGCATCATCCCGTAACCAACTCATTGGTCACATTGCTTGCAAGGCTTATAATGATGTGCATTACCGAGAGGGCCCAGAGATACCTCTCCGACAATCGGAGTGACAAAACCTAATCTCGAAATACGCCAACTCAACATGTACCTTCGGAGACACCTGTAGTACTCCTTTATAATCACCCAGTTACGTTGTGACGTTTGGTAGTACCCAAAGTGTTCCTCCGGTAAACGGGAGTTGCATAATCTCATAGTTACAGGAACATGTATAAGTCATGAAGAAAGCAATAGCAACATACTAAACGATCAAGTGCTAAGCTAACGGAATGGGTCAAGTCAATCACATCATTCTCCTAATGATGTGATCCCGTTAATCAAATGACAACTCTTTTGTCCATGGCTAGAAAACATAACCATCTCTGATAAACGAGCTAGTCAAGTAGAGGCATACTAGTGACACTATGTTTGTCTATGTATTCACACATGTATTATGTTTCCGGTTAATACAATTCTAGCATGAATAATAAACATTTATCATGAAATAAGGAAATAAATAATAACTTTATTATTGCCTCTAGGGCATATTTCCTTCATCTTTGGGCCCACTCGGTAATAAATCATAATAATGAGATCAGTGTGACTAAGGAGTTAGTCACGGGATCATGTGTTACAGAACGAGTAAAGAAACTTGCCGGTAACAAGATTGAACGAGGTACGGGGATATCGACGATCAAATCTCGGGCAAGTAACATACCAATGGATAAAGGGAATTGTATACGGGATTGATTGAATCCCCGACATCGTGGCTCATCCGATAAGATCATCGTGGAACATGTGTGAGCCGATATGCGTATCCAGATCCCGCTATTGGTTATTGGCCGGAGAGGTATCTCAGTCATGTCTGCATGGTTCCCAAACCCGTAGGGTCTACACACTTAAGGTTCAGTGATGCTAGAGTTGTAATGGGAATAGTATGTGGTTACCGAAGGTTTTTAGGAGTCTCGGATGAGATCGCGGATGTGACGTGGAACTCCGGAATGGTCCGGAGGTGAAGATCGATATATTGGACGAAGGGTATTGGAGTCCAGAAGTGTTCCAGGGGTACCAGGCTATGGCCAGCATGACCGAAAAGGTGTTTCGGGGGCCCCGACAAGTGTTGCAGGGCCTCATGGGCCAAGGGGAGGGGGCAAACCAGCCCACTAAGGGGTTGTGCGCCCCCACACCCTTTCCCACATTGCTTGGGGAGGTGGGGCACCTCCACCAGGCTTGGGAGGCAATCCTCCACCTGCTTGGCTTGGGGGGCAAGTCTCCCTAGGATTTCCCTAGGGAGATCCAATCTGCCTTAGCCCCCCCCCCCTCGAGGGGAAACCTTAGGGCGCCTCCTCCTCCCCCTTCCCCCTATATATAGTGAGGGAGAGAGAGGGCAGCCGCACCCTGACACGCCTTGGCGCTGCCCTTCCTCCCTTTCCTACACCTCCTCCGTAGTGCTTAGCGAAGCTCTGCCAGAAAACCACGAGCTCCACCACCACGCCGTCGTGCTACCAGAGTTCTCCCTCAACTTATACTCTCTCCTTGCTGGATCAAGAAGGAGGAGACATCCCCGGGCTGTATGTGTGTTGAACGCGGAGGCGCCATCCGTTCGGCGCTTGGATCGGATCTTCCGCTATTTGAATCACCGCAAGTACGACTCCATCAATCGCGTTCTTGTAACACTTCCGCTTTGCGATCTTCAAGGGTATGAAGATGCACTCCCTCTCTTTCGTTACTAGCATCTCCTATATTGATCTTGGTGACACGTACGAAAATTTTGAATTATTACTACGTTCCCCAACAATATTTCCCTCCGTTATGAAACCAAGGTATCAATCAAGTACGAGGATCCGCCAAACTATGTAAGCATTACCTTCACAGAAATAACTAAAACTTGCAACCCAACGCGTAAGAGGGGTTGCCAATCCTTCCTCGGTATTGATATGGATTAAATAGTATAAGATTGGATAAATAGATCCGATGAAAACACAAGATAAAATAAATAAAGAAAAAGTACAACAAGGTATTTTTGGCTTTTTGGATAAATAAATCTGAAGCAATATGATAGAAAATATACCCGGTGTCCGTAGATTTCACTAGAGGCTTCTCTCGAGAAAATAGCATACGGTAGGTAAACAAATTACTATTGGGCAACTGATAGAAGAGCAAATAATTATGACGATATCCAAGGCAATGATCATGTATAAAGGCATCACGTCCAAGATTAGTAGACCGAAACGATTCTACATCTACTACTATTACTCCACACATCGACCGCTATCCAGCATGAATCTCGTGTATTAAGTTCATGAAGAAACAGAGTAATGCAATAAGAACGATGACATGGTGTAGACAAGATCTATTCATATAGGTATACACCCCATCTTTTTATCCTTAATGGCAACGATACATGCGTGTCATGTCTCTTTCTGCCACTGAGATTGAGCACCACAAGATCGAACCCGTCACAAAGCACCTCTTTCCATGGCAAGAAAAGTCAATCTAGTTGGTCAAACCAAACCAAAGTTTCGGAGAAGAAATACAAGGCTATAACAATCATGCATTAAGATTTCAACAAAGACTCAAATAATACTCATAGATAGATCTGATCATAAACTCACAATTCATCGGATCCCAACAAACACACCGCAAAAAAGGTTACATCAAATAGATCTCCGAGGAGAACACTGTATTGAAGATAAAAAAGAGAGAAGAAACCGTCTAGGTACTGCCTGCGGACCCATAGGTCCGTGGTAAACTACTCACGCATCATCGGAGGAGCACCAATGAGGATGATGGACCCCTCCGTGATCATTTCCCCCTCCGGCAAGGTGCCGGAAAAGGGCTCAAAAAGTTTTCAACGCTACGATGGAAGAAAAATTTAGTAAACTTGATGATATGTCTAGGAGTATGGATAGAATCGTTCATGATATGGAAAATCTTAAATCTAATTTTTTGCCACCCAAGCTTGATATTAAATGAATCAATTAAAGCTCTCTATGTCTCAAATCGAAGCAATGTTGTGTAGATCATCCAGTCAGCACAGACTCAACCGTGACTTCACCACGAGAACCACCCACGTGTGCTTTATTGCATAGTGGAGACTGAATCGCTGGAAACGGTCGAATCGAGTGTTCCTAGCGATGCAGAATCAAAGGTGCTTTAAGTTCCGTACGGGTTAACTTTTTGATGTGACCCGAACAAACAAACATGCCAAAAACATCCTGTGCGGGCGTGGCTAGGCCTAATGCAGGCTACCAAGCGCGTCCGAGATGACCCAAGAGATGTTGTGCTCTTGGTTCTGGAGATGAACAAAGACAAACTTTTCATCCTGCAAGACACCGAAAGGGTGTTAGAATCGATTTTTTTAATGAAGACATAGTATTGAGATTTTGTAGAAAAAGAATAATATTTTATTGTTTCCCCGATGCAGGGTTCATGGGCTGTTTTATATACAGATACAAAACCAGAGATACAGACTGTGCAAATCTGGTCACATCAGAGGCAGGCCCGTCATAAGTTAGCTATCCTGCCAACTTTGCGTGGGTTAGTTTCAAAGATCCCCACCATTTAGCATTCACATATAAAGAAATTTGACTATTGAACGTGCGCAGGGTCAAACATTGAGCCAAGGACAAGGACCGGGCGACCGCCATGAAAGGAGACGCGGGTCGTGCGTGCTTCAAAAGGGGAGATGCCAATGGCTAATGCCATGCCATTCTCATTCTCGTCACCATCAAACACGATCCGAAATTTCTTCTTCCAGCAGGCAAGAAACATTAGAATACCATGGTCAAATAATGGCGCTACGGTCCAGGATTAGCCAGGAACTTGTCTATCCTTTCAACTGCTGTATCTCATGGCTGTCGCCGTCGATCATAGAAATATGGGGTGGAGCGTCGCCGTCAATTTGGTACGGAAGGAGGCTACATGGATACGTACATGCATACATACACGAGGGGAAAAGAAAAGAAAAGAAATATATGTCATCCATTATCTGCCGCGTCTGCGTCTACCCGGATTTGATGCGCATCCAAGGCTCACAACTGTAGCCTACCGGGCATCGTCCTTTCTGGCCTTGTGGGGTTAAAGTAGACGGCTGGTAGTGTATGGGTACCCTAACCTAGTGATTAGTTTAGCGTGTCCTAGCTTGGTTTTCCTCCACCTACGCTAGGAAGCCTAACCGGGGCACCTTTTCCCTCCAAATACTCGTCGTCTTTTCTGAATTCTCCAATATGATAAGTTGATAGTTATTAAGCTGGTCATAGTGGGAGTAACATAGGTAGTAACATAGGTAGTAACATAGATGCCATATAAGCAAAAATGTTGATGTGGCAAGTAGTTAATGAGGAGAGAGGCAAAGAGTAACCTAATATGTTACCATCACATAGCACTTTTCAATGCAAAATGAGTCTACAAGACAATAAATAAACATGTGTATGTTACTACATATATGACACTTCCCACTATAAGGGTAGTAACATAGAGTAGTAACGTATGAATGTTACTACTCTAAGTTACTCCCCACTATGACCAGCCTTAGGGAGCGAGAAGTTGATAGTACTTAGGGGGGGCTGTTAATAAATAAACTAAGCAGCAACTTGTCTATCCTAGAGCTCCTGCTAAGCGCTGTCAAACTCACGCACGGAACGTTCTTAAATCTGGCATCTGGCAGTGAGCGCTTGGACTTGGAGGGAGCGTTTGACCGCGTTCACTGCTCCAGTCTAGTCCCCCTCCCCCGCCTTCGAGCGCACGCTGCCAACGGAAAGAAAAGTCACTCGCGTCGCGCAGGCGGAAAAAGCAGCCAGCAGCAGCGGAGGCGCAAAAAGCGAAAACCACCCTCACCGCAGCAGCTCGGCTAGCCTCCAGGTCCAGGCCACCACGGCGAAAGGTGGAGGGAGGAGAGGGAAAACAAAGGGGACACAACCAAATTCGCAGCGCCGGCTCCCCCAAAACCTAGCCCCCTCCCCTCTCCCCGGCGTCGTCCCATGTGCCCCGTGTCGCCGGCGCCCCGGCGCCAGCAGTAGATCGCCGCGCCGGGGATGGCGCGGCCCGGGCACGCCATGCGCCGCTCCGGCCGAGGTCAGTCTGCCAGCCTCCCTCGATCTGAGCCCACTCCAAGGTTGCGTCGGAGCACCGGAACCTCGATGCCTTGTTTGCTTTGCTTTGCTTGGGGTAGGGAATTCGGGCCGTGGCGCGATTATTTAGGGGGAGCGCCTTGAGGTTTAGCGCCGGAGGACTCTGTCTCCGTGCTTTGTTGAGGTGACGGCGAGGTTTTTGGGCGGAGGGGGCGGGTGCGTGGGACGCCCAATTCAGTGCTCCTGGCGGCGGCTGTTCTGGGATCTTAGTTTCCGCGCTTGTTTGGTAGCTCAATCTGCAGCTCCATTGGGAGTCGTGGGAATGGCGGACTCAGAGCTCACTTCGGCATCATGTGTAGGTCACTGGAGTGGAGTCAATCGAATTCAGGAATGCTTCCAGAGCTTAGATTGGCTGATGCCATGAACCCGTGCCTTGGATGGAACATTTGCCGGTTCTCTCTACTTGGAGACCCGCTACACTGCCTTTTCTGCCCCTTCTGTGTCAAAGGCTCTGCTTCTGTAGATAGATTCATTGGTACAGAGAAGAACTATTTACTATTTTAAGGAATGCTTTGTAGGAAACCATCGATTTGGTATATACACAAGTGTGTCTGTTCTGTATTTTTGATTTTTTTAAATGAATTTGTTGTATCCTCATTTCTCATCGATCTAGCTAATTTGTGTTACCAATAGATGGGTTTATGATCTTGAATAACATTTGGACCTGTCTAGTTTGATCTCTGCGCCTTGTTTCTACTGGGATGTTCGCACTAAATTCTGTAGATATGAGTGGATATCAGTTAGTTGCATCTGTTTCTGTGCAATTTGCAACATGCCCTTGTCTTAAGATGATGCTGACTGGTTGACTGTACTGTTTCTTGGCAGGACTGTTTGAAGATGCTCCAAGGAAGCTTTCATTTAATTTGTTGGTTGTTATATTGGCTCTGGAATTTATCAGTGAGACCAATTTGATTGCCAAAACATTGGCCCTAAAGGCTGACACTCCTGCTATGCCTCCTTCACAAGGATGGAGTCCAGTTCGGACCACGTTGTCCCGAACCAAAGTTGGCACAAGTGTTGCAATGCATCAGCATAGGCAAAAGAAGCTACATTCATCGCCATCTGCTCTGTCATCTGTGCACCCTCCTATTTCCGCACCGAGTTATAGCTCCATCTCTGGTGCTTCTGACCTCTCCTTGTATTCCTCGGACCTGTTCGATCCTTCGCTGCAGCATAACAGGCGCTTACCGGAAGATGTTACTGCTCATGAAAATGCTGCACCCCCTGATACAGCTTTGAATACTAGTGCAGCTCCTTCTGGATTAGTACAGCCTCCAATATCTCCACACGATGGTAAGTTCTCCTAGAGCCTGAAATAATTTAATTCCAAATGATTTCATTACGTCAAACATGACTCCAAATTATATAAAAGAAATGCTTGTGTATTTTAATCTAATCCTCGTGTGGGGAAATAGCACCTCATGACTGATCATAGTACCAGTTGTTTTAAAATTATATAAGTTTGTTGGCTTTTGCTAATTCAAGCATTATGGTTTGGTCCATCAATTTGGAATGGTACTGATGAAATGAACTTTAGGATTGCTAGCAGTTTCATAGATAATGAACAGTGATGGATTAACATTGACATCAATCATAGATACTTATGGTTTGTAGTACATCTTGATATTTGCTCTAGATACACTGTCAAACAGTCGATTCTGTTTTAATTCACTCTCTGTTTTACTAGGCTGCTGTGCTCCAAACATGGTACAAAGACGAGGGAGCCAGGACTGCCATTGTGTTTACCCAGTTAGAGTTGAGCTCTTCCTTCACAATGTTTCCTTGAATTCAAATTGGAGCAACGAATTTCTCGAGGAGCTCGCGTCGCAGCTCAGCTTGCGGGTTACGCAGTTTGAGATTGTAAATTTTTATGTTGTTGGAACTTCTGGGCTAAATATGACAATGGACATAGCTCCCCACACTGGAAATAGCTTCTCATCTGATCAAGTTACTGCAATGAATTATTCTCTTAGCTCGCATACAGTTCGGATCAATCCGGTGCTGGTCGGGGACTACAATCTTATTAATTTAACGTGGTTCAGGCCATTGGGTCCAGCTCCTGGTAATCCTTTGTCATCTTGACCTTCTTTTACATGTTACAGTGATGGTACATCTTTAGTGTCCACGGTAGAGAAAACTAGAATGCACTTCATTTTTAATTATTTTTGTCTGTATTGTGTAGTTTGGTTGGGAGTTTGAAGAATATTTGCAGCTCATGATTTTGATGATAGTAGTTATGTCCAATTACCTATGGTGTGAACTGTGAACTACTCCCTCCGTTCCAGATAATTGAAGTTCTAGGATTTTCCTAAGTTAAACTTTTTAAAATTTGACCAAATATATATAAAAATCCATAAAGATGCATGATATCAAATATATATAATATGAAAATTCATATCATAATGAAACTAATGAAGTTGATTTGGTTTTGTAGATGCTGATATGTTTTTGTATAGACTTTTTAAAACTCAATGAAGTTTGACTTATGACAATTCTAGAACTTCAATTATTTTGAAACGGAGGGAGTACCAACTTGTTAAAGTAGGAACCTTTTTGACTGATGTGTCAAAGTACTACCTATGTTTCCGGAAACAAGCCAATTTGATCAAAATTGTTGTACCATTTGCTTTACAAATCTGCAATGCCCAATCTACTGTCTTCCAAATTACCATGGTTAACTCTAGCCATTTCTCCCACCCTCCCACCTTGTTATTTCTGTTTGCAATATTAACAAAGGGTTTTGGTTATTTCTGTTTGCAATATTAACAAAGGTTTTTGGTTATTTCTGTTTGCAATATTAATGAAGGGTTTTGGTTACTTGTATCTATAGTACTCCCTCTGTCCCATAATATAAAAACGTTTTTGACACTACACTAGTGTCAAAAACGCTCTTATATTATGGGACGGAGGAAGTACAATTCTAGGTGTGCATTATTTGGTAAAAAGTGCCAAGTCTGTATAAAAGGATGGATTATTTAAATATAAAAAGATAGTGTAGATAGGTGCTAGATATTCAACTTCTACCATGCCACTGAATTTTAATGCCCAACTCATTCGGTCCAGAAAGGAGAGAAAGGGAAAGCAAACATGCCGCCTGTATATAACCTGGGGAGCCGCATTACACAATTAGCCACAGAGGGCACATGTAGATTACATATTGCTTTGCCTTTTAAAGAACTGGTTTAAAATCTTTACATATTTTTCTGTGTCTGCTTAAAATCTTCAGATTACGGGTATTCCATCTGCAGAACGTGCCCTTTCTTTTGGTGTCTGTGTCTTATTTACTATTAGTCCCTCTTTAAAATTAAATTTCTCTCCTAACAGTGTTCTGTCTTCTCTTTCATCTTTTAGCTCCAGCATTCATGATATCACCTAAGGCATCTCCATCTACATCATCTGCCTTACCAAAAACGAGTGAGCACACCAGCAGTAGCAAGCACTTGAGCCTGGTCACTGTCATTTGCATATGTATTGGTGCTCTAATTGGTGTCCTGGTGATTGTTCTATTTATTTGCTTCTGCACATTTAGGAAAGGAAAGAAGAAGGCGCCTCCTGTTGAAACATGTATGTGTCGAGTTATCTAGTCCTTCCTTTATTCTTTGCATTTAAAAAAAGTTTTATCTATTTTATTTTACGTGATGTGATTAGATTATTTAAACTATGCTTTATGCAACAACTCCCCAATTTTTGCATTATTGTCCATGCTCATCGTTTTGACTTGTGTGCGTAGTTTTCCCCTTATTGAGATATGTATATGAAGTTATCATGTCTAATACTAGAGGCTATTGCTTGAATGCTACACTGATCTTTAGTTGAAGCATCAGTATTGTCGATGGTAGAGATATTTTGTCTCTGGTTTGCTGGTGGACAACAACCATGATATTGGAACCCAAGCTATATGTAGGCTGGTACAAGAAAACCAGCTATGGTAGTTGATTGGCTGTCACTGATTAGTAGGCTGGAACAAGAAAACCAGCTATGGTAGTTGATTGGCTGTCACTGACTAGTAGGTACAGCCTTCAAATAACGGTTGTATGATACATGGAACTCACTCTTGGCCCAAAACTCACCCCTGTCCATCCTATTTTGCATTAACAGGAAGTGAACAGATGCTACTCTAGGTCCCTATACTTGTTTCGAGGGGTCAAATAATCTCCTAGTCTCTCGACCTGTATATCTAAGTCCCTGAACATGTTTAAGTCGATGTAGAGCAATTAGGTCCCAGATATACCAATGTGGTGGCACTTCCCTCTCTATGGAAGGGGGGACAAACATTATCGTGGATCTCAAGATCTAAGCTACCTTCACTGCTAATTTCATTCAGGCACAGGCAAGGGCTGCTGTCACTATCACTCCTCCTGATCGCCCTTGTCATAAGATCTTAGAAGAGTTTGGTGTGTCGGTGAATAATAATCAATCTACCATATCAGCACTCTAGTTCTGCATGGTACGTTTGGGGCCTAACCAACCAACTTAAACACGTTCAAGAACTTAGAGATGCAATTTGGGAGTTTAGAGACATATGATGCATTTAGTCTGTCTAGAGAAATTCCCGACTTGTGTCAAGATATGCCTAGGCGACCAGACTAAGTCATTTGTAAATTGTTACTATTACTGGATCAAATCACAGCATATTGGATCACGGCAGTGAAAGCATTGCAGAGTAGCATTGGGAGGATACTTTGAGATTCGGTTTCACTTGTGCAAGTGCAATACATTTGAACTAAGGTCTTCATGGCTTGTCATGTTAAGAGAAATGCATCTTCCTTACTTTCTTTTAGGGTGTCTTACATTTTTGTGTACTGTGAAAGGTGATAATGTATTTCTGTTTGTAGTTGTGTGAAAATTATTACTCCCTCCGTCCCATAATATAAGACCGTTTTTGACACAACAACAGCAACAAAGCCTTTAGTCCCAAACAAGTTGGGGTAGGCTAGAGGTGAAACCGATAAGATCTCGCGACCAACTCATGGCTATGGCACATGGATAGCAAGCTTCCACGCACCCCTGTCCATAGCTAGTTCTTTGCCTCTTTGGTGATACTCCAATCCTATGTTTTTAAGGCGTCCGTAAGGTGACGCCTAGGCGTCGAGGCGCCCCCCAGCGCTTTGCGCTTTAGGCGCCTAGGCGTCGAAGCGCCCCCCCAGCGCCTTAAAGCAAAGCGTCGCCTTAAAAACATAGCTCCAATCCTTCAGATCTCTCTTAATATGCCCAAACCATCTTAGACGATGTTGGACAAACTTCTCTTCAATTGGTGCTACCCCAACTCTATCTCGTATATCATCATTCCGGACTCGATCCTTCCTCGTGTTGCCACATATCCATCTCAACATACGCATCTCCGCCACACCTAACTGTTGAACATGTCACCTCGTAGTCGGCCAACACTCAGCGCCATACAACATTGCGGGTTGAACCGCCGTCCTGTAGAACTTGCGTTTTAGCTTTTGTGGCACTCTCTTGTCGCAGAGAATGCGAGAAGCTTGGCGCCACTTCATCCATTCGGCTTTGATTTGATGGTTCACATCTTCATCAATATCCCCATCCTCCTGCAACACTGACCCCAAATATCGAAAGGTTTCCTTCCGAGGCACCACCTGCCCATCAAGGCTAACCTCCTCCTCGTACCTAGTAGTACTGAAACCGCACATCATGTACTTGGTTTTAGTTCTACTAAGCCTAAAACCTTTCGATTCCAAGGTTTGTCTCCATAACTAACATCCTATTTACCCCCAACCGAATATCGTCAACTAGCACCACATCATCCGCAAAGAGCATACACCATGGGATATCTCCTTGTATGTCCCTTGTGACCTCTGTTAAGCTTCATGCACTAGCCAATGCAACCAAAAGTCCGAACTGATGGAAAGGGCTAGTGCAATCCACATATACTGTAACACCCCCTCTCACGTGTGACGGGGAAGATGTTATGACCGGCCTGACTTACGACCGTAGAAGGCCCATCGGGTAATCTTAGCCCACAAGTTATCTTAGGTTAATTCGTATGCAAGTTATCTAGGTTATAAATATATGTTGTAAGACTCTGTTTCGGATTAAGCAATAAGAATATTATTATTCTTGTTGCCCGGCTCCCAGAGGAGCCGGAACCCCTAGCCGCCTCCAACCCTAGCCGCCGCCGCCATCTCCCTCCGACGCGACGGCGCCCAGCCGCCGGCGCGCCCGCTCATCGCCGTGCCCTGTTCCTTCCTTCCCCTACAACCTTCGGAGCAGGTCCGGTAGGACCCCTGGTCCTACCAATTTGGTATCCAGAGACTCGGGTTCGACCATGTCTTCTCCATCACCCACGCCGCCGCTGCCCTCCAGCACCACTGCCTCGCTGTTCGTCCCCCCCCCCCCGATGACCACCAACGGAGCTCCGACGCTGCCGGGGCCGAGCGCCACAGCTGGGGCCCCAACGCCGCCGGCCCCAATACTGTCGGCCCCAACGCCGCCGGCTCCCGTCTCCCCCGCGCCACCGCCGACCGCCGTCTTCACGCCGGAGCAGATGACCACCGCGCTGCAGCATCTTCTGACGGTAGTCCAGGGCCTCCAGCTGCACATGGCAGGGCCCTACGCTCCACCGCCGGCTGTGCCGATCGCCGCCTACAGCCACCCCACGCTGCCATGGCCGTCCCAGGCCGCCGCCGCGGGCAGCGGTTTTCCGCTGCTGCAGCTTCCGGCGGGCCACCCCAGCGGGCCGCCATCGCCGCTGCTGCCTCCTCCCCAACCGGCCGCGGGCCCTCTCTGGCCGTCGTGGCCAACCACGACAACAGCAGCACTTGTCGCGCCCCCACCGCCGCCGATGCAGCCTCCCGCGCCACCCCTGCCCAGCTCGGGGGCGCCTTCGCCGGCCGGCCTGCCCATCAACCAGGTTCGGTTCCCGCCCTCTCCGTCGCCAATACCAGCGTGGGCGGCTGGATCTTCACCACCGCCGGTCTACACCGTGACGTCCGATCAGCCGACCCCGTTCCCGCAGTTTGGCGGGCCATCCGGCTCCACAGGTCGGTACCCGGAGTACCCCGACCAGGCACCACCTGCCGCCCTGCTCTGCTCCTCCGAGCCAGTTCGACATGGCGCTCCGGCACAGACACCGCCGCGGTTCGCCAAAATCGACTTCGCCACCTATGATGGCACGGAGGACCCCCTCAACTGGCTCAACCAGTGCGACCAGTTCTTTCGCGGGCAGCGAACCCTTGCATCTGAGCGTACCTGGCTCGCCTCCTACCACCTCCGCGGCGCGGCACAGACGTGGTATTACGCCCTCGAGCAGGACGAGGGTGGCATGCCCCCTTGGGAGCGCTTCCGTGAGCTCTGCCTCCTTCGCTTTGGGCCTCCGGTTCGCGGGAGCCGCTTGGCGGAGCTCGGTCGCCTTCCCTTCACCTCCACGGTGCAGGACTTCGCTGACCGCTTCCAGGCCCTGGCATGCCACGCCTCGGGCGTGACGGCGCAGTAGCGGGCCGACCTCTTCATCGGTGGCCTTCCGGATCACATCCGCGTGGACGTGGAGCTTCGCGGACCTCAGGATCTCCAGACGGCCATGTACTATGCCCGAGCCTTCGAGTGTCGTGCCCAGGCTATGCAGGTCGACAGGCCACCCGGCAGGCCTCGGCGCCGGGCCGGCCACCTCCAGCCGCTCCGACGACTACCACCCCGGTCGTGACGCGGCCCTTCCGTCAGCTCTCTCTGGCGGAGCAGATGGAGCGACGGCGCCAGGGCCTCTGCTTTAACTGCGACGAGCCCTATACGCCGAGCCATGTCTGCCCTCGCCTCTTCTACTTGGAGACGGCCAACTACATCGAGGAGGACACCCTGCCCGATGGGGCCGACGCACTGCCTCCCCCAGCGGCTGCGGAGGCCGCATCCGCCGCCGTCCCGGCGACGGCACTCGTGGTCTCTCTCCATGCGCTCGCTGGCATCCGCGATGAGCGGACCATGCTTTTGTCGGTTATGATCCACGGCGAGCGCTTGGTGGCCTTGGTGGATACAGGCTCCACCCATAACTTCCTGCCTGAGGCGACCATGCGTCGTTTAGCGCTTCAGACGACGGGCGGGGAGCAGCTTCGGGTCACAGTGGCCAACGGCGATCGTCTCCGGTACCATGGGCTCGCCCAGAACGTGCCCATCACCATCGGCGACGAACACTTCTCCATCACATGTGCGGGCATTGACTTGGGCTGTTTCGACTTCATCCTTGGCGTCTACTTTCTGCGGACCCTCCATCCTTTGGGACTTCGACGCTTTGCGATGACATTCTGGCGGCTGGGCCGCAGCATCCGGTGGGACGGCGTTGGGGGCACCCCCCAGGTGGCGCCGCAGCTCCAGTTGGCCGCGGCTACCTCCGAGGCCGAGCATCCACTATTGGATCACCTTCTGCAGCAGCACGGCGACCTCTTCACCGAGCCGCAGGGCCTTCCACCAGCCCGGGCATACGATCATTGTATTCACCTTCTACCGGGCTCGGCACCGGTGGCCGTTCGTCCCTATCGCTACCTGCAGCTGCAAAAGGACGAGTTGGAGCGGCAGTGCGCACTGATGCTCGCTGCGGGCATCATCCGGATCTCCACCTCGCCGTTCACCGCACCAGTCCTCCTCGTCCCCAAGTCGGACGGCACGTGGCGCTTCTGCATCGACTACCGCGCCCTTAATGCTCTCACACTTAAGGACAAGTTCCCGATTCCGGTGGTTGATGAGCTCTTGGACGAGCTACATGGGGCGCGTTTCTTCACCAAGCTCGATCTCCGGTTCGGGTACCACCAGGTGCGCATGCACCCGGACGACATTGCCAAGACGGTGTTTCGGACGCACCACGGCCACTTCGAGTTCTTGGTGATGCCCTTCGGCCTCTCCAACGCCCCGGCGACCTTTCAGGCTCTGATGAACGACGTCCTCCGGCCCTACCTACGTCGGTTTGTGCTCGTTTTCTTTGATGACATTCTTATCTACAACGCATCTTGGGCGGAGCACCTTCAGCACGTCGCCATCGTCTTCAACGAGCTTCGGGCGCACCATCTTCATCTTAAGCGCTCGAAGTGCTCGTTCGGGACGCCGTCAGTCACCTACCTCGGCCACGTCATCTCGGCCGACAGGGTTGCCATGGATGCCGACAAGGTGGCGGCCGTCGCCGCCTGGCCGACGCCGCCTGGCCGACGCCGCGGGCTCTTCGCGGTTTTCTGGGTCTTGCGGGCTACTATCGAAAGTTTATCCGGGAGTTCGGCCTCATCGCGTCGCCCCTCACGCGTTTGCTGCGCTGTGACGCTTTCGCTTGGGACGACGAGGCGACGACGGCATTCGAGGCCCTCAAGGGGGCCCTCACGACGGGGCCCGTTCTTCAGATTCCCGATTTTGACCGCCCGTTCGTGGTGGAGTACGACGCCTCCGGCGCGGGGTTCGGCGCCGTGCTTCATCAGGGCGGCCCCTCTCGCTTTCTTTAGCCGGCCTTTTGCTCCGCGCCATCTTAAGCTCGCGGCGTATGAGCGCGAGCTCATTGGATTGGTGCAGGTGGTGCGCCACTGGCCGCCCTATCTTTGGGGTCGGTCTTTCCGGATTCGCACGGACCACTACAGCCTCAAGTTCTTGCTGGACCAGAGGCTATCGACCGTGCCGCAGCACCAGTGGATCAGCAAGCTCTTCGGCTTCGACTTCTCTGTCGAGTATCGCCCCGGTCCTCTTAACATCGTGGCCGACGCCTTGTCTCGCCGCGACGCCCCTGTCGCCGCCGCTGAGGGGGCGGTGCTATGCATCCGCTCCGGGCCCACCTTCCGCCTCTTCACCGACATTTGCCGGGCGACAGCGACCGCGGTCGACGCCCTTCTCCTTCAGCAGCAGCTGGTTGCGGGCGACTTGGAGGAGCCCTGGCGCTTCATCGATGACCTGCTCCTCCACGGGCGCTGGGTCTTTGTGCCGGCGCATGACGATCTCCGTCACCGGGTGCTACCGCTGGCCCACTCGGCGGGCCATGAGGGTGTGCAGAAAGCTCTCCATCGTCTCCGCGCTGACTTCTACATCCCTGGTGATCGGGCCCTGGTCTGTGACTGGGTTCGGTCTTGTGTGACGTGCCAGCGCAACAAGACGGAGACGCTACGGCCAGCGGGTCTACTCCAGCCCTTGGAGGTGTCGTCTCAGGTCTGGGCGGATATCTCCATGGACTTCATCGAGGGCCTCCCTAAGGTGGGCGGCAAATCGGTCATTCTCACGGTGGTCGACCGCTTCTCCAAGTATGCTCACTTCATCGCGCTCGGTCACCCTTACACAGCGGTGTCCGTGGCCCGGGCCTTCTTCGACGGGATCGTCCGCCTCCACGGGTTTCCCACTTCGATCGCCAGTGATCGGGACCCCGTGTTTACGGGACATGTGTGGCGCGACCTCTTCAGGATGGCGAGCGTGCAACTCCGCTTGAGCACGGCCTTCCACCCTCAGACGGATGGCCAGTCCGAGGTCGTCAACAAGGTGATTGCCATGTATTTGCGTTGTGTCACAGGTCATCGTCCTCGTGCGTGGGTGGACTGGCTCTCATGGGCGGAGTACTGCTACAACACCTCCTATCACTCCGCCCTCCGCGCCACGCCTTTTGAGGTGGTCTATGGCCGCCCGCCTCCGTCGATTCTTCCGGTTGATTCGTCCACAGCTCGGACCGAGGCAGCCGGGGACCTCCTGCGAAGCCGCGACGAGATGCTCGCGGAGGTCCAGCAACGCCTCCTTCAGGCCCAGCAGTTGGCCAAACACTACTACGACGGTCATCATCGCGAGGCGGAGTTCGCGGTGGGTGATTGGGTGTGGCTGCGTCTTCTTCACCGCTCTACGCAGTCACTAGACCCCCGCGCAAAGAAGAAGCTGGGTCCTCGCTATGCCGGGCCCTTTGCTGTCCTGGAGCGCATCGGGAAGGTGGCTTACCGCCTTCAGCTTCCGGCGGGCGCTCGCATCCACGACGTCTTCCATGTGGGGCTGCTCAAGCCCTTTCGTGGAGAGCTGCCCGCGGGCCCTCCCGCGCTTCCCCCGACTGTCGACGGACGTCTTCTTCCTGGACCGGAGGTCTTGCAGGCCCAGCTCCGTCGCGGGGTGTGGTACGTGCTGATTCAGTGGGCTGGACTTCCGGAGGACGAGGCCACTTGGGAGCAGCGTGATGAGTTCCGCCAACATTATCCAGACTTTCAGCTCGAGGACGAGTTGTTTGCGCAGGCGGGGAGAGATGTTATGACCGGCCTGACTTACGGCCGTAGAAGGCCCACCGGGCAATCTTAGCCCACAAGTTATCTTAGGTTAATTCGTATGCAAGTTATCTAGGTTATAAATATATGCTGTAAGACTTTGTTTCAGATTAAGCAATAAGAATATATATTATTCCTGTTGCCCGGCTCCCAGAGGAGCCGGAACCCTAGCCGCCTCCAACCCTAGCCGCCGCCGCCATCTCCCTCCGACGCGACGGCGCCCAGCCGCCGGCGTGCCCGCTCATCGCCGCGCCCCGTTCCTTCCTTCCCCTACAACCTCCGGAGCAGGTCCGGTAGGACCCCTGGTTCTATCAGAAGACAAGTCAGCACTTGCAACCTGAAGAGAGCGACGGCGCACGAAACTCACGTATAACTCAAGAGGCCACTACGTGGACACAAAGAGGGGCTACCAGCAATTTTTAATAAACTACGAAAGCCAGGACTTGAACTCAAGACCTTAGCTCTGATACCATGTTAAGCTTCATGCACTAGCCAACGCAACCAAAAGTCTAGCCAACACGAAAGCGACTTGAACTCAAGACCTTAGCTCTGATACCATGTTAAGCTTCATGCACTAGCCAACGCAACCAAAAGTCCGAACTGATGGAAAGGGCTAGTGCAATCCACTTGTACTGTAACAACCTCATCCATCACCATGGCAAAAAGATAAGGGCTCAAAGCTGACCCCTGATGCAGTCCTATCTTAATACTAGTGTAAAAAACGCTCTTATATTATGGAACGGAGGGAGTAGATAACATAGAACCAGATACTTTACCCGTAGCTCCATATGATTCATTCAGGTTCTTAGTCAATTTCAAATAATCCAGTTTTTGGTTTCTTTCCCAGTGTTTATTACGTTTGTTTTCATAATCATTTTAATGTGTATTAATTCATCTGTTGTTCTGTACAGCCAAGCAAAGGACACCAGATGCAGTATCTGCAGTTGAATCACTCCCTCGCCCCACAAGTACAAGGTTCCTTGCATATGAAGAACTTAAAGAAGCAACAAACAACTTTGAGGCTTCATGTGTGCTTGGGGAAGGTGGTTTTGGCCGTGTCTTTAAGGGGATACTAAGTGACGGCACTGCTGTTGCTATTAAGAAGCTTACTACTGGGGGGCACCAAGGAGATAAGGAGTTTCTAGTTGAAGTGGAGATGCTGAGCAGATTGCACCACCGCAATCTTGTGAAACTCATTGGATACTATAGCAACCGTGAATTGTCACAAAGCCTTCTTTGTTATGAGCTTGTTCCAAATGGAAGTCTAGAAGCTTGGCTTCATGGTATGGATTGGCAACTTTTTCTTTCTGAACCATTTCTGCATAGTCCCAATTTAGTTGCAACTGAAACTAATCTTTCATTAGATTAAATTTGGTAGTTTATTGTAATTTCCTGATGTCCAAAACATGACTCTGACAGCATCTTTCATTTTACAGGCTCATTAGGCGCTGACTGCCCCTTGGATTGGGACACCAGAATGAAGATAGCACTTGATGCTGCAAGGGGATTAGCATACCTTCACGAGGATTCACAGCCTTGTGTAATCCACAGGGATTTCAAAGCTTCAAATATATTGCTCGAGAATGACTTTCATGCTAAAGTGTCTGATTTTGGTTTGGCCAAACAGGCACCAGAAGGGCGCTTAAATTATCTTTCAACTCGTGTTATGGGAACTTTTGGGTAAGCTGAATGTGTTCTACCCTGAGCTACATCCAGCTATTTCTGTTCTTCTGCTTTTGCTTTATATGTCTGACGTGTTTTTCAGGTACGTAGCACCAGAGTATGCAATGACAGGACACTTAATTGTAAAAAGTGATGTATATAGCTATGGAGTTGTTCTACTTGAACTACTTACTGGGAGGAGGCCTGTGGACATGTCACAATCTTCGGGGCAGGAGAATCTAGTCACATGGGTTAGATTTCCTTCTATTCCATACCATCTTCAGTTATTTTTGCATTAATCTCTTTTACTTACATCGGAGTACGAATCTGTCTGTATTATTTTAGTAACTATTGAGCAGCCAACTAGTTGTGAGTGTCCTAGGCATGAACAGTAGTGGTTTATTAATGCCAAAGGCAGCTGGGACAAAACAAGGCGGGTAGACAGTAAATCACTGCTGGGTGGAAAGCAAAACATTACGCGTAACGAGTTGAGTGTTCTTTGTACTACATATATGCCTCCCGCTCCCAAACGCCGAGACATGGGTAGAAAGACTAAAACAGACTGTTGTTATGTTCCATATCTAGCTTGAGTGACTAGGCTTTGGGTATGCTTATTAATGAAGTGACTAGGCTTCGGGTATGGTTATTAATGAAATTTCAATGTAATCCTTGTCCACAACACTGACAATTAGTCATATGTTTCTTAGTTGCCTTCTGTGGCTAGTTACGCAGGAGGCTAGTTCATTAAACCTCAACATTTTGCGTATCTATAGAACTGATTATCGATAAGTATAAAGAGCATATGATGTTACGCTTGTGTAATAATGATGTTATTTTTTGCTCGACTAACCACAGACACGGCCAGTCCTTCGGGATAAAGATAGGCTACAGGAACTAGCTGACCCCAAGCTTGGTGGACAGTATCCGAAAGATGATTTTGTGAGGGTGTGCACAATCGCAGCAGCCTGTGTTTCCCCGGAGGCGAACCAAAGGCCAACGATGGGCGAGGTGGTGCAGTCACTTAAGATGGTGCAACGCTCCACGGAGTTCCAAGAATCTGTACCGACACCGCCCGCTCGTCCTAATGCCCGGCATACTGCAACGACATATGAATCTGATGGCACTTCATCCATGTTCTCATCCGGACCCTTCTCGGGCCTCAGCCCCTTTGAGACTGAAAACATGTCAAGAACGGCGGTTTTCTCGGAAGATCTTCATGAAGGTCGATGATCTTGGGGGTGGTTGGTGAGTAGATGTTTAAGGTAGAGCCTCTAACCGCCCATTCGAAGGCTGGTGGTGTTAGTGACCTGGCGGGTCATCGGGAAGCAGTACCTGTAAATTCCATTTTTCATCACCACCTGCAAAAGACTAGTAGATCGTCACAACATTTGATGGCTTTGTACCAAAGAAATGATTTTGCTCGAGGTTTCTGTCCCTAGGTCCTGGCTCATTTTTTGTCAACTTTGAGTTGCAACAGGAATCAAGTGGTAGCTATCTGCAGCAGATTTCTGTTGCCTGTGTGGGGAAGCCTCTGCGCGCGTCCGGTGTACCGGCCTGCCTGCACACGGTCGACGTGGGGGATTTTTGTTTTGTGAAAGCAAAAGGATTTCCTGAACAAGCGGGTGTCCTCCAGCCATAGATGCATGCCATGGCTCCCGGCAAATGCTCCCACTCCCCACACACTCGTCTTCAGCGCCCCTTCTCCCGCGGTCAAACACTCCCTCTCTTCCCTTTCACCACTAACCTCTCGATCGCCTCTCTATCGCCCCACCTCACTGCTCCCTCCCTCTCTAGATCGAGATGGACATGGCTGGGCTGCTCGCGCTTCTCGTTGCGGCCGGGGCCGCGGTTGCGGCGGACGCCAAGCCGTACAGCCCGGCGGACTCCATCCTGCTCAACTGCGGCTCCACGGCGGACGGGCTGGACGCGGACGGGCGCAAGTGGCTGGCGGACACCAACAACAACATGTGGCTGGGCGACTCCGGCAAGTCGTCCCTGATGGCGGCGGCGGACGAGCTGGACTCGTCGCTGCCGTCGACGATCCCCTACATGACGGCGCGCGTCTTCACGGTGGACACGGTGTACAACTTCACGGTGAACCCCAAGGACCGGCACTGGCTCCGCCTCCACTTCTACCCGTCCTCCTACAACGGGATCGCGCCCGAGGACTTCCGCTTCTCCGTCTCCACCTCCACGGGCCTCACCCTCCTCCACAACTTCAGCGTCTGGGTCACCACCAAGGCGCTCACCCAGGCCTACATCGTCCGGGAGTTCTCGCTCCCGCGGACGCCCGCGGGATTCATCGCCGTCACCTTCACCCCGACGCCCATGACCAACGTCACCTACGCCTACATCAACGGCCTGGAGCTCATCTCCATGCCAGACATCTTCGAGGACCCCGCCATCATGGTGGGCTTCGCCGACCAGACCGTCGACATCGCCACCTCCTCCTTCCAGACCATGTACCGCTTCAACATCGGCGGGGGTTACATCCCGCCCTCCAACGACTCCGGCCTCGCCCGCTCCTGGTTCGACGACACGCCCTACGTCTTCGGCGTCATGCAGGGGGTCAGCTACACGGCCGGCCCCCGGTTCCACGTCAAGTACCCCACCGAGGCATCTGAGTACGCCGCCCCCGTCGAGGTCTACCTCGGCACCCGCTCCATGGGCTCCGACCCGCGCGTCAACCAGAACTACAACCTCACCTGGACCATGGAGGTGGACGGCAACTTCACCTACGTCGTCCGCCTCCACTTCTGCGAGCTCCTGCTCAACCGTCCCAACCAGCGCGCCTTCGACATCTACATCAACAACAAGACGGCGCAGTCGGACGCCGACGTCATCGAGATGACGTCCGAGCGTGGCGTGCCGGTCTACAAGGACTTCGCCGTGCATATGGCCGACGACCCCGGGGATGAGGTCATGTGGGTGGCCATGCACCCGTCCGTGGCGCTCAGGCCCCAGTTCTACGACGCCATCCTCAACGGCCTCGAGGTCTTCAAGCTCAACGACACCGCCGGCAACCTGGCCGCGCCGGACCCCGTGCCGTCCAAGATGCTCGCGGAGGCGGAGCTGGGCGACAGCGAGAAGGACCGGTCCAAGAAATCCAAGGACCAGGCAAACATGGCGACGGTGATAGGTGGCACGGCGGGCGGCGCCGCTGCGGTGGGGATCGTCGCGGCCATCTGCGTGGTAGTCTACCACAACAAGAAGAACAGGGAGCTCACCGGCAGCGACTCGCATAACTCCGGCTGGCTGCCGATGTACCACTCTACAACCAGCGGCAAGTCGTCCGGCCACCTAGCGGCGAACCTGGCGGGCATGTGCCGGCACTTCTCCATCGCGGAGATAAAGACGGCGACCAAGAACTTCAGCGAGTCGCTGGTGATCGGCGTGGGCGGGTTCGGGAAGGTGTACCGCGGCGTGGTGGACGGCGACACCAAGGTGGCCATCAAGCGGTCGAACCCGTCGTCGGAGCAGGGCGCGTTGGAGTTCCAGACGGAGATCGAGATGCTGTCCAAGCTGCGGCACCGGCACCTCGTCTCCCTCATCGGCTTCTGCGAGGAGAGCAACGAGATGGTCCTCGTCTACGACTACATGGAGCACGGCACGCTGCGGGAGCACCTCTACAACAAGGGCAGCAACCCGCCGCTGTCGTGGCGGCACCGCCTCGACATCTGCATCGGCGCCGCGCGGGGTTTGCACTACCTCCACACCGGCGCCAAGTACACCATCATCCACCGCGACGTCAAGACCACCAACATCCTGGTGGACGAGAACTGGGTCGCCAAGGTCTCCGACTTCGGCCTCTCCAAGTCCGGCTCGTCCACAGTGAACCAGGCGCACGTCAGCACCATGGTCAAGGGGAGCTTCGGATACCTCGACCCGGAGTACTTCCGGCGGCAGCAGCTCACCGACAAGTCGGACGTCTACTCCTTCGGCGTCGTGCTGTTCGAGGTGCTCATGGCGCGGCCGGCGCGGAGCCCGCAGCTGCCGCGGGAGCAGGTCAGCCTCGCCGACTATGCGCTCAGCTGCCAGCGGAAGGGCACCCTGCGGGACGTCGTCGACCCCACCATCAAGGACCAGATCGCGCCAGAGTGCCTCGTCAAGTTCGCCGAGACGGCCGAGAAGTGCCTAGCCGACCAAGGCTTGGAGCGGCCGTCCATGGGCGACGTGCTGTGGAACCTCGAGTTCGCGATGCAGCTGCAGGACGCGTTCGACGGCGCCAGCGGGCGACGGCAGGCCCAAGACGACGGGAGCGGCAGTGGGCGCCCGGTGCTCGAGCCCAGCAACAGCTATGGGAGCACCGCCAGCGTAACGACGATCGGGACGTCGTCCACGTCCAGGGCGCACGACGCTTGCGTCGTAATTGAGGAGGAGGACGACGACATAACCAACCGCGCGGTCTTCTCGCAGCTCGTGCAACCCACCGGGCGGTGACACGAGCCCAGCGGCTCCCTGTTTCCACGGGAGCGCCAAGCGTCAAGAGTGAAGAGAGTGTGCTATGTGTTGTGTTGTTGGTGCTAAATTTTGAGATTCTCTTTAGTACGTAGATCAATGTAAGTTCCAAGGACATGGAGATTTTGATAACTAGAAGCAGACATAGTGTTTCACTAAATGTTCATGTAGCTAAGGTACTAGCGAATACACATGGTTTCACTGGAATTTAATCAAGGGTCTTTCTAGGACACATGACATAATTATGTCACATCTAAGATGACGTCACCATGTTTGTGACCCTCCTGATCGCTCTGTTTATTTCTCTCGTTCGCTTGTTTGTCACCCGGGCCTTCCCTCCCTTCGGCACTCATCCTTTTTGTTTGTTGCTTCTAGGGCTGGGCCGCACCCCTCCCCCTCCCCAACACCCCCACCCCGGCAATGCTACACGTACAAACGATTTACAGGCTTTTACAGGATGGTTAATCTTGATTGGTCAATAGGTGAGCGGGGCGGCCCACCCCCCTGTAAATCAGGAGAGGAGAGGTTTGTGATTGGTTGTTAGACGGAAGGAGCGTGTAAAAGCGTGTAAGTCTTTGTATGTCTAGCATTTTTGCCCCCACCCCCAGGAACTTTCCCAGGCCCCGGCCTTGTGTTTGTGGGCTTAAGAGCAACTCCAACGCGGCGACCCATTTCGTCCGCGCGCGTCCGTTTGGGTCGGCGCAGACAGAAAAGTCGGCCCAAGGCGCCGACCCAAACGGACACACGTCCGCTTTTCGTTCGCCCACCAACCCATTTCCGGCCCATTTTTTAGCCAGATTTGCATCGGCGCGGACATGAGACGTAAGCGCGCGTGCCCGCTGGTCGGTGGCACATTGGCCATCCTCTCCCATTCCAAAAACAAACCCTCGCCCGCCTCCTTCGACGTCGCCGCCGCCCATTTTGCCAGTGCCTCTGCCAGCTGCCGGTGCCGCAACATCCACCCTCGCAACGCCGCCACCTCCCACGTCGCTGCCACTGCCGTCTTGCCGTCGGGGATCCGAAAGCTTCCCACCCCCACTCCCCGGCACAGCCGCGACCAAGAAGTGCAAAGAGGATGCTACCACTATTGTGAAAACAATCCTCAACCCTGTCAGAGAGAAGAGGAAAAGATTTGCCCAAGAGTAAGAGAGTGCTAGGAAGGACGTCGAGCGTGCCTTTGGTGTTCTGCAATCTCGATGGGGGCATCGTTCGGTATCCTACTAAGACTTGGAGCATGAAGAAACTGTGGGAGGTGATGACTGCTTGTGTGACCATGCATAATATGATCGTAGAAGATGAGCGTCCGGAACGTCTCTACGATTAAGGGTTTCAGTTTCAGGGTGAGAATGTTGTGCCTGAGCATGAAGGCGCGGCAACGTTTGAACAGTTCACCCAATTTCATCATGACATGCGTGTTGGGAAACTCACATGCAACTGCAAAATGATTTGGTTGAGTATATGTGGGCTCATGTTGGCAACCAATAGATGTATCTTTTTTATTTGGCTTGCAAAACTATGCGAGACAATTTTACTTTCATCCGGCTTGTAAAACTATGTTATTTATTTGGTTGAAACTATGCTATTTATTTGATTGTGGACTATATGTTTGCTTGTGAAATAACGCAAAATTTGTGTGTGAAATAATGATGTGCTATTTGTTGAAAAAAGGGCGGCCAGCCAGCCACGCCGGCATATATGGGTCGGTGCGTTGGGCGCACTGCTGACCCAAATCTCAAACAAGGCGGACGCCGAGCGGGCGGCCGACCCAAAGGACAGTAAGCGGACAAAAGCGCCGTCCGTTTGGGTCGGCGCGTTGGAGTTGCTCTAATTGTTTGTTTGTTCTAAAACAAAGGATTGGAAACAAATTGGAAACAAATGTAGGCCATGTGCGAGTCTAGGTCTGGGCACTTTGCTTCTCAAACAAGCTTACAGAAAAGACGAGGGAAAAGTGGGCGTTCTTTTTCCCTTTTGTCAGCTGATGATCACAACCATATTGCCACCCCACCCCCGATAACCGTTGCCTCTAGTCCCTCGTCTCCATCCATTCTATCCCCTTCTCACCCAACACTCCTCTACCACATCTGCCATGGTTGGATGAAGGTAAAGCAGAAAACAGAGACAACAAAAATTGGAGATCTGAAGAAAGAAAGGGAGAAGTTGCAGGAGGGAAATATGTCGGGCAGTGGTACCTCTTACCACGGGATTGTCGGTGTCAAAACCGGCAGACCTCAGATAGGGGGTCCGAGCTATGAGATCGGATCGATGGGTAACAGGAGACAAGGGACACGGTGCTTTATTCAGGTTCGGACCCTCTTGAGGAGGTAAAATCCTACGTCCTGCTCTTGCTTATATTGTAGGTGTATCAAAGTACATAGTTGATCTACCTCGAGATCATAAGTTGTGGACTAAACCCCAAGGCTAATGATGATGATAACCGATGGCCCACTACGGGCTAAACCCTCCGGTTTATATAGGCACCAGGGGTATCTAGGGTTATATATAGTCGGTTGCGATCTTAAACCACATCCTTGGAGCACACATCAAGTCCTCGGGAGAGTCCGATATGATTATGCCTTAGGTTCGAGGCCTCCGTAGTCCTTCCTCATTAATGGGCTCCCAGTCTGGCCCACGGGCTAGACTAGCTAGGCCGGGACCCCCAGTACAGGACACCATCAGTAGCCCCTAAAATTGTCTTCAAAGCCGAGGATGTCAATCTTCTTCGGATAAACGTCTTCGGCTTGAGAGTCTTCGACTTAGAAGGCAAGTTCCTCTCAACACCTCGGGCCAAGCTCCCATCGAAGGCTTGTAATCCCCAAGTGGCTGGTACAGCCTTCTCATTAGGAGGTAAACCATCCGACCATGAGTCCCTGAAAATGCATCTTCCCTTGTCCGAAGTGCATAGCTTGCTTAATCCCGAAGACCAGAAGCGCAAGCATGTTCGATGGTCAATTACTACCAACTTTTTTCGAAGTGTCACTGCCTATGGCATCATATGCACTAGTTATTAAGTAACCGAATCGTGGTTTGAGGTAACCCTCTCATTGGCGCATCTTATGCAAGTAGAGATCATGCCCCGCATTTTGGGGGATATCATCAATCAATTGATTCATCCAATGCGGTTACAATGGCATGATAAGCCAAAGCATGGCGATTTTTATGGCGCAACGGAGGGAGGGGCGCCTCCTCTTTTTACTGACTTATAAAGAGCAGAGGATAACAAATCTTCCTCCCTACGCTCCCATTCCTCTCCAGCGTCCAAATCTCGAAAGCTCCAGCGCCTCAATCCCATTCCCATGCCCAAAGCCATCTTCAAGGTCCCGCATCTTGCAACCATGGTCGAGGCGGATCTAAAAGGGAGGTGGGTGGCCTCCAAGGTAACTGAAGCCACCATCAGCGAGCTCCGGGCGGCGGGATACCTTCCCGCCGACGCCGCATGCAGGGCTCCAGAGCCCAACCATCGCATCCCCACTCCCAAGCCCGGGGAGCGGGTTGTGTTCATCCCCCACCTCGTCCAAGGTCTGGGGTCCCCCCTGCACCCTTTCGTGCGGGGGATTCTCTTCTTCTACGGGCTAGATTTCCACTATCTAGCCCCGAATTCCATCATGCACCTCACCACCACCTTCATCAACGTCTGCAAGGCTTTCCTGCGCGTGGAACTGCACTTCAGCCTGTGGCTAAAGACGTTCTGTGTCAAGCTGAAGAGTGGTGGCACCGACTTCACCGAGTGCGGGGGCACAATGATCAGCAAGCTCCAAAAGATGGATTGGCTGGGCACCTTCATCAAGACCATGAAGATTTAGCAGCGCAAGTGGTTCTGTATCATCGAGCCACTCGCTGCGGGACAAGCCGTGGCTCCCACCTTCACAGGCACTCCTCCAAGGAAGCTCGTGTCCTGGCAGAGGCAGGGCCTGGAGTGGAGCAATCTGGATGAGGTCACCTACCTTCAGGAGAGGATTCGAGCCTTCAAAAAGAAAATCAAGTTGGTGTATGTGGTGGACATGATGTTGCATCGCCGCATCCTTCCACTTCAGCTTCGCGCTAGCCCCCTGTGGTGTCACAAGCCCGAAGATATGCCAACACTGCAGAACTTCTTCCGCACCAACATAGACGGTATGTGGACGGCTCTATTCAAGCCGTCCCAGAATGAGTTCCTCACAGACGGGCCGGATTGTGGGTATATCGCCGAGCGCGGCCCATCCGAGGCAACAATCGTCGTACATGTTAATTAACGATTCCACATTTTGTACTTGTCTAAACCCACCCCTTGTTTCTAGAAATAGGTGTCCAAGGCAACGCTCATCAAGTGCTCGACACCGTTGCCTGAAGACAACAGGAACCCCAAACTCCAACCCCTCTTGTCCGTGGTGTCCCCAAAAGCCCCGGCCAAGGAAAAGAAAGGGCCAAAGAAGAAAAGGGAAGGTCTTCAGACCCAAGATCCCTCGGACGCTAAGTTTGAGGACATTCAAACTCTTTCCTCTAACGAGGAGGAAGGAGACGGAGAAGGAGAAGAGGAGGAGGAAAGTGCATCTTCCTCGAAGAGGAAAAGGGCGGTGTCCGAAGATGTCGCGGGTGCCAATGCCCCCGGACCCGAAGGCGCCTCGTGAAGGCCTAGACCGCAAGGCCCCTACCACGACCAAGGCCGTCGTCTCTGACTCACAGGACGACCTCACCAAGCCGTGTAGTGAGAGACCACTGCCAAGGAGGTATGTCATTTGCATGTTTTATTTTCAAACACGTTCCATGCGCACTAGCTTCCTTTTCCCCCAAAAATTAATTTGGTCATTTGTCTTTCACAGCCCGTAGCGCTCCCATATTGGCGACGAGGATTCGTTGGACGGGCTTCCTCTGCCTAGCGGATCGGGGGAGCGTCTGCCCACTTCTACTACCCGCGACGGGTTGGGGGAGGCGACTTCTCAGCAGGCCCCGCCCGTGCTCACCGCGGGGGATGGTGCTAGCGTCCCTATGGCCGAGGTTGAAACCTCGGCCTCCAAAGACCCGCTGGAGAAGGACCCCTTCACCAAGGAAGGGGAAATGCTGGAGTAGCCGACGACCTCGACCCCCGACAACCCGACGTCAGCTCGACAGCCAATGACGGTGGCAGTTCCTCCTACCACGAACAGGGGCGGATCCACTTTGGGGCATGGGTGTACAGATGTACACCCAAATACTTTTGCAAAACATTTGTATATAGGTGTGTTGCATGTAGGCATGCATGTATCTAGGTCATTTGGCACCTGTAACAGCCTTGCCCTGGTCTGTAGAATGCTCTCCCACATATCCTTTCTCTGATCTACTGGCTAGATAATATGAGTTAGATGAGCACCGAGAGATGCCCTTCTGTGTATATGTAGTTATGTACAGACCACGGGCACAATTTTGGAATCAAATGTGTAGTATTCCAAACTGCACTTGCTTCTCTACATGGTACCAATGGGCTATTCTAGTAGGGTGCAAAAAAAATTGAACACCGAATGTTGAATTCCTGGATCCGCCACTTGGGAGGGGGGGGGGGGGTTGAATAGGCGCTTTAAAATAATTACGGTTTAGGCTTGAACAAATGCGGAATGAAACTAGCATTTAATTTGTCAAGCACAAAACCTAAAACAACTAGCTCACCTATGTGCACCAACAACTTATGCTAAGCAAGATAAACAACTAGGTGATAGCAAGAAATATATCATAAGACACTATGGCTATCACAAAGTAAAGTGCATAAGTAATGGGCTCAGGTAAGAGATAACCGAGGCACGTGGATAGGATGATGTATCCCGAAGTTCACACCCTTGCGGATGCTAATATCCGTTTGGAGCAGTGTGGAGGCACAATGCTCCCCAAGAAGCCACTAGGGCCACCATAATCTCCTCACGCCCTCGCACAATGCAAGATGTCATGATTCTACTAAGGGACCCTTGAGGGCGGTCACTGAACCCGTACAATGGCAACCCTTGAGGGGGGTCACTGAACCCGTACAATTGGCAACCCTTGAGGGCAGTCACCAAACCCGTACACTTTGGCAACCCTTGGGGGCGGTCACCGAAACCCGTACAAATTTCTCGGGGCAATCTCCACAACCTAATTGAAGACCCCGATGGTTGCCCGGAGCTTTACACCACAATGATTGAGCTCCAAAGCACCACCAATCGTCTAGGGCGCCCAAGCACCCTAGAGGAACAAGCTCTAGGGTAGCAAGAACCCAAGAGTAATAAGCTTCTCAACTTTTCACTTCCACGTATCACCGTGGAGAACTCAACCCGATGCAACTAATGCAATGGCAAGAACACACAAAGTGGTCAAGTCCCTCACTCCCAAATCCCACCAAAGCAACAAAAGCTATGGAGGAATATGAGAGGAAGAACAAGGAGATCACCAAGAACTCCGAGATCAAGATCCAAGGGGTTCCCCTCACATAGAGGAGAAGTGATTGGTGGAAACGTAGATCTTGATCTCCTCTCTCTTTTCCCTCAAGAACTAGCAAGAATCATTGGAGGGATTGAGAGTTAGCAAGCATGAAGAATGTCAATGATAACCCACAAGTATAGGGGATAAATCGTAGTCCTTTCGATAAGTAAGAGTGTTGAACCCAACGAGGAGCAGAACAAAATGACAAGCGGCTTTCAGCAAGGTATTTTCTGTAGGCACTGAAATTATCGATAACAGATAGTTTTGTGATAAGATAATTCGTAATGGGTTACAAGTAACAAGTGTAGCAAAGGTGCAGCAAGGTGGCCCAATACTTTTTGTAGCAAAGGATAAGCCTGGACGAACTCTTATATGAAGCAAAGCGCTCCCAAGGACACATGGGAATTATTGTCAAGTTAGTTTTCATCATGCTCGTATGATTCACGTTCGTTACTTTGATAATTTCATATGTGGATGGACCGGTGCTTGGGTGATGTCCTTACTTGGACAAGCCTCCCACTTATGATTAAACCCTCTCGTAAGCATCCGCAACTACGAAAGAAGAATTAGGATAAATCTAACCATAGCCTGAAACATGTGGATCCAAATCAAACCCTTATGAAGCAACACATAAACTAGGGTTTAAGCTTCTATCACTCTAGCAACCCATCATCTACTTATTACTTCCCAATGCCTTACCCTAGGCCCAAATTACGGTGAAGTGCCATGTAGTCGACGTTCACATAACACCACTAGGAGAAAGACAACATACATCACCAAAATATCGAACGAATACCAAATTCACATGATTACTTATAACAAGTCTTCTCAGATGTCCTTAGGAACAAACGTAACTACTCACAAAGCATGTTCATGTTCAAGATTAGAAGGCTAATGTCGGTGCAACAACCTTCACGTATGTTGCCCGGACTGTACACAGGCACGATGGCAAGGAAGCAAATTTCACCGAATATCCAAGTCGAAACCAAGACAGATAAAAAGCTCTTTGAGGGATCAAAGGGGGGATCAAGAAGACCAAGACAAGCCAAAGCAGTAAGATATCACTAAGGGAAAGCCTCCCTTACCGGGCAGGTGAGCCTGGTCAGGTCGAAGCCGACATGAGGACAAATCCAATGTTTCCCCGATAGGCTTGCCGAGGCCGCTGATGGCAAACCTCCCCGCAAGACTCCACCGCTCCACCGCATCACAAAGCAAGTCATCTATCAGTGTGGTGTCGAGCCCCCAGATGATTAAGTGGTTGTAATTTGGCATGTGGCTAAAGGAAATATGCCCTATAGGCAATAATAAAGTTGTTATTTATTTCCTCATATCATGATAAATGTTTATTATTCATGCTAGAATTGTATTAACCGGAAACATGATACATGTGTGAATACATAGACAAACTTAATGTCACTAGTATGCCTCTACTTGACTAGCTCATTAATCAAAGATGGTTATGTTTCCTAACCATAGACATGTGTTGTCATTTGATTAACGAGATCACAGAGAATGATGTGATTGACTTGACCCATTCCGTTAGCTTAGCACTTGATCGTTTAGTATGTTGCTATTGCTTTCTTCATGACTTATACAAGTTCCTACAACTATGAGATTATGCAACTCCCGTTTACCAGAGGAACACTTTGTGTGCTACCAAACGTCACAACCTAACTGGGTGATTATAAAGGAGCTCTACAGGTGTCTCCAAAGGTACATGTTGAGTTGGCGTATTTCAAGATTAGGTTTTGTCACTCCGATTGTCGGAGAGGTATCTCTGAGCCCTCTCGGTAATGCACATCACTATAAGCCTTGCAAGCAATGTAGCTAATGAGTTAGTTACGGAATGATGCATTACGTTACGAGTAAAGAGACTTGCCGGTAACAAGATTGAACTAGGTATTGAGATACCGACGATCGAATCTCGGGCAAGTAACATACCGATGACAAAGGGAACAATGTATGTTGTTATGCGGTTTGACCGATAAAGATCTTCGTAGAATGTGTAGGAGCCAATATGAGCATCCAGGTTCCGCTATTGGTTATTGACCGGAAACAGTTCTAGGTCATGTCTACATAGTTCTAGAACCCGTAGGGTCCGCACGCTTAAGGTTTCGTTGACAGTTTTATTATGAGTTTATGAGTTTTGATGTATCGAAGGTTGTTCGGAGTCCCAGATTTGATCACGGACATGACGAGGAGTCTCGAAATGGTCAAGACATAAAGATCGATATATTGGACGACTATATTTGGACACCGGAAAGGTTCCGGGTGAGATTGGGACAATACCGGATCTCCGGGAGGTTATCGGAACCCCCCGGGAGGTATATGGGCCTTATTGGGCCTTAGTGGAAAGGAGGGAGAAGGAGCAAAGGAGGGGTGTCGATGACAAAGGGGGTCCCGAACTGTGCGTCTAGGAGGATGGTAACAGGAGACAAGGAACACGATATTTTTACCCAGGTTCGGGCCCTCTCGATGGAGGTAAAACCCTACTCCTGCTTGATTGATATTGATGATATGGGTAGTACAAGAGTGGATCTACCACGAGATCAAGGAGGCTAAACCCTAGAAGCTAGCCTATGGTATGATTGTTGTAATGGTTGTTCGTCCTACGGACTAAAACCCTTCGGTTTATATAGACACCGGAGAGGGCTAGGGTTACACAGAGTCGGTTACAATGGTAGGAGATCTACATATCCGTATTGCCAAGCTTGCCTTCCACGCCAAAGAAAGTCCCATCCGGACACGGGATGAAGTCTTCAATCTTGTATCTTCATAGTCTTGGAGTCCGGCTGACGATGATAGTCCGGCTGTCCGGACACCCCCTAGTCCAGGACTCCCTCAGTAGCCCCCGAACCAGGCTTCAATGACGATAAGTCCAGCGCGTTTATAGTCTTCGGCGTTGCAAGGCAAGTTCTCCCTTAAGTTCCATGTACCTGCCGAACAGTGTCCGGCTTCCTTATCAATGTTGCGCTTCTTGGCTTCCACGCCCAATAATGGCCATCTTCCACGCGTCGCACGAATGCGAAAAGCCAGGGTATCTTTTATGTTTTACCCCCTAGCTGTGCAAATAATCTGCCTATAAGAGAGGCAAGAATCCAGATCCAAATCACACCATCTTCCTTCCGTGAGTACTCATCGGAGCGCTTCTGACCAAGAATCCATTCCATCATGGACCGTCGACGCGGCTCCTCTTCTCGCGCTCCCAGCCCTCTGCCAGGAGATTGGAGGAGATGTTCTGTCCCGCACAACAAGCTGGTGACGCTCCAGGCGAAGGGATATCTCCCTCCGGCCTTCATGGTTCCGGTTCAAGCTGGGTTGGCCACCTACCAAGGTGGGAAGCAAGCGGAGGCTACCCTAAATCCCAACAAAGGGGAGCGGGTATGCTTCGTCCCCTATCTGATAAGGGGGCTCGGATTTCCTATACATCCGTTCCCCCGCGGGCTCCTGGAGTTCTACGGACTCTAGCTCCATCACCTTACGCTCGCCTCTATCCTGCATATCACGGGTTACGTAGCTCTTTGCGAGCTATTCCTGGGTGTTGAGCCCCATTTTGCACTATGGAAGAGGTTGTTCTGCCTTGTGCCCCGCTCTCACGAGGGGTCCATATATCAAGTGGGTGGTGCCGAAATATGGCGCATCGCCGGGACCGGATACCTATCCGGAACCCCTAAGAAGGCGTCCAAAGACTGGCCTTCAGAATGGTTTTACGTAGAAGACGCTCCGCTGCCGGACCCTGTTCGGATCGGCCTCCCGGAGTTCAGTAACGCTCCTTTGAAGAAACGTCTTAGTTGGCGCCCACGGAGCCCCCAACTGGAGGAAGACAAGAGCGTCCATTATTTGATGGGCCGGATAAGGTTACTGGCCCATTCCGGGTTGACCATGATTGGAGTCATGGCAACATGCATTATGCGGGGGGTGCAGCCGCTGCAATACAGGGGCCACCCTATGTGGGATTTCAACGGGGAGGACGATGCCACCCGTCATGGCCGCAAAGGGCCGGGATCGGCCGAAGACCTGGCGGAGATCCTGTCCGGCCTGTACAAGTGGGAGAAGGAGGACTTCCTCCAGACGAACCCGTTGAATGGGTTCTCCATGAATAACCCTCGGCGTTGGGTAAGCGAACACTTTGTGTGCCCGACCCATGCTTTCGAAGTTTAAGTTTCTTATATTATGTTTTCGACGCAGGAGCTGCGTCGGGTTGTGGAGGGCATGCTTAGTCCAGCTCCGCAACCCGAGGATCTAGAGAGATCCCAGGATCCGGCCTCCGAAGAGGATCCGGACATAAAGGTGGAGCTAATCGACGGGGTGTTCCACCAGCTCAACATGGATAATGCTTTAGTCGCCATCACGGCTGACTACCCCGGACTATATCCGGCTTCCTAGGTGATTGCGACCGAAGTCCTGACACCATTATTTCCTCCTTGCTCATTTCTGACCACCGTATACGATGGCGCTTCGCAGGAGGCGCCTTCAAGGCGGGAAGCCGAACCCGCGGCGGCTGACCAACAGGGGTCAGTCCGGCCCAGTAGGCGGAAGAGGAGCGCGGCGTGGATTGAAACGTCGTCGCAAAGGTATAGCTCACAGTTCGTTATTTAGAGCAACGTTCCTAGGAAGCGTTTGAATGCTCATGAGTTTTGTAGGAGAAAAAGCGCCCGCCGAACTGCGGGCGTAGAGGTTGCCAATCCAACCTCTACCAGCCAGGCTCCAGCACCTGGTCTGGAGGGGGAGGCGAGCGCAAGGCGCGAGCTAGATACTCCTCGAACGGAGGATGCCGACAGACTGTCCGCCACCAAGTCTGAGGTGGAGAGCGCCATGAACCACAGGCGCCGCCGGACAGTTTTTCGTGACGCGTGCTTCTCCCCTGAGGCGTTGAATGCCTTTAACGCGGGGGACACGCACCTCCGTGCTGCTCAAGATGGTTTGACCAGAGCCACGGAGCAGTATGTAAAAGACATACGGGTAAAAGAATTTAATAGTTGTATATGCCCGTAGCCCCTGAGACTTAAAGTAGTTATATTAACTGATTTAAGGATCATTTGAAATGCAGGATCTTACGGAGAAGAATACCCAACTGTCTCAGGAGCTGCAAGAGTGCAAGGCACAACTTGAGGCCGCACTTGCTGCCGCAGGAGGAAACACAGAGACCCATCCTGGTAACACATTATTTTTAAAAAGATAAGTGGTGTGCGGCATACGCGCAAGTCTAATAATGACATTGCAGGTGCTGCCGGACAAGATCCAGATAGGCAAGAACTACTGCGCCAGCGGAAGGCCGGCGAGAGGGTGCTGAATAAGGTGCAGCAGGAAAGGAACAAGCTCCAGGATGCCCACGCCCAGCTCGGAGAAGAGCTGAAAGGTGTTCGGGCCGAGCTGTCTGGCTCCGTTAAGGAGAATCAGCGGCTTCGTCGCGGCATCTATAGTAAGTGCTTGAGCGAACTCCTTTGAAAAGAAGAGTTCGGCGAGGAAGTCAATTGACAAAATATGTCTTGTAGGTATACTCACAGGTCGCCCTGCGGAGGAGATGCCCGTATCAACGGGTGATCAACTTCCCGAGCTGTTGCAGCTGCTCGAACGAGTTCGACAGGCAATGAGCGGCGTCGTCCAGGCTTTATGGCCAGCCCTCTCCCTACCCGAGGGCCTTGGGGTGCTTGCGGAGAAGCTTCAAGGAGTGCGGCAGCGCTTCCGTTTATGGAAGATTTCGGCCTGCCGCCAAGGTGCCAGGGAGGCTTGGGCCATGGTGAAGACGCGGTACAAGAAGGCGGATCCCAACCACATGGCCGAGGTCGGACCTGTGGGGCCCGATGGGAAGGAGATCCCTGTGAGTTTAGTATACGGCCAAGTAGAGTTGGCCGCTAAATTTTCCCAACGGGACTGTAAATTAGATAGCCTGTTAGACGGGATTGGGGAGGAATACAGTCAATAAATTTGACAATGTATTTTAAAATGACATGTAAAATGCCTTCTAGCCAGATTGTAGATCGTTTGTCTTTGCCGACCTTTTCACTTCAACCTCGGGACCCTAGAGTCCGGAGTGTGTCCAAATACCTTCTCGGTTAAGAAACAACCGAGGCATGCATGGAGACCAGGCGTAGGGGTCATTAGTGCTTTATCAGACAAGTGCCCAACTAGTTATGTTATATTACATGGTTAGTAAGAAACATCTTCCAGGGAGAATAGTTCTGTTAAGGGTTCCTTTCCCTGGGAGGCATGCCCTAAAGTGCATGTCCGGACTGCGAAAAGAGCAGAAAAACATCTGGGGGCAGATAAAGAAGTAGGTAAAAAATCATCTTTCAAGTCACCGACCGAATATTCCCTTAAGAACGCTAGCTTTCGGCTTCACCCAGTCTGAGGTACACATCCGGCTGACCCGGCAGTAACAATCGCAGAGGTGCTCCCTTTACCTCCTAGCCGAACAATCGGGAACGTAGGGGTAAGCACAGGAGCCAGGCAACCCAGCTTGGCCAAAACTTAAGTCATATCGATGCATATAATGGTGAATAAAAGGTACATGTGGAAGTTTGACACATGTGTTGGGCATGAAGCCCTTATAATTAAGATTCTGGTAAAGAAGCCCCCAGGTATAATGAGTGCGGATGGCACGTCAAGTGTGTGCGAACAATGCGCAAGTAGGCCTTTAAGGGCTTTTTAGGAAAAGGGGTGAGAGAAGAAAGAGAAACAAAAGACAGCTAAAGTGTAAAAATTTGGACGGGGGAAAGGGACGAACTCTTAGTCCGGCGCTAGGCGTAGAATCTTCGAAGGCGGGCTGCGTTCCATGGGTTCGACTCGAGTCGGTTGTCCGACGCATTTCGTAGACGGTACGCTCCGCCGGTCAAGACTTGATCGATAATGAAGGGGCCTTCCCATTTGGGCTTGAGCTTGTCCTTTTTCTTGTCCGGCAGGCGTAGAACTAGTTCGCCAACGTTGTAAGTCTTGGCCCGTACTTCTCTGCTTTGATATCTTCGAGCCTGCTGCTGATAGAATGCGGAACGAGCCTTGGCGACGTCGCGTTCTTCCTCCAATGCGTCCAAGCTGTCCTGCCGATCCAGCTCGGCCTCTCTTTCTTCGTACATGCGCACTCGAGGTGAGTCATGAATGATGTCGCAGGGCAGAACTGCTTCTGCGCCATATACCATAAAAAATGGTGTGAATCCGGTAGTACGGTTGGGCAGTTGTCTGCAACCCCCAGAGTACGGAGTCGAGCTCCTCTACCCAGTGCGTGTCAAATTTCGTAAGTGACCGCACTAGTCTGGGTTTGATGCCGCTCATTATTAGACCATTTGCTTGTTCCACTTGACCGTTGGTTTGAGGATGATAGACTGAAGCGTAATCGAGCTTAATGCCCATATTTTTGCACCATGATTTAACCTCGTCGGTCGTGAAGTTCATGCCGTTATCGGTGATGATGCTGTGGGGGACACCGTAACGGTGTACTACCCCGGATATGAAGTCTATCACTGGTCTGGACTCTGTCATTTTAACTGGCTTGGCCTCTATCCATTTGGTGAATTTATCAACCATGACCAATAGGTACCTTTGCTTGTGGGTTCCCCCTTTAAGGGGTCCAACCATGTCAAGCCCCCAGACCGCGAACGGCCAGGTAATGGGTATAGTTTTGAGGGCGGTGGGTGGCATATGGCTCTGATTAGCAAAGAGCTGACAACCGACGCATCTTTGGACTAAGTCTTGAGCATCTGCCCGGGCCGTCGGCCAATAAAATCCTGTACGGAATGCCTTTCCTACAAGGGCCCGAGATGCGGCGTGGTGTCCGCCTAATCCGGCGTGAATTTTAGCCAGAAGGTTTCGCCCTTCCTCTTCGGAGATACACCTTTGAAGGACTCCGGTTGTGCTTTTCTTATATAGTTCTCCCTCATGGACCTTGTAGGCTTTAGATCGCCGAACTATGCAGCGGGCCTCATTTTGGTCTTTGGGAAGTTCCTGCCTAAGTAAGTAGGCTAGGAATGGCTCTGTCCACGGGGCGATTACTGCCATTATGTCGTGGGCTGAAGGTGTTATTTCATCGGCTGAATTGCCGATTATATCAGATTGCTTTGTGTCGGTTGAGGCGGCTGCTTCCGGTTTGTTATTTCCGGACTCGGCCCAAATTTTAGTTGGGCCTTTTGTGGACCCAATGCTTAGTTTGGCCCAGGTAGCGTTGGGCCATTAACAGGCTGAATATTCTACTGGCCTGTTATGGCCCAGAAGAAACGATGGGCCTTTAGCATGCCGAAATGCATGTTGGGCCTCAATTTTCACTAGTCATCGACGGGCCTTCAGCAGGCTGAAATGTAGACCGGGCCTTTTCTGGCTAGTTATATGATGGGCCGTTACCAGGCCGAAACATATCTCGGGCCTTAGTTGGCCCGCTGATATCATGGGCCTTTAAGAGGCCGAAAGCTTAGTACAGGCATCAACGGGCCGAATTATACGACATGCCTTTAACAGGCCCAAAGTCACATTGGGTTGAACTCTTGCCACCTTTATCATGCACCGTTAGTGGGCCGGATGTCGCGTCGGACCATATATGGCCCATGGACAGCACGAGCCATTCCCAGGCCGAAAGACACATCGGGCTAAAATGGGCCCATGCCTACATCGGGCGTCTAACAGGCCGAAAGTCACTGGGTTGTAATTGGGCCCAAATATTTGATGAACAATTAATGGGCCAGATCTGGCTTCGGGCCGTAAATGGGCCTTTATTAAATAGTCTGTTATTGGGCTGGCCCACTAGTACCTGAGTAAGTACTACGGGCCTTTGACTGGGCCAACCTTTTTAACCTATATGGGCCTATGTTGGGCCCTGCCACGTGTCGACGTATCATAGGCATGTCTCCTCCAATGGACGGGCGACATCTGGCCCACCGAGGAGCAGACATGTGTTTCCTCCGGCCAATGAGAATTTTACACGTGGAAAATCACCATTGGTCCGGGCTGTTAATGGGTTATCGGATCCAAAACCAGACCCTATAGCTTAACGGTGAGCCGTTACGGTGGATGCCACGTGTCGGTCGCCCTTGACGAAAGCACTTCTATGACGCGCAATTTATCTTCATGGAAGTGGACACTTCCGTGATGATAATTTTGGTAATGTCATGGAACACTTCTACGACAGCACATGTATGACTATCTTGATTATGTCATAAAATCGTCATGGATGTACATGCATGACAGAAAATGTGACCTACTGTGACAAACACGCATCATCACAGAAGTGTATTTTTTTGTAGTGTACCTTCGTGACTAAGGGTTGTGTTAATTATGCAAAGCCGAATACAATTCTGTCATAGGGGAAAGCTGATGTGTATTATTCAAGGAACCCGCCTCGCAATACCGAAGATAATCTGCACGACAAACACGTCGTCATTGAAGACTGGTTCAGGGGCTATTGAGGGAGTCCTGGACTGAGGGGTCCTTGGGCATCCGATCATTTGATATGGGCCGGATTGATGGGCCGGCAAGATACAAGACAGAAGACCGCCTCTCGTGTCCGGTAGGGACTCCCGTATACGTGGATGGCAAGTTTAGGTGCCCGGATATGCTATTTCTTTCCTGTTAAACCGACTTTGTTCAACCCTAAGCCCCTTCGGTATCTATATAAACTGGAGGGTTAGATCAAAGGCAGGATCACAACATTACTAGGCTAGCCAAGCTAGGGTTAGCCGATACGATCTCATGGTAGATCAACTCTTGTAACCTCAGTACCCTTCGAATATAATCAAGCAGGAGTGGGGTTTTACCTCCATTAAGAGGGCCCGAACCTGGGTAAACACTGTTTCCTTTGTCCATTGTTACCACCAATCCTTAGACACACAGGTTCGGTCCCCCTACCCGAGATCTGCCGGTTTTTACACCGACAGTTGCCAAGCAAACACATCTACATTCGCCCGCAGGAAGGCAACGAGCGTGCTTTCCTATTTGTCATCAAGGGTGGAGCTAATGGTGAACGTACCACCAGCGCCTCCCAGCCCTGGCGGGACCTTCTTTGTATCAGGCGAGGCAACAGACCTCTTGCTAGTGGAGCTCTACGGAAAATCATCAATGGGTGCAGTGCACTCCGGAGAGGCGCACTTCCTAGATTCCTTACCGGCATCCCCGCTAGCCTTCTTTCCTTTCTTGTTTTCTTGGCAGGTGATGTAGCTTCCGCGACCTCGGTAGCGACCGCATCCCAACACATCTTATCCACGCATATGATTGCATCTTTCTTGCCTGACGTGATGGAGATGACACCCATTGGCCCTGACATTTTCAGTGTGTTGTAGGCATAGTGAGATGCCGCCATGAATTTCGCCAGGGCTGGACGACCAAGAATCCCATTGTACATCAAAGGGAGCTCGACCATATCAAACACAACTCTCTCGGTTCGGTAGTTTAGTTCTCCACCAAATGTCACCAGTAGCATAATCTTCCCCTTAGGATGACTCCTGCTAGGGTTGATTCCTTGAAATGTGCCAGTAACTTTGAGTTCTTCATATGATGTCTGAAGTTTGCTAATCACCTTGGGGGAAATCAGATTCAACCCTGCCCCACCATGAACTAACATCTTTGTGACCTTGAGGTTGTGGATTGTTGGCGAAACCAACAACGGTAAACACCCTACCGTAGTGGTGTGGTCAGGGTGGTCCTCTTCATCAAAGATGATAGGCATGCGGGACCACTTGAGCAGCTTCCGGGAACCCACTGCTGGCTCTACGGCATTGACCTCTCGCGCCCACTGTTTGAGCTGGCGGTGAGAGGAGTGCAAAAATGCGCCTTTGTCGATGCACAGGGCCTCAGTTGCCTTCTGGAACTCTTTCTCACTAGTTTCCCCATCATCCCCTTCATCAGTTTCATCATCACCTTCCTTTTTTTTCACAGCCTCTAGCAGGCTTTTCGTGCTGCTGGGGAGTCTTGTGCGGCGACCTCCTCTGCCGCCTCAGCCCTTCCCGCCAGCACCTTCTTGGTCTCTCTCCTTGTCGCGCTTCTCATACTCAATTTTCTGCTTTTTGATGAGTTGCTCAACCTGATGACACTCTTGGAGATCATGGCCCTTGGTTCAGTGGATCTTGCAGTACGACCCATCTGTTTTCCCGGATTTTTCGGCTACCGCCTCCAGGTAATCAGTGCACGCGACAACTTCCTTGCTGGGGGTTTCGATCTTGGCTCTGTTTCCGGTACTAGGGGTGCGAGAACCCTCAACAGCCAGTATTGTCTCCACTTTATGCTTCTTGTTACGCTTTTTATTCTTCCTCTTTGGGTTAGTGGCATCATCGTCAAACTCTGAGTCAACTTCGATGCCATCCTCTTCTCCGGGGAGTCGCCTCCCTTCCTCTGTATGGGCACACTTATCCGCCAAGGTGTATAGCTCATTCACAGTATTGGGCAGCCGAACGTTCATCTTGGAGTGTATCCTCCTATTGCGCACATTTGACTGGAACATGACAATCACAATTGCCGGGTGGATATCTGGAATGTTCCTATGCACCCGGCTAAAACTCCGCATGTACTTCCACAAACTTTCCGCTTCCTTCCATGGAAGGAGTTGCAAGTCATTGGGCCGTCTTGGTTCTTGGTGGCTGCCCGTGAAGGCACCAACAAACTCATTACACAGGTCAGCCCAGGACGAAATGGAATTCTCCAGCAGGTGCATCAGTCACAACCTCACGTTTGGCTTGAGTCCCAAAGGGAAGTAGTTGGCCAACACCTTCTCATCTCTTCCTCCGGCGGCTTGAACGACAATCGTGTAGATGCTCAAGAAATCTACCGAGTTCAGCCTGCCATCATACTTTTCTGGTATTTCTGATTTGAAAACGCGGGCAGATGGCCAACGGACTTGCCGCAGCTCCCGAGTGAAGGCAGGGCACCCAACCTCGAAAGGCAATCATCCGCCTTCACTGGGCGCGGGTTCATCGACGTCTGGGCCATTGCGCCTGTCAGATTGGTGGCGGGTTTCACGGTGCCGCTCTATAGTGACGCACGCATCTTCCCTCCGCCGACCTTCCAGGACCTGTCACTGATCTCGTTGGGCCTGAGGGTCAGATGAAGCCATTGATACTTCATTGGGCTCCTGGTCGTGCGGTTCTAGTTGTAGCCTCTGCACTAGCTGTCGTGGAGGGGTCTGCACCGTTGGAGTGACTCCCTCCACACGGTTAACAACAAGGGCCATTGTTATTGCTTGCGGGTGCCGCAGCGGGTCCGCCCGCTGTGATCTTTCCACTTTGCCAAAACCGATCAAACTCTGGATGGTGGCTCTCCACTCGTCCATTTGATCAGCCATTGGCGAGAATCTCAATTGGAGTGCTTGGCATAGATGACAAGGCAAACCGCGACGTCGCTTGACTCCTGATAGTACCAGCTGTGGTGGCGCCGCGTTCTCGTTGCTGTGAGCCATTCGTCACGGTAGTACGGTGGCGAGAGGGATGTGTCTGGGGGTTGACGACCCCGTTTGGCGCTTCCTCTTGGTTACCCTGCCCTGGGCAAGGCGCATGTCCCGTAGCTGCGCCTGTAACAGGGACAGCTAGGGGGCGCGATTCGCACCAGAGCGGAGCGTTGTCACTATGGCTGTGCCCACCTGCGTGGTGGGGAGATGGAGACTGCACATCCTCTCTGTCCGCGCCGTGTGGAACACGGTCGTCGGGATGCTATTGATGCTGACCTCCCCGGGCGTCTTCCACTCCCATTTCGGCCGTAGGGGAAATGACGACAGCGCCGCCTACACCGGTCGTGTCCCCCATGGTACTCACGCCCCCAACACCGCCGCCACACCTGTAGTATCAGCAGCTGCATGTGAGGGGGCCTTCGAGGTGGAAGGATGAGTTGTTGCATTGGGCTTATTCTTGGGCGCCATGGATGATGAAGCCAATGATGAAGAAGACGATGGTGAAGATTGACGGGCTAATCACAACCTCAGGTCCACGCATGCACTCACCCCCTACGTGGCGTGCCAAAGATGTCGCGGTGGAACGCGATCACCTATGGGGGCATCAGCCCCTTATTGTTCGGCCAGGGGGAAGGTCACGTCGCACAAAGAGCAGATGCCATGGAACAGCACGACAAAGGTGACACTGGTGGTTTTTACCCACGTTCGGGCCGCTGGGAAGCGTAAAACCCTACTCCTGCTTTGGTGGTTTAATGGAAGGACCGTGATGAACACACAACGCTCAAGCCCGGCAAGGTTGTCTCGGGAAGAGCAGCTACGCGTGTATGAGTACATAAGGGTCCGAATCCTCTTTTTGGTTGCCATGGCCCTCCTTTTATAGGCTAAGGGGTAAACCACAGTGGCAAAACAATCATTATCTAGTGATTAGATAGCCAACAGTGCTATCATACCTAACTCTGGCAATAAGGACAAAGTGCATTAAATGCACTACTAGGTGTCATGTTGAGGATGCAGCCCGGCAAGCCTGCCATGCTGCTTAGTCACCTTCTACATGTCTGCTTGACACGCCTCTGGACGGGTGTCATATAGAGGTAATATTCCTTCCAAATGGCTGCCACTGTTGGGGAACGTAGTAATTTCAAAAAAATTCCTATGCACACGCGAGATCATGGTGATGCATAGCAACGAGAGGGGAGAGTGTTGTCCACGTACCCTCGTAGACCGAAAGCGGAAGCGTTAGAACAACGCGGTTGATGTAGTCGCACGTCTTCACGGCCCGACCGATCAAGCACCAAAACTACGACACCTCCGAGTTCTAGCACACGTTCAGCTCGATAATGATCCCCGTACTCCGATCCAGCAGAATGTCGGGGAAGAGTTCCGTCAGCATGACGGCGTGGTGACAATCTTGATGTTCTACCGTCGCAGGGCTTCGCCTAAGCACCGCTACAATATTATCGAGGAGGACTATGGTGGAGGGGGCCACCGCACACGGCTAAGAGATCAAGAGATCAATTGTTGTGTCTATGGGGTGCCCCCTCCCCCGTATATAAAGGAGTGGAGGAGAGGGGGCTGGCCAAGGGGGTGGCGCGCCCTAGGGGGGAGTCCAACCCCAACCGGGAGTAGGACTTCCCCCTTTCCTATTAGGAGTAGGAGAGGGAAGGAAGAGTGGGGAGGAAAGAAGGAAAGGGGGGGCCGCCCCCCCTCCCAATTCGGATTGGGCTTGGGGGGGGGGAGCCCCCTCCTTTGCTCCTTCTCCCTCCTTTCCACTAAGGCCCAATAAGGCCCATATACCTCCCGGGGGGTCTGATAACCTACCGGAGATCCGGTATTGCCCCAATCTCACCTGGAACCTTTCCGGTGTCCAAATATAGTCGTCCAATATATCGACTTTATGTCTCGACCATTTTGAGACTCCTTGTCATGTCCGCGATCACATCCGGGACTCCGAACAACCTCCGGTACATCAAAACTCATAAACTCATAATAACTGTCAACGAAACCTTAAGCGTGCGGACCCTACGGGTTCGAGAACTATGTAGACATGACCTAGAACTGTTTCCGGTCAATAACCAATAGCGGAACCTGGATGCTCATATTGGCTCCTACATATTCTACGGAGATCTTTATCGGACAAACTGCATAACAACATACATTGTTCCCTTTGTCATCGGTATGTTACTTGCCCGAGATTCGATCGTCGGTATCTCAATACCTAGTTCAATCTCGTTATCGGCAAGTCTCTTTACTCGTAACGTAATGCATCATTCCGTAACTAACTCGTTAGCTACATTGCTTGCAAGGATTATAGTGATGTGCATTACCGAGAGGGCCCAAAGATACCTCTCCGACAATCGGAGTGACAAAACCTAATCTCGAAATACGCCAACTCAACATGTACCTTTGGAGACACCTGTAGAGCTCCTTTATAATCACCCAGTTACATTGTGACATTTGGTAGCACACAAAGTGTTCCTCCGGTGAACGGGAGTTGCATAATCTCATAGTTGTAGGAATTTATATAAGTCATGATGAAAGCAATAGCAACATACTAAACGATCGAGTGCTAACCTAACGGAATGGGTCAAGTCAATCACCTCATTCTCCTAATGATGTGATCTCATTAATCAAATGACAACACATGTCTACGGTTAGGAAACATAACCATCTTTGATTAATGAGCTAGTCAAGTAGAGGCATACTAGTGACATTAAGTTTGTCTATGTATTCACACATGTATCATGTTTCCGGTTAATACAATTCTAGCATGAATAATAAACATTTATCATGATATGAGGAAATAAATAATAACTTTATTATTGCCTCTAGGGCATATTTCCTTCAGTCTCCCACTTGCACTAGAGTCAATAATCTAGTTCACATCGCCATGTGATTTAACACCAATATTCACATCTGCATGTGATTAATACCCATAGTTCACATCGTCATGTGATCAACACCCAAAGTGTTTACTAGAGTCAATAATCTAGTTCACATCGCTATGTGATTAACACCCAAAGAGTACTAAGGTATGATCATGTTTTGCTCGTGAGAGAAGTTTAGTCAATGGGTCTGTCACATTTAGAGCCGTGTGTATTTTGCAAATATTCTATGTCTACAATGCTCTGCACAGAGCTACTCTAGCTAATTGCTCCCACTTTCAATATGACAGTTAGAGTTATCTGGATTGGTGTAAAAGCTTGCACCGATGTAACTCTTTACGACGGGCTATTTTATCACCTCCATAATCGAGAAATATTTCCTTAGTCTTCACTAAGGATATTCTTGACCAATGTTGAAAGCACAAGTGCTCCCTGGGTGATTTTGGTAATTAATGTCAACATATCTCTTGTTGGACTAACACTTTTACCTAGTATGTTTCAGATAAGTTCAACAATGGAGTGGCATGGACTAAAGGATGTGGAACCCCTTCAAGATGCTAAGGACAAAGGATTGGCTCAAGCTCCAAGATCAAGACTCTACATTTTATATTTTAGTGATCCAAGATCACATTGAGTCTATAGGAAAAGCCAATACTATCAAGAGGGGATGAGGTGTTGCTTAATGGCTTGCTTGCTCAAGTGCTTAGTGATATGCTCCAAAGCCTTCAACTACCTTCTCACATCCACACATGTCCTAAACCAAAAGTCTAACTCGGCCCCACTGATTCTTTCTATCCGGCGCCACCGAGTTCAGATGTCATAGCCACTGCCACAAACCCTAGGCAAATCGGTCTCACCAATAGGGATCTCGGTCTCACCAAGATGGGATTGTAATCTCTCTGTGTATGTCCATTACCAAAATCGGTCTCACCGAGTTTGAGCAATCGGTACTACCAAGATTACAATGCAAACTATCTGGTTAGCTCATTACCAAAATCGGTCCTACCGAGTTTGTGTAATCGGTCAAACCGAGTTTGCCTGACCAACTCTCTGGTTAGCTTATTACCAAAATCGGTCTCACCGAGTTTGTGTAATCGGTCTCACCGAGATTACATTATGCCCTAACCCTAACCATATCGGTCCTATCGAGTTTCATGTCGGTCCCACCAAAAATCCTAACGGTCACTAGATTTGCTGAATCGGTCTGACCGAGTTTTCCAATTCGGTCCCACCGAGTTTGGCAAATTGTGTGTAACGGTTAGATTTTGTGTGGAGGCTATATATACCCCTCCACCCACTCTTCATTCATGGAGAGAGCCATCAGAACGAACCTACACTTCCAGCATACATTTTCTGAGAGAGAACCACCTACTCATGTGTTGAGGCCAAGATATTCCATTCCTACCATATGAATCTTGATCTCTAGCCTTCCCCAAGTTGCTTTCCACTCAAACCTTATTTCCACCAAATCCAAATCCCGTGAGAGAGAGTTGAGTGTTGGGGAGACTATCATGTGAAGCACAATAGCAAGGAGTTCATCATCAACACGTCATTTATTACTTCTTGGAGAGTGGTGTCTCCTAGATTGGCTAGCTGTCACTTGGGAGCCTCCGACAAGATTGTGGAGTTGAACCAAGGAGTTTGTAAGGGCAAGGAGATCACCTACTTCGTGAAGATCTACCGCTAGTGAGGCAAGTCCTTCATGGGCGACGACCATGGTGGGATAGACAAGGTTGCTTCTTCGTGGACCCTTCGTGGGTAGAGCCCTCCGTGGACTCGCGCAACTGTTACCCTTCGTGGGTTGAAGTCTCCATCAACGTGGACGTACGATAGCACCACTTATCGGAACCACGACTCAAAAATTACCGTGTCTCCAAATTGCGTTTGAATCCTCCAATCCCTCCCCTTTACATTCTTGCAAGTTGCATGCTTTACTTTCCGCTACTCATATACTCTTTGCATGGTTGCTTGATATGTATTGTGAGTGTTAAACTTGTGCCAAACTCCACTTGAACTTAAAGTAGTTAAAAATTGCAACTTTAGGTACTTAGTGTCTAATCACCCCCCCTCTAGACACCTCTTCTTGATCCCTTTCAATTGGTATCAGAGCTTTGGTCTCCATTGCTTTGGTTTAAACACCATTGGAGGAGGATGGATGAGTCTACTATTGGGAGTCTTAGACATAGAGTGCCTATACTTGATGGAGAGTACTTTCATGAGTGGAAAAATGAGATGCTTGTGATTTTCAGTCAATATCATTTGAACTAGTACATTGCTAGCCCTTGTGCACCTCATGTTGATCCTATGCATCCTACCCTTGATGAGTCAATTGACATGATCCACAATCTTAGAACTGCCGAACTTATCATTATAGGCTTGCCTAGAAACTTGATAGGATGTTTGCCTACTCTTAAGTGTGCCTACACTATATGGAAATTTCTTGAGGAACGCTTTCCAAATCATTCCTTGAAAAACCTAGATGAAATTCTCCATAAGTCTATTGCCTTGAGTAAGATGAATTCTAGTGATCCTATGTTTGGTGATTGTCTATTTGAGCTTACAAACCTTATGCATGCCAAAGGAGATGTTGGAATTATTAGTGATATTATTTCTGAAGCTATAAAAATTCATAAGCAAGATCATTGTCAAACTCACTCTAACGAATCACCCTCTCTAGGATTTGATCCACCACATGACGGTGTTGAACATGGATACTATGATGAGGATGATGATAGTGACTTCGATCTTGATGATGCAATGAGACACTTTGGTCTTATGGCAAATCTTCGGGGATATATGGCAGGAGGAAAGGAATGGGTTCTTGATAGTGGATGTACCGATCACATGACCGGAGATAAAGACATGTTCCGTGAGCTTGCTGAAAACGATGGTCCTCGAAAGTATGTCACTTTCGGTGACAACTCAAAGGGTAAGGTGGTTGGCCTCGGTAAGGTGGCCATATCACATGATAGCTCCATACAAAATGTCATGCTCGTTGAATCTCTTGGCTACAACTTACTTTCAGTATCTAGACTTGCTGATTTCGGTTTCAATGTCCTATTTACTGAAGTAGATTGCCAAGTGTTTCATAGAGATAATCATAAATGGTCTTTACCGGTGTGCGTAGAGGTGATCTATACATTGTTGACTTCACTAAAAAGGCTCAACCTAGAACTTGCTTCATTGCTAAATCCTCTAAAGGTTGGTTATGGCATAGACGATTAGGTCATGTTGGTATGCGAAACCCTGACAAGCTTAATTAAAGGAAATCATATCCTTGGAGTCAATGATGTCATATTTGATAAGGATAGACTTTGCAGCGCTTGTCAGGCAGGTAAACAGGTTGGAGGAAGGCATCCTGTGAAGAACATCATGACCACAAGGAGGCCACTCGAGCTACTTCACATGGATCTCTTTGTTCCAACGCCTACAAGAGTCTCGGTGGAAATTCTTTTGGTCTAGTTATAGTTGATGATTTTTCAAGATTTACGTGGGTGTTCTTTCTCGATGATAAATCACATGTTCAAAAGATCTTCAAAAACTTTGCTAGGAAGGCCCAAAGTCAATTTGAAGTGAAGATCAAGAAGGTTCACAGAGACAACGGAACGGAGTTCAAGAACGCGAATGTGGATACCTTTCTTGATGAAGAAGGGATTTCACATGAGTTCTCGGCTACGTACACACCTCAACAAAATGGAGTTGTTGAGAGGAAGAACCGGACGCTCATCGAAATGGCGAGAATGATGCTTGATGAGTACAAGACGCCGAAGCACTTTTGTGCGGAAGCGGTTGAGACAGCTTGTCATGCAACAAATCGCTTGTATCTTCACAAGCTACTCGGCAAGACGGCATACGAGCTTCTCACCGGTAACAAACCCCAAGTTGGATACTTTCGAGTATTCGGCTCAAAGTGCTACATTCTTGATAAGCATCGTCGTTCTAAATTTGCTCCTAAGTCTCATGAAGGTTTCCTACATCGTTATGGCTCAAACTCTCACACATACCGTGTCTACAACAATTTCACCCGAAAGGTTGAAGAAACGGTAGATGTGAAGTTTGATGAATCTAACGGCTCGCAAGTAGAGCAATTGCCAATTGATGTAGGAGACAAAGATCCTTCGGAAGCAATCCAAGACTTGTCTATTGGCAAGATTCGTCCAACGGAGGTGAAGGAGAGTACCTCGTCCGTCCAAGTGGAAGCTTCTACCTCACGACAAGGTGAACCAAGAATTGATACGGAAGCATCCACAAGTGGAACACACCAAGATGAAGGAAACGAGGAAGCGCACCAAGACGAACGTCAACAACCTCCTTCTCCACCACGACAAGAGAACGACAATGCCAACAATGAAGAAGGCCAAGAAGAAGAACAAGATGAAGAAGATGTTCAACCAAGACCCAAGCAAAAGCTGACACGAGTTCGAGCAAGAATTGCTAAAGACCATCTCATCGAGCAAATCTACAATGACATCCAAACCGGGAGAATCACTCACTCTAAAACTCGTTTGGCTAACTTTTGTGAACACTATTCATTCATCTCTTGCATTGAACCTATGAAGGTTTAAGAAGCATTGGAAGATCCGGATTAGATAAATGCCATGCATGAAGAGCTACAAACTTTGAGAGAAATCAAGTTTGGACATTGGTTGAGAAGCCCGACAACAACCACAACATCATCAGTACTAAATGGGTGTTTCGCAACAAGCAAGATGAAGATGGACAAGTAGTTCTCCCAAGGCTGCACACAAGTCGACGGTATGGACTATGGTGAGACTTATGCTCCCGTTGCTAGACTTGAGTCCATTCGCATCTTACTTGCCTATGCTAATCACCATGATATCACCTTATACCAAATGGACATTAAAAGTGCTTTTCTAAATGATGAAATAGAGGAGGAACTTTATGTTAAACAACCTCCCAGCTTTGTTAATCCTAAGAAACCTAATCATGTTTACAAACTTCACAAAGTTCTTTATGGTCTTAAACAAGCTCCTAGAGCGTGGTATAAATGCTTGACCAAGTTCCTTATGGAAAAAGCTTTGAAATTGGAAAAATATATTCTACTCTTTTTACTAAAAGGGTCAATGGAGAACTATTTGTATGCCAAACCTATGTTGATGATATTATATTTGGTTCTACTAACCCTCATTTTAGTGAAAAGTTTGGGAAGCTAATGTCGGAGAAGTTTGAGATGTCTATGATGAGTGAACTCAAATTCTTTCTTGGTTTGCAAATCAAGCAAAGAAAGGAAGGTACCTTTGTCTCTCAAACGAAGTACACCAAGGACTTATTCAAGAAGTTCAATATGCAAGAATGCAAAGGTATGACTACACCCATTCCTACTAGTGGACATCTTGATTTGACCAAAGATGGTGAACCGGTCGATCAAAAGGTTTATCGCTCTATGATCTGTTCATTGTTATATCTATGTGTTTCACGTCCCATTATCATGCTAAGTGTGTGCATGTGTGCACGATATCAAGCTGCTCCTAAAGAATGTCATCTTAAGGCCGTGAAAAGGATAGTGAGATACTTAATCCATACACCAAATTTTGGCATTTGGTATCCAAAGAGGGGCTCTTTTGATCTTGTTGGCTACTCCGACTCGGACTATGCCGGTGACAAGGTTGATAGAAAGTCCACCTCGGGTACTTGTCAATTTCTTGGTAGATCTCTTGTGTCTTGGTCTTCCAAGAAACAAAACTCGGTATCCTTATCCACCACCGAAGCGGAATACATTGCCGCTGGTTCATGTTGTGCTCAATTACTTTGGATGACCCAAACTCTTAAGGATTATGGGATATATGTGAAACATGTTCCATTACTTTGTGACAATGAGAGTGCTATCAAGATTGCTCATAATCCCATGCAACACTCTCGAATTAAGCATATTGAAGTTCGTCATCATTTCATTTGAGATCATGTTGCTAAGGGTGACATGAATGTTAAGCATGTTCGCACCGAAAAGCAATTAGCGGATATATTCACTAAACCACTTGATGAGAAAGTGTTTTGCAGGTTAAGAGGTGAATTGAACATCATTGATGCTTCAAACTTGGAGTAGGAACTCCATTGGATACACACAAGACATGAGCTTATGACTAATCCTTGATATTTCTCTTATGATGAAAATCTTATGTCTTGGATATATTTGCACCTTGCATGTTGTCTAACCCATGTAGGTACTTGGATGAATCAAATTCCATGAGATTGTAATCTACTCACATCTTGAGCAATCTCTACATCACCAAGTCTCTACACATTGGTGGTTGAAAACAAGGAAGCACGGAACCATTCAAACATATCCTTTGACAAATTCTATGTTAAGCTTCATGATTGTCATTTTGGATACACAAGTGCTTTTCCTTCCAAAAACTAACCCATGTAGGAAGATGAACTCAAATTCCAAGTGGTGCTCCCAACTCTTGATGAGCTACATCTGTCGGATTTCGGGTTCCGGCAGACCCTTGAGGTTCAAACACTGGGGTGCGCGCAGAGATTTCGCCCTCTACCTACCTGCTCCTCGCCGACTCGCTAGGATCTAAACTACGAAAGGAACAACACAAGAGACACAGAGTTTATATTGGTTCAGGCCACCATTGCGGTGTAATACCCTACTCCAGTGTGTGGTGTGGTGGATTGCCTCTTGGGCTGATGATGAACAATACAAGGAAGAACAGCCTCGCGAGGGTCTGTTCTTGGCTGGTGCGATGAACTGCTAGGAGGAGTTCAGTCGCTCTCTCTACCGGTTTTCTGGTGGGGATTCTGTTCTCATCTACCTTGTGGTGGCTAGTCCTATTTATAGGCAAAGGCCCTGGGCCTCTTCCCAAATATTGAGCGGGAAGGGCGCCAACAATTGGCCATTTTGAAGGGGAACATCGGGTACACTTATCCTGACTAAAGTTGGTCCTCGCCTGTCAAAGGCTCTGGTGATGACGCCTGCTTGGGCTCCACAATGACTTCCTTCCTGCCGTTGGGCTGGTCTTGGTCTTGTTGCACCGAAATGGATGCCTTTGCTTGATGCTCTCGCCTGCGCTTGCTCCCTTTGCTCCAAAGAGGAAAGGAGGACACTGCGCGGGCTGGCACCCGACTGGCGCCTGAGGGAGTCCTGGACTAGAGGGTGTCCGGATAGCCGAACTATCATCATTGGCCGGACTCCAAGACTATGAAGATACAAGATTGAAGACTTTGTCCCGTGTCCGGATGGGACTTTCCTTGGCATGGAAGGCAAGCTTGGCGATACGGATATGTAGATCTCCTACCATTGTAACCGACTCTGTGTAACCCTAGCCCTCTTTTGTGTCTATATAAACCGGAGGGTTTTAGTCCGTAGGACGAACAACAATCATACCATAGGCTAGCTTCTAGGGTTTAGCCTCCTTGATCTCGTGGTAGATCTACTCTTGTACTACCCATATCATCAATATTAATCAAGCAGGAGTAGGGTTTTACCTCCACCGAGAGGGCCCGAACCTGGGTAAAAACATCATGTCCCTTGTCTCCTGTTACCATTCGCCTAGACGCATAGTTCGGGACCCCCTACCTGAGATCCGCCGGTTTTGACACCGACATTGGTGCTTTCATTGAGAGTTCCTCTGTGCCGTCGCAATCAGAAAGGATGCCTCGTCCCGTCTTTAAAGACGACACCATTGCCAAAGGAGCTTTGGCCATCAGCCAAACTATCCGGCTAGGCGGTTTTCTTATGATCGCCTGTTCGGCCGCCGCGCCGGCGATGACCTCTCAGGTCATCAAAAGCGATCTTCACGTCAACTCAGAACTCGCCGAGCAGCTGGATCCGACGGAGCTCTCCTCCTTAAATGAGCTCTTGGATCATATCTCCGCCCTGGGAGTCGCTACCGACTACGATCAGATTGGGCTTAAAACCGATTTGAGAGAGATCAACTCTCCCCAGGCTACCCACCACGTTGCTGTGGTGGAGGAACAGCACGACGACTCTCCTTCTACATTAAGGACAAGCTATGTATGAATTCCCGACCCCTCCATGCTGGATTCCTGCGGAGGGACGGACATCAATCAAGCACTGAACCAGTACACCATTACTGGGCCAGATTCCTCCTGGTTATGGACAGGATAAAGGACTGCAGTGAGGAAAGCGCAATCTCAATCTTCTGCAATAATTGCACGGACAAGGGAATCATGAATGCCATAAGTCGTCGCGAAATTACACGCTTCGCCGACTTGGCGTCCATAGTTCGGAAGTACTGTGCGATGGAGAGTGCCTGGAAAACGGAAACCAAATTTTGGGACAATCCGGCTCCGAACACAACCCTAGTCCGAAATAAAAGGGTGCATCATATTCAGGCACCTGGGTTAAAAACCAAAAAGCAAAAACCCCCTAAAGGGCACGGAACCGTACTGGAGGGATGGCGCAGCGGACCCTGCAAAATCCATAGTACAGAGGGCACCACTCCAACACATAGCCTTCGAGCATGTTGGATACTACGGCAGGTGGCCAAAAGTGGCGAAGAGCTTCTAGCCCCAGAGAACCAGCCCAGCAGTACCATTAACAGTCTTCGAGACTTTCGCATCAAATAATATGCGAAAATGAACACTCCGCAGCCTCGCCGAAGTCTACCAAGTAGCAACAATAAATCCATGGAGCGACACGGCTATTACCTTTAACGCCAGTGACGAACCTAAATTTCGAATAGCCCGAGCACCAGCCGCATTGGTCCTTAGTCCAATAGTGGATGGCTTTCGCCTTACGAAGGTACTCATGGATGGCGGCAGCGGATTAAACCTCATCTACGAGGAAACCCTTCGAAAAATGGAAGTAGACTGGAGCCGCATTGAGTGAAGCAACACAACCTTCAGAGGAATAATCCCTAGTCGGGAAGCATGTTGCACAAGAAAAATCACACTGGATGTAGTATTCGGATCACCGGACAACTACATGTCCGAGGAGATCACGTTCCATGTGGCCCCGTTCAGCAGCGGATATCACGCTTTATTAGGACGAGAGGCATTCACAATTTTTCAAGCTATACCCCATTACGGGTACATGAAGCTCAAAATGCCCGGGCCCAAAGAATCATCACCCTTGCCAGTGATCCGGACGTAGCGCTCCGCGCCGAAAATAAGACAGCCGCACTAGCCCTAGAGGCGTTATCTGAAGCCCTAACGGCCGAAGAACTCACAGCGCTGCGCTCCATGGTGAACAGGGATGACGTGATACTTGACAAAAGATCCAAGTCCACCTCTTTTAAGCCAGCGGACGAAATAGTCAAATTCCAAGTCCATCCAACGGACCCTACAAAGACGGCCTCCATTGGGGCACAATTAAACCCTGATGTAGACGCCGCACTACGAGAATTCCTACGGGGAAATTGGGACATTTTTGCCTGGCACCCTTCAGACATGCCAGGAATCCCACGCCGGCTGGCAGAGCACAGCCTAAATATCCTAAAAGGATTCAAGCTAGTCAAACAGGCTCTTCGGCGATTTTCCGAACCCAAAAGATGGGCAATGGGAGAGGAGCTAGCCAAACTATTAGAAGCCGGATTCATAAGAGATATAAAACATCCGGACTGGCTAGCAAACCTGGTATTGGTACCAAAGAAGGACAAATCCTGGCGCCTGTGTGTCGATTTCAAGGACCTTAACAAGGCTTGTCCAAAGGATCCCTTCCCCCTTCCCCGCATCGATCAAATTATCGACGCTACCGCATGGCACGATTCATTGTGCTTCCTCGACGCATACTCCAGCTACCACCAAATCAAGATGGCGGAGCCAGAACAAGCCGCAACGGCATTCATCACTCCATACGGCCCATTCTGCTTCAACACAATGCCCTTCGGGCTAATAAACGCCGGCGCAACATATCAGCGCATGATTCAGACATGTCTGGCAAACCAGATCGGCAAAACAGTGGAGGCATACGTAGACGATGTGGTCGTCAAATCTAAGCATGTCAAAACTCTTGTAGACGACTTGAGGCTCACATTCGACAATCTCCGAACATACGACATTAAGCTGAATCCGGAAAAATGCGTCTTCGGCGTACCAGCCGGAAAGCTCTTGGGCTTCCTTGTATCCGGTAGAGGAATTGAAGCAAACCCAGCCAAGATCCGAGCTCTGTCACAATTGGATATCCCAAAAGACCTCAAGCAAATACAAAAATTGACTGGATGCATGGCGGCTCTAAGCCACTTCATCTCCCGCTTAGGAGAAAAGGCATTACCCCTTTATTGCCTCCTCCGGCGCACCGAACACTTCGAGTGGACGGATGCCGCCATGGCCGGACTCGAAGAAATAAAGGCCATATTGGCAACAAATCCGGTCCTGGCCGCGCCCAACTTGGGCGAACCAATGTTATAATATATCGCGACAACACATCAAGTTGTAAACGCGGTGCTCATCGTCGAACGAGAAACGGACGGACACAAGTTCCCTCTTCAAAAACCTGTGTACTACGTATCCACTGTCCTAACTCCATGCAAGTCCTGATATCCACATTATCAAAAGATAGCGTATGCAGTGTTCATGGCATCCCGGAAGCTGCGACACTACTTTCAAGAGTGTTCGATAACAGTAGCCTCGGAAGTACCTCTTAATGATATTATAAACAACTGTGACGCGACTGGCAGGATTGCAAAATGGGCCATCGAGCTCCTACCATTCGACATAACCTATAAACCACAGCGAGCTATCAAGTCGCAAGTTTTGGCTGACTTCATCGCTGAATGGACTGAAGCCGAACTCCCTAAAGAGTACGGCGCATACTCTAATTGGATCATGCACTTCGACGGCTCCAAAATGTTGGCCGACCTGGGGGCTGGCATCGTCCTGACGTCCCCAACCGGAGACACAGTCCAATACATACTCCAGATAATGTACACGGACTCCAACAACGCAGCCGAATACGAGGCCCTCCTACATGGCCTCGGGATGGCGGTCTCCATGGGCATTAAACGCCTAGAGGTGCAAGGGGATTCGAACCTCGCGATATCCCAAATAAATGGAGACTTCGACGCCAAGGATCCGAATATGGCAGCTTACCGTAACGCCGTTCTGAAAATATCAGCTCGGTTTGAAGGGCTCAAATTTCACCATATAGCCCGGGATAATAATCAAGCGGCGGACGTGTTGGCACGCATCGGCGCAAAGCGCGATGCCGTCCCTCCCAACATCTTCCTGGAACGGCTTTTCAAACCATCCGTACTATGGGAAGGGGAGTCCAGAAACAACAATCCGGACCCAACCGCATCGCCCGACACCGCAAATTCTGACACAATCGGTGGTTCTGCCAATGAAATAACACCTTCAGCCCACGAAATAATGGCAGTCATTGCCCTGTGGACCGAGCCATTCCTGGCTTACTTAACTAGGCAGCTTCCCGAGGACCAAAACGAGGCCCGCTGCATAGTATGGCGATCTAAAGGCTATAAGGTCCATGAGGGAGAGCTCTATAAGAAAAGCATAACCGGAGTCCTTCAAATATGTATCTCCGAAGAGGAAGGGCAAAATCTTCTGGCTGAAATTCATGCCGGACTTGGTGGGCACCATGCCGCAGCCCGGGCCCTTGTAAGCAAGGCCTTCCGTACAGGATTTTATTGGCCAACGGCCCGGGCAGACGCTCAGGATTTAGTCCAACGATGCGTCGGTTGCCAGCTCTTTGCTAATCAAAGCCACATGCCTCCCACCGCCCTGAAAACTATACCCATCACCTGGCTGTTCACGGTCTGGGGGCTTGACATGGTTGGACCCCTTAAAGGAGGAACCCACAAGCAAAAATACCTATTGGTCATGGTGGATAAATTCACCAAATGGATAGAGACCAAGCCAGTTAAGACGGTCGAATCCGGACCCATGATAGACTTCATATCAGGGTAGTACACCGTTACGGCGTCCCCCACAGCATCATCACTGATAACGGCACGAACTTCACGGCTGACGAAGTCAAACTCTGGTGCAAAAACATGGGCATCAAGCTCGACTACGCTTCAGTCTGTCACCCTCAAACTAACATTCAAGTCGAACGAGCAAATGGTCTCATCATGAGCGGCATCAAACCCAGACTAGTGCGGTCCCTTAAGGAATCTAACACGCACTGGGTAGAGGAGCTTGACTCTGTACTCTGGGGGCTGCGGACCACGCCGAACCGCACTACCGGATTCACACCCTTTTTTATGGTATACGCCGTAGAGGCAGTTCTGCCCTGCGACATAATTCATGACTCACCTCGCGTGCGCATGTACGAAGAAAGAGAAGCCGAGCTGGATCGGCAGGACAGTTTGGACGCCTTAGAGGAGGAGCGTGACGTGGCAAAAGCTCATTCCGCATTCTATCAACAGCAGGCTCGAAGATATCAAAGTAGAGAAGTACGGGCCAAAACTTACAATGTTGGCGAACTAGTTCTACGCCTGCCGGACAAGAAAAAGGACAAACTCAAGCCCAAATGGGAAGGTCCCTTCATCATCGACCAAGTCCTGACCGGCGGAGCGTACCGTCTACGAAATGCATCGGAGAACCGACTCGAGCCAAATCCATGGAACGCAGCCCGTCTCCGAAGATTCTACGCCTAGCGCCGGACTCTGAGTTCGTCTCCCTCCCCCGTCTATATTTTATACTTGACATGCTACTCGCACTCATTATACCTGGGGGCTTCTTTAACAGAAGCTTATTTATACGGGCTTTATACCCAACACATGTGTCACACTTCCGCATGTACCTTTTATTCACCATTATATGCATCGATATGACTTAAGTTTTGGCCAAGCTGGGTTGCCTGGCTCCTGTGCTTACCCCTATGTTCCCGATTGTTTGGCTAGGAGGTAAAGGGAGCACCTCTGCGATTGTTACTGCCGGGTCAGCCGGATGTGTACCTCAGACTGGGTGAAGCCGAAAGCTAGCGGTCTTAAGGGAATATTCGGTCGGTGAATTGAAAGATGATTTCTTACCTATTTATTTATCTGCCCCCAGATGCTTTCCTGCTTTTTCGCAGTCCGGACCTGCATTTAGGGCATGCCTCCCAGGGAAAGGAACCCCTAACGGAACTATTCTCCCTAGAAGATGTTTCTTACTAACCATGTAATATAACATAACTAGTTGGGCACTTGTCTGATAAAGCACTAATGACCCCTACGCCTAGTCTCCATGCATGCCCCAGTTTTTTACATAACCGTGAGGGTATTCGGACACACTCCGAACTGTCGGGTCCCGAGGTTGAAGCGAAAAGGTCCGCAATGACAAACGATCTACAATCGGGTTAGAAGGCATTTTTCATGTCATTTTAAATTACATAGTCAAGTTGACTGATGGTATTCCTCTTCGATACCATCTAATAAACTGTCTAGTTTACAGTCCCGCTGTGAATACTTTGCGGCCAACTCTACTTGGTCGTACACTAAGCTCACAGGGATCTCCTTCCCATCAGGCCCCACAGGTCCGACCTCGGCCATGTGGTTTGGGTCCGCCTTCGCATACCGCGTCTTCACCATGGCCCAGGCCTCCCTGGCGCCTTGACGGCAGGCCGATATCTTCCACAGACGGAAGCGCCGCCGTGCTCCCTGAAGCTTCTCTACAAGCTCTCCAAGACCTTCGGGTAGGGAGACGGACGACCATAAGGCCTGGGCGATGCCACTCATCACCTGCCGAACTTGTTCGTGCAGTTGCAGCAGCTTGGGAAGTAGGTCACCCGTTGAACCGGGCATTTCCTCTGCAGGACGACCTTTGAGCATACCTATAGACATATTCCTGTTAATCGACTTCCTCGCCGAACTCTTCTTTTCAAAAGTTCGTTCAAGCACTTACTATAAATGCCGCGACGAAGCCGCCGATTCTCCTTCACGGAGTCAGACAGCTGGGCCCGAACATCTTTTAGTTCCTCGCCCAGCTGGGTGTTGGCATCTTGGAGCTTATTCTTCTCTTGCCGCACCCTCGTAAGAACCTCCTCGCTGGCCTTCAGCTGGCGTAGTAGCTGTTGCTTGTCCGGATCTAGTCCAGCGCCATCTGCAATATTATTGTCAGACTTATACACATGCCGCACTTCACAAACTACTTATCTTTCGAAGTATATATTACTAGAGGGGGTCTCTGTGGCTCCCCCTGTGGCGGCTAGTGCGGCCTCAAGTTTGGCCTTGCACTCTTGAAGCTCCTGGGACAGGTGGGTATTCTTCTCCGTAAGATCCTGCATAACAAATGATCCTTAAATCAGTTATTCTAACTATTTTAAGTCTCGGGGGCTACTGGCATATATAACTGTCAAAATTCCTCACCCGTATGTCTTTTACATACTGCTCCGTGGCTCTGGCTAGACCATCTTGAGCACCACGGAGGTGCGAATCTCCCGAATTAAAGGCGTTTTAACGCCTCCGGGGAGAAGCATGCGTCACGAAGAACTGTCCGGCGGTGCCTGTGATTCATGGCGCTCTCCACCTCAGATTTGGTGGCGGACAACCTGTCGGTGTCCTCGGTTGGAGGAGCACCCGACGAGCGCCTTGCGTTCGCCTCCCCCTCCAGACCTGGCGTTGGAGCCTGGCCGGCGGAGGTTTGATTGGCAATCTCTCCGGACACAGTCCGGCGAGCGCTCTTTCTCCTAAAAAAACCACGAGCATTAATATGCCTTCCCGGAATCTTCCCCGGAAACATGGTGGCACACCATACCATTGCGGCGACGTCTCGATTCGCGCCGCACTTCTCTTCCACCTGCTGGGCCGAGCTGCCCCTTGTTGATCAGCCGCCGCGGGTTCGGCTTCCCGCTCGAAGGCACCTCCTGCGGAACACCATTGGTATACGGTGGTCAGAGATAAGCATGGACGAGTAATGGTATAAGGACTCCGGTCATAGTTACCTGGGAAACAGGAGATATTTCGGGGGAGTCGGCCGTAATGGCGACCAAAGCATTGTCAAAGCTAAGTTGGTGGAACACCCCATCGATCAGCTCCACCTTTATGTCCGGATCTTCTTCGGAGGCCGGATCGAGGGATTATTCCGGATCCTCGGGTTGTGGAGCCAGGATGTGTATATCCTCTACGGCCCGACGCAGTTCCTACGTCGAAATCATAAAGTGAGACACTTAACTTTGGGAATTTGGATCGGATAGACAAACGTCCGCTTACCCAGCTCCGAGGGTTGTTCATGGAAAATCCATTCAATGGACTAGCATGGAGGAAGTCCTCCTTCTCCCCTTTGTACAGGCCGGACAGGATCTTCACCAGATCGGCAACCGATCCCGGCCCCTTGCGGCCATGGCGGGTGGCATCATCCTCCCCGTTGAAATCCCACATGGGGTGGCCCCTATACTAGAGCGGCTGCACCCCTCGCATAATGCATGTGGCCATGACCCCAATCATGGTCAATCCGGAATGAGCCAATAACCTTATTCGGCCCATCAGATATTGGGCGTCCCTATCATTCTCCCGTTGAGGGCTCCGCGGGCGCCAACTCAGGCGTTTCTTCAGAGGAGCGTTGCTGAACTCCGGGAGGCCGATCCGAACTGGGTCCGATAGCGGGGCGTCTTCCATATAAAACCATTCTAAAGGCCAGTCTTTGGACGCCTTCTTCGGGGTTTCGGATAGATATCCGGTCCCGGCGATGCGCCATAGTTCGGCTCCGCCCACTTGATATATCGACCCCTCATGAGAACGGGGTACGAGGCAAAATAATCTCTTCCACAGCACAAAATGGGCCTCGACGCCCAAGAACAGCTCGCAAAGGGCCATGAAGCCCGCGATGTGCAGGATGGAGGCAGGCGTAAGGTGGTGAAGCTGGAGCCCATAGAACTCCAGGAGCCCCGGAGAAACGGATGTATGGGAAATCCGAGTCCCCTTATTAGATAAGGGACGAAGCATACCCGCTCTCCTTTGGAGGGATTGGGGATGCTCTCCGCATGCTTTCTGCCCGTGTAAGTGGCAAGTCCGGCTCGAACCGGAACCATAAAGGCTGGGGGAAGAAATCCCTCGGCTTGGAGTGTCACTAGCTCACTATGCGGGACCGAGCATCTCCCCCAATCTCCTGGCTGAGGGCTGGGAGTGCGAGAGGAGGAGCCGCGTCGATTGTCCATGATGGAATGGATTTTTGGTCAGAGGCGCTCCGATGAATACTCGTGGAAGGAGGATGGTGTGATTCGGATCTAGATCCTCGCCTCTCTTTATAGGCAGCTCATTCGCGCAGCTAGGGGGTAGAATGTAAAAACACCCTGGCCTTTCGCATTCGTATGACACGTGGAAGATGGCCATTATTGGATGTGGAAGCCAAGGAGCGCAGCATTTATAAGAAGCCGGACACCATTCAGCGAGTACATGGAATTTGGAGAAGAACCCGCCTTGCAATGCCGAAGACAATATGCGCGTCGGACTCGTCGTCATTGAAGCCTGGTTCGGGGGCTACTGAGGGAGTCCTGGACTAGGGGGTGTCCGGATAGCCGAACTATCATCATTGGCCGGACTCCAAGACTATGAAGATACAAGATTGAAAGACTTTGTCCCGTGTCCGGATGGGACTTTCCTTGGCGTGGAAGGCAAGCTTGGCCATACAGATATGTAGATCTCCTACCATTGTAACCGACTCTGTGTAACCCTAGCCCTCTTCGATGTCTATATAAACCGGAGGGTTTTAGTCCGTAGGACGAACAACAATCATACCGTAGGCTAGCTTCTAGGGTTTAGCCTCCTTGATCTCGTGGTAGATCTACTCTTGTACTACCCATATCATCAATATTAATCAAGCAGTAGTAGGGTTTTACCTCCACCGAGAGGGCCCGAACCTGGGTAAAAACATCGTGTCCCTTGTCTCCTGTTACCATCCGCCTAGACGCACAGTTTGGGACCCCCTACCCGAGATCCGCCGGTTTTGACACCGACAGCGCCCTTGGTCATCATGGCTTGCGTCATGGGCACCTTGTGAGGTACCCCGCCTTGATCTCTCCGCCTCCTCATGAGCCAGCCTGATGAGGCCGTGCCTGGGGAAGCTCCTTGTCATCTGCCCCGCGAGGCTTGGCCCCTCGCGAGGGTCTTGAGCTTTTGTTGATGAAGATGGGCCGTTCTGGGCCCCCCTTTGAGCCACGCCGCAGGCCGCAGGCAGGCAAGTCTGGGGACCCCCGTTCCCAGAATGCCGACAGTAGCCCCCAGGCCCAAGGCGCGCCTGGACTTGGTCGAGCAGAGAGGCGAAAGGGCAAGTGCGAAGCGCCGCAGGCCCTAACAGCCTGCGGCCTTGGGCGCCGCATGGCGGTTGATTGGACGCGGGCGTCTCCGCTTCCCCATGACGCCTCGGCAATTGCACGAATTGACAAGTCCTTGCACGCAAAGCGAGTCATGATTACCTGCGATCATGGAGGTCGGCGCTTGGCCTCCTCTGGCTTCAAGTACGGCATGTCACGTGCCCTTCCAGTTTATCCCCTCTTGCTTCTCCTTCTTCTCATGGCTCCGTCAAGGAAGTTCTCGGCCGCAGAGAAAGGAAAGGCCCGCCAGGTTGAGCCTGCCTCTCCCCCGCCCAATCGCGGTCGAGGCCGCCCTCGCAAACACCTTGTGGCCTCCACGGCGGCTCCCCGCGGTCGCGGAGGTGACGGGCGGCTGGCCGCGGCCGGGAGGCGTGCTTCGGCCGTGCGACCCCCTAGGCCGCGCTTCCACACTGCGGAGGTGCTGCCGCAGTTCGTTGTGTGGGCGGCGGAGTCGGCTAGCGCCCGGCTTCAGCTCCCTTGCTTCCTCCTAGGTGAGCTCCTGGCTAGCGCCCCGGGCGGCCTCTGGCTCCAGGCAGATGGCTGCTGCAGCCGGGCCTCGTGGGCTTCGCTGGAGGTCTCCGCAGCCGGGAGCCTGGCCTTGACCCGCGGCTGGCAGACGTTTGCCCGCGCGCGTGGCCTGAGCCGTCGATGCACCCTGCACTTCAAGTTCGACAGCGATGCCACCCTCTACGTGAGGGTGTTTGGGGAAGATGGTCGCCGCGCAGGGTGCTGCCCTGAAGACGACGACCGCGGCCGAGGACCCAGCCCCGGCGAGGACGGAGAGGACAGCGTGCGGATGGTTGGTGGCGCTCAGGGTTCCTCAAGCTTCACTGGTTCTTCTTTGGGCAGCGACTCTTCTAGCAGCGACCGCGGTCAGCCTCCACGCCGTCGTGCCTGCTTGGAGGGTGGTAGCAGGTCCGCTCGCCGTCACGCCTCGGTGAAGTGCGAGAGGGAGTCTGCCTGAGCCCCGGAGGCGGCTCGAGTCTTCCCTGAAGGCCAGTGTAGGGCGAGCCGCGCCTGATTTGTTCTTTCTTTTCCTTTTTCCTGCATAAAAATACAGTAGTGTGGGGCCCCGTGGGGGCGTGTTTGGGTTACCGTTGTTAATCATCGCACTGTTTCCGTTATTTTGGTATTGTTCCTTCCGGCCGCACGCCCATGCGCAGGTAATTCCCAGCCTCAGCCGTGGAGGCGACCGACCCAGGTCCTGTATTCATGTCGCGGTGCCCGTGAGGCATGGACTGGAGGGGTGCTCCTGTAGTGGACCCGGGTTGTGAAACCTTGAACGATAAGGACAGAAACACTCGCGAGGGCGCTCGGGCTGCCCCCTCGCGAGACCTTGCGCAAGAGAAATCGAGGCAGGAGGGAAAAAAGTCGAAGAGCCATAAGTCAAAAGACGGCGATAGTTTCAATAAAACTTCAAATGAGAATGAACTAGCCAACTGCAGAAAGCAAATGAAAAAGCCGCGTCCGGCACCTAGTCTAGTCTTCGACGTCTTCTCACCAGCCGGAGCTAAGTGCTGCCACTGGGTGTGGGAGGGAGCCCCAGGGCCTGAGGCCGGCGGTCCTGAGACTCCGGGGCGTGTACAGCTCCAACTCATTATTACGTGAGAGTGTCACGGGCGGCGAGCTTCACAGGCGCTGGCCTTCTTCATAGGCTCCGGGCCTTTCTTCAGGGAAGCAAGCTTCACGGGCATTGGCCCTCTTCATAGGCTCCGGGCCTTTTCCAAAACGCGACAGCTTCACAGGCACTTGCCTTCTTCACAGGCTCTGGGCCTTTTCCAAAAAGATAATCTTCACAGGCATTCGCCTTCTTCACAGGCTCTGGGCCTTTTCCAAAAAGATAATCTTCACAGGCATTCGCCTTCTTCACAGGCTCTGGGCCTTTTCCAAAAAGATAATCTTCACATGCATTCGCCTTCTTCATAGGCTCTGGGCCTTTTCCAAAAAGATAATCTTCACAGGCATTCGCCTTCTTCACAGGCTCTGGGCCTTTTCCAAAAAGATAATCTTCACAGGCATTCGCTTTCTTCACAGGCTCTGGGCCTTTTTAGGGGTAAAACCTCCGGAGGTGCTGGATGTTCCACGCATTCTAGACTGGCACCCCCTCCTGGGTCTCCAAGCGCACGGAGCCGGGCCTGGAAACATGAACAACCTTAAACGGGCCCTCCCACATGGGAGAGAGCTTATGCAGTCCCTCCCTGGAGAGAACCCGCCTCAGCACGAGGTCCCCTACCTCAAGAGTTCTGGGGCGGATGTTGCGGCAGTGGTATTGCCGTAGTGCTTGTTGGCATCTCGCCGCTTGCAACACGGCTTCTCGGCGATGCTCCTCCCCCAGCACGAGGTCCATCCCCCGCATGGCGTCTTGCTGCGCTTCATCAAACGCCAGGACCCGTGTGGAACGACGTCTGACCTCGTGAGGGAGGACCGCTTCAGCTCCATAGACCAAGAAGAACGGGGTCTCTCCAGTCGGCTTGGTTGTGGTCATGCGGATGGACCACAACACGGACTGAAGCTCATCGTACCAACCTCTGTCGCAGGCTTCCAGCTTCTTCTTGAATGTTCTGGTCTTGAGGCCCCTCAGGACCTTAGCGTTGGCCCGCTCGGCCTGGCCGTTGCTTCGGGGGTGCGCCACTGAGGCGTAGCATATCTGCGTTCCAAGGTTAGCACAGTATGTTTTGAAGAGGTTACTAGTGAACTGCGAACCGTTGTCGGTGATGATGCGGTTCGGCACCCCGAACCGGCTCACGATGCCCTTGATGAACTTGACCGTTGAACCCGCAGGGATGGTGCGGACGGCTTCCACTTTGGCCCACTTGGTGAACTTGTCCATGGCGACGTAGAGGTAGCGATAGCCCCCCGGCGCCCGAGGGAACGGGCCAAGGATATCCAGCCCCCAGACCGTGAATGGCCACAAGAGGGGTATAGTTTGCAGACCTCCTGTCGGCTGATGGATCTGCTTGGCATGGAATTGGCAGGCTTCGCAAGCCTTCACTAGTTCGACAACGCCATTGAGCGCAGTAGGCCAATAGAAGCCGCTGCGGAATGCCTTGCCCACGAGGGTCCATGATGACGAGTGGTGCCCACAGTCTCCACCATGTATATCCGCCAGCAGCTCTTTCCCTTGCTCCCTGGATATGCAGCGTAGGGACACACCATTTGGTCGCTTCCGGTAGAGTTCTCCATCCCTGATATAGTATGCTGTGGCTTGCCGCGCCACACGCTCCGCTTCCTCCTCCTTCTCCGGCAGGGTCCCTTGTGTTAAGTAACTCCAGAGCTCTGTGATCTAGCACCCCTCCCGAGGCTCCATTGTCAGGAGCAAGCGCGCTCCTGAGGCTGGGCCACAGACCGGGGCTCCCGAGGCAGGTGGCTGGGGGAGCTCCTCCCGAGGTTGCGCCGTGTTTGATAGTGATGGCATGGCCGAGGGCTTGAAGAGCCGCTCCTCGAAGAGCCAGGCTCCTGAGGTAATCGCCTGGACGCTCGTTTGGCGATGTCATCGGCCTCCTGATTGGTGCCACGGGGCACATGCTGCAACTCCAACCCCCAGAACAGCTTTTCCATCCTGCGGACCTCCGCAAGGTAGGCCTCCATGTGCTCATCTTGTGGCTCGTACACTTTGTTGGAGAAATTGATGAGGATCTGTGAATCGCCCTTGATGGTAAGGCGCTTTACCCCTAGGGCAGCCGCGGCCTTCAAGCCTGCTATTAGACCTTCATACTCCGCTATGTTGTTGGAGACCTTTTCGCCTTGCTGGAAACAGAGCTGCACGGCGTAATAGAGCTTGTCCTGAGTGGGAGATATGAGCACCACACCAGCCCCAGCGCCATGCCTGGAGAACGCCCCGTCGAAGTACATGACCCAGCCTTCTGGCGCCTCGCTTCACGGGGAGAGGGATCGATCCTCGTCGGCCTTGAGGCCCGGTGCCTCCGTCCATTCGGCCACGAAATCCGCTAGCGCGGCCCCCTTGATGACTCTGGCCGTGCTGAATTCGAGCTGAAACACTTGCAGTTCAATGTTCCACTCGGCGACCCTTCAGGCTGAGTTAGGGCTCCTGAGCACCCTTTCCAAGGGGTACGCTGAGACAACCTTGATAGGGTGACCCTGAAAGTAGTGCCACAGCTTGCGCGAGGCCACCAGTAGCGCGAGGAGGAGTTTCTGAGGCATGGGGTACCGTGCCCTCGCATCCCGCAACACCGTGCTGATGAAGTACACTGGGTGCTCGATGAGGCTTGGAGCGTCGGTGCTGGTGGCGTCCTCCAGAGGCCGTGGCGCCTCCTGAGGCGGTGGAGCCTCCAGAAGCTGGTTGCCTGGGGGAAGGGCCTCTTCCGTTCCCAGTGCGATCCCCTGCGGCGGCTGATCCTCTCAGCCGTGGTAGTGATCTTTGCGAGTCCTTCTTGGTCCTGCTTTGCCTTGACACGGGTAGCTGCCGCGGCCTTGGTCCGACACTCCTCTCTAACCGCCACCAGAGCTGCGCTGGCGGAGTAGGGAGTGGTGGCAAGGTAGAGCACCAAGGGCTCTTGAGGGCGTGGGGCCACCATCACCGGAGGGCTGGTTAGGTATCTCTTGAGATCTTGGAACGCCTTGTCGGCGTCTTCAGCCCATTCAAAGGGCCCCTTTTTCTTCATTAGCTGGAAGAAAGGCAGCGCTCGCTCCCCTAACCTGGAGATGAAGCGCCCTAGCGCAGTCACGCGCCCAGTGAGCTTTTGCATCTCTCTAAGGGTCTTTGGCGGGCTCATGTCCTCGACCGCCTTGACCTTTTCTGGGTTGGCCTCGATGCCTCGGTGGGACACGAGGAAGCCCAAGAGCTTGCCCGAATGGACTCCAAACACACACTGAAGGAAATATGCCCTAGAGGCAATAATAAAGTTATTATTTATTTCCTTATAATCATGATAAATGTTTATTATTCATGCTAGAATTGTATTAACCGGAAACATAATACATGTGTAAATACATAGACAAACAAAGTGTCATTAGTATGCCTCTACTTGACTAGCTCGTTAATCAAAGATGGTTATGTTTCCTGACCATGAACAATGAGTTGTTACTTGATTAACGAGGTCACATCATTAGTCGAATGATCTGATTGACATGACCCATTCCATTAGCTTAGCACCCGATCGTTTAGTATGTTGCTATTGCTTTTCTTCATGACTTATACATGTTCCTATGACTATGAGATTATGCAACTCCCGTTTGCCGGAGGAACACTTTGGGTGCTACCAAACATCACAACGTAACTGGGTGATTATAAAGGAGCATTACAGGTGTCTCCAAAAGTAGATGTTGGGTTGGCGTATTTCGAGATTAGGATTTGTCACTCCGATTGTCGGAGAGGTATCTCTGGGCCCTCTCGGTAATACACATCACATAAGCCTTGCAAGCATTACATCTAATATGTTAGTTGTGAGATGATGTATTACGGAACGAGTAAAGAGACTTGCCGGTAATGAGATTGAACTAGGTATTGGATACCGACGATCGAATCTCGGGCAAGTAACATACCGATGACAAAGGGAACAACATATGTTGTTATGCGGTCTGACCGATAAAGATCTTCGTAGAATATGTAGGATCCAATATGGGCATCCAAGTCCCGCTATTGGTTATTGACCGGAGACGTGTCTCGGTCATGTCTACATTGTTCTCGAACCCGTAGGGTCCGCACGCTTAAGGTTACGATGACAGTTATATTATGAGTTTATGCATTTTGATGTACCGAAGGTTGTTCGGAGTCCCGGATGTGATCACGGACATGACGAGGAGTCTCGAAATGGTCGAGACGTAAAGATTGATATATTGGAAGCCTATGTTTGGACATCGGAAGTGTTCCGGGTGAAATCGGGATTTTACCGGGTTACCGGGAGGTTACCGGAACCACCCGGGAGCCATATGGGCCTTCATGGGCCTTAGTGGAAAGGAGAAAGGGGCAGCCCAAGGTGGCTGCGCCACTTCCCCCTCCCCTAGTCCTATTAGGACTAGGAGAAGGTGGCCGGCCCCCCTCTCTCCCTTCCCCTCCGAGGAATCCTAGTTGGACTAGGATTGGGGGGAGGAATCCTACTCCCAGAGGGAGTAGGACTCTCCTGCGCCTCCCCTCCTTGGCCGGCCAGCCCTCCCCCTTGGCTCCTTTATATACGGAGGCAGGGGACACCTCTAGACACACAAGTTGATCCACGTGATTTGTTCCTTAGCCGTGTGCGGTGCCCCCTGCCACCATATTCCTCGATAATACTGTAGCGGAGTTTAGGCGAAGCCCTGCTACTGTAGTTCATCAAGATCGTCACCACGCCGTCGTGCTGACAGAACTCTTCCCCGACACTTTGCTGGATCGGAGTCCGGGGATCGTCATCGAGCTGAACGTGTGCTCGAACTCGGAGGTGCCGTAGTTTCGGTGCTTGATCGGTTGGATCGTGAAGACGTACGACTACTTCCTCTACGTCGTGTCATCGCTTCCGCAGTCGGTCTGCGTTGGGTACGTAGACAATACTCTCCCCCTCGTTGCTATGCATCACATGATCTTGCGTGTGCGTAGGAAATTTTTTGAAATTACTACGAAACCCAACACACACTTCTCCGGGTTGAGCCGCAGGTTCACTGCGTCGAGGTTTGCAAAGGTTTCCTCCAGGTCTTGTATCAGGGTCTTGGCCTCGCGAGACTTCACCACAATGTCATCGACGTAAGCTTCCACATTCTTCCCGAGTTGCGGGCCCAAGGTGATGTGCATGAGCCGCTAAAAGGTTGCCCCCGCATTGGCAGTCCGAACGACATGCATGTATAGCAGTACACCCCGCACGGGGTCAGGAAGGACGTCTTCTCCATGTCTTCCACCGCCATCTTGATCTGGTGATACCCAGAGAAGGCATCCAAGAAGCATAACAGGTCGCACTCAGCGGTGGAATCGAAGATCTGATCGATGTGAGGGAGCGGGAACGGATCTTGCGGGCATGCTTTGTTGAGGTTGGTGAAGTCGACACACATGCGCTCCTTCCCTCCCTTCTTTGGCACAACCACAGGGTTGGACAACCAATCTGGATATCGGACCTCGTGAATGACCCCCGCGGCTTCTAGCTTGCGGGTCGCCTGAACGATGAAGGCCTGCTTTTCAGTGGACTACCGCCTTGCTTTCTGCTTCACGAGGCGCACGTTGGGGCACACGTTGAGGTGGTGCTCGATTATGCCCCGTGGGATCCCTGCCAACTGATCGGGCTCCCAGGCGAATACCTTCTTGTTTGCACATAGGAACTTGACCAGGGCTTCCTCCTGCTCGGGCCCGAGGTTGGCGCCTATGGTGAAAGTGGCGTTAGTGGACCCGTCCTCGTCGACGGGTATCTGCTTGGTCTACGCCTTGTCTTGGGTGAACAACTGTTTCTTCTTGGTTGGTGCAGCCCCCTTGGGCTCGGGGGTCCCCGCGTCGGTGGGCTGTGCTGACGCCGCCGTCTTGAAGGCGAGCTTGAGCGCTCGCAGCGCATCCCCGGTGTCCCCAGGCACGGTGAGGACACCGCTACTCCCGGGCATCTTCATAAGGTTGTACGCCGGGTGAGTCGCGGCCATGAATTGGGCCAGTGCTGGATAGCCGAGGATGGCGTTGTAGGGGAGACCAATGGGGGCGATATCGAAATCGACCAGCTCCGTGCGGAAATTGTCGTAGGTGCCGAAAGTTACTGGGAGCCGGATCTGTCCCAAGGAGCTGGATGACCCGCCCCCGATGCCCGAGAAGGGCCGGCTGGGCTGCAGCCACTCCCGGGGTATGCTGAGGAGGTTGAAGGCCTCAACTGAGAGCACGCTGAGGCCCGCGCTGCCGTCGATGAGAGTCCTGGTGACGGCCACCTGGCAGATGGTGGGGGTGCACAGCATGGGGAGCGCACCCGAGCAGGCCGAGTTGGAGGGGTGGTCCTCCAAGCTAAAGGCCAGACTGGCATCTGGCTCCACTGATATAGGGGAGCCCCCTGCCGCGTGGAGGCGGCGCCGACCCGGCGGACGAATGGCTTGACGTGGTGACTGGAGGGTGGCGCCTGCGAGCCGCCCAAGAGGGCCGCGATGACCGGGGGCGCCGGCGTGATGTGGTGGGCGAGCAAGAGGTCACGCAGCTCTTCCCAAGAGGCCACGGAGGCCGCCAGCAAGTGGAGCGGCCATGCGCGCGGAGCGCCGGTGAGGGCCATGGGAAGCCAGTTGGCCATGACCCCGTTGTCACCTTCAGCTTCGAGAACGGCCTCGGGCAAGTAACATACCGAAGACAAAGGGAACAACATATGTTGTTATGCGGTCCGACCGATAAAGATCTTCGTAGAATATGTAGGATCCAATATGGGCATCCAAGTCCCGCTATTGGTTATTGACCGGAGACGTGTCTCGGTCATGTCTACATTGTTCTCGAACCCGTAGGGTCCGCACGCTTAAGGTTACGATGACAGTTATATTATGAGTTTATGCATTTTGATGTACCGAAGGTTGTTCGGAGTCCCGGATGTGATCACGGACATGACGAGGAGTCTCGAAATGGTCGAGACGTAAAGATTGATATATTGGAAGCCTATGTTTGGACATCGGAAGTGTTCCGGGTGAAATCGGGATTTTACCGGGTTACCGGGAGGTTACCGGAACCACCCGGGAGCCATATGGGCCTTCATGGGCCTTAGTGGAAAGGAGAAAGGGGCAGCCCAAGGTGGTTGCGCCACTTCCCCCTCCCCTAGTCCTATTAGGACTAGGAGAAGGTGGCCGGCCCCCCTCTCTCCCTTCCCCTCCGAGGAATCCTAGTTGGACTAGGATTGGGGGGAGGAATCCTACTCCCACAGGGAGTAGGACTCTCCTGCGCCTCCCCTCCTTGGCCGGCCAGCCCTCCCCCTTGGCTCCTTTATATACGGAGGCAGGGGACACCTCTAGACACACAAGTTGATCCACGTGATCTGTTCCTTAGCCGTGTGCGGTGCCCCCTGCCACCATATTCCTCGATAATACTGTAGCGGAGTTTAGGCGAAGCCATGCTACTGTAGTTCATCAAGATCGTCACCATGCCGTCGTGCTGACAGAACTCTTCCCCGAAACTTTGCTGGATCGGAGTCCGGGGATCGTCATCGAGCTGAACGTGTGCTCGAACTCGGAGGTGCCGTAGTTTCGGTGCTTGATCGGTTGGATCGTGAAGACGTACGACTACTTCCTCTACGTCATGTCATCGCTTCCGTTGTTGGTCTGCGTTGGGTACGTAGTCAATACTCTCCCCCTCGTTGCTATGCATCACATGATCTTGCGTGTGCGTAGGAATTTTTTTGAAATTACTACGAAACCCAACAGTGGCATCCGAGCCTAGGTTATTTATGTTGATGTTATATGCACGAGTAGAACACAAGTGAGTTGTGGACGATACAAGTCATACTGCCTACCAGCATGTCATACTTTGGTTCGGCGGTATTGTTGGACGAGACGACCCGGACCAACCTTACGCGTACGCTTACGCAAGACCGGTTCCCTCGACGTGCTTTGCACAGAGATGGCTTGCGGGCGACTGTCTCTCCAACTTTAGTTGAACCAAGTATGGCTACGCCCGGTCCTTGCAAAGGTTAAAACGGAGTCTATTTGACAAACTATCGTTTTGGTTTTGATGCGTAGGTGAGATTGGTTCTTACTTAAGCCCGTAGCAGCCACGTAAAACATGCAACAACAAAGTAGAGGACGTCTAACTTGTTTTTGCAGGGCATGTTGTGATGTGATATGGTCAAGGCATGATGCTGAATTTTATTGTATGAGATGATCATGTTTTGTAACCAAGTTATCGACAACTGGCAGGAGCCATATGGTTGTCGCTTTATTGTATGCAATGCAATCGCGATGTAATGCTTTACTTTATTACTAAACGGTAGTGATAGTCGTGGAAGCATAAGATTGGCGAGACGACAACGATGCTACGATGGAGATCAAGGTGTCGCGCCGGTGACGATGGTGATCATGACGGTGCTTCGGAGATGGAGATCACAAGCACAAGATGATGATGGCCATATCATATCACTTATATTGATTGCATGTGATGTTTATCTTTTTATGCATCTTATCTTGCTTTGATTGACGGTAGCATTATAAGATGATCTCTCACTAAATTATCAAGAAGTGTTCTCCCTGAGTATGCACCGTTGCAAAAGTTCTTCGTGCTGAGACACCACGTGATGATCGGGTGTGATAGGCTCTACGTTCAAATACAACGGGTGCAAAACAGTTGCGCACGCGGAATACTCAGGTTATACTTGATGAGCCAAGCATATACAGATATGGCCTCGGAACACGGAGACCGAAAGGTCGAGCATGAATCATATAGTAGATATGATCAACATAATGATGTTCACCGATGAAACTACTCCATCTCATGTGATGATCGGACATGGTTTAGTTGATTTGGATCACGTGATCACTTAGAGGATTAGAGGGATGTCTATCTAAGTGGGAGTTCTTAAGTAATATGATTAATTGAACTTAAATTTATCATGAACTTAGTACCTGATAGTATCTTGCTTGTTTATGTTGATTGTAGATAGATGGCTCGTGCTGTTGTTCCGTTGAATTTTAATGCGTTCCTTGAGAAAGCAAAGTTGAAAGATGATGGTAGCAATTACACGGACTGGGTCCGTAACTTGAGGATTATCCTCATTGCTGCACAGAAGAATTACATCCTGGAAGCACCGCTGGGTGCCAGGCCTGCTGCTGGAGCAACACCAGATGTTATGAACGTCTGGCAGAGCAAAGCTGATGACTACTCGATAGTTCAGCGTGCCATGCTTTACAGCTTAGAATCGGTACTTCAACGACGTTTTGAACGTCATGGAGCATATGAGATGTTCCAGGAGTTGAAGTTAATATTTCAAGCTATGCCCGAATTGAGAGATATGAAGTCTCCAATAAGTTCTATAGCTGCAAGATGGAGGAGAACAGTTCTGTTAGTGAGCATATACTCAAAATGTCTGGGTATAATAATCACTTGATTCAATTGGGAGTTAATCTTCCGGATGATTGCGTCATTGACAGAATTCTCCAATCACTGCCACCAAGCTACAAGAGCTTCGTGATGAACTATAATATGCAAGGGATGAACAAGACTATTCCCGAGCTCTTCGCGATGCTGAAAGCTGCGGAGGTAGAAATCAAGAAAGAGCATCAAGTGTTGATGGTCAACAAGACCACTAGTTTCAAGAAAAGGGCAAAGGAAAGAAGAAGGGGAACTTCAAGAAGAACGGCAAGCCAGTTGCTGCTCAAGAGAAGAAACCCAAGTCTGGACCTAAGCCTGAAACTGAGTGCTTCTACTGCAAGCAGACTGGTCACTGGAAGCGGAACTGCCCCAAGTATTTGGCGGATAAGAAGGATGGCAAAGTGAACAAAGGTATATGCGATATACATGTTATTGATGTGTACCTTACTAATGCTCGCAGTAGCACCCGGGTATTTGACACTGGTTCTGTTGCTAATATTTGCAACTCGAAATAGGGGCTACGGATTAAGCGAAGATTGGCTAAGGACGAGGTGACGATGCGCGTGGGAAACGGTTCCAAAGTCGATGTGATCGCGGCCGGCACGCTACCTCTACATCTACCTTCGGGATTAATATTAGACCTAAATAATTGTTATTTGGTGCCAGCGTTGAGCATGAACATTATATCTGGATCTTGTTTAATGCGAGACGGTTATTCATTTAAATCAGAGAATAATGGTTGTTCTATTTATATGAGTAATATCTTTTATGGTCATGCACCCTTGAAGAGTGGTCTATTTTTATTGAATCTCGATAGTAGTAATACACATATTCATAATGTTGAAGCCAAAAGATGCAGAGTTGATAATGAAAGTGCAACTTATTTGTGGCACTGTCGTTTAGGTCATATCGGTATAAAGCGCATGAAGAAACTCCATACTGATGGACTTTTGGAACCACTTGATTATGAATCACTTGGTACTTGCGAACCGTGCCTCATGGGCAAGATGACTAAAACACCGTTCTCCGGTACTATGGAGAGAGCAACAGATTTGTTGGAAATCATACATACCGATGTATGTGGTCCGATGAATATTGAGGCTCGTGGCGGATATCGTTATTTTCTCACCTTCACAGATGATTTAAGCAGATATGGGTATATCTACTTAATGAAACATAAATCTGAAACATTTGAAAAGTTCAAAGAATTTCAGAGTGAAGTTGAAAATCATCGTAACAAGAAAATAAAGTTTCTATGATCTGATCATGGAGGAGAATATTTGAGTTACGAGTTTGGTGTACATTTGAAAAACTGTGGAACAGTTTCGCAACTCACGCCACCCGGAACACCACAGCGTAATGGTGTGTCCGAACGTCATAATCGTACTTTACTAGATATGGTGCGATCTATGATGTCTCTTACTGATTTACCGCTATCATTTTGGGGTTATGCTTTAGAGACGGCCGCATTCACGTTAAATAGGGCACCATCAAAATCCGTTGAGACGACGCCTTATGAACTATGGTTTGGCAAGAAACCAAAGTTGTCGTTTCTGAAAGTTTGGGGCTGCGATGCTTATGTGAAAAAGCTTCAACCTGATAAGCTCGAACCCAAATCGGAGAAATGTGTCTTCATAGGATATCCAAAGGAAACTATTGGATACACCTTCTATCACAGATCCGAAGGCAAGACTTTTGTTGCTAAATTCGGAAACTTTCTTGAGAAGGAGTTTCTCTCGAAAGAAGTGAGTGGGAGGAAAGTAGAACTTGACGAGGTAACTGTACCTACTCCCTTGTTGGAAAGTAGTACATCACAGAAAATTGTTTCTGCGACACCTACACCAATAAGTGAGGAAGTTAATGATAATGATCATGAAACTTCAGAACAAGATACTACTGAACCTCGTAGATCAACCAGAGTAAGATCCGCACCAGAGTGGTACGGTAATCTAGTTCTGGAAGTCATGCTACTAGATCATGATGAACCTACGAACTATGAAGAAGCGATGGTGAGCCCAGATTCCGCAAAGTGGCTTGAAGCCATGAAATCTGAGATGGGATCCATGTATGAGAACAAAGTATGGACTTTGGTTGACTTGCCCGATGATCGGCAAGCAATTGAGAATAAATGGATCTTCAAGAAGAAGACTGACGCTGATGGTAATGTTACTGTATACAAAGCTCGACTTGTCACGAAAGGTTTTCGACAAGTTCAAGGGGTTGACTACGATGAGACTTTCTCACCCGTAGCGATGCTTAAGTCTGTCCGAATCATGTTAGCGATTGCCGCATTTTATGATTATGAAATTTGGCAGATGGATGTCAAAATTGCATTCCTGAATGGATTTCTGGAAGAAGAGTTGTACATGATGCAACCAGAAGGTTTTGTCGATCCAAAGGGAGCTAACAAAGTATGCAAGCTCCAGCGATCCATTTATGGACTGGTGCAAGCATCTCGGAGTTGGAATAAACGCTTTGATAGTGTGATCAAAGCATTTGGTTTTATACAGACTTTCGGAGAAGCCTGTATTTACAAGAAAGTGAGTGGGAGCTCTGTGGCATTTCTGATATTATATGTGGATGACATATTGCTGATTGGAAATGATATAGAATTTCTGGATAGCATAAAGGGATACTTGAATAAAAGTTTTTCAATGAAAGACCTCGGTGAAGCTGCTTACATATTAGGCATTAAGATCTATAGAGATAGATCAAGACGCTTAATTGGACTTTCACAAAGAACATACCTTGACAAAATTTTGAAGAAGTTCAAAATGGATCAAGCAAAGAAAGGATTCTTGCCTGTGTTACAAGGTGTGAAGTTGAGTAAGACTCAATGTCCGACCACTGCAGAAGATAGAGAGAATATGAAAGATGTTCCCTATGCATCAGCCATAGGCTCTATCATGTATGCAATGCTGTGTACCAGACCGGATGTGTGCCTTGCTATAAGTTTAGCAGGGAGGTACCAAAGTAATCCAGGAGTGGATCACTGAACAGCGGTCAAGAACATCCTGAAATACCTGAAAAGGACTAAGGATATGTTTCTCGTATATGGAGGTGACAAAGAGCTCACCGTAAAAGGTTACGTTGATGCAAGCTTTGACACTGATCCGGACGATTCTAAATCGCAAACCGGATACGTGTTTACATTAAACGGTGGAGCTGTCAGTTGGTGCAGTTCTGAACAAAGCGTCGTAGCGGGATCTACATGTGAAGTAGAGTACATAGCTACTTCGGAAGCAGCAAATGAAGGAGTCTGGATGAAGGAGTTCATATCCGATCTAGGTGTCATACCTAGTGCATCAGGTCCAATGAAAATCTTTTGTGACAACACTGGTGCAATTGCCTTGGCAAAGGAATCCAGATTTCACAAAAGGACCAAACGCATCAAGAGACGCTTCAATTCCATCCGGGATCTAGTCCAGGTGGGAGACATAGAGATTTGCAAGATACATACGGATCTGAATGTTGCAGACCCGTTGACTAAGCCTCTTCCACGAGCAAAACATGATCAACACCAAGGCTCCATGGGTGTTAGAATCATTACAGTGTAATCTAGATTATTGAATCTAGTGCAAGTGGGAGACTGAAGGAAATATGCCCTAGAGGCAATAATAAAGTTATTATTTATTTCCTTATAATCATGATAAATGTTTATTATTCATGCTAGAATTGTATTAACCGGAAACATAATACATGTGTGAATACATAGACAAACAAAGTGTCACTAGTATGCCTCTACTTGACTAGCTCGTTAATCAAAGATGGTTATGTTTCCTGACCATGAACAATGAGTTGTTACTTGATTAACGAGGTCACATCATTAGTCGAATGATCTGATTGACACGACCCATTCCATTAGCTTAGCACCCGATCATTTAGTATGTTGCTATTGCTTTTCTTCATGACTTATACATGTCCCTATGACTATGAGATTATGCAACTCCCGTTTGCCGGAGGAACACTTTGGGTGCTACCAAACGTCACAACGTAACTGGGTGATTATAAAGGAGCATTACAGGTGTCTCCAAAGGTAGATATTGGGTTGGCGTATTTCGAGATTAGGATTTGTCACTCCGATTGTCGGAGAGGTATCTCTGGGCCCTCTCGGTAATACACATCACATAAGCCTTGCAAGCATTACATCTAATATGTTAGTTGTGAGATGATGTATTACACAACGAGTAAAGAGACTTGCCGGTAACGAGATTGAACTAGGTATTGGATACCGACGATCGAATCTCGGGCAAGTAACATACCGATGACAAAGGGAACAACATATGTTGTTATGCGGTCTGACCGATAAAGATCTTCGTAGAATATGTAGGAGCCAATATGGGCATCCAAGTCCCGCTATTGGTTATTGACCGGAGACGTGTCTCGGTCATGTCTACATTGTTCTCGAACCCGTAGGGTCCGCACGCTTAAGGTTACGATGACAGTTATATTATGAGTTTATGCATTTTGATGTACCGAAGGTTGTTCGGAGTCCCGGATGTGATCACGGACATGAAGAGGAGTCTCGAAATGGTCGAGACGTAAAGATTGATATATTAGAAGCCTATGTTTGGACATCGGAAGTGTTCCGGGTGAAATCGGGATTTTACCGGGTTACCGGGAGGTTACCGGAACCACCCGGGAGCCATATGGGCCTTCATGGGCCTTAGTGGAAAGGAGAAAGGGGCAGCCCAAGGTGGCTGCGCCACTTCCCCCTCCCCTAGTCCTATTAGGACTAGGAGAAGGTGGCCGGCCCCCCTCTCTCCCTTCCCCTCCGAGGAATCCTAGTTGGACTAGGATTGGGGGGAGGAATCCTACTCCCAGAGGGAGTAGGACTCTCCTGCGCCTCCCCTCCTTGGCCGGCCAGCCCTCCCCCTTGGCTCCTTTATATACGGAGGCAGGGGACACCTCTAGACACACAAGTTGATCCACGTGATCTGTTCCTTAGCCGTGTGCGGTGCCCCCTGCCACCATATTCCTCGATAATACTGTAGCGGAGTTTAGGCGAAGCCCTGCTACTGTAGTTCATCAAGATCGTCACCACGCCATCATGCTGACAGAACTCTTCCCCGACACTTTGCTGGATCGGAGTCCGGGGATCGTCATCGAGCTGAACGTGTGCTCGAACTCGGAGGTGCCGTAGTTTCGGTGCTTGATCGGTTGGATCGTGAAGACGTACGACTACTTCCTCTACGTCGTGTCATCGCTTCCGCAGTCGGTCTGTGTTGGGTACGTAGACAATACTCTCCCCCTCGTTGCTATGCATCACATGATCTTGCGTGTGCGTAGGAAATTTTTTGAAATTACTACGAAACCCAACACACACTTCTCCGGGTTGAGCCGCAGGTTCACTGCGTCGAGGTTTGCAAAGGTTTCCTCCAGGTCTTGTATCAGGGTCTTGGCCTCGCGAGACTTCACCACAATGTCGTCGACGTAAGCTTCCACATTCTTCCCGAGTTGCGGGCCCAAGGTGATGTGCATGAGCCGCTAAAAGGTTGCCCCCGCATTGCGCAGTCCGAACGACATGCATGTATAGTAGTACACCCCACACGGGGTCAGGAAGGACGTCTTCTCCACGTCTTCCACCGCCATCTTGATCTGGTGATACCCGGAGAAGGCATCCAAGAAGCATAACAGGTCGCACTCAGCGGTGGAATCGACGATCTGATCGATGTGAGGGAGCGGGAACGGATCTTGCGGGCATGCTTTGTTGAGGTTGGTGAAGTCGACACACATGTGCTCCTTCCCTCCCTTCTTTGGCACAACCACAGGGTTGGACAACCAATCTGGATATCGGACCTCGTGAATGACCCCCGCGGCTTCTAGCTTGCGGGTCGCCTGGACGATGAAGGCCTGCTTTTCAGTGGACTACCGCCTCGCTTTCTGCTTCACGAGGCGCACGTTGGGGCACACGTTGAGGTGGTGCTCGATTACGCCCCATGGGATCCCTGCCAACTGATCGGGCTCCCAGGCGAATACCTTCTTGTTTGCGCGCAGGAACTTGACCAGGGCTTCCTCCTGCTCGGGCCCGAGGTTGGCGCCTATGGTGAAAGTGGCGTTAGTGGACCCGTCCTCGTCGACGGGTATCTGCTTGGTCTCCGCCTTGTCTTGGGTGAACAACTGTTTCTTCTTGGTTGGTGCAGCCCCCTTGGGCTCGGGGGTCCCCGCGTCGGTGGGCTGTGCTGACGCCGCCGTCTTGAAGGCGAGCTTGAGCGCTCGCAGCGCATCCCCGGTGTCCCCAGGCACGGTGAGGACACCGCTACTCCCGGGCATCTTCATAAGGTTGTACGCCGGGTGAGTCGCGGCCATGAATTGGGCCAGTGCTGGATAGCCGAGGATGGCGTTGTAGGGGAGACCAATGGGGGCGATATTGAAATCGACCAGCTCCGTGCGGAAATTGTCGTAGGTGCCGAAAGTTACTGGGAGCCGGATCTGTCCCAAGGAGCTGGATGACCCGCCCCCGACGCCCGAGAAGGGCCGGCTGGGCTGCAGCCGCTCCCGGGGTATGCGGAGGAGGTTGAGGGCCTCAACTGAGAGCACGCTGAGGCCCGCGCTGCCGTCGATGAGAGTCCTGGTGACGGCCACCTGGCAGATGGTGGGGGTGCACAGCATGGGGAGCGCACCCGAGCAGGCCGAGTTGGAGGGGTGGTCCTCCAAGCTGAAGGCCAGACTGGCATCTGGCTCCGCCGATCCAGGGGAGCCCCCTGCCGCGTGGAGGCGGCGCCAACCCGGCGGACGAATGGCTTGACGTGGTGACTGGAGGGTGGCGCCTGCGAGCCGCCCAAGAGGGCCGCGATGACCGGGGGCGCCGGCGCGATGTGGTGGGCGAGGAAGAGGCCGCGCAGCTCTTCCCAAGAGGCCACGGAGGCCGCCGGCAGGTGGAGCGGCCATGCGCGCGGAGCGCCGGTGAGGGCCATGGGAAGCCAGTTGGCCATGACCCCGTTGTCACCTTCAGCTTCGAGAACGGCCTCCTCGTACGCCAGCAGGAACGGCCTCCTCGCGCTGTTGTAGTGCGGCGGCGTCATCGGCTTGAACTTGTCCGGCCACCGCACTTGTTGCAAGGCTGGGGCCAGGGCTCGAAGCCCCCTGGTCCCAGCGCTGGCGCTGGCGACCGGAGCGGGCGGCGTGCTGCCCATCGCGTGGCAGGTCGCGACGGTGGCGAAGAGGAAAACTCCGGCGCACCCCTACCTGGCGCGCCAAATGTCGGATTTCGGGTTCTGGCAGACCCTTGAGGTTCGAACACTGTGGTGCGGGCGGAGATTTCGCCCTCTACCTACCTGCTCCTCGCCGACTCGCTAGGATCTAAACTACGAAAGGAACAACACAAGAGACACAGAGTTTATACTGGTTCAGGCCACCATTGCGTTGTAATACCCTACTCTAGTGTGTGGTGTGGTGGATTGCCTCTTGGGCTGATGATGAACAATACAACGAAGAACAGCCTCGCGAGGATCTGTTCTTGGCTGGTGCGGTGAACTGCTAGGAGGAGTTCAGTCGCTCTCTCTACTGGTTTTCTGGTGAGCATTCTGTTCTCGTCTACCTTGTGGTGGCTAGTCCTATTTATAGGCAAAGGCCCTGGGCCTCTTCCCAAATATTGAGCGGGAAGGGCGCCAACCATTGGCCATTTTGAAGGGGAACATCGGGTACACTTATCCTGACTAAAGTTGGTCCTCGCCTGTCAAAGGCTCTGGTGATGACGCCTGCTTGGGCTCCACAATGACTTCCTTCCTGCCGGTGGGCTGGTCTTGGTCTTGTTGCACCGAAATGGATGCCTTTGCTTGATGCTCTCGCCTGCGCTTGCTCCCTTTGCTCCAAAGAGGAAAGGAGGACACCGCGCGGGCTGGCGCCCAACTGGCGCCCTTGGTCGTCATGGCTTGTGTCATGGGCACCTCGTGAGGTACCCCGCCTTGATCTCTCCGCCTCCTCATGAGCCAGCCTGATGAGGCTGTGCCTGGGGAAGCTCCTTGTCGTATGCCCCGCGAGGCTTGGCCCCTCACGAGGGTCTTGAGCTTGTGTTGATGAAGATGGGCCGTGCTGGGCCCCCCTCTGAGCCACGCCGCAGGGCGCAGGCAGGCAAGTCTGGGGACCCCTGTTCCCAGAACGCCGACAACATCAATCTTGAGCAACCCACACAAGTACAACTACATGATCACGATCAATACCACCACCCAAGGTATGTTATTCCATCTTAGAGAAGCTTTACTCAAAGTCATGATTCAAAGCAACTCGACAAGATGAGAATACATCAAGATGCTTAAATGAAAAATGGTAACCCCATTTTGAGCTTAAACGATGAGTATGACCTATGATCAAGTGATCTCACTTGACTCCTAAGTCAATATACTCTAACATAGGTGACTTTGTCACCGACCATCTCTAGATGAAGTTCTCTTGAGTTCTTTTTTGTGCACTTGCATTTGTCTCTTGCATATTTGTTTCCCCTTTCAAAAAAAACTTCATCTAGATTTCTTTCTTTTCTATTTGTTCTGCATTCCCTGCATCCAATTCCTTGCAAATCCTGGTGAGATCTTACTTGTCTAGTGAGCTGAGGTGATAAGTGTTTTCTCTGTGCTGAACTCGGTCACACCGGTTTCTTGTTTTCGGTCTAGCCGAAATCACTCGGTGCAACCAAAGCATCCAAATCGGTGCCACCGATTTCACAACAGGAAAAACATTTTGCCATTTATTCCTGCATTATTTCTTTGTTCCAGCTCCACTCAATGAATCTTGTCCTCTGCAAGCATCACATTTTTCTCAGTGCTTTGTGCTGTGACTCAAGGACCAAATCCATTCACGACAAATTCCAGAAGACCCTTCTTGGAAATTGATGTCAAAGGGGGAGAGAGAGATCACATCAAAGCTTATCACTTCAACAGGGGGAGAGAGATATTTCCAGGGGAGAGAATACTCAAAAAGAGAGTAATATTCAAGGATCCCAGATGCTTGGTGTTCAGGAGGAGAGATGCCACATGTCTTCTTGAGGGGAAAGACATGTTCATATGTGATTATTTGCATTAGCTCTGTTCATTTGTTTCTCTGAGCTCTGATTTTGCTTTTTGCTCTGATTTTCTATTCCCTATCTTCTCCCAGTATCCCATGCTAGATTCAGGGGGAGCAAGACATATAAGGGAAAGAAAATCTTTAAATTCATTACACATCTTTACCTTTGGGGACATGTCTATATTCAATGTGGTACTTAGTACTCACTCTCGACATGTCATCCTAGTCTTGGTACTCTTGTGGTTTCTTTTGTTTGCTCTGGCCAGGAGGTGTATCTGTGTTATCTAACCTTATTTTCACAGGTTCATTCCATCCAAGCCAACTCAAGACCACAAGGTAAGTATATGCATCAAAATCATGCGTATGAGGAATTCTTGCTGATGTACATACTGTTTGCAAGAAGGACTCATGAGCATGAAGGTACATCTCATACTCACATCATTTGCTCTAATGCATATAGCCAAGATACATGTAACACATTGCTTACTATGTCATGTTTATGCATTCACATGCTTCTATATTCCATATTCACATGATTGCATACATGTAGGGGGAGCCTATGCTTGTTACATGTCTTTCCAAGGCTTTACTTGCTATTCTCTATATCTTTATCTAAAGTTTTGATGTATGTTATCATCAATTACCAAAAAGGGGGAGATTGAAAGCACAAGTGCTCCCTGGGTGATTTTGGTAATTAATGTCAACATATCTCTTGTTGGACTAACACTTTTACCTAGTATGTTTCAGACAAGTTCAACAATGGAGTGGCATGGACTAAAGGATGTGGAACCCTTCAAGATGCTAAGGACAAATGATTGGCTCAAGCTCTAAGATCAAGACTCTACATTTTCTATTTTAGTGATCCAAGATCACATTGAGTCTATAGGAAAAGCCAATACTATCAAGAGGGGATGAGGTGTTTCTTAATGGCTTGCTTGCTCAAGTGCTTAGTGATATGCTCCAAAGCCTTCAACTACCTTCTCACATCCACACATGTCCTAAACCAAAAGTCTAACTCGGCCCCACCGGTTTTTTCTATCCGGCGCCACTGAGTTCAGATGTCATAGCCACTGCAACAAACCCTAGGCAAATCGGTCTCACCGATAGGGATCTCGGTCTCACCGAGATGGGATTGTAATCTCTCTGTGTATGTCCATTACCAAAATCGGTCTCACTGAATTTGAGCAATCGGTACTACCGAGATTACAATGCAAACTATCTGGTTAGCTCATTACCAAAATCGGTCCTACCGAGTTTGTGTAATTGGTCAAACCGAGTTTGCCTGACCAACTCTCTGGTTAGCTTATTACCAAAACCGGTCTCACCGAGTTTGTGTAATCGGTCTCACCGAGATTACATTATGCCCCTAACCCTAACCATATCGGTCCTACCGAGTTGCATGTCGGTACCACGGAAAATCCTAACGGTCACTAGATTTGTTGAATCGGTCTGACCAAGTTTTCCAATTCGGTCCCACCGAGTTTGGCAAGTTGTGTGTAACGGTTAGATTTTGTGTGGAGGCTATATATACCCCTCCACCCACTCTTCATTCGTGGAGAGAGCCATCAGAACAAACCTACACTTCCAGCATACATTTTCTGAGAGAGAACCACCTACTCATGTGTTGAGGCCAAGATATTCCATTCCTACCATATGAATCTTGATCTCTAGCCTTCCCCAAGTTGCTTTCCACTCAAACCTTCTTTCCACCAAATCCAAATCCTATGAGAGAGAGTTGAGTGTTGGGGAGACTATCATTTGAAGCACAAGAGCAAGGAGTTCATCATCAACACACCATTTGTTACTTCTTGGAGAGTGGTGTCTCCTAGATTGGCTAGGTGTCACTTGGGAGCCTCCGACAAGATTGTGGAGTTGAACCAAGGAGTTTGTAAGGGCAAGGAGATCGCCTACTTCGTGAAGATCTACCGCTAGTGAGGCAAGTCCTTCGTGGGCAACGGCCATGGTGGGATAGACAAGGTTGCTTCTTCGTGGACCCTTCATGGGTGGAGCCCTCCGTGGACTCGCGCAACTGTTACCCTTCGTGGGTTGAAGTCTCCGTCAACGTGGATGTACGATAGCACCACCTATCGGAACCACGGCTCAAAAATCACCGTGTCTCCAAATTGCGTTTGAATCCTCCAATTCCTTCCCTTTACATTCTTGCAAGTTGCATGCTTTACTTTCCGCTGCTCATATACTCTTTGCATGGTTGCTTGATATGTATTGTGAGTGTTAAACTTGTGCCAAACTCCACTTGAACTTAAAGTAGCTAAAAATTGCAACTTTAGGTACTTAGTGGCTAATCACCCCCCCCCCCCTCTAGACACCTCTTCTCGATCCCTTTCAAATGTCCAGTGATCTACTCCTAGATCACTATTGTACTCCCTTGCTAAATTTAGAGCAAGGTATATAATAGGTTTGGTACATAGCATACTTTATAGAACGTATGACTAAGGCATAGGGAATGACTTTCATTTTTTTTCTATTTTCTGTCGTGGTCGGGATTTGAGTCTTTACTCAATTTCACACCTTTGCAACACAGGCAAGAACTCTTTCTTTCACTATTCCATTTTGAACTACTTCAAAAACCTGACAAGGTATGTACTTATTGAAAAAACTTATCAAGCGTCTTGATCTATCTCAATAGATCTTGATGCTCAATATGTAAGTAGCTTTACTGAGGTCCCTTTTTAAAGAACTCCTTTCAAATACTCCTTTATGCTTTCTAGAAAAATTCTACATCATTTCTGATCAACAATATGTTACTCACATATATTTATCAGAAAGGCGGTAGTGCTCCCACTCACTTTATTATAAATACAGGCTTCACCGCAAGTCTGTATAAAACTATATGCTTTGATCAACTTCTCAAAGCGTATATTCCAACTCTGAGATGCTTGCACCAGTCCATAGATGGATCGCTGGAGCTTGCACATTTTGTTAGCACCTTTAGGGTTGATAAAACCTTCTGGTTGCATCATATACAACTCTTCTTTAAGAAAACCATTAAGGAATGCAGTTTTGACATCCATTTGCCAGATTTCATAAAATGTGGCAATTGCTAACATGATTTGGACAGACTTAAGCATCGCTACAGTTGAGAAAAACTCATTGTAGTCAACACCTTGAACTTGTCGAAAACCTTTTTGCGACAAGTCGAGATTTGTAGATAGTAACAGTACTATCAGCGTCTGTCTTCCTCTTGAAGATCCATTTATATAATATGGCTTGCCGATCATCGTGCAACTCCACCAAAGTCCACACTTTGTTCTCATATATGGTTCCCATCTCAGATTTCATGGCCTCAAGCCATTTCGCGGAATCTGGGCTCATCATCGCTTCCTCATAGTTCGTAGGTTCATCATGGTCTAGTAACATGACTTCCAGAACAGGATTACCGTACCACTCTGGTGCGGACTGTACTTTGGAAGACCTACAAGGTTTTGTAGTAACTTAATCTGAAGTTTCATGATCATCATTGTCGGTGTCAAAACCGGCGGATCTCGGGTAGGGGGTCCTGAACTGTGCGTCTAGGCGGATGGTAACAGGAGACAAGGGACACTATGTTTTTACCCAGGTTCGGGCCCTCTCGATGGAGGTAAAACCCTACTCCTGCTTGATTAATATTGATGATATGGGTATTACAAGAGTAGATCTACCACGAGATCAAAGAGGCTAAACCCTAGAAGCTAGCCTATGGTATGATTGTTGTTCGTCCTACGGACTAAAACCATCCGGTTTATATAGACACCGAAGAGGGTTAGGGTTACACAGAGTCGGTTACAATGGTAGGATATCTACATATCCGTATCGCCAAGCTTGCCCTCCACGCCAAGGAAAGTCCCATCCGTACACGGGACGGAGTCTTCAATCTTGTATCTTCATAGTCTAGGAGTCCGGCCAAAGATGATAGTTCGGCTATCCGGACACCCCCTAGTCCGGGACTCCCTCAGTAGCCCCTGAACCAGGCTTCAATGATGACGAGTCCGGCGTGTTGATTGTCTTCGGCATTGCAAGGCGGGTTCTTCTCCAAATTCCATATACTTGTCAAATAGTGTCCGGCTTCTTATAAATGCTGCACTCCTTGGCTTTCACGCCCAATAATGGCCATCTTCCACGTGTCAAATGAATGCGAAAAGCCAGGGTATCTTTACATTTACCCCCTAGCTGCGCAAATGAGCCGCCTATAAAAGAGACGGGGATCTAGATCCGAATCACACCATTCTCCCTCCGCGAGCATTCATCAGAGCGCCTCTGACAAAAATCCATTCCATCATGGATAGTCGACGCGGCTCCTCCTCTCGCGCTCCCAGCCCTCAGCCTGGAGATTGGGGGAGATGCTCGGTCCCGCACAGCGAGCTAGCGATGCTCCAAACCAAGGGATTTCTCCCCCCAGCCTTCATGGTCCCAGTTCGAGCCGGACCTGCCACCTATAAGGGCGGAAAGCAAGCGGAGAGCGTCCCCGATCCTTCCAAAGGAGAGCGAGTATGCTTTTGTCTCTTATCTGATAAGAGGACTCGGATTTCCAATACATCCATTTCTCCGGGGGCTCCTGGAGTTCTACGGCCTCCAGCTGCACCGCCTTACGCCTGCCTCCATTCTGCACATCGCGGGCTTCGTGGCCCTCTGCGAACTGTTCTTGGGCGTAGAGGCTCATTTTGCACTGTGGAAGAGATTATTCTGCCTCGTACCCCGTTCTCATGAGGGGTCAATATATCAAGTGGGCGGAGCCGAACTATGGCGCATCGCCGGGACTGGATATCTATCCGGAACCCCGAAGAAGGCGTCCGAAGAATGGCCCTCGGAATGGTTTTACATGGAGGACGTCCCGCTGCCGGATCCTGTTCGGATCGGCCTCTCGGAGTTCAGTAATGCTCCTTTGAAGAAACGCCTAAGATGGCGCCCGCGAAGCCCCGAGAGGGAAAGTGACAGGGATGTCCTCTACCTGATGAGCCAAATAAGGTTACTAGCTCATTCCGGACTGACCATGATCAGAGTCATGGGCACAAGCATTATGCGGGGGGTGCAGCCGCTCCAGTATAGGGGCCACCCCATGTGGGATTTCAACGGGGAGGATGATGCCACCCGTCATGGCCGTAAGGGGCCGGGATCGATCGCCGATCTGGTGATCTTGTCCGGCCTGTACAAAGGGGAAAAGGAGGATTTTCTCCGTGTTAGTCCATTGAACGGATTTTCTATGAACAATCCTCGAAGCTGGGTAAGCAGACATTTCTTTTTGCCTATCTGATCCCCATTCCCATGGTTAAGTATCTCATTTTGTGATTTCGACGCAGGAACTGCGCCGGGCCGTAGAGGATATACACAGCCCGCCTCCACAACCCGAGGATCCGGAACGGTCCCTCGGTCCAGCCTCCGAAGAGGATCCGGACATAAAGGTGGAGCTGATCGATGGGGTGTTCCACCAACTTAGCATCGACAATGCTTTGGTCGCCATTACGGCCGACTACCCCAGAATATTTCCAGCTTCCCAGGTAACTGTGACCGATGTCCGGATACCATGACCCATCCATGCTTATTTCTGATCACCGCATACCAATGATGTTCCGTAGGAGGTGCCTTTGAGGCGGGAAGCCGAGCCCGCGGCGGCTGGCCAACAAGGGGCAGCTCGGCCCAGCAGGCGGAAAATAAGTGCGGTGCGGATCGAGACGTTGCCGCAACGGTATGGTGCGCCACCGTGTTTCAAGGAAAGATTCCTGGAAGGCATACTAACGCTCGTGATCTTTTCAGGAAAAAGAGCGCTCGCCGGACTGTGTCCGGAGAGGTTGCCAATCGAGCCTCCGTCGGCCAGGCTTCAAAGCCAGGTCCGGAAGGGGAGGCGAACACAAGGTGCGCGTCGGATGCTCCTCCAACAGAGGATGCCGACAGATTGTCCGCCACCAAATCTGAGGTGGAGAGTGCCATGAATCACAGGCGCCGCCGGACAATTCTTCGTGACGCATGTTTCTCCCAAGAGGCATTGAATGCCTTTAATTCGGGAGATGCGCACCTCCGTGCCGCTCAAGATGGTCTAGCCAGAGCCACGGAGCAGTATGTGAAAGACATACGGGTGAGGAATTTTGACAGTTATATATGCCACTAGCCCCCGAGACTTAAAATAGTTAGAATAACTGATTTAAGGATCATTTGTTATGCAGGATCTTACAGAAAAGAATACCCAACTGTCCCAGGAGCTTCAAGAGTGCAAGGCCCAACTTGAGGCCGCACTAGCCGCGACAGGGGAAGCCACAGAGACCCCCTCTGGTAATATACGCTTTAAAAGAGAAGTAGTTTGCGAAGTGCGGCGTGTGTATAAGTCTGACAATAACATTGCAGATGGTGCCGGGGTAGATCCGGACAAGCAACAGCTCCTGCGCCGGTTAAAAGCCGGCGAGAATGTGCTTACAAGGGTGCGGCAAGAGAAGAATAACCTCCAAGATGCCAACACCCAGCTGGGCGAGGAACTAAAAGATGTTCGTGCCCAGCTGTCTGACTCCGTTAAGGAGAATCGGCGGCTTCGTCGCGGCATTTATAGTAAGTGCTTGAGCGAACTTATGAAAAGAAGAGTTCGGCGAGGAAGTCGATTAACAGAAATATGTCTGTAGGTATGCTCACAGGTCGTCCTGCAGAGGAAATGCCCGGTTCAACGGGTGACCTACTTCCCGAGCTGCTGCAACTGCACGAACGAGTTCGGCAGGTGATGAGAGGCGTCGCCCAGGCCTTGTGGCCATCCATCTCCCTACCCGAAGGCCTTGGAGAGCTTGCAGAGAAGCTTCAGGGAGCACGGCGGCGCTTCCGGCTATGGAAGATATCGGCCTGCCGTCAAGGCGCCAGGGAGGCCTGGGCCATGGTGAAGACGCGGTACACGAAGGCTGACCCAAACCACATGGCCGAGGTCGGACCTGTGGGGCCCGATGGGAAGGAGATCCCTGTGAGCTTAGTGTACGGCCAAGTAGAGTTGGCCGCAAAGTATTCCCAGCGGGACTGTAAACTAGACAGCCTATTAGATGGTATTGAAGAGGAATACAATCAGTCAATTTGACTATGTAATTTAAAATGACATGTAAAATGCCTTCTAGCCGGATTGTAGATCGTTTGTCGTAGCGGACCTTTTCGCTTCAACCTCGGGACCCGACAGTCCGGAGTGTGTCCGAATACCCTCGCGGTTATGTAAGAACCGGGGCATGCGTGGAGACCAGGCGTAGGGGTCATTAGTGCTTTATCAGACAAGTGCCCAACTAGTTATGTTATATTACATGGTTAGTAAGAAACATCTTCCAGGGAGAATAGTTCCGTTAGGGGTTCCTTTCCCTGGGAGGCATGCCCTAAAGTGCATGTCCGGACTGCGAAAAAAGCAGAAAACATCTGGGGGCAGATAAATGAATAAGTAAGAATCGTCTTTTAGTTCACCGACCGAATATTCCCTTAAGAACGCTAGCTTTCGGCTTCACCCAGTCTGAGGTACACATCCGGCTGACCCGGCAGTAACAATCGCAGAGGTGCTCCCTTTACCACCTAGCCGAACAATCGGGAACGTAGGGGTAAGCACAGGAGCCAGGCAACCCAGCTTGGCCAAAACTTAAGTCATATCGATGCATATAATGGTGAATAAAAGGTACATGCGGAAGTGTGACACATGTGTTGGGCATAAAGCCCGTATAAATAAGCTTCTGTTAAAGAGGCCCCCAGGTATAATGAGCGCGAGTAGCACGTCAAGTGTGTGCGAACAATGCGCAGACGAGCCTCCAAAGGCTTTAAGAAAAAGGAGGGAGAAGGAGAGAAATAAAAGACAGCTAAAGTATAAAATGTAGACGGAGGAAGGAGACGAACTCAGAGTCCGGCGCTAGGCGTAGAATCTTCGGAGACGGGCTGCATCCCATGGGTTCGGCTCGAGTCGGTTATCTGATGCGTTTCGCAGATGGTAAGCTCCGCCGGTCAGGACTTGGTCGATGATGAAGGGACCTTCCCATTTGGGCTTGAGTTTGTCCTTTTTCTTGTCCGGCAGGCGTAGAACTAGTTCGCCAACATTGTAAGTTTTGGCCCGTACTTCTCTGCTTTGATATCTTCGAGCCTGCTGTTGATAGAATGCGGAACGAGCTTTTGCCACGTCGCGCTCCTCCTCTAAGGCGTCCAAACTGTCCTGCCGATCCAGCTCAGCTTCTCTTTCTTCGTACATGCGCACGCGAGGTGAGTCATGAATTATGTCGCAGGGCAAAACTGCCTCTGCGCCGTATACCATAAAAAATGGTGTGAATCCGGTAGTGCGATTCGGCGTGGTCCGCAGCCCCCAGAGTACGGAGTCGAGCTCCTCTACCCAGTGCGTGTTAGATTCCTTGAGGGATCGCACTAGTCTGGGTTTAATGCCGCTCATGATTAGACCATTTGCTCGCTCGACTTGACCGTTAGTTTGAGGGTGATAGACTGAAGCGTAGTCGAGCTTGATGCCCATGTTTTTGCACCAGAGTTTAACCTCGTCGGCCGTGAAGTTCGTGCCGTTATCAGTGATGATGCTATGGGGGACGCCGTAACGGTGTACTACCCCTGATATGAAGTCTATCACGGGTCCGGATTCGGCCGTCTTAACTGGCTTGGCCTCTATCCATTTGGTGAATTTATCCACCATGACCAATAGGTATTTTTGCTTGTGGGTTCCTCCTTTAAGGGGTCCAACCATGTCAAGCCCCCAGACCGCGAACGGCCAGGTGATGGGTATAGTTTTGAGGGCGGTGGGTGGCATGTGGCTTTGATTAGCAAAGAGCTGGCAACCGACGCATCGTTGGACTAAGTCCTGAGCATCTGCCCGGGCCGTCGGCCAATAAAATCCTGTACGGAAGGCCTTGCCTACAAGGGCCCGGGCTGCGGCGTGGTGCCCACCGAGTCCGGCATGAATTTCAGCCAGAAGATTTCGCCCTTCCTCTTCGGAGATACACCTTTGAAGGACTCCGGTTGTGCTTTTCTTATAAAGCTCTCCCTCATGGACCTTATAGGCTTTAGATCGCCGTACTATGCAGCGGGCCTCGTTTTGGTCCTCGGGAAGTTCCTGCCTAGTTAAGTAGGCTAGGAATGGTTCGGTCCACGGGGCAATGACTGCCATTATTTCGTGGGCTGAAGGTGTTATTTCATTGGCAGAACCACCAATTGTATCAGAATGTTCGGTGTCGGGCGGTGCGGTTGGGTCCGGATTGTTGTTTCCGGACTCCCCTTCCCATAGTACGGATGGCTTAAAAAGCCGCACCAGGAAGATGTTGGGAGGGACGGCATCGCGCTTTGCGCCGATGCGTGCCAAGACGTCCGCCGCCTGGTTATTATCCCGGGCTATATGGTGAAATTCGAGCCCTTCAAACCGAGCTGACATTTCTAGGATGGCGTTACGGTAAGCTGCCATTTTTGGATCCTTGGCATTGAAGTCTCCATTTATTTGGGATATCGCGAGGTTCGAATCCCCGTGCACCTCTAGGCGGTTAATGCCCATGGAGACCGCCATCCGGAGGCCATCTAGAAGGGCCTCGTATTCGGTTGCATTGTTGGAGTATGTGTACATTATCTGGAGTATGTATTGGACTGTGTCTCCGGTTGGGGACGTCAGGACGACGCCAGCCCCCAGGCCGGCCAACATTTTGGAGCCGTCGAAGTGCATGATCCCATTGGAATATGCGCCGTACTCTTTAGGGAGTTCGGCTTCTGTCCATTCGGCGACGAAGTTAGCCAAAACTTGCGACTTGATAGCTCGCCGTGGTTTATAGGTTATGTCGAATGGGAGGAGCTCGATGGCCCATTTTGCAATCCAGCCAGTCGCGTCGCGGTTGTTTATAATGTCATTAAGAGGTACTTCGGAGGCTACTGTTATCGAACACTCTTGAAAGTAGTGTCGCAGCTTCCGGGATGCCATGAACACCTCGTACGCTATCTTTTGATAATGTGGATACCGGTACTTGCATGGAGTTAGGACCGTGGACACGTAGTAAACTGGTTTTTGAAGGGGAACTTGTGTCCGTCCGTTTCTCGTTCGACGACGAGCACCGCGCTTACAACTTGATGTGTTGCTGCGATATATAATAACATTGGTTCGCCCATGTTGGGCGCGGCCAGGACCGGATTTGTTGCCAATATGGCTTTTATTTCTTCGAGTCCGGCCGTGGCGGCATCCGTCCACTCGAAGTGTTCGCTGCGTCGGAGGAGGCGATAAAGGGGTAATGCCTTTTCTCCCAAACGGGAGATAAAGCGGCTTAGAGCCGCCACGCATCCAGTCAATTTTTGTATTTGTTTGAGGTCTTTTGGGATATCCAATTGTGACAGAGCTCGGATCTTGGCTGGGTTTGCTTCAATTCCTCTACCGGATACAATGAAGCCCAAGAGCTTTCCGGCTGGTACGCCGAAGATGCATTTTTTCGGATTCAGCTTAATGTCGTATGTTCGGAGATTGTCGAATGTGAGCCTCAAGTCGTCTACTAGAGTTTCGACATGCTTGGATTTGACGACCACATCATCTACGTATGCCTCCACTGTTTTGCCGATCTGGTTTGCCAGACATGTCTGAATCATGCGCTGATATGTTGCGCCGGCGTTTTTGAGCCCGAAGGGCATTGTGTTGAAGCAGAATGGGCTGTATGGAGTGATGAATGCCGTTGCGGCTTGGTCTGGCTCCGCCATCTTGATTTGGTGGTAGCCGGAGTATGCGTCGAGGAAGCACAATGAATCGTGCCCTGCGGTAGCGTCGATAATTTGATCGATGCGGGGGAGGGGGAAGGGATCCTTTGGGCAAGCCTTATTAAGGTCCTTGAAGTCGACACATAGGTGCCATGATTTATCCTTCTTTGGTACCATCACCAGATTTGCTAGCCAGTCCGGATGTTTTATATCTCTGATGAATCCGGCTTCCAATAGTTTGGCTAGCTCCTCTCCCATTGCCTGTCTCTTGGGTTCGGAAAATCGCCGAAGAGCCTGTTTGACTGGCTTGAATCCTTTTAGGATATTTAGGCTGTGCTCGGCCAGCCGGCGTGGGATTCCTGGCATGTCTGAAGGGTGCCAGGAAAAAATGTCCCAATTTTCCCGTAGGAATTCTCGTAGTGCGGCGTCTACATCAGGGTTTAACTGTGCCCCAATGGATGCCGTCTTTGTAGGGTCCATTGGATGGACTTGGAATTTGACTATTTCGTCCGCTGGCTTAAAAGAGGTGGACTTGGATCTCTTATCGAGTATCACATCGTCCCTGTTCACCGTGGAGCGCAGCGCAGTGAGTTCCTCGGCCGCTAGGGCTTCGGATAGTGCCTCGAGGGCTAGTGCGGCTGTCTTATTTTCGGCGCGGAGTGCTATGTCCGGATCACTGGCAAGAGTGATGATTCCGTTGGGCCCGGGCATTTTGAGCTTCATGTACCCGTAATGGGGTATAGCTTGAAAAATTGTGAATGCCTCTCGCCCTAATAAAGCGTGATATCCGCTGCTGAACGGGGCCACTTGGAACGTGACCTCCTCGGACCTGTAATTGTCCGGCGAGCCGAACACCACATCCAGTGTAATTTTTCCTGTGCAGCATGCTTCCCGACTAGGGATTATTCCTCTAAAGGTTGTGCTGCTTCGCTCAATGCGGCTCCAGTCTATTTCCATTTTTCGAAGGGTTTCCTCGTAAATGAGGTTTAATCCGCTGCCGCCATCCATGAGTACCTTGGTAAGGCGAAAGCCGTCCACTATTGGACTGAGGACCAATGCGGCTGGTGCTTGGGCTGTTCGGAATTTAGGTTCATCACTGGCGTTAAAGGTAATAGCCGTGTCACTCCATGGATTTATTGTTGCTACTTCGTAGACTTCGGCAAGGCTGCGGAGTGTTCGTTTCCGCATATTATTTGATGCGAAAGTCTCGAAGACTGTTAATACCGTACTAGTGTTGCTGGGCTGGTTCTCTTGAGCTAGAAGCTCTTCGCCACTTTTGGCCACCTGCCGTAGTATCCAACATGCTCGAAGGCTATGAGTTGGAGTGGCGCCCTCTGTACTATGAATTTTTTAGGGTCCATTGAGCCATCCCTCCAGTACGGTTCCGTGCCCTTTAGGGGTTTTTTGCTTTTTGGTATTTAACCCAGGTGCCTGGCGATGATGCACCCTTTTATTTCGGACTAGGGTTGTATTCGGGGCCGGATTATCCCAAAATTTGGTTTCGGTTTTCCAGGCGCTCTCCATCGCACAGTACTTTCGTACTATGGACGCCAAGTCGGCAAAGCGTGTAATTTCACGACGACTTATGGCGTTTAGGATTCCCTTGTCCGTGCAATTATTGCAGAAAAGTGAAATTGCGTCTTCCTCGCGGCAGTCCTTTATCCTGTCCATAACCAGGAGGAATCTGGCCCAGTAATGGTGTACTGTTTCAGCGGGCTCTTGCCGGATTCGGGATAGATCGCTTATGTTTGGGTGGGCGGGTGGAATTAAATTCGGAACCCCGTCCAATCTAAGACTCAAGGGCCGAAAAGTTTCCGAACTTGGAAGCTTGGGTTTTTGGATATTGTCCAATGAATCCAGCCCGCTGCCTGACTTTAGGTTCAGGACTTGATCGACGTCCGTCCCTCCGCGGGAATCCGGCATGGAGGGGTCGGGAATCCGGACATAGCTAGTCCTTAATATAGAAGAAGGGTCGTCGTACTGTTCCTCCACCACAGCAACGTGGTGGGTAGCCTGGGGAGAGTTGATCTCTCTCAGATCGGTTTTAGGCCCAATCTGATCGTAGTCTGTAGCGACTCCCAGGGCGGCGATGCGATCCAAGAGCTCGTTTAAGGAGGAGAGCTCCATCGGATTTAGCTGCTCGGCAAGTTCCGAGTTAACGTGAAGATTGCTTTCGATGACTCGAGAAGTCATCGTCGGCGCAGCAGCCGAACAGGCGGTCATAAGAAAACCGCCTAGCCAGAGAGTTTGGCCGATGGCCAAAGCTCCTTTAGCAACGGTGTCGTCTTGAAAGACGGGACGAGGCATCCTTCCTGATGGCGACGTCACAGAGGAACTCTCAATGAAAGCACCAATGTTGGTGTCAAAACCGGCGGATCTCGGGTAGGGGGTCCCGAACTGTGCGTCTAGGCAGATGGTAACAGGAGACAAGGGACATGATGTTTTTACCCAGGTTCGGGCCCTCTCGATGGAGGTAAAACCCTACTCCTGCTTGATTAATATTGATGATATGGGTAGTACAAGAGTAGATCTACCACGAGATCAAAGAGGCTAAACCTTAGAAGCTAGCCTATGGTATGATTGTTGTTCGTCCTACGGACTAAAACCCTCCGGTTTATATAGACACCAAAGAGGGTTAGGGTTACACAGAGTTGGTTACAATGGTATGAGATCTACATATCCGTATCGCCAAGCTTGCCTTCCACGCCAAGGAAAGTCCCATCCGGACACGGGACAGAGTCTTCAATCTTGTATCTTCATAGTCTAGGAGTCTAGCCAAAGATGATAGTTCGGCTATCCGGACACCCCCTAGTCCGGGACTCCCTCAATCATCATTAGCTTCCTCACTAATTGGTGTAGGAATCACTGGAACTGATTTCTGTGATGAACTACTTTCCAATTCGGGAGAAGGTACAAATTACTTATCAAGCTCTACTGTCCTCCCACTCACTTCTTTCGAGAGAAACTCCTTCTCTAGAAAGGATCCATTCTTAGCAACGAATGTTTTGCCTTCGGATCTATGATAGAAGGTGTACCCAACAGTTTCCTTTGGGTATTCTATGAAGACGCACTTCTCCGATTTGGGTTCGAGCTTATCAGGTTGAAACCTTTTTCACATAAGCATCGCAACTCCAAATTTTAAGAACGACAGCTTAGGTTTACTGCTAAACCATAGTTCATACGGTGTCGTCTCAACGGATTTAGATGGTGCCCTATTTAAAGTGAATGCGGCTATCTCTAATGCATAACCCCAAAACGATAGTGGTAAATCGGTAAGATACATCATAGATCGCACCATATCCAATAAAGTGCGGTTACGACGTTCGGACACACCATTACGCTGTGGTGTTCCATATGGCGTGAGCTGTGAAATTATTCCACATTTTTCAAAATGAAGGCCAAACTCGTAGCTCAAATATTCATCTCTACGATCAGATCATATAAAGTTTATTTTCTTGTTACGATGATTTTTCCACTTCACTCTGAAATTCTTTGAACCTTTCAACTATTTCAGACTTATGTTTCATCAAGTAGATATACCCATATCTGCTCAAATCATCTTGTGAAGGTCGGAAAATAACGATACTTGCCACAAGCATCAACACTCATTGGATCGCATACATCGGTATGTATTATTTCCAATAAGTCAGTAGCTCGTTCCATAGTTCCGGAGAACAGAATTTTAGTCATCTTGCCCAAAAGGCACGGTTCGCAAGCATCAAATGATTCATAACCAAGTGATTCCGAAAATCCATCTTTATGAAGTTTCTTCATGCGCTTTACACCGATATGACCCAAACGGCAGTGCCACAAATAAGTTGCACTATAATTATTAACTTTGCATCTTTTGGCATCAATATTATGAATATGTGTATCACTACGATCGAGATCCAACAAACTATTTTCCTTGGGTGTATGACCATTGAAGGTTTTATTCATGTAAACAGAACAAAAATTATTCTCTGATTTTAAATGAATAACTGCATTGCAATAAATATGATCAAATCATATTCATGCTCAACGCAAACGCCAAATAACATTTATTTAGGTTTAACACTAATCCCGAAAGTATAGGGAGTGTGTGATGATGATCATATCAATCTTGGAACTACTTCCAACACTCATTGTTACTTCCCCTCAACTAGTCTCTGTTTATTCTGTAACTCCTGTTTCGAGTTACTAATCTTAGCAACCGAACAAGTATCAAATACTCAGGGGCTAATATAAACACTAGTAAGGCACACATCAATAACCTGTTTATCAAATATACCCTTGTTTACTTTGCCATCCTTCTTATCCACCAAATATTCAGGGCATTTCTGCTTCCAGTGACCATTTCCTTTGCAGTAGAAGCACTTAGTTTTAGGCTTTGGTTCAGCTTTGGGCTTCTTCACGGAAGTGACAACTTATTTGCCATTCTACATGAAGTTTCCCTTTCTTTCCCTTTGCCCTTTTCTTGAAACTAGTGGTCTTGTCGATCAACACTTGATGCTCTTTCTTCATTTCTACCTTCATCGATTTCAACATCACGAAGAGCTCGGGAATCGTTTTCGTCATCCCTTGCATACTATAGTTCATCACAAAGTTCTACTAACTTGGGGATGGTGACTAGAGAACTCTATCAATCACTATCTTATCTGGAAGATTAACTCCCACTTGATTCAAGCGATTGTAGTACCCAGACAATCTGAGCACATGCTCACTAGTTGAGCGATTCTCCTCCATCTTTTAGCTATAGAACTTGTTGGAGACTTCATATCTCTCAACTCGGGTATTTGCTTGAAATATTAACTTCAATTCCTGGAACATCTCATATGGTCCATGATGTTCAAAACGTCTTTGAAGTCCCGATTCTAAGCCGTTAAGCATGGTGCACTAAACTATCAAGTAGTCATCATATTGAGCTAGCCAAACGTTCATAACGTCTGCATCTGCTCCTGCAATAGGTCTGTCACCTAGCGGTGCATTAAGGACATAATTCTTCTGTGCAGCAATGAGGATAAACCTTAGATCACAGATCCAATCCGCATCATTGCTACTAACATCTTTCAACACAATTTTTCTCTAGGAACATATCAAAATAAACATATGAAAGCAACAATGCGAGCTATTGATCTACAACATAATTTGCAAAATACTACCAGGACTAAGTTCATGATAAATTTAAGTTCAATTAATCATATTACTTAAGAACTCCCACTTAGACAGACATCTCTCTAGTCATCTAAGTGATCACGTGATCCAAATCAACTAAACCATGTCCGATCATCACGTGAGATGGAGTAGTTTTCAATGGTGAACATCACTATGTTGATCATATCTACTATATGATTCACGCTCGACCTTTCGGTCTCCGTGTTCCGAGGCCATATCTGTATATGCTAGGCTCGTCAAGTTTAACCTGAGTATTCCGCGTGTGCAACTGTTTTGCACCCATTGTATTTGAACGTAGAGCCTATCACACCCGATCATCACGTGGTGTCTCAGCACGAAGAACTTTCGCAACGGTTCATACTCAGGGAGAACACTTCTTGACACTTAGTGAGAGATCATCTTAAAATGCTACCGTCAATCAAAGCAAGATAAGATGTATAAAGGATAAACATCACATGCAATCAATATAAGTGATATGATATGGCCATCATCTTCTTGTGCTTGTGATCTCCATCTCCGAGGCACCGTCGTGATCACCATTGTCACCGGCGCGACACCTTGATCTCCATCATAGCATCATTGTCGTTACGCCATCTATTGCTTCTACGACTATCGCTACCGCTTAGTGATAAAGTAAAGCAATTACAGGGCATTTGCATTTCATACAATAAAGTGACAACCATATGGCTCCTGCCAGTTGCCGATAACTCGGTTACAAAAGATGATCATCTCATACGATAAAATATAGCACCAGGTCTTGACCATATCACATCACAACATGCCCTGCAAAAACAAGTTAGACGTCCTCTACTTTGTTGTTGCAAATTTTATGTGGCTGCTACGGGCTAAGCAAGAACCGTTCTTACCTACGCATCAAAACCACAACGATAGTTCGTCAAGTTAGTTCTGTTTTAACCTTCGCAAGGACCGGGCGTAGCCACACTCGGTTCGACTAAACTTGGAGAAACAGACACCCGCCAGCCAGCCGTGTGCAAAGCACCTCGGTAGAACCAGTCTCGCGCAAGCATACGCGTAATGTCGGTCCGGGCCGCTTCATCCAACAATACCGCCGAACCAAAGTATGACATGCTGGTAAGCAGTATGACTTGTATCACCCACAACTCACTTGTGTTCTACTCGTGCATATAACATCTATGCATAAAACCAGGCTCTGATACCACTATTGGGGAACGTAGTAATTTCAAAAAAATCCTACGCACACGCAAGATCATGGTGATGCATAGCAACAAAAGGGGAGAGTGTTGTCCATGTACCCTCGTAGACCAAAAGCGGAAGCGTTAGAACAACGCGGTTGATGTAGTCATACGTCTTCACGGCCCGACCGATCAAGCACCAAAACTACGTTACCTCCGAGTTCTAGCACACGTTCAGCTCGATGACGATCCCCGTACTCCGATCCAGCAGAATGTTGGGGAAGAGTTCCGTCAGCACGACGGCATGGTGACATCTTGATGTTCTACCATCGCAGGGCTTCGCCTAAGCACCGCTACAATATTATCGAGGAGGACTATGGAGGGGGGCACCGCAAACGGCTAAGAGATCAAGAGATCAATTGTTGTGTCTATGGGGTGCCCCCCTCCCCCGTATATAAAGGAGTGGAGGAGAGGGGGCCAGCCAAGGGGGTGGCGTGCCCTAGGGGGGAGTCCAACCCCAACCGGGAGTAGGACTTCCCCCTTTCCTATTAGGAGTAGGAGAGGGAAGGAAGAGGGGGGAGGAAAGAAGGAAAGGGGGGCCGGCCCCCCTCCCAATTCGGATTGGGCTTGGGGTGGGGGGCACGCCCCCTTGAGGGAGTCCTGGACTAGGGGGTGTCCGGACAGCCGGACTATCATCGTCAGCTGGACTCCAAGACTATGAAGATACAAGATTGAAGACTTTGTCCCGTGTCCGGATGGGACTTTCCTTGGCGTGGAAGGCAAGCTTGGCAATACGGATATGTAGATCTCCTACCATTGTAACCGACTCTGTGTAACCCTAGCCCTCTCCGGTGTCTATATAAACCGGAGGGTTTTACTCCGTAGGACGAACAACCATTACAACAATCATACCATAGGCTAGCTTCTAGGGTTTAGCCTCCTTGATCTCGTGGTAGATCCACTCTTGTACTACCCATATCATCAATATCAATCAAGCAGGAGTAGGGTTTTACCTCCATCGAGAGGGCCCGAACCTGGGTAAAAACATCGTGTCCCTTGTCTCCTGTTACCATCCTCCTAGACGCACAGTTCGGGACCCCCTACCCGAGATCCGCCGGTTTTGACACCGACATTGGTGCTTTCATTGAGAGTTCCTCTGTGCCGTCACTGATAGGAAGGATGCCTCCTCCCGTCTTCAAGGACGGTATTTTCGCCGAAGGAGCCTTGGCCGTCAGCCAAACTATTCGGCTAGGTGGTTTTCTTATGACCGCCTGTCCGGCCACCGCTTCGACAATGACCTCTCAGGTCGTCAAAAGCAATCTTCACGTCAGCTCGGAATTCGCCGAGCGGCTGGATCCAATAGAGCTCTCGTCCGTAAATGAGCTCTTGGATCGCATCGCCGCCCTGGGAGTCGCTACAGACTACAATCAGATTGGGCTTAAAACCGATCTGAGAGAGATTAACTCTCCCTAGGTCACCCACCACGTTACAGTGGTAGAGGAACAACGCGGTGACTCTTCTCCTGTATTGAAAACTAGTCATGTCCGGGCTCCCGAGCCCTCCATGCCGGATTCCCGCGGAGGGACGGATTTCGATCAAGCACTGAACCTAAAGTCAGGCATCGGACCGGACTCGTTGGACAACGTCCAGCAATCCAAGCTTCCGAATTTGGAAACTTCTCGGCCCTTGAGCCTCGAGATGGGTAGGGTTCCAGACTTAATTCCACCCACCCGCCCAGACATATGCGATCTATCTCTAATCCGGCAAGAGCCCACTGAAACAGTACATCACTACTGGGCCAGATTCCTCCTGGTTATGAACAGGATAAAGGACTGCCGAGAGGAAAACGCAATCTCAATTTTTTGCAATAATTGCACGGACGAGGGAATCTTGAACGCCGTCAGCCGTCGTGAAATTACACGCTTCGCCGACCTGGCGTCCATAGTACGAAAGTACTTTGCGATGGAGAGTTTCCGGAAAACCGAAAATAAGTTTTGGGACAATCCGGCCCCGAATACAACCCTAGTCCGCAACAAAAGGGTGCGTTACACTCAGGCACCAGGTACAAACACCAAAAAGCAAAAACCCCACAAAGGGCACGGAACCGTACTGGAGGGGTGGCTTAGCGGACCCTGTAAAATTCACAGTACAGAGGGCGCCACCCCAACACATAGCCTTCGAGCATGTTGGATATTACGGCAGGTGGCCAAAAGTGGCGAGGAGCTTCTAGCCCCGGGAAACCACTCCAACAATACCGGTATGGTATCAACAGTCTTCGAGACTTTCGCATCAAATAACATGCGGAAACGAACAATCCGCAGCCTCGCCGAAGTCTACCAAGTAGCAACAACAAATCCATGGAGCGACACAGCCATCACCTTCAACGCCAGCGACGAACCTAAATTCCGAACAGCCCGAGCACCAGCCGCGCTGGTACTTAGTCCAATAGTGGACGGCTTTCGACTTACCAAGGTCCTCATGGATGGCGGCAGCGGATTAAACCTCATCTACGAGAAAACTCTTCAAAAAATGGAAAAAGACTGGAGCCGCACTGAGCGAAGCGGCACAACCTTCAGAGGAATAATCCCTAGCCGAGAAGCGCGCTGCACCGGAAAAATCACACTCGATGTGGTGTTCGGCTCGCCGGACAATTACAGATCCGAAGAAGTCACGTTCCAAGTGGCCCCGTTCAACAGCGGATATCACGCTATATTAGGACGAGAGGCATTCACAATTTTTCAAGCCGTACCCCACTACGGGTACATGAAGCTCAAAATGCCTGGGCCCGGCGGAATAATCACTCTCGTTAGTGATCCAGACATAGCACTCCGCGCCGAAAACAAGACAGCCGCATTAGCCCTGGAGGCACTATCCGAAGCCCTAGCGGCAGAAGAACTCACCGCGCTACGCTCTACGATGAATAGGGACGATGTGATACTCGATAAGAGATCCAAGTCCACCTCCTTTAAACCAGCGGATGAAATAGTAAAATTCCAGGTCCATCCAACGGACCCGACAAAGACGGCCTCCATTGGGGCACAGTTGAACCCTGATGTAGACGCCGCACTGCGAGAATTCCTTCGGGAAAATTGGGACATCTTCGCCTGGCACCCTTCAGATATGCCGGGAATCCCACGCAGATTGGCAGAGCACAGCCTAAACATCCTAAAAGGATTCAAGCCAGTCAAACAGGCTCTTCGACAATTTTCCGAACCCAAAAGACAGGCAATGGGAGAAGAGCTAGCCAAACTATTGGAAGCCGGATTCATCAGAGACATCAAACATCCGGACTGGCTAGCAAACCTGGTAATGGTACCAAAGAAGGACAAATCCTGGCGCCTATGTGTCGATTTTAAAGACCTCAACAAGGCCTGCCCAAAGGATCCCTTCCCCCTCCCCCGCATCGACCAGATAATCGACGCTACCGCAGGACACAATTCATTGTGCTTCCTTGACGCATACTCCAGCTACCATCAAATCAAGATGGCAGAAGCGGACCAAGCCACAACGGCATTCATCAGTCCATACGGACCATTCTGCTTCAACACGATGCCCTTCGGACTTAAAAACGCCGGCGCAACATATCAGCGCATGATTCAAACATGTCTGGCCACCCAGATCGGCAAAACAGTAGAGGCATACATAGACAACGTAGTCGTCAAAACCAAACACGTCGAAACTCTAGTAGACGACTTGAGGCTCACATTCGACAACCTCAGAGCATATGACATCAAGCTGAATCCGGAAAAATGCGTTTTTGGCGTACCAGCCGGAAAGCTCCTGGGCTTCATTGTATCCGGCAGAGGAATCGAAGCGAACCCAGCCAAGATCCGAGCTCTATCACAGCTGGATATCCCAAAGGACCTCAAACAAATACAAAAATTGACTGGATGCGTGGCGGCTCTAAGCCGCTTTATCTCCCGCCTAGGAGAAAAGGCATTGCCCCTCTATCGCCTCCTTAGGCGCACCGAACACTTCGAGTGGACGGATGCTGCCACTGCCGGACTCGAAGAAATAAAAGCCATATTGGCAACAAATCCGGTCCTGGCTGCGCCCAACTTGGGCGAACCAATGTTGTTATACATCGCGGCAACACATCAAGTTGTAAGCGCGGTACTCGTCGTCGAACGAGAGACAGAAGGGCATAAATTCCCTCTTCAAAAACCAGTGTACTACGTATCCACTGTGTTAACCCCCTGCAAGTCCCGTTACCCGCACTATCAAAAGATAGCGTATGCGGTGTTCATGGCATCCCGGAAGCTCCGACACTACTTTCAAGAGTGTTCGATAACAGTGGCCTCCGAAGTACCCCTCAACGACATTATAAACAACCGCGACGCGACGGGCAGGATTGCAAAATGGGCCATTGAGCTCTTACCATTCGATATAACTTACAAACCTCGGCGAGCTACAAAGTCACAAGTTTTGGCTGACTTTGTCGCTGAATGGACCGAAGCCGAACTCCCTAAAGAGTACGGCGCATACTCCAATTGGATTATGCACTTCGACGGCTCTAAAATGTTGGCCGGATTGGGGGTTGGCGTCGTATTGACGTCCCCAACCAGGGACACAGTCCAATACGTACTCCAGATAATGTACACGGACTCCAACAACGCAGCCGAATACGAGGCCCTTTTACACAGCCTCCGGATGGCAATCTCCATGGGCATTCAACGCCTAGAGGTGCGCGGGGATTCAAACCTTGCAATATCCCAAGTAAATGGAGACTTTGATGCCAAGGATCCGAAAATGGCAGCCTATCGTAACGCTGTCCTCAAACTGTCAGCTCAGTTCGAAGGACTCGAATTCCACCACGTAGCCCGGGATAATAACCAAGCAGCCGACGTACTGGCATGCATCGGTGCAAAACGTGACGCTGTCCCTCCAAACATCTTCCTGGAATGGCTCTTTAAGCCATCCGTACTATGGGAAGAGGATTATAGGCCGGAGTAAGTTGTGGGCCTGGTGCAAAGTGTGAAGGACCCAATGGCCATTTGGGCCCAAGAAAGATGCAAGCCGGCCCAATTGTGGCCCGCTAAAAACTAGGCCCGTTAGAGGCGAATGTTTCAGCCCGGTCGACTACATAAGATTTTTTTCAGATAGCGAATGATGGCAGTAACTAGTAGGAATTAAGAACAAACCTACTCTATACAATAAAGAAATTACAGCATAATAACTTAGAATAAACCTACACTATACAATAAAGGATTTATGGTATATTACATCCACTGGACATCAAAGTTCGCCACCAGTGATCATAAAGCGCAACGAAGAAGTAGATTACAAAAACTGGGCACCATTGCAGCGTAACAAAATAATACTGAACCGAGACCACTTCCAAGACAGTTCAAGAAAGGTTAGCCTTGCGCGGGAACTGCTGCACAAGATGTTGAGCAAGGCTGTGAGAGCGGCCTAGCATGCCGGTCATAGCTTCCAGGTGTAGCTGTTTAGCAATAGGGTTCTCATTGGTGTTCTACGCAATCTTTCTTAGAGATAGGACTTCAAGTCGAAGTAGAGTGGCAGAATGCCTTTCTGCTAGAACTTGGGACTGAAGAAGTTGAACTAATTCAGACAGCGAATTCTGTGAGCTTGTCTGATTGCTAGTCTCAAGTAACTTGAACACTGCATCAAGACAAGACTTTGGGTTTGTCTCGCTATCTTCAAGATGTTTTGCCTTCTTTGCTGCAATATATGTTGGGTTTGTCTCACAACCTTCAGCAGGCTTGTGCATGCCATCAGGCATATCACCCTGAAACAAGCAGAGAGATGACATGTTTTGCACGTGTATAAACAAAGATGATAAGTGTGCTGTCAATTCCATCCAATTTGAAATTAGAAAATAAAGAGTAAGTTCAAAATATCAATAGCATAGTTTGGCATTGTTCATAATGCGGGGAGCTTCACCACACTACTGGATTACCATGTCAACATAACAAGCATAGATGAAGGGAAAACACAATCATTGTATCTATTTTGGTTAATGTGCATGGCATGTTGTTCATATCATCAGCCACATCAGTAAGATAAAACAAGAGATGACAGGGTGCAAACGTGGGCTCCTTCACCACACACTGGATTATAGATCCACAAATAAGCATACATATAGGGAGTATTGAGTAATGTGCATGGTATGAATAAGGAATTTGGTTATACAAGTAAAACTTGGAACTTACGGTTCTTGCGAACATGCATTTTGATAGAAACAACAAACTAAATAGCAGTAAACGATAGGGAGTATGAGCAAATTAAACAGCAGTTGATGATAAATGCTTTAGAAGGACTGACTTACATTAACAGTTAACACCAACTTTATAATGCCCTTCTCCATGTCAAGGGAAGGATAACTCAAGAATTTCAGCACAGAATCTTCTTCATAAGCATTGCCTGTACTCTACATTTTGTAGAGAGTAATAGATATGATAATACTAGAAAGGATAGAGGATAATGAAGATAAGATGCAAATTGATGCTACATAATCAACTACCAATCCCTGGAAGTACAAGCGTTACAGGATAAAATGTACTGACAAGAGCAATGGGCTACACTTCTGCACCGGCATTGTCTATGTATTCAACTTTTTGGTAAGATTAAATATAGATCTGATCTTTTTTAGTAAATGGTGGGCGAGTGAGATAAGATGTAGAACACTACACAATGAACCAATCCCTCTTCCCATAATACAAGAGTGTTTTGAACATGGTGTACTGTACAAAATGTTCTTATATTATGGGACGGAGGGAGTAGTTGTTAATGTAAGTACAGTGATAGACGACGTTCAATCCTTACAAGAGGACTGCAGAGCTAAACCTCTTCAAAAGCATTGGGTTGATTCTAAATTTATGTAAGAGTCCATACGGATCTTATAATGTCCACCAAATGGACGATAATGAGGCTAACATGTGCAGTGATGCTACATAATCAAACAGCTATGAAAGTAAGTTGGTCATACAGGGCAAGAGGTACTCACACGGGCAATGCAGTGTGCAGTATAGTTGCGAGATTATGTGATTCCTTGAGAATGAATGTTCTTTTGCTAACAGTTTTCGTACAAGTGATACGTTAAGGCAAATGCAGAAATGTAGTTCAAATTGTGATGTGATATCATAGACAGTACCTTATGCTGCAGACGTGACCAATTTCTAACAAGATTATTCCAGTCACTGTCGGATAAATGTAGCACCGAAGACTTTACAGAAATTCCATTTAGAGGCTTGCCATTGAAGTGCTCTTGCCTCAGGTAGGAACGATACTTCATCAACGAGTGCTTGAAAAGCGCAACCAACCCTTGCTCGTCTTGACAATCCAGTTTGGTCCTCGCCTATTTAAAAGAATGAAATCTTGTGTCTTCTGTCAACAGAAACATATGCAGTAATTGCCATGAATAACATTAGTGCATTACTTACGCGTAAGTTGCGTAGGAAGACTGGAAATTGTTCTATGTCTGCGGTATAATCTTTCCATGAAGGAAAGATGCGCACAAAGTTCCTAACAACAATATAAGATTCATCTTCTAAACTGAGAAGAAATGGAATAGGGGTCCTATTTGCTGCAATTGGGGCTCTCTCTGGTTCGAAAAGGGATTTGGCAACTAGATTTGGTGTACTCTTTGCTGGAATGGGGGTTTTGCATCGTAGAGCTGCTGCATGTCAACTGGCATCATCATACTATTTGCTGCAGTTGGGGTCTGTTGAGTTGGGGCATCAGAAATGACCAGTATAGTAGGGCTAGAGTCTGCTAGATTGGGGTGTTTTGTGGGTCAGGTGATGTTGCAACTACACCTAATGGGCTATTTGATTTATCAGGTGTCACTACCTTTTACAAATACTTTGCTTGTGCTCCTCCGGGATCAGCAATCGCCCTCTTCCTTTTGAACGTCTGATACACAAGAACAACATTTGAATGGATAAATATGGTATGATGACAGATGAAATATGTACTGAAAATGGATAGGCAGGGTGTATTCACATACATGATGTGTAAAATAAGCTAATGGCAGTGCAACAAAGTATAAGCAATGCAAAGCATCAGTTGCAAAATATGCGACCAATATAACCTTGGAAAGTTAGAGCAAGCACCTTGATGGGTGAATAATATAGGGCATCTGCCTCTGACTCCTCCACTAGGGAGCTACATTGACTTAGGTCTCCCTCTAGCTCAGAATCACTATTAGGATCATATTCTGAGCATGAATCTATAGGTGGAGAGCGTTTGCATTGCATTGCATCCAGACTTGATTTCAGTCCCTTAATGCCAAGTTTGACAGCCATGGCATTATTCTGCTTTATTCTTTTCCTGCGCGCAAGCTCATAATCATTATGATGCTGTTCAGAATCTGAGATTCATGAAAACATAAAAAGTAGTCAGATTATCTATGGAATGCATTGCGGATTCAACTCGAAGAGTGTCTCCCTATAAACCCCTTGCATATGCAAAGTTCACCCCCAAACTGTGCTGACCAGACCACACACAGAAATACAAACCCCTTATGTCTCTATAATAGGCAGACACACATTTCAAAACTGAAGTAGGAACATTAGAATCATACCTAATTCGTATTTGAACAAATAAACTAAGGATTATGAGTGGCATAATGTTTAGCTTCAAGGGTGGAGTGTTGGTAGTGCGACACAAAGCAAGTAGGCAGATTGTATTCCATGTAAAAGATCATAGCCTATGTAAAAGCTGGAAATGCCACTTTCTTTCTATACAATGCAGTGTTTGTTGCCCACACATGATGGAAGAGATCACACAGAGAAATACTATTCACTCATGTCTATGGTTCCAGTATTTTGAAACAGGGTGGTCCACCCTAAAAGAATATTGAGAACAAATATGACAAGGCAAGCATAGATGTATTGAATCAATCATTTACTTGTGAGCTTACTAGGACAAGTATGCAGAATTGTAACTGCAGTAAGAGACCGTCCAAAATTTGAATCAAGAAGTTTGTCTAGCATTTATTGTTTGCAACTAATCGACGCGAATAATTGGATATCATATCAAATGAGTAAGAAAGAAAAGTAAAATTGTCAACAAACCTAGCCTGCAGTAGTAATCTGGGTCAATGTCACTACAACCAACAATCCAAAATGACTAGTGTCTATTCCTAGGGACGGAATTTTGAAACCCCGTGAACTTTACAGGTACTAAAGATTACTGAAATACATCTGAACCATTAAGTGTAGGTAGCACTCAGAACACAAAAAACCATAATGATAGTCCTGCCTAATGAGTATTGAATCCATTAGAAAATGGGGATGAGGAGTGGTTGCTAAGTGTTGAGGATGTATCTCAGGATAAATCGGGTTGGGTTAGTGGGTGTTGCACGCCTGAGCCCTGAACAGACTAGGAAGGTAGGCACGACGGCGCGCCCGGGCAACGGTGACATTGTTGGGCGAGCGGCTCCTGACCTCCTGTTATTCCGACGTCTCCTCCTAGAGTCATGTCGTCCGGGGACGGCAAGTCGCCTGCAAGGCAGGCGGCTGGGGGCGAGTAGAGATCGGAAGCGCGCAGTAGAACAGAGGGGAATCGGGGCCTGGGACGACCCAAAATCCCAGGGTGGGCCGTGGCCCACCGTGGGCACCCTATAGAGATACACACCCGAGCTGCGAACATGTTTTGAAACTAAATTAGGAACATTTAGCTGACCAATTAAACAACACTGTTTTAATAATATCATATTCGTATTTGAACAACTAAGCTTGTTTAGCTTGATGGGTGGAGCAGTGCTATTATGACACAAAGCACGTATTCTGATCGTATAGTGATCATAAAAGGGGGAAAACCCTAAGCATTTTTTTTAGCAAAAGAGGGTTTCCCCTCCGATTTCTATTAAAGAAACCACCACGTAACCAACATGATCAATTAAACCCTAAGCATGATCTATTAAACTATATTATGACTATGCCATGGCAGATTTAAAGTTGCAAACCGAAGAAATGATATTTAGCATCCATTGTTTGCTTCGAACTAAGAACTAAATTCTAAGAGCTGAAAAGAAAGTAGAGTAACCAAGTTACAATCTATTTTCTGGTTGAGATCAAAAGGTTGAGGAGATATGAAGTACCACCTATCTTGCAGTGCCGTGTAGGCATCGGGGGTGCGATGGATGTCGGTGGTGTTGAAGCAGATCTGTGACGGTAGACGGGTGCATCAGGGGATAAGTCCCGTTACGGTGGAAGAGAAGGTCGTGTGAGCGGCCCCGGCAAAGAGGACGACAACGCCGATGAAGCAAGAGGACGTGATGCAAGGCTCTTGGTCTGTCGCCGTGGATGAGAAACGTCCATCTCTAGCAGTGGACAACACGGTCTTGGTAGGCGCTCCAGCATGGTGGAGGACGGTGGCAATGGATGGGGTGGAGGACGGCGGCGATGGATGTGGTGGCAGACGGAGGAGGCTGGTGTGGGGGGATGGTGTTCTAGCGTGGACGGTGTATGAATGAGAAAATGGAGGGAGAGGTACAGGGAACCATCTTTTTGGGACGCGCATGTCTGAAATATGGGAAAGTTATGAACTTAGCCCCCGTTTAAAGTTTGGACGTCTCGTTGGTTGGGGATAGGACGGTAATCTCGCACCTCGCCAATATTTTCCCAGAGCGATTTTGGGCGAGGAGAGGGTGTTTTGGCGCCCATGGTTGGCGCCCACGGTGTAAGAACGGGGCTGACAGGTAGGGTGTTTGTGTCACGTCTGAGTGAAGTTACAAACCTGCCCCTATTAAAAATATTTGCCTACATCGATTTCGGCCGAGTCGAGTTTGTTTTGCCGCCCACTGTGTATGAATGGGAAAATGGAGGGAGAAATAGAGGTCTTTCGGACAAGCTTGAATCAAATGTGTTTTGCCGCCCATGTTTGGCGCCCACCGTGTCGGAATGGGCTCAGAGGCGGTCGTGTCATGTGTAATTGAAGTTACTAACCTACCCCTATTGAGAGCAGTGGAAATCGGGCCGATGGATTGTCCGTGTAATGGCTAGACAATAGTTTCCTAGAATCCAGTTTAAGGTGAATTCAAATATTTGGAACACTTTATGTCCAACTCAAATGTCACACGCAGTATAATGTGTACTCCCATTTAGATATGTACACAAGCGATGTATCAAGATTCAAATACCGAGTCAATCAACCAAGAATGTACATAACTAACAGACATATAAACACCTATAGAGTATATGGATCAATAATATCAACTAACATACATAAGCCAGGCCGCTGTACTTTTTTTTGCTAGAACAACATCATTTTTTAGCAAAGCTACTACAACATCTTGGCCCTTTCTGATGCGTGCCACTTATGGTCCATCTATACTACTATTATTGCTGAATGCACATTCAGCTCGATTGGCATATTTGTAGGTCTGGCACAGCAATCAAAATGAAATGTCTCCGAGTCTTATCAATTAATACAGACTGGTGCTCAAATAAAATTACAAACCAAAAAACAAAAAACAATTATTACATGATCTCTAAAACAAATGGTTTGATTTATTACATGAACAAATAACACAAAGGTTATTCACCGATGGAAAGAACATTTCACCTATTATTTACCAAGTGGGAATTTAATTTCCTTTTTTCCTTCAGGACCTTAACAATGTGGTCAGTCTCATCTTGCTTTGTTTTGAAATCCACCAAATATTTAATGGTTGTCTTGAGTACTGCTTGTGATTGTGCTGTTTGCTTCCTCAACATGTCAACTTCATCTCTAAGTGCAGAAGCAAAATCTCTTTCTACCACTAGTTTAGCCTCTAGAGCATCAGCAGTTGGCAATTCATGATGCACGATCCGGTGCCACTACTGTGGGATGATACAACGTCCATGGGGACCTCGCTCTTTGATCTTGGGCTAACCTGTTTTGCCATTAAAGTTCCGATTAGATTGCAAAAAGTTGAAGTTAGCAAAACATATCAACTGGGAGTTATAACAGCAAACCAGTTAAACAAACAAGGAATTAAAGAGTTTCGGTTGGATGCTGAAAAGTAGTTCTTAACATCATTGTAACCGGTTGTTGCAGCAGCAAAGCAGTTAAACAAACAAGTTTTGCAAAAGGTACCTGTTGTGGCATTGGAGTTTCTCTTGGATCCTGAAAAGTTGAGTAGCCAGCAACATGATTAGAGCAACCGGTTGCAGCAGCAAAGCAGTTAAACAAACAAGTTTTGCAAAAGGAACCAGTCGTGGAATTAACACGTCAGATGTCCTAGTGAGAGGACTTAGTCGTGGAGCCATCGCAACGAGATTAGCTTAAAGGGGTTAAACCGGACAAAGGACACGGGGAGTTTATACTGGTTCGGCCCCTTGCGGTGAAGGTAAAAGCCTACGATCCAATTGTGGTGGAATTGATGGGGTCTCGATGAGCAGGGAGCGAATCCGCTTTACCTATCTCTCGAGTTGTTGTTTCTTGTCCCTGAACCGCCGCTGGGTCGTCCCTTTATATACACAGGTTGACGCCCGACGGTTTATAGAATACCTACGCTGGCTCATACACGTGCCAGGCTCGGTTTCTACCTTTCCCTAACTTACAACACAAGTTACACATCTCATGGCGGTTTATGATTATGGGCCCTAATCCGCCCTTGGGCCCTAGGCCTCTAAGCTTCAGTAGTACAGTGCCATATTTCCTTGTCTTCATGGGCTTTAATACGGATGAGCGTAACCCGGCCCCTCCTGGGCGGTTTATACTCGGTAGTTATATCCCAAACATTAGGCCCCAGATTGATTTGAACCTGTTCGTGTCAATCAACATTTTTGGGGAAACTCCTTAAACATCCTTGTATGATCCTTGTAAACTGCCATGACATCTTCTCCGTATGATCTTGGTAAACCGCCGTGACATCATCTTCTAGGATTATAATAAATCGCCGTGACGTCATTTGTCTGAAAAAAGATTTGTAAACATATCCTTTTCATTAATGATCCTTCGAAAACTAAGGCGACAGCTATGTCAGATATCCACCTTCTGGTTCCTCGATTCACGCGCCTATCATTTATCCCTTCGCCTTATAAATATGGCTGAGGGTCATTCTTTCTTTTACCCTTCGTGCCCCTTCGCTTCGTCTTCTTCCTCGTGTCGCCTCGGAACTCAAGTGCAGCCGCCACCGTCGACCTTCGCGTCCGCACCGCCAACGGCCGCTGCATCAACCTGATCGGACCAGAGAAACTTGACACCTCCTTCGCTGTTCAATAGCGTCAGTAAGTTCTTCTTCTCGTTATATAATAGATCTTCATTAGGGTTTCCACTGTTCATCCGTGTTCTTCCCCTTTCCTCTCTTTCCTCCTTTAGATCGCATAGCCCAACCTGAATCTGATAGTAAAGGCGAGGCAATAATAGTTTAGCATCTGTTTTTCAATCACAGAAAATTCCCTTCTCTGCATTAGATCCCATCTGAACATGCGTGTTCTTCTGCTGTCGTGCTTTTAGGTATCAAACTTATCTCCTTTTCAGAACTGTTGTAGATCCAAATTTATAACAGAAACTTGTGAAATCTGTTTGTACAACACTTAGGGATATTTCAGATCTATCACTTCCACACCATTGTAGGCGGTTTATACTTTTCAAAAAATGATAATCCGTCAGGTACCATTAGCCCTCTTTATAAACCGCCAACTCGTCCTTGATATGAAAATCCGGGTTATCATGCATATGGGTTTCAAGTTGTTTTTCTGTCTGTAAACCGGACTGTCTGCATTAACCGAAATCTTAAATCGGCCTTGGTCCTCTTTCCAACTTTCCTGTTCAAATGGCCAAGACGTTTTATGCTTGCAATTGGGTCCCTTCCCGGGTTACGGAAGAGCAGTTGACTGGGTATGTTGTGACTCGCGCTTTAGCGAGCAAGGAAACCATCCATTGGAGAGTCCCCGGTTTAGAGAATCCTCCTGAACCTCAGGATGGAGAAATAGTTGTTTTTACTGATCATCTGAATCGAGGGTTCAGCCCACCCGGATCAAAATTCTTCCGTGATGTTCTTGCTTACTTGCAACTCCACCCTCAAGATATTGGGCCAAACTCTGTGTCCAATATTTGCGATTTCCAAGTGTTTTGTGAGGCCTGTCTTCAAGAAGAACCCACAGTTGATTTGTTCAGAGATTTCTTTTATTTGAACCATCACATGGAATTCTTAGATGGACCCAACACTGAGCTTGGCGGGATGTCAATTCAGAAGAGGAGAGATGTCACTTTCCCCCATGCCAAGCTTCATAGTCATCCCAAGGACTGGAATCGGACTTGGATTTACTACAAAGACACTTCTCCATCTGGCAAAAATCCTCTGCCGGGTTACCGTCCTCACCGTCTAAGCAATACTCACCCGTTCCCTCAAAGGCTGACTGCCAAAGAACGGTCCACCTATGCGCCACAACTTTCCAAACTCAAGGCCTTTATGGCCAACGGTTTAACAGGTGTTGATTTTGTCCGCTGTTGGATATCTTGGAGCGTTCTGCCTTTAAGCCGACGCCCCGGTTTAATGTGTGAGTACACGGGGGACTTGAAAGATCCTCAAAGTCACATTGATATTCAGTTAACATAAGATCAAGTTACTGAAGCTGTTAAGAAAATATTGAATGAACTGGAAGCTGTCTGCAGTCAAGTAGGGCTCGATCCCTTCTGTACTTCTAATAAACCGCCAGCTGTAAGAACTGCCTCGTTGTTATCTTTGATCCGTCCTTTATCTAAATGTTCTTTTATAATTTGTTGTCCATCTGTGCAGGGTGATGATCCTTTCTGGAAGAGGAAATCTCAAGATAAACCATCCAAGCCCCAGGATAAACCGGCAAGAGCACCCCGCAGCAAGACTAAGGCTATAAAGAAATCAGCAAAGAAGAAAACCGTCGAACCCTTTGATGTGGCCAATGATGACGAGCTTGATAATCCGGACTCAGAGGCAGAATTAGATTCTCTTGGTTCTTTTTCCATACACCTCATTGACAATGATTATTATCAGGATGATGCGGAAGCTAGCCACGCTGGTGAAGCAGAGGTAATTGTTCTATCCTCCGATTCAAATCATGTGCCAGTACCAAAACTTCGTCACGCAGTCCGGAAAGTAAAACGTTCACACCCTCTTGCTCATTTGGATCCGCACTTTTCTTTGAAGATACAGCAGCAAGAGGCTCGCCGCACAACCTGGCACAGCGGCCAAGTGGTTACCTCTTCCAGTTTACCTTATTCCCCGGTTCGCAAGCATCGTCAAGAGGTGTCTTGTACTTCTAATGAACTTTATCCCAAGGCAGGTTACTTCCAATACCCTCTTAATCCATCTGACTCGAATTATCAGGGTACTTCCCATTCCTCCTCCGGCGATTCATCGACTACATAGATGCCTCCCCTCAAGACCATCCCTGGGTAAGCATAGTAAACTTGGTTTTGCTCTCTTGCACCGGTTTATTATACTAACCTCTGTTTTTGTTATTTGCAGTGCCAAAGCCATACTTAGCAAAAAGGCTAAGCAGACTGCACCAACTGATGATAATCCGGCCACTGAACCGGAGTGGGTCTCAGAGGCTATTGATCAGCATGCTGACATTGATCTAGATGACCTGGCACCTCAGGGTCAGGATACCTTTGCTGATCCACCAGAAATAAATCCAACAGGCTAACACTCTGATCCGCCAAGCCCAGTTGCCGATCCACCAAGCCCAGCAAAGGCCTCTGACAAACCGCCAAGCCTAGATAAAACTGTTGAAGGCACAACAGATGATGTTGTGATTACCGGCTTTGGCTACACCACTCCTCGCAATCCTGTCGCTTTATCAAAGCACAGTGCAAAAGAAGAATTCTCTGCTATGGACAAGGGTAAATGGAAAGCGGATCTGTCGAGTTATGCCCATCTCTCTGCTCAGGACATCCATTCTGGATATCTAAACCGTCTGTACACCAGCCGTGACTACGAAGCCGGTTTAGTAAACCTGATGAAAGATCGATATGAGGTAAACACTTGCTCTTTTGAATAACTTCTTTTTTCCTTGTATCCTGCTTCAATTATCAACTCTAGTAGCCCCCAAGGGCCGGTTCATCAATATAATTGTGAACCGGGACTTACAAATAGGAGAGTATTTGGATTTTTCTTGCATAGCCCTTGTAGACCGGTTTATACCCTTAGGATGAACCGGTATATCTTCTGTATTGTAGTTTCCAAAATTCATTCCAGTTATCAATGTGCTCTGGTTTATTGTTAAAACCTGGATGACCTTGAATTGAACTGATATGCATTAGCCCCCAAGTGCCAAGTATATAACTTGTTGTATTCTTGGGACTTAAAATATCAGTTGATGAAAGCAATCCGCATTAGCCCCCAAGTGCCAAGTGTATAACTTGTTATATGCTTGGGACTTTGAAGAAAACATTTATCAACTTGTTATCTGTCTTTTGCAGGCTGACTTGACCAAAAAAGATTCCCAAATCACCGATCTCCAGGAAAACATCATGTCTCAGCAAGCCGAAACCTCAAAGGCCAAAGATGAATTAAAGGGCGCTTTAACCGCCATGGAGCAATTGAAGGATGGCTTCAAGGGCGAGCGAGCAAATTGGGAGGCTAAAAAGGCTAATTTGCTGAAGCGGGTGGAAGATGCTGAATCGGCCCTTAAACCGGTGGCAGAGGAGTTGTCTGGCTTGACGCGGCAAATCAACGCTATGTCTTCTGCCATCTTTGGTAAGTATCCTTGTACTGATCTGTACTTAATCATCCTAGGAACCGCCAGTTTAACAATAACATTGTAACCATTGCAGGTAGCCGCGTCGCCCATCTTGGCTTAGATATGCGTAAGAAGCTGAAGGCTGCTTATACGTTAATTGAGGAGTTATATACCAGTGCTCAACAAGTGATATGCACTGCCTCATACAATAAACTGCCACCAACCTTAATCAAGGATACACTAGCCAAGCTCTCCATGACACCAGCCCAGCTAGAAGAGGTGAAGAGATCTGCTGCGAGGGCTTGCGCTTTATCTGCACTGACTCGGGCTACGGCTTGGATAGCTGACCTTGATCCAGAGGATATTGGAAATGGTTATCTGAGTCAAAAAGAAGATGGGTCGGAATTTGACGAGGATGCCCTGAAAGCCTTGACAAAGGAGATGTGTCCTCTTGCGAGTAGACTGGCTGAAGAGACTGATTTGTCTTTCCACCGGTCCATCTATGACGCAGACAACAGACGGATCGATGCATCGGTTTATGAAGCCCAGAACTTAATCCCGCCAATCCGTAAGCATACTTATGCCCCTGACGTTGAACCGTCAGATCTTATAAGTGATGAAGCTGTCTTCCGAGCTTTGTCTGGAATTGACTGGGCAACCATTGACTCCCAGCCAGTGGGTGGGGAGGCGGAGGTTGAACCGGCATAGGATGATCTGCAATCTTCGCATCAAGCTGAAGCAGAACCATAACTCGGAAGCCGGTTTATCGTCTTGCACACTGTCATCTGTTCGAAAAACAATTATCCTTTTGGGTGTTTGAAATGCCTTGTAATAGGCTAGCTTGAAACACTTGGTCTACTATGCCATCGGGCATAGCTTGAAACACTTATTCTGCAATGCCATCGTGCATAATTACTTTCCTGAGACTATCAATCTGTCATGATATGCCATGTCTGCTTATGATCCTTAACAGTGTTATGCAATACTGTTTTCTGCAAATTTAAACTTGTCCTGGCGGTTTACCGTCGGACGGGTTATGATACCCAATATAAAGCCAGAGTTTATAACCAAGGCTGTAAAATGAAATATGAAATATATCATACCTGTGATGTTGAATCACATCATTAGTTTACCAACTATTTGTAGCAAGGGTAATAACCCAAATTTGTGAGTGTTGATAACTCTCACCATGCCGTGCTAGTTTATAAGAAGCCACGCCGGGTTATGATAAACACCGGATGATCATCCTGGCGACTTATAGTTAATGCCAGACCGGGTTGTGATAAACATCGGTTTAAAATTGGTTGTGTACTAACAACTGATAGTTGAAAGCCACACCGGATTAATGAATACCGGGTTATATTGATGACTTATAGTCAGGCCGGGTCAATAGACACTGGTTTATCTTAAAATCAAAACAAAGGAGAAAAACTTGGAAAAAATAAAAGCAAAGGAAAACTTGTAGTCGAGGCTTTTCAAGGGCTGCCAGGCCCAAATTCGAGGCTTTTCATGGGCTGCCAGGCCACTGAGTTAAACCATTTTACAAAGCCTTTTAAGATGGACCTCACATTAACCAATCATCGTTTTAACTTTGACAAGTTCAGGGTCTGTATAAGATTGACTTGTCAAACGTTCGACGGGTCATACCAGGATTACCTGGACGGAGTGGCTTACTTGATGAAGGCAGGTTAACCCGGGGTTTTAGGTGAATACACCTGGCTTCCAAGCCTGGCTTGATAGCCTATTACAAGGGTCCTTTTAAACTCTTTGTTGCTGTGCACAAAGAGCCCCCAAGTAACATTGTGAGTTGTGCTCAATGAGTACCTATGTTTGAGTTGTGCGAGGCAACAGACTCTCTTTGGTCCCTTGGGTGTGAAGCTCCCAAGCTTTTATATGGCTTTATAAGCCGGTTTAATTGGTAACTAGAACTCCGCAAGCATAAGCCCCCATGTAACCAAGAAGACATATAAGACAAAATGGTAGAGGCCCCGCTTTAGCAAGGATGCCGGTTTATTTATTGATCATAATATGTACATTGTCAAAAATATATACATAGTAGGAGCCTGTGGCTCAGGTGTAGTAAGGCCGAAGATGAGCTATATCCACGGCCGGCGAGTCTCCTCCTCTGATTTGCGTGAGTCTTTGTGCTCTCGAACATCGATGAGGTAGTATGACCCGTTGTTCAGATTCTTGCTGACCACAAAGGGCCCTTCCCAAGGTGGAGATAATTTGTGCATTTCAGTCTGATCTTGGATGAGCCGGAGCACCAAGTTGCCTTCTTGGAAAGTCCTGGTTTTAACCCGATGGCTGTGATATCGTTGCAGGTCTTGCTGATAAATCACCGAGCGAGCTGCCAATATCCTGTTGTTCATCTAACAGGTCCAATGCATCCTGGCGTGCTCTTTCGTTGTCCGCTTCAACGTAAGCTGCCACACGGGGCGAGTCATGGCGAATATCACTTGGGAGAACTGCTTCCGCTCCATAAACCATGAAGAAGGGTGTATAACCCGTAGATCTATTGGGGGTGGTGTTAATGCTCCATAAAACAGAAGGCAACTCCTCCACCCAACATCCCGGCGTCCGCTTCAAAGGGACCATAAGTCGGGGCTTGATACCTTTTAGGATTTCCTAATTCGCTCTCTTCGCTTGACCATTAGATTGGGGGTGGGCCACTGATGACACATCAAGCCGGATGTGCTCACGTTGACAGAACTCTTCCATAGCTCCCTTGGAGAGATTTGTGCCATTGTCTGTTATAATGTTGTGTGGAAAACCAAAGCGGAAGATCACCTTTTTCATGAACTGAACCGCCATGGCCGCATCACACTTGCTCACTGGTTCTGCCTCCACCCACTTGGTAAATTTATCAACCGCCACCAGAAGGTGGGTCTTCTTATCCTTGGACCTCTTGAAAGGACCAACCATATCCAGCCCCCAAGTTGCAAACGGCCAGGTGATTGGAATCATCCTCAACTCCTGAGCCGGAACATGAGCTCGATGTGCAAACTTCTGGCAGCCGTCACACTTCCGGACCAGATCCTCCACATCAGCATGAGCTGTTAACCAGTAAAAACCGTGCCGGAAAGCCTTAGCCACCAAAGATTTTGAACCAGCATGATGACCACAATCTCCTTCGTGGATTTCACGCAAGATCTCACAGCCTTCTTCAGGAGAAACACAACGCTGAAACGCCCCTGAGACACTGCAATGATGCAACTCGCCATTGACAATAGTCATGGACTTAGACCGCCGGATTATCTGTTTGGCTAAAACTTCGTCCTCTGGTAACTCGCCCCGGTTCATGTACGCCAGGTACGGTAATGTCCAATCAGGGATAGCATGAAGAACCGCCACCAGTTGAGCTTCTGGGTTAGGAATGGCCAAATCCTCCTCCGTCGGTATCTTGACTGATGGGTTATGCAGAACATCAAGAAAAACATTAGGCGGCACCGGTTTACACTGGGATCCGAGCCGGCTTAGAGCGTCCGCCGCTTCATTCTTCCACCAATCAATGTGCTCGACCTGGTAACCCTTAAAATGACCAGCAATGATATCCACCTCATGTCAATAAGCTGCCATAAGTGGATCCTTGGAATCCCATGTACCATATACCTGCTGAGCCACTAAATCGGAGTCACCAAAGCAACGTACCCGGATTAGGTTCATCTCCTTAGCCACCCGAAGACCATGGAGCAAAGCCTCATACTCAACTGCATTGTTAGTACAAGGAAACATTAAGCGGAGAACATAACAAAATTTATCACCTCGAGGGGAAGTAAGAACCACTCCAGCCCCCGAGCCCTCCAATTGTCTGGATCTGTCGAAGTGAATAGTCTAGTATGTGTTATCCGGTTTATCCTCTGGTGCCTGCAACTCTGTCCAGTCATTGATGAAATCCACGAGCGCTTGGGACTTGATAGCAGTGCGAGGCATATATTTTAACCCGTGAGGCCCAAGCTCAATGGCCCACTTAGCAACCCGGCCAGTCGCCTCCTTGTTCTGAATGATGTCTCCCAATGGAGCGGAACTGACCACAGTGATGGGATGGCTTTGAAAGTATTGCTTAAGCTTCCGGCTTGCCATAAACACTCCATACACCAGCTTCTGCCAATGGGGATGTCTCTGCTTGGACTCAATGAGTACCTCACTGATATAATAAACCGGACGTTGAATCGGATATTCCTTACCAGCCTCCTTGCGCTCCACCATGATAGCCACGCTGACAGCTCAGGCATTAGCAGCCACATATAACAGCAAAGGTTCCTTATCGATGGAGGCAGCAAGAATGGGCGGTTCGGCTAATTGCCTCTTCAAATCCTCAAACGCCGCATTAGCAGCATCACTCTAGACAAAGTTGTTTGTCTTCTTCATCATCTGATAAAGCAGGCTCGCCTTCTCCCCCAACCGACTGATAAACCGGCTTAACACCGCAATGCGACCCGCCAGCCGTTGAATATCATTGATACATGCCGGTTTAGCCAGGGACGTAATAGCCTTGATCTTCTCCGGATTAGCTTCAATGCCCCTGTTAGAAACCAGAAAACCCAAGAGCTTGCCAGCTGGTACACCAAAAACACACTTAGCCGGATTAAGCATCATTTTATAAACCCTCAGATTATCAAAGGTTTCCTGCAAGTCAGTTATAAGTGTCTCTGCTTTCCTGGACTTCACCACAATATCATCCACATAAGCATGAACATTGCACCCAATCTGATTATGAAGGCAATTCTGCACACACCGCTGATAAGTCGCCTGGGCACTCTTGAGCCCAAAAGGCATAGAAACATAGCAGAAGGCTCCAAAAGGAGTTATAAAAGCCATCTTCTCCTGGTCCTTAACTGCCATTTTGATGTGATGGTAACCCGAATAAGCATCCAGAAAACTCAAACGTTCACAACCCGCCGTAGCATCAATGATTTGATCAATACGAGGGAGGGCAAAGGGATCAGTTGGGCAAGCCTTGTTCAAATTCGTGTAGTCCACACACATACGCCAAGTGCCATTCTTCTTAAATACCAGCACCGGGTTAGCCAACCACTCAGGGTGAAAGACCTCCACAATAAACCCTGCTGCCAGTAGCCGAGCTACCTCTTCACCAATGGCCTTGCGTCTCTCTTCATTAAAGCGGCGAAGAAACTGTTTGACCGGTTTAAACTTGGGATCAACATTCAGAGTGTGCTCAACGAGTTCCCTCGGTACACCTGGCATGTTAGAAGGTTTCCATGTAAAGACGTCCTGGTTCTCACGGATGAACTCGATGAGCGCACTTTCCTATTTCGGATCCAAGTTAACACTGATGTTGAACTGCTTGGATGAATCGCCAGGAACAAAATCAACCAACTTGGTCTCATCAGCCAATTTAAACTTCAAAGCCGGATCATGTTTTGTGGTGGGTTTCTTCAAAGAAGTCATATCTGTCGGATCAACATTGTCTTTATAGAATTTTAACTCCTCTATTGCACAAACTGACTCAGCGTAAGCCGCATCAGCTTCCTCGCACTCCAAAGCAATCTTGCGGCTGCCATGAACTGTAATGGTTCCCTTATGACCCGGCATCTTGTGAAGGAAATATGCCCTAGAGGCAATAATAAATTTATTATTTATTTCCTTATATCATGATAAATGTTTATTATTCATGCTAGAATTGTATTAACCGAAAACATAATACATGTGAGAATACATAGACAAACATAGTGTCACTAGTATGCCTCTACTTGACTAGCTCGTTTATCAAAGATGGTTATGTTTCCTAGCCATGGACAAAAGAGTTGTCATTTGATTAACGGAATCACATCATTAGGAGAATGATGTGATTGACATGACCCATTCCGTTAGCTTAGCACTTGATCGTTTAGTATGTTGCTATTGCTTTCTTCATGACTTATACATGTTCCTGTAACTATGAGATTATGCAACTCCCGTTTACCAGAGGAACACTTTGGGTGCTACCAAACGTCACAACGTAACTGGGTGATTATAAAGGAGTACTACAGGTGTCTCCAAAGGTACATGTTGAGTTGGCGTATTTCGAGATTAGGTTTTGTCACTCCGATTGTCGGAGAGGTATCTCTGGCCCTCTCAATAATGCACATCACTATAAGCCTTGCAAGCAATGTAGCTAATGAGTTAGTTATGGAATGATGCATTACGTAACGAGTAAAGAGACTTGCCGATAACAAGATTGAACTAGGTATTGGATACCGACGATCAAATCTCGGGCAAGTAACATACCGATGACAAAGGGAACAACGTATGTTGTTATGCGGTTTGACCGATAAAGATCTTCGTAGAATATGTAGGAACCAATATGGGCATCCAGGTTCCGCTATTGGTTATTGACCGAGAATAGTTCTAGGTCATGTCTACATAGTTCTCGAACCCGTAGGGTCCGCACGCTTAACGTTATGATGACAGTTTTATTATGAGTTTATAAGTTTTGATGTACCGAAGTTTGTTCGGAGTCCCGGATGTGATCACGGACATGACGAGGAGTCTCGGAATGGTCGAGACATAAAGATTGATATATTGGAAGCCTATGTTTGGACATCGGAATGGTTCCGGGTGAAATCGGCATTTTACCGGAGTACCGGGAGGTTACCGGAACCCCCCGGGGGGTTAATGGGCCTACATGGGCCAAGAGGGAGAAGAGGGAAGGAGCCAGGAGGGGGCCGCGCGCCCCTCCCCCTCCTAGTCCGAATAGGACAAGGGAAGGGGGGCGGCGCCCCCCTTTCCTTCCCCTCTTCCTCCTCTTTCCCCTTTCTCTCCTACTCCTACTTGGAAAAGGGGAGTCCTACTCCCGGTGGGAGTAGGACTCCCCCCTTGGCGCCCCCCCTAGGCCGGCGGCCTCCTTCCCCCTGGCTCCTTTATATACGGGGGCGGGGGGCACCCCATAGACACACAAGTTGATCTACGGATCGTTCCTTAGCCGTGTGCGGTGCCCCCTTCCACCATATTCCACCTTGGTCATATTGTTGCGGAGTTTAGGCGAAGCCCTACGCCGGTAGAACATCATCATCGTCACCACGCCGTCGTGCTGACGGAACTCATCTCCGGAGCCTTTGCTGGATCGGAGGGCCGGAGATCGTCATCGAGCTGAACGTGTGTTGAACTCGGAGGCTCCGTACGTTCGGTGCTTGGATCGGTCGGATCGTGAAGACGTACGACTACATCAACCGCGTTGTGCTAACGCTTCCGCTTACGGTCTACGAGGGTACGTGGACGAACACTCTCCCCTCTCATTGCTATATCATCACTATGATCTTGCGTGTGCGTGGGAATTTTTTTGAAATTACTACGTTTCCCAACAGTGGTATCAGAGCCTAGGTTTTATGGTTTGATGTTATATGCACGAGTAGAACACAAGTGAGTTGTGGGCGATATAAGTCATACTGCTTACCAGCATGTCATACTTTGGTTCGGCGGTATTGTTGGATGAAGCGGCCCGGACCGACATTACGCGTACGCTTACGCGAGACTGGTTTTACCGCCGTGCTTTGCACACAGGTGACTAGCGGGTGTCAGTTTCTCCAACTTTAGTTGAACTGAGTGTGGCTACGCCCGGTCCTTGTGAAGGTTAAAACAGCATCACCTTGACAAACTATCGTTGTGGTTTTGATGTGTAGGTGAGATTGGTTCTTGCTTAAGCCCGTAGCAGCCATGTAAAACTTGCAACAACAAAGTAGAGGACGTCTAACTTGTTTTTGCAGGGCATGTTGTGATGTGATATGGCCAAGACGTGATGCTATATTTTATTGTATGAGATGATCATGTTTTGTAACCGAAGTTATCGGCAACTGGCAGGAGCCATATGGTTGTCGCTTTATTGTATGGAATGCAAACGCCCTGTAATTGCTTTACTTTATCACTAAGCGGTAGCGATAGTCGTAGAAGCAATAGATGGTGTAAACGACAACGATGCTACGATGGAGATCAAGGTGTCGCGCCGGTAACGATGGTGATCATAATGGTGCTTCGGAGATGGAGATCACAAGCACAAGATGATGATGGCCATATCATATCACTTATATTGATTGCATGTGATGTTTATCCTTTATGCATCTTATCTTGCTTTGATTGACGGTAGCATTTTAAGATGATCTCTCACTAAAAATTATCAAGAAGTGTTCTCCCTGAGTATGCATCGTTGCCAAAGTTCGTCGTGCCCAGAGACCACGTGATGATCGGGTGTGATAAGCTCTACGTCCATCTACAACGGGTGCAAGCCAGTTTTGCACACGCAGAATACTCAGGTTAAACTTGACGAGCCTAGCATATGCAGATATGGCCTCGGAACACGGAGACCGAAAGGTCGAGCGTGAATCATATAGTAGATATGATCAACATAGTGATGTTCACCATTGAAAACTACTCCATCTCACGTGATGATCGGTTATGGTTTAGTTAATTTGGATCACGTGATCACTTAGATGACTAGAGAGATGTCTGTCTAAGTGGGAGTTCTTAAGTAATATGATTAATTGAACTTAAATTTATCATGAACTTAGTCCTGGTAGTATTTTGCAAATTATGTTGTAAGACCAATAGCTTGCGTTGTTGCTTTCATATGTTTATTTTGATATGTTCCTAGAGAAAATTGTGTTGAAAAATGTTAGTAGCAATGATGCGGATTTGATCCGTGATCTGAGGTTTATCCTCATTGCTGCGCAGAAGAATTATGTCCTTGATGCACCGCTAGGTGACAAACCTATTGCAGGAGCAGATGCAGACGTTATGAACGTTTGGCTAACTCAATATGATGACTACTTGATAGTTTAGTGCACCATGCTTAACGGCTTAGAATCGGGACTTCAAAGACATTTTGAACGTCATGGACCATATGAGATGTTCTAGGAATTGAAGTTAATATTTCAAGCAAATACCCGAGTTGAGAGATATGAAGTCTCTAACAAGTTCTATAGCTAAAAGATGGAGGAGAATCGCTCAACTAGTGAGCATGTGCTCAGATTGTCTGGGTACTTCAATCGCTTGAATCAAGTGGGAGTTAATCTTCCAGATAAGATAGTGATTGACAGAGTTCTCTAGTCACCATCACCAAGTTAGTAGAACTTTGTGATGAACTATATTATGCAAGGGATGACGAAAACGATTCTCGAGCTCTTCGTGATGTTGAAATCGACGAAGGTAGAAATCAAGAAAGAGCATCAAGTGTTGATGGTTGACAAGATCACTAGTTTCAAGAAAAGGGCAAAGGGAAAGAAAGGGGAACTTCAAGTGGAAAGACAAGCAAGTTGTCACTCCTGCAAAGAAGCCCAAAGCTGGACCATAGCCTGAAACTGAGTGCTTACACTGCAAAGGAAATGATCACTGGAAGCGGAAATGCCCTGAAGATTTGGTGGATAAGAAGGATGGCAAAGTGAACAAGGGTATATTTGATATACAGGTGTTTGATGTGTGCCTTACTAGTGTTTATAGTAGCCCCTGAGTATTTGATACTTGTTCGGTTGCCAAGATTAGTAACTCGAAACAGGAGTTACATAATAAACAGAGACTAGTTGAAGGGTGAAGTGATGATGAGTGTTGGAAGTAGTTCCAAGATTGATATGATCATCATCGCACACTCCCTATACTTTCGGGATTAGTGTTAAACCTAAATAAATGTTATTTGGCGTTTGCGTTGAGCATGAATATGATTTGATCATGTTTATTGCAATACGGTTATTCATTTGAAGTTAAAGAATAATTGTTATTCTGTTTACATGAATAAGACCTTCGATGGTTATACACCCAATGAAAATAGTTTGTTGGATCTCGATCGTAGTGATACACATAATCATAATATTGATGCCAAAAGATGCAAAGTTAATAATGATAGTGCAACTTATTTGTGGCACTGCCGTTTGGGTCATATCGGTGTAAAGCGCATGAAGAAACTCCATAAAGATGGATTTTCAGAATCACTTGGTTATGAATCATTTGATGCTTGCGAACCGTGCCTTTTGGGCAAGATGACTAAAACTCCGTTCTCCGGAACAATGGAACAAGCTACTGACTTATTGGAAATAATACATATCGATGTATGCGATCCAATGAGTGTTGAGGCTCGTGGCAAGTATCGTTATTTTTTGACCTTCACAAGATGATTTGAGCAGATATGGGTATATCTACTTGATGAAACATAAGTCTGAAATAGTTGAAAGGTTCAAAGAATTTCAGAGTGAAGTGAAAAAATCATCGTAACAAGAAAATAAAGTTTCTGCGATCTGATCGCGGAGACGAATATTTGAGTTACGAGTTTGGTCTTCAATTAAAACAATGTGGAATACTTTCACAGTTCACGCCACCTGGAACACCACAATGTTATGGTGTGTCCGAACGTTGTAACCGCACTTTATTGGATATGGTGTGATCTATGATGTCTCTTATTGATTTACCATTGTCGTTTTGGGGTTATGCATTAGAGACAGCTGCATTCACGTTAAAAGGGCACCATCTAAATCCGTTGAGACGACGCCATATGAACTGTGGTTTAGCAAGAAATCCAAGTTATCGTTTCTTAAAGTTTGGGGCTACAATGCTTATGAGAAAAAGTTTCATCCTGATAAGCTCAAACCCAAATCGGAGAAGTGCGTCTTCATAGAATACCCAAAGGTAACTATTGGGTACACCTTCTATCACAGATCCAAAGGCAAATCATTCATTGCTAAGAATGGATCCTTTCTAGAGAAGGAGTTTCTCTCGAAAGAAGTGAGTGGGAGGAAAGTAGAGCTTGATAAGGTAATTTGTACCTTCTCCCGAATTGGAAAGTAGTTCACCACGGAAATCAGTTCCAGTGATTCCTACACCAATTAGTGAGGAAGCTAATGATGATGATCATGAAACTTCAGATCAAGTTACTACAAAAACCTCATAGGTCTTCCAAAGTACAGTCCGCACCAGAGTAGTACGGTAATACTGTTCTAGAAGTCATGTTACTAGACCATGATGAACCTACGAACTATGAGAAAGCGATGATGAGCCCAGATTCCGCGAAATGGCTTCAGGCCATAAAATCTGAGATATGATCCATGTATGAGAACAAAATATGGACTTTGATTGACTTGCTCGATGATCAGCAAGCCATGTTAAATAAATGGATCTTCAAGAGGAAGACGGACACTGATAGTAGTGTTACTATCCACTAAGCTCGACTTGTTGCAAAAGGTTTTCAACAAGTTCAAGGGGTTGAATACGATGAGATTTTCTCACTCGTATCGATGCTTAAGTCTGTCCGAATCATGTTAGCAATTGCCACATTTTATGAAATCTGGCAAATGGATGTCAAAACTGCATTCCTTAAATGAATTTATTAAAGAAGAGTTGTATATGATGCAACCAGAAGGTTTTGTCAATCCTAAAGATGTTAACAAAGTGTGCAAGCTCCAGCGATCCATCTATGGACTGGTGCAAGCATCTCGGAATTGGAATATACGCTTTGATGAGTTGATCAAAGCATATGATTTTATACAGACTTTTGGAGAAGCCTGTATTTACAAGAAAGTGAGTGGGAGCACTACAACATTTCTGATAAGTATATTGTTGATCGGAAATAATGTAGAATTATTCTGCAAAGCTTAAAGGAGTGTTTTGAAAAGAGTTTTTCAAAGCAAGACCTCGGTGAAGCTGCTTACACATTGAGCATCAAGATCTATATAGATAGATCAAGACACTTGATAAGATTTTTTTTTCAAATAAGTACATACATTGATAAATTTTTGAAAAAGTTCAAAATGGAACAGTCAAAGAAGGAGTTCTTGCCTGTGATGCAAAGGTGTGAAGTTGAGTAAGACTCAAGACCCGACCATGGCAGAAAATAGAAAGAGAATGAAAAGTCATTCCCTATGCCTCAGTCATAGGTTCTATAAAGTATGCTATGCTATGAACCAGACCTATTGTATACCTTGCACTGAGTTTGACAAAGGAATACAATTTTGATCTAAGAGTAGATCACTGGATAGCGGTCAAGAATGTCCTTAGTGAGGACTAAGGAGATGTTTCTCGATCATGGAGGTGATAAAAGAACACGTCGTAAAAGTTACAACGATGCAAGCTTTTACACCAATCCAGATGACTCTAAGTCTCAATCTGGATACATATTGAAAGTGGGAGCAATTATCTAGAGTAGCTCCGTGCAGAGCATTGTGGACATAGAATATTTGCAAAATACATATGGCTCTGAATATGACAGACCCGTTGACTAAACTTCTCTCACAAGCAAAACATGATCATACCTTAGTACTCTTTGGGTGTTAATCACATAGCGGTGTGAACAAACCCTTTGGGTGTTGATCACATGATGATGTGAACTATGGGTATTAATCACATACAGATGTGAATATTGGTGTTAAATCACATGGCGATGTGAACTAGATTATTAACTCTAGTGCAAGTGGGAGACTGAAGGAAATATGCCCTAGAGGCAATAATAAAGTTATTATTTATTTCCTTATATCATGATAAATGTTTATTATTCATGCTAGAATTGTATTAACCGGAAACATAATACATGTGTGAATACATAGACAAACATAGTGTCACTAGTATGCCTCTACTTGACTAGCTCGTTTATCAAAGATGGTTATGTTTCCTAGCCATGGACAAAAGAGTTGTCATTTGATTAACGGGATCACATCATTAGGAGAATGATGTGATTGACATGACCCATTCCGTTAGCTTAGCACTTGATCATTTAGTATGTTGCTATTGCTTTCTTCATGACTTATACATGTTCCTGTAACTATGAGATTATGCAACTCTCGTTTACCGGAGGAACACTTTGGGTGCTACCAAACGTCACAACGTAACTGGGTGATTACAAAGGAGTACTACAGGTGTCTCCAAAGGTACATGTTGAGTTGGCGTATTTCGAGATTAGGTTTTGTCACTCCGATTGTCGGAGAGGTATCTCTGGGCCCTCTCGGTAATGCACATCACTATAAGCCTTGCAAGCAATGTAGCTAATGAGTTAGTTACGGAATGATGCATTACATAACGAGTAAAGAGACTTGCCGGTAACGAGATTGAACTAGGTATTGGATACCGACGATCAAATCTCGGGCAAGTAACATACCGATGACAAAGGGAACAACGTATGTTGTTATGCGGTTTGACCGATAAAGATCTTCGTAGAATATGTAGGAACCAATATGGGCATCCAGGTTCTGCTATTGGTTATTGACCGAGAATAGTTCTAGGTCATGTCTACATAGTTCTCGAACCCGTAGGGTCCGCACGCTTAACGTTACGATGACAGTTTTATTATGAGTTTATAAGTTTTGATGTACCGAAGTTTGTTCGGAGTCCCGGATGTGATCACGGACATGACAAGGAGTCTCGGAATGGTCTAGACATAAAGATTGATATATTGGAAGCCTATGTTTGGACGTCGGAATGGTTCCGGGTGAAATCGGCATTTTACCGGAGTACCGGGAGGTTACCGGAACCCCCCAGGGGGTTAATGGGCCTACATGGGCCAAGAGGGAGAAGAGGGAAGGAGCCAGGAGGGGGCCGCGCGCCCCTCCCCCTCCTAGTCCGAATTGGACAAGGGAAGGGGGCGGCGCCCCCCCTTTCCTTCCCCTCTTCCTCCTCTTTCCCCTTTCTCTCCTACTCCTACTTGGAAAAGGGGAGTCCTACTCCCGGTGGGAGTAGGACTCCCCCCTTGGCGCACCCCCTAGGTCGGCGGCCTCCTCCCCCCTGGCTCCTTTATATACGGGGGCGGGGGCACCCCATAGACACACAAGTTGATCTACGGATCGTTCCTTAGCCGTGTGCGGTGCCCCCTTCCACCATATTCCACCTCGGTCATATCGTCGCGGAGTTTAGGCGAAGCCCTGCGCCGGTAGAACATCATCATCATCACCACGCCGTCGTGCTGACGGAACTCATCTTCGGAGCCTTTGCTGGATCGGAGGGCCGGAGATTGTCATCGAGCTGAACGTGTGCTGAACTCGGAGGCTCCGTATGTTCGGTGCTTGGATCGGTCGGATCGTGAAGACGTACGACTACATCAACCGCGTTGTGCTAACGCTTCCGCTTACGGTCTACGAGGGTACGTGGACGAACACTCTCCCCTCTCGTTGCTATATCATCACTATGATCTTGCGTGTGCGTAGGAAATTTTTTGAAATTACTACGTTTCCCAACATCTTGAGCTGCAGGTAAACATAACACGGCCTTGCCATGAACTTAGCATAAACCGGCCGTCCAAACAGGGCATGGTACGGACTTCTGATTTTGACCACTTCAAGGTCAATGTCTCGGACCTTGAATCATGATCATCTCCAAAAACCACCTACAGAGCTATCTTACCGACCGGGTAAGCCGATTTACCAGGTACCACACCGTCAAAAATGGTGTTCGACGGTTTAAGATTCTTATCCGTTAACTCCATACGCCGGAAGGTTTCATAATACAGGATGTTGATACTGCTCCCTCCATCCATGAGCACTTTGGTGAACTTATAACATCCAACCTGTGGTGCAACCACTAACGCTAGATGACCAGGATTATCAACCCGGGGCGGATGATCTTCTCGACTCCACACAATATGCTGCTCAGACTAGCGCAGATAACGGGGCACCGCCGGTTCAACGGAGTTCACTGCCCTCTTATGGAGCTTCTGATCACGCTTGCACAGACTAGTAGTGAAGACATGATACTGCCCACCATTTAACTGCTTCGGGTTACTCTGATAACCCGACTGCTGTTGTTGTTGATTCCCTTGTTGATTATAACCACCTTGGTTGCCCTGATTGCCTTGATTGCCCTATCCACCTTGGTTGCTCTGAAAACCTGAATTGGAGTTACCTCCACCATAACCCGGTCCGTGAAACCCGGGTTCTGAACCGCCGGACGGTCCATGATCATACCGGAAGAGATCTGAATTTTTGAATTCTCTCATAATGAAGCAATCCTTCCACAGGTGCGTAGCCGGTTTATCTTGCGTCCCGTGCTTCGGACAAGGCTGGTTCAACAGGCGCTCCAGATTCATGCATGATCCTCCGCCCCATGGGGGCAGTTTACCCTTGCGGCCCTGATTATTGCCCTGCACATTGGTGTTAGCCACAAAGCCAGAATTATTATCCGCCTTGCGCTTACCATTATTCACATGGCTCGCCTGGTTATGTTGCTGCCCTTTTGCGCCGACGTTCTTCTTTCCCTTCTCCGGCTCCTCGTCGTCAGACTCGGGATCCTTGGAATTATCAGAATCAGCATACTTAACCAAAGCTGCCATAAGTGTTCCCATGTCATTGCAGTGACGCTTGAGCCGTCCCAACTTCAACTTCAACAGTTTAAACCGGCAGTTGCCCTCCAATGTTATGATTGCCGAATCAGCATTGATGTGGTCCGATGAATGCAGAATTTCCAAAACCCAGTGCACCCAATGAGTCGTTGATTCGCCTTCTCCTTGGACATAGGCGGCCAGATCCATAATTGACATGGGCTGCTTGCACGTGTCTTTTAAGTTTGCTATAAACCGGGCCTTCAACTCACCCCATGAACCGATCGAATTAACCGGCAGACTCTTTAACCAAGTGTGGGTCGTTCCATCCAACATCATGGTGAAGTACTTTGCACACGCCGCTTCATCCACATCCAGCATCTCCATCACCATATCATAACTCTCAACCCATGACTCGAGGGGTAAATCGGCGGTGTAATTGGGTACTTTACGTGGGCCCTTGAAATCCTTGGGTAATCGCACATTACGCAGAGCTGGGGTGAGACACGGTACCCCCCAAGAGCTGAAAGCAAATCCTCGTTCAACTGATGTTGTCGGTTGAACCGAAGCAGGTTGATGATTCGCGTACTGCGCTGCCAACTGCGTTGCTAACTTTGCCTCCCGTCGCGCTCTGCCATTGTTTACCACATCCTCAGCATTCATACCACCGCGCGCCAGATTAGGCCCTCGAGGGGCATCACGGTGCCGTGCACTGCTTGACACAGCCGGTTCATCAATGTGCCTGTTGTAACTCTTGCTCGGATGTGGGGTTGAATGTATTTTGTCTCGGCTATATGAATAAGCCTGCTGCTGCACCATAGCGGTTTGAAGAAGATCCCTGGCCCGTCGCGTTCAACCACCGCTAGTGATTCGCCCTCCATCGGAATAGCTGCCAAACGAGACACCACCGCAATCATGTTATCCGAAGGGCTAGAGAAGTGACCCGGCGGCGTCGGCACGTATTGCGGCGGGTTATCTGTTCGTCGAGGTGGATCCGTCACCCGTGGCTGACCTGGCGCTCCTGTCCCAGGTGCCTCGGCTCGGTTCACTGCTGCCGGATCACTTGGTCCAGCTCCTAGTGTATTGAAGAGATTCATTCCTTCATAAACCGGCGGCAGACGAGATTAGTGCCTCCTCCTCAGTACTTCGTTTGATGCGTTCTGATCCAGCATGAGACGGTAATTCTGCGCCTAGATCTGCTGCGACTGGGCATCTAAAGCGGCCCGTTCTTCAGCCATCCTGGTTTCCTCAGCCGCCAAGTCCTCCTTGGCCTGAGTTATCTGATCCCGCAGCTTTGTAACCTCCGCGTTATGCTGACCCTGAGTCTCCGGGGTAACTGATGTGGTCAACAATGTCGTCCAGGCGTCCAATAAACCGGACAGAACTTGAGCCAGCCGACGCGCAAGGCCTCCTGCCCCAGCTGCCGATCCGGAAATCACTGCTGCTGTAGATGAAGATTGCAATGTGGGCTGCGTACCGGCCATGAAGATTGCAACCCGGTTTGGCGGTTTCAAAGGGGTCCGGAATACTATTACCATCGGAACAACTCCCGATCCGGCCGTCTTGCAATTGGTACAGCGACTCGGTTTCGCCAGTGGATGACTCGCCATCTGAGTAGATGACCGTCTCCCCGTCGGACACCGGTTCAGATTCCGCACCATGGATGAATCCTACAAACGCATGCTTCATGGCAGGCTGAACCCGGGCAAGACTCGCACGCTGAGCCGTCTCGATGAGGTCAGTGGAGATGTCCGGCTCAAAGCCCGGTTCATCGATCTTGCCGATGAAAACGTGAATTCCACCAAAGGGGACCCATTACCCGTACTCAATTGAGCCGGCCTCGGGGCCCCAGCCTGCATCGTCGATGTAGAGCTTGCCGCGATGACTCTTGGTCATCCGGCCGACCGCGTATCCCTTAAGTCCTTCAAAGTTGCCCTTTAAGAACTTGAAACCATCGTGCGATAGCCCCACGGTGGGCGCCAACTATCATGGAATTAACACGTCAGATGACCTAGTGAGAGGACTTAGTCGTGGAGCCATCACAATGAGATTAGCTTAAAGGGGTAAAACCGGACAAAGGACACGGGGAGTTTATACTGGTTCGGCCCCTTGCGGTGAAGGTAAAAGCCTACGATCCAATTGTGGTGGAATTGATGGGGTCTCGATGAGCAGGGAGCGAATCCGCTTTACCTATCTCTCGAGTTGTTGTTTCTTGTCCCTGAACCGCCGCCGGGTCGTCCCTTTATATACACAGGTTGACGCCCGGCGATTTACAGAATACCGAGGCCGGCTCATACATGTGTCCAGCTCGGTTTCTACCTTTCCCTAACTTACAACACAAGTTACACATCTCATGGCGGTTTATGATTATGGGCCCTAATCCGCCCTTGGGCCCTAGGCCTCTAAGCTTTAGTAGTACAGCGCCATATTTCCTTGTCTTCATGGGCTTTAATACGGATGAGCGTAACCCGGCCCCTCCTGGGCGGTTTATACTCAGTAGTTATATCCCCAACAGAACCTGTTGTGGCATTGGAGTTTCTCTTGGATCCTGAAAAGTTGCGTAGTCAGTAACTTGATTAGAGCAACAAGTTACAGCAGCAAACCTGTTACACAAATATATTTTTGAAAATGTACCTACTGTGCAATTGGACTTCCAATTGATCCTGAAAACTTGAAGTTGGTAAGATGATTACAGCAACAAGTTACAGCAGCAAACCAGGTAAACAAGGAAGTTTCTGAAAACATACGTGTTGTGCCAATGAAGTTTCACTTGGATTCTGCAAACTTGAATGTTAGCAATCAATAAATAAAGTTTTGCAAGAGCCATAAGAAACTAACATCAAACTAGTAAAACTAACCAATATTGGCAACGTATTTAATTACACATGAACTAGTAAACTAACAAGTTCTTGGCAACATATTAAAGTAACAGTCGGTACCATTTACCAGCAACACAGACATCTGTAAATTTCTTTGGTGTAAGCAAAATGATTCCAACACATATATAAGTTAAAAAGACGGTGTCCCTCATATAAACCTGACAGTTGTCTATCTATGAACATGCAAACATTACTAGTGCTACAAGTGATAACAGCAAACCATTTAAACAAACATATCAGAACGTAAATTACATGTGAATTCTGTTGCACCCTGGTAGTACATATGACCAGCTATTTACATGCTTAAGTAGCTATTTAAGTTCAAGCAAACAGGTAATTCTTAACAGTAAGTATCAAACACATAGATAGGCATAGTCTATAATAGGATTAACAGGCTATGGCATTATGTAATCAGTAGCAAACTAAATTAAGCCAAGCAACATAATTGAACAATTTTGCAATAAGTGGCTAACTAAAATTCCGAGAAGCAGGTAACTGAACTTACGCTAGCTCTTTGTACAGTCACACTGCAACTTCTTTTTCGCTTACAAGGTTCTACGAAGGAGTCCATGGCATCAATTGCTTGGATACGCAGTCCCAATACTTCTTTCTTCCCACACTGCATTGGTAAGTCGAATGGTTAATCTGGTAAGATAGTGTGTCCTTGATATGTTATATGAGGACGTGTAGTGAGACTAGTTGTAGCCACACACATCACACTGGTTTTTACTGTATATTTCATGCGATTACATTTAGCATATCGAGATCTAAGAAATCTACAATAGGATGAAAAGACTGGCATCCTTCACATTATTGGCGAAATCAGTTATAGAAACAAGCAATTCAACTATTCTATGGGTAAATCAAAAGTGCTACTGGAATATTTTTCACTACCCCAATCATACACGCAAAAAGGGGTGACGCCACCATAGGGGCTGGTATGGGCGGCCGCCTCGGGTGGCTGGAAAGTGTGCACCTAGTTTGAGTTATCTAGGTTGGCCCAGGCTAGTTTTGTTCGTCCCAACGCACAAGCATGCAATGTAAAAATGAAGAAAAATGTTTCAATTTGGATGGGCCAATAACGTAAGTGCAAGGCAGGCCCTATAGCAGGCTCGAAGCCCAAACGAGCACCTCCCGTATCGATCGGCAGCAGAAAAAATCCCAATTTGTTCACTCCAGCCTCCAGTCTGGTTTGCTCCTAACCTAGCCGCCGCTGGACCGACCGACACAGCACTTCCTCACACCCTCATTGGAGGGCGATCGCCGGGCTTCAAGCAAACGGAAGGACAAGAAGATGAAGATCCAACCCTGGGTGTAGCCTGCGTGGGAGGCAGCGGCGGCAGCACGGGCATGGCATCGAGCTTGCGCAAATGGACAGTCGCAGCTTGCAAGAGTAGCATGCGCAACGAGCAGGTACATCATATCCCTGATTATATCTAATTCAACTGTTCAATTTCTAGCCAATAGTTAAACCTGAAAGTGTTGTAAAAATGCTTGTATGTAGGGAATCTATGAGAAAATGAAACCAATTTCTGCTTATTCTATAACTCCCCCAATCAATACTGAACTGACTGAATCTGATGTATCTAATCAAGTTTCCGGTGCAAACATACAAGCTCATGTTGTTCTTGAGCCTGAAGTGTCTAATGAATAGACTGCTAATGAAGGATTTGATGCAAACATTTTACATGCTCCTGGTGATGAACATATAGTGTCTAATGAGGGATCTTATGCAAGCATTTTGCAAGCTCCCATCGAAGGATTTAGTGTCTAATGGTGATCTGCTATGTTGAGAGAGACATAGAGATTTGCAGGCATTGATGACATGCAAATTATAGTACATTTTCATGGCTTGAGGAAACGTCGAGGCCATCTACCTGAAAGTCCCCGTATCATGACAACATAGCATAAATACTTTTCTAATCTGTTGTTTAAAACTATTGGCATACTTGTGCAGGATAGATATATTGATATGTAGTTTGCGCACTGGTTATAGGTGCAATTACACTTCAATATTTTCAGCCAGGGAACGAATAATTCAAACAGGTACAGACCATGTTAGTAGTCCTTGTACACCATGTTGCATTCTATCTTTTTTGGTGCTTGCATCATTTAGTGTTTTATAATCTGAACTACTTTGGCTCATTAGCTTGTTTTCAAAGTGCATGTAGCTTCACATTTCTCAAGTTATGTTGATTTACAGAGTGCAAGTGCCTTCGTATTTTTTAAGTTAAATGTTTGCCCCTGGTATTGAATTCGTGGATCCGCCACTGCACACAAATCATACACGCATGCCAGTACGAATTAAATGAAATGCAGGGACTTATGCTAGCTCGCTGTACAGGCTCATTGCAGCTCTGCCTGCGCTTGGGATGTTCCATGTACAAGTCCATGTTACCACTTGCTTGGATGTGCAGGCCTTGTGCTCCTTGCATCCCCCCTCTGCATTTTTGACACGGCAAATGGTTGATCAAATAAGAGGAATCAACCTTGCTATTGTACCAGATGTCAGATACTTACAAGGTTATGCGGGTGTGCAGGATGTGTACCAGATCACGCAGCGCCGTCATGCTTCGCTAAAAAATGGTTTTTCTTGTTTAAGATGATATCTAAAGAAGAAATAAGAGTAAAGTCAGAGTTGCATAGGCGTGTAAGCTAAGAGAGCAGTGAAAGGATGTCCAAACATCGTCGGAACAGTGCACAAGGGAGTGATGTATGGATACCTAGTTCGGGCCAGCGTTTGGGCATGCTCGCCTAGCTAGAGCGCGGGCCACTTCAGAGTCGTTGAGGGTGATGCGCTGGCATTTGCTGGCCGCGCACGGATGCAGATCTTGAGTGGCAGCGGAGCGCTATGATGCGGTGGACGAGACCGTTGGTGAAGCCCCAACGGCCTCGGGGGGCAGAGGTGCGACGATGTGCTCGGTGAATTAGCCCCGGTGAGGTGGGAGACAGCATCGGTGAAGCACATTTGATGCAGTGGAAGTCGGTGTCTGTGAGGCACGTCGGTTGCGGCAGCCGATGTTGTTGGTGGACCACCCGGTGCGGTGGACGAGGGCGTAGATGAGGTAGCTCCGGTGCGGTGGTGAAGCGCGACCGTCGTCTTTGTCATCGTCGTCGTCTGGCACAGAGTTGGGGAAAGAGACGAGACGAGGGGCGATTCGAACTTTGCTTGGGTTGGCGGCGAATTAGGGATTTGAGCAATCTGGGCGCGAAAGGGGCGGTGGAGAAGGTAGATTTTGCAGGGCTGGAATTGGGGCCACCAGATATTTCAATCTGAAACTTGGAGGCACGAACTTATTTTGTTGTCATCCTTTTGGGGGGGAGAGGGAGGGGGTGGGTGGCTAGGTGCTAAGCGTCCGTCCGACACACGCGACCACCACGATACGACCCTGGTCTGCCTGGTGCACGTACATTTGAGAATGCAAATGAATCTTCTTTCATTTGCAAATGAATCTGTATGTATTACCATGCCCATGTTTTCCTTGCAAATAATTAGTCATTCGAAACGAGATACTATAAATTAATTAATGAGGAGTTATTTGAAAAAAAATCAAAATGGTATCCACGCTAGTAGTAGTAGTAGAGTACTGTAGCACCATACTCTCCGTGCGCTGTAGACCTAGTTCTGTTAACATTGGTCTCATCAATCATTCTCGACCGAACAGTCGAAAAAGCGGTACTATGTTACTACATTACTGTTCATATAGTTGACATGCGCACAACATCATTTGTCATCGTCATATCTTACTACACTAGCAACAAGATTATGTAGTACTGACGTATGAACCACTTCACATGCCTAGTAGTAGGAGCACTGTGTATGTTCAAGTGGCTGCCATGTTTCGCACTCCTCCGTCGTAAGAGTGGAACGCTTGCTATAATCAATTTTTTCTTCAGAAAAACAGTGGACACGCTATACCATGCGGATCCTCCTCCACGGTCGTCGGGAACCTTGCCACTCAATTTCATCGATGTGTGGGACAGCCAGCATTGGGGTCCACCAGCCATGCACTAAATTACTCCGTAGTAGAGTGCCCAACTGCATGGTAGACTACCCCGATCAAAGCGCCACAGTAATGCCCAATGAGCCGTCAAATCACAAAAACCCCTCCTTTCCATCAGTAAGTTGGACGGATGAACCAACCATCATTTCACTCTTCTCTCTCAGCTTCCTCTCTTGAAGAAAACCCCCACTCCCTTATCCCTCATCTCGTTCCTCATTTCTTCAAGAAAACCCCGACCTGCTTCTGCCATTGTTCTTCTCTCCCAAAGAAGGAAAGGTGAGCGCATCAATGGTGTTGATTCTGGCCAAGGCCCAGTCTTGCAACCCCGAGACTAATCCTATAACTCCCTCTCTATTCTTCTTTTGGGTTTGTGTGGGGGATATAACTATTAGGTATGACCCGCCTAGGAGGGGCCGAGTTATACCTATGGCGGTTCATCGGTATGAAGCCCATGAGGATATTGAAGATGGCGGTTCATGTAGCAAGGGCCCAAGGCCCAAGGGCGACTTAAGGCCCATAGGGGTAAACCGCCATATGTGTATGACTTATATTGTAAGGCAAGTATAGTTAGTCACCGAGCCGGACACGTTGTCTATGAGCCGGTCGGGACTCCATGAGCCGCTGGGCGTCAACCTGTGTATATAAAGGGACGACCCGGCGGCGATTCAGGGCAGGAAAGAAGAGATCGAAAGCTTGGTCAAGCGTATTCACTCCCTGGTAATCGAGACATAAGAAATACCACCTCAAACTGGATTAGGCCTTTACCTTCACCACAAGGGGTCGAACAAGTATAAACTCATGTGTCCTTTGTCCCGTTTAACCCCTTTAAGCTAACTTAGTTGCGATGGCTGCATGACTAAGTCCTCACATTAGGACATCTGTTGTGACTATTCCACGACAGTTTGTGATTATGGTTTCTTTTCTTTTATTTCTATTTGACAGTTTCTTGATGGATGTTGGAGCACCGGTCGAAGTGATGTCTATGGCTCTGGCCAAAACCGTCGAGGCTCATGGTACGAAGAAGCGCAAGCACCCCACCGAGAATACCGCAGACAAGCTCAAAGCCATCACCCTGTCCAAGCCCCCCTCTCCGGGATGCCTCATTAAGCAAGTCCAGGTAATATCTCTTCTTGACAATCTTTTTCTCGATCTTGATCATGTTTTTTCATCTAACACGTAGTACTAGTACTAGTAGTACAACTTTCTGGGTGATCTTGCATGTGATTTTTGTGTGCCAAATGACGGTTCTAAATTCCACTTTTGACCAAAACATGCGAGAGGTTGACATTGATTTCTTATAGATTATTTTCAACTACTTTATGAAAATCAATGCTACCTTTGAAGGGGGTATATTTGCCTTAGTAACTTGTGTTATGGATATTGCAAGTAATCCCTCTGCTCTCATGCCTTGGAAGACATGTTCTAGTGTCTTTGTTCACTCATTTTTGTGTGTATATGTAGTCATATATGGAGTATAATATCGAAAATCATCTTATATTTCTGAAAGGAGGTAGTAATAAAATATTTGGTTTCTGTTTGAATTAGAACCAGGTCCGCGGTGGAGATGAAGTTCTCAAAGTCATGTCATGTGAACTGGAAGACCTAAGGATGAGTTCTACTGCTAAACTATCCAGTTGTTGTGTCCTTGTCGCCACGTGTCCTGAACTAGTGTTTTCCTGTGGCATTGTTGTTAGGCATGTTCTTGAGGCTATACTTGACCACAACAATTTCCTGGTTGTGCCTTCGATTACGAAGGGTGTGGTTCTTGTAAAGCTTCCCGACAAATCTGTTGCGGCCTGTCTTTATCCTCATGTTTATCAGTGGAAAGACCACTCTGTTAGGTTCTCCAAGGTTGACAAGATGGTGATGCTGCAGGTAGACATCTCTCACGAAGTCCATCGCCTAGTCAGTTAGAGGTTCATCCCGTAGGTCGGTGGCAAGAAATAGTCTGTAGAGTATAATAGTGCAACTTTGCTTGTCTGTAGTAAGTACTATTGTTCAGTACTTGATTTGTGTTTGTGAACCCTGTATTGTTTAGTACTGTCGCTTTTCGTGTGTGGTGAGTCCTGAGAACAATCTATGTTAATGTTTGTCCACTCAATTCAGCCTGTATATTTTGAAGTATCCAGATCATCTTTTTTGTGAGGACGGTTTATCAATTATGGTTACACTCCAATATTTGTATGCATTGCATGGTTTATCGCGCCCACCAGGATTTCCAGTCCCATGGATGTTCGCTCCATACAATTTGTCACGACCTTTGGACTGTCCTGCTTGTGGGAGTAGGCGGGGGCCCTGCATGCCACGCGTAGTTGGACGATCAATCTTCTCTTTAGTATTTCAACATAGTGATTTCCTCGTAAGGATTGACTCGTGTCACATCAAGTAAATCTTATTGATTTACTCTCTAAATCTTATTGATTTAGTGTCATGTTTTCTTTCTTTTCCTGCAATTTTACGATGCAGGTTTTGCCATGTGACATTCATAACAGAATAAACCATTTGGTTTGCTCTATGATGGCTATTTTTTAGGACTCACTTCTTATGTTGTGTCAGTAACGAAGGCACTGTCCATCACTTATATTACTGGAAAAAATTGGATCAGTCTGTTGTTCGAGTACAAGCTGCATCCCTATGATGAACTGCAGTTTTGTTTAACAAACACACCACAATTAGTCCTTCTCGCGTTTAAAAGAAATAAAGAAAAAAACTGGATCACGGTCACGGAGCCTAGTCAAGTTAGAAAGCTGATCATAGCAGACCAGACACGATCTCCGATGTCTCGCACATCGGTACCACCTTCAACAATGGATCGAGCACCGGCAGTTGCTCTAGCACAGACAGCGACAACAGCTCAGTCTGATCCAACTGAGGATTGGGCACCGACTGCGTCAGCGGATCAGGATGATCTACCGGAGGATCGTGCATCAACACCGGCACCTGCTCCGACACCGACACCAGCTCTACAAAGAGCACCATCTCCAGCAGTAGCAGTGGCACTACCAGTCGCACCAGCACGGGCACCAGCAATGGATTTGGCACCTACACCAATACTTGCACCTGCATCTTCTCCGGCCCGTGTAGCGGCAACCGAACGAGCAGTTGCACCGGCAACAGACTGGGCTGCAGTTCGCACTTCATATACCAAAGTCCTTACAAAAACCGACATGCCCACCTTCTTGGTAAGCATTGGCCGCCCAAGTGCTTCGTTCTTTTTTCTTTCCATGTTGTTTCACATGATTCACCGTGTCGATCTAACTGTTTGTGTATGTCTTCTTGTTTGCAAACAGAGAATTCCTAGAGCAACGAGTGAGTCGTTTAACAATCCGGGCGACCGTGGCCAAGTTTCTCTTACCATGCGTAGCCTTGGTGTGAATGAACCTGCTCAATATACCGTAAGTACAAAGGATGGTCGCATGATGATTGATGCTAAATGATGGTCAAGGTTCAAATCTAAATCATATCTTGTGGTAGGGGATGATGTCAAAATCGAACTTTCTCGACAAGGAGAGCTGGTCCAAATCAACTTTGAAATTCTTCAGTAGCAGCACGCAACTGCCGAACTGATCTATCCTCCGAGAGATTTTGATGTAATAATCTGGCATGGTGAAACAAGTGTCCTGTGTGTATAAGTAGTACGACAGTATTATTTATCACATGGTATATCGTTGATAGAATTGCAACTCTGATTACTGGTTAGGAACTGTCGTTCGATTTCATTCCAACAGATGTTGTGCTTTATTCAATTTTGTGTATTCGCCTTGCGACAACATCTAAAACTAGTGTCGTACTGATCGCTTGCAATATGAAAAGCACTGATGTAGAACACATGGGCCCCCAAACATGTAGGCCCACCGGACTGTGGCCCAAAGTCCAGAACCGTGACCATGTCTGAGTATTATATTCTCAGCTAAACCCCCATAATGCCCATGCATTGCACGTAACATCAAGGTGCATTTGTATGAATATTTTATCTTGTGAGAGAAAAGGATGAACGAGGGAAGGCCTTATTTGCAAATGTGGAGAGGTGTGTGGGTACCTTTTTGCAAAAGTGCCATAGTTTCCTTCCTATCCATCAGATATAAATCGGACGACCTATATTGCAGGATGGCAGGCACACCATCATCACCAACTCGTATATACTGTGTTAAAAAAACTCTGTTTTTTATAATTATATATGTTATATATATTCCCCTTGATTTTTCTTATGTATAAACTTGTGATATAAAAGATTTTTATATTTCTTTACAGAGGGAGTATCTCTCTGTCAAAAATATATTTGTGTGTAACTAGTTACTCATGTCTTTCTACTTCCTTTCGCTGATATGTGGGGCATCCGACAACGGGGTCCACGTGCCATATGCACCAAATTAGAGTGCACAACTACCCGGTAGACATACCCCGGTCGTAGCGCCGCAGTAATGCCCAATGAGCCGTCAAATCACAAAACCCCCCACCTTTCCAGCTTTAGTAGTAAGCTGGACGGACAAAGCGGCAATATTTCACTGGGCTCAAATCCCCTTCTCCCTCGTCTGCTTGTTCAGAGAAAACCCCCTCTCGGCGATTGCATAGGATTTTTACATGGAGAACTAGGTACGAATTCTTCATCCATCCCCGATAAATCCAAGTCCCTTGGTCACGGGTAATCCTAGGATGGTAGTTGCCGCCGTTGATGCATTTTTCTTCCTACTGAATCTAGTGTGTTTCATTTGTAGTGCCCAAAGTGCGAGGACCCTACAGGTTTATGTGCCCTCGGCGAGATGCCACATTTGTTCCTTCTCATCCTAACACAGGATTTTAAAACGCGCACAATATGTTCCTAGAATCCTCTTTTCTATCCGGGAGGGTGGGTTTTTTTTGAACATGGTGTCGACTAATTTGGAAATTTGGATTGCTATATTTGGATAAAAGGTACTAGGACGATGGTCAACACTGATGTGAAGGAGGAAATTATTTCTAGATTTGGATAGGGAATACATTGTGTTCTCATATTATTTTTCCTGCAGTGCATTACTTGCTCTGCCAGAACACATGTACTCAAGATGCTCGGCCTTGCCATAACTAAATACACCAGTTTAATGGTCATAGTGAAGACAAGCCACGGATATAAGTTCCGAGTTGGGTTCATGAACCAAGAAGATCGCTGCTTTTTTTATGGCCGAACTTGGATAAACTTTCTCAAGTGTTACAGACTGAAAGTTGGTGCACGAATGTTGATGGAAATAGGAGAACCTGGTCTCATCTTCACTGTGATCTTCCACACCGACGTCGTTCCAATTGTTCATCCATGTTAGTTTTGTGTCTGGTTCTTGCTTGTTGCCTCGACTACTTCTTAATACACCTATTCTGTCTAACTAATCACAATTTAACTTTAGAAGTAGCAACGAATATCTCACGAAGATGCTACTTCTAACTAATATTTTCTTATAATTGGTGGCACGTGTAGGTTTTTTCAGAGTTAAGCAGGCTGCTTGTTTGTTATTCTATAACTCGGCTGTTACTGATGGCAGTGAAGTTGACTGGGACGACATCCACAAGTTCCTACACTTTATTGATCGTCTTGAGGTCCTTGTGGGGTGTTTCAATGGTGGAAGGCCACGTCGGATATGTGTGCCACTGCTACACTCGTTGAACATGTCCAACTATGTCGAGGAACTTATGGTACAAGCTGTCTTCTGTTATATATGTTGTTCATAAACTATTGCTTATACACAGTTTTACAGTTGTGATCTTCTTGAAATAGAAACTGCCCAGTTCTATTGTTCCTATACAGATGCCTGACCATGATCGGGTCAGACTTGCGCTTGGTCACAACATGATGTTGATGTCGACCTGCTCCATTCCCCTTGGAGGTGAAAAGATACTTATTCATGGCTGGTCTCAAATAATGAAGGCCCGTCCATCTTGGAGAATAGGACAGAAGATTATGTTCCTGCTTTTCCATGGCTCTAAAGTGAATATCTTGTTTATTGACCACATTGCGAGATAAAGCCGATTTCAGAAGGTTGTGGATGCGCGGGGTGGCGCCTGGGCCTTGTCCTGGGGCTTGGCGGCCTCACCCTTGGTTAACTGTAGGAAAAGTAGCACTGTTCGAGGCGTGCTTTGTACGGTTGAACCTGTATAAGTACTCATACTGCTTTCAGCTATGGTTGTTAAGTGCCCCTGCTGGTTTAAGTTAAGGTTGTTAAGTACTCCTGCTGCTTTTACAATCTGTCGTGTTTCTTTAGTCCTGTCTTCCTCAAGCTGCCAAAACCAAACCACCGTCGGCAGGGCCGCCTGCTTCCGCCTCCCATGGCTGGCTGCGCCAGCGCATGCATCTCCGCCCCACCGTCTCCTAAATTGTTAACACTGACATCTGAGGCCTCACCGTCGTCCTCCACGCGCTTTGGTGCGCTCGCCGCGGCGCCGCCCTCTCGCATTGTCAACATGGTCAACAAACAACATGAATCGGCAGAAGTACGTGGAGAGGATGACAGTAGGGGCCCACCATGTCATCGTATGGAAAAAGAAAATGCTTCCTACTAGTGGTTTCCTGATCTGGGACCCACGACATTGTGAGCGTATATAGTCAATAGACAAGAAAATAGCACAAGATTGGCTGACACCAGAGACGTAGCTGCTCGAGCAGTATTTGTTTTTGTTATTGTTGAGATGGAGCAGGGTTTCAACTGGGTTGTGGCCCGTCTAGCTCAGGCTTATATTTTATGTTCACCATATGACCAGCCCAGCTATTTTTTCTTTGTGAAAATGAGCCCAGTTTATTTTTTCTGAAGAATACCTAATCCAGGCCTACTTATTTTTCTATGCCCCGATGGGCTGCAACTCTTTCAAGACGCCTGCAAATCTTGAAAGTAATACGAAAGAGTTGTAAATATAAAAACAGATGACAAATTGGCAATTACTTTATAATTTCTGAATTTTTCACATTTTCAGATTCCTATTTCACTGGGCTTTAACCTAATTTAAATATATCTTCAAAGTACTTTAAATCTGGCTCGACATTTCGGTGTTAAAAATAGTTTGGAACCCACAGAAATATGCAAAAATTCATTTAAATTTTTAACCCTGGCCCTGGCCAACAAAAAAAAACAGACTGCAATAAATTGCATAAGAAGTAGCAATGAGCTATATATAAATTATTAAAAAAATAGGGAATGGTCTGACTTGTGGGCCTATCAAGTTGACGCATATGCAAGATTTTTTTTACTTATTATATACGTCAACAAACAATTCTAGCAGACGTAACCATTGGATGTCAATCCAACGGCCGTCATGTTTCTTCAATCTCTAATCTTGCTCCAGCCGCCAAATCCAGCGCCGGCGGGACCGCCTGCTCCCGCCTCCCGTGGCTGGCTGTGTTACCGCACAGGCCTCCCCGCCCCCTACTACTCCCACCACTGGCCAGGGCATCCCTCTACTCACCCACACCCCCTGTTATTCTGCGGCGACGGCAACCTCACACCGCAGTCGAACCAGTGAACCCTAATACTCCTCTCCGCACGGGCTTCCACTGCCGCGTCTTCCTCGGCTCCGCGCCGTCCCCTTCCTAGGCCTCGTCGTCGTCCATCGCCCTGGTGCTCTCGGCGCGGCGTGGTTAACATGGTCAAGGAACGACTTCCATCAGAAGAGTACTATATGTGGAGAGGCTGACAACTGGGTCCACGGCCGCAACAAGGAAGTGCCTCCTTATTACGCACAAAATAATGATTCCTCCACCTGACAGCAGGGACCCACCGGACGGGCCACCGTATTTCATAAAAAAACGTTTCCCCCTGACTGTTGGGACCCACTAGCTACATCTTCGCACGCAAGGAAGTGTGTCCATATTACGGGCAAAAAAAACGATTTGCCCCCTGACTGCTGGGACCCACCAGCTACATCTTCGCACGCAAGGAAGTGCCTGATAGTCGGGACCCACCTGGTCGAAGCGTACGTAGCGTTGACATTCTGTTCGCGAACGTGTACGTACATACTGGTCAATCGGTTGCTTTGCAACGATGAACCGTGGCCGAGTAAGTAGCGGCACATGTCATAGTAGAGCCCCCCACGTAGCAGTTCAGGCTGTCTCGTCTAAACTGTGTACACGTATATACAGCCACACGCCAAAAAATATGGACACGTATGTACATACGAGCGGGGTCTCGTAAGCCTACTCACGCATACGTATGGCCAGGGCTCATGTACATGGCTGGGTCGGAACGGAGAAATTGCATCGTCGTCATGTTCATTGGGAGCCAACCGGCTGGGTCGGAACGGAATGTGTTGTCATGTTCATCGGGAGCCAACCGGCTTGGACGGAACAACCGATGGAAATGAGGCCTGGCATACCGCAGAATGGAGGAAACGGCCTTGTGTTCGACTGGCCACAGTCGAAACAGGATCCTGTTCATCGTGAGGGGTCTGGCGTACCACAAAACGAAGGAAACGAACTTGTGTTGGACCTCCTACAATTGTAACGGGGTCCTGTTGATCGGGGGGTGGCATACAGCAAAATGGAGGAAACAGACTTGTGTTGCAGCGCTACGGTCGAAACGGGGGTCCTGTTCGTCGGGAGGGGTGTGGCGTACCGCAAAACGGGAATCCACGGGATACTGTTCATCTCCACCGTCGACCTCCTCCAGCCTCCACGGGCTACTGTTCAGCCATCGTCAACCTCCTCCAGCCTCCACCTGTGACTGTTCATCCACGGGCTCCTGTTCATCCATCCTCCACTGTGCGCTCCTCCACCGGCTATTGTTCAACCAGCCCTCTCTACAGGGTCCTGTTCAACCACCCCTCCATGTGCTACTATTCATCCAGCCCTCCACCAGCTACTATTCAACCAGCCCTCCACTGGCTACTGTTCAACCTTCCCTCCATGGGGTCCTGTTCATCCAGCCCTCCATGGGGTCCTGTTCATCCACACCCAACCGGCTCGATCGATCGGGGTCCTGTTCATCCAGCAGCAACACCACGGGGTCCTGTTCATCCACCCCCCCCCAACAACAACGCTCACTGTTCATCAAGGGAAGGAGGCAACAGGTTTGATCAGCTTTAGTTAGCAGCAGTAGCGAACAAAGAAATCGCTCGATCGGGTTCAGTTTATAGCCATTGATCGATCGCTCGGGTTCAGTAATGCATAGCCTCAGTGCAATCGCTCGGGTTCAGTTAGGCGAATGCCTCGCTCGGGTTTAGTTAGAGCCAAACGCCTCGCACCCACGCGCGTACGTGTACGAGAGAAACGCGCATCGCTCGGCCCTTGACCACCCACCATAACCGGGAACTCCCCGATATTTTCCTTGCCCTCGCTTCTACCACGTTTTTTCCGTCATGGACGACCCAAAGAATGTCATGCGGTTGTGTCTCCGGCCCGCCCAGGATGAAAAGCCCATTTTCTGTCATGATTTTTTGTCGTGGAAGTAGGAGCCCACCACATCTATGATGATACCGGGTTTTGTCACAATTATCGTCATAGAAGTGTCATAAGCATGACAGGAAAAAAAATTCATTCGGCCCAAAATGTCACAGATGTGTCTTTTTTTATAGTGGCAGGATATATATAAAAAATAAGAATAGTGTCTTTTACTGACAACTTTTTTGGCAAAGCGTCAGACTTGACCCTTCGGTGTTTCGAACCGTTTTCACACTCCGCATTCCGTGTTTCGAGGCCAAGCCCCACTGGCCCGTCCTGTCAAAACAGAGATCGTGCCCACTTAATACGGGATTGCTCATCAATAAAACTTGGTGATCCAACCGTTTACGGTGCATGCTTTTATTGGGAATAGGCGAGCTTCAAGGTGCAAGTGGGGGGACGGTTGGCATTTTTACCGCCTATAAGAGGGCAATGGATTTCTCCTTTCTTCCCCACGCCTTCCAGTCTCCTCTACCTTCCAATCTCCCAAGCTATCAACGCCCGAAAAGTTTCTATCTTCCTCACCACCACCACCACCTCCTCCGACCATGGCCAGATCTGATTCCAAAGGAAAGTGGGAGACCTCCTCCGTCACGGAGAAGGAGATAAAGGATCTCCGGAGTGCGGGATACCTCGCCGCCACCATCGCGCACAGGCTCCCCCCAAGGTTCAGATCATTCCCACTCCGGAGCCCGGCAAACGGGTCGTCTTCCTTCCCCATTTCCTTAGAGGGTTAGGTTTTCCACTCCACCCATTCGTCCGGGGACTTATGTTCTACTACGGGCTAGATTTCCATGATCTAGCCCCGAACTCTTTCCTCCACATCTCGGCTTTTATCGTCGTGTGTGAGGCTCTTCTCCGCATCCGCCCACACTTCGGCCTATGGCTGAAGATTTTCAATGTGGAGCCTAAGATGGTCGACGGGCAGCACGCGGACTGCGGGCTATGATAAGCAAGCTGCCCAACGCCAAATGGACCAAGGAGGCCTTTGTCGAGACCGTCAAGGTCTGGCAACAAGAATGGTTCTACATCACTGAGCCACGTCGCAACAACTGGGCGGCGATTCCGGAGTTCAGATCTGGACCCTCCACAAGGCTCACATAGTGGAACGCCAAGGGCCTTGACTGGGGGTCCCAGACGGAGGTGCAGACGTTGCAAACGCCCATCACCAACATGCTGGGCAAGAACATTGGCCTAACCAACATAGTGCAGATTATGCTCTTCCGTCACATCCTCCCTGCCAGCGTCGGACTTCCCCCATGTGGGAGTTCAATCCGGAGGAGCCACGGACTCTGCAACATTTCCTTGGCACGACGCACGAGGGAATATGGAAGCTACTCTTCAAGGCGCAGAAGAGCTGGCCCATGGAGACCAAAGACGTCGGCCTCGGCACCAAGAATCCGGCCACTCCGATAAGTGTTAAATTTATGAAGATATATCTAGTCTATATATGCGGTCAATACGAAACTTATCAGCCCACCTCTCAGGGCTGGACCAAGAAGTCGGAACGGATTAAGAGCCCGGCTCCGTTGCCCGAAGACCCAGTCACTCCTCAGCTGGAGGAGATGCTGATCCCAGCGCCTTATCAGGCGTCGGAGAAGAAGACCAAGAAGAAGGGCAAGGGGCCCAAGGATGGGCCCCGCTGCAAAGGTCCTTCAGATGTAGTGTCCAGAGAGACCGAGGCCGTCTCCTCTCACGAGGAAGACGAAGACGAAGAAGAGGAGGAGGAGGAAGTGGAGAGCGACTCCCCGCGCAAGATGAGGAGGAAGAAGAGGACAGCCTCCGAGAATCCGAAGGGAGTGACACCGAAGAGGGGGAAGATAACCCTCTCGGTGAGTTCGGACTCAGAGTCCAAACACAACCCGAAGAGGGCCCCAAGGGAGACGCCCCTGGCCAAAACGTAAGTATCGAAAGCTTACTCGTTCAATTTTCGCTTAATTTGCCTCTGTTGTATGAATCATATCTTTATTTGCCTTTCAGCCCTCCACGCGATATCCCGAACCCCTCGACTTCGTCAGGGAATTCTCTACCGCCTAAAGAGGCGGAGAGCGACGGACCCTCGCGAGCCTTCTCCACCCTGCCATGGAGGACACCTAGGTGTCATCCCAAAGGACCTCTGCTGGCCGAGGAGGGGCGGATGAGGCCGTCCAAAAGGCGCCCGAGGGTAACACCTCGGATGCCATAGAGCAGGGCACGATGACCCCCATGACCACCGAGGGTGGGGGCCCTCAACAGTTCGAGCCCGCGCCGAACACCGTCCCGGAGACCAATGCGGCTCCGGATTCGGTCCAACGCCTCCCTTCAAGAGAGGGGGAGGAGCAGCAGCTCCATCGACAGCCTCTGCTAATCCGGAGGCCGCTGATAATCTGGAGGAAGCATTGCAATGCGCTTCCATCGCGGAGGAGTACCGCACCCTGATGGGTGCATTTATGCAAAAGGTTCGATCCGTGAAGAGCGGACTGACCGAAGCCTTCAACAGCCTATTGACAGGCTTTGAGGTATGCGATGTAATTCTCTTGCAAGTTTTTTTATATATGCAAGGCTGAACCTATGTATAGACAGTAGCCCGTGAGACTCTGTCCGGATTAGAACAATCCAGACAGAGGATAAAAAACAAGTTGATAATATTACGTACTATCTTGTTGGACAGGCTTCTATGCTGGTGGCTACTGCCCAGGCCGCAGAAGTTTCCGAGCTCAATCGGAAGCTCTAGCCAATGAGGAACTCGACCGCGTCAATAAGCGGGTTGACGAAACCCAAGGTATGCGGCACTATTACATACCCGAAGTGATATGATGTGTGCCAATTCTTTAAATTTACTGAATGTTATGACTATACTCACAGTTTGCGCAGCCGAGGTCGAGTCCCTCAAGAGCGCCCTCGCCCAAGCCAAGAAGGAGGCGGAGGTGAGCAAGGCGGCTGCTGACAGAACGGCCAAGGAGTTGGAGGTGGAGCGCACCGCCCGTGAATAACACGAGGCGCGGGTGGGCGAGGTCGAACATGAGCTCAAGGACACCATTGCCAAGTGCGAGTCCTTGGAGCAGAAGAGTTCAGAACAAGCCTCCGAGCTCACCAAAGCGCTTGAAAGCGTGAAAGAAGCCCGGGTTGAAGCCCAGGGCGTTCGCCAGGAGATCCAAGAGGCGAGGCAAATAGCGGCTGGTAAGGCCTTTCTTATGCAGAGTAAATTTACAAGGAAGAGATACATTTTGCTGACCCGGGTTTGGAGTTCTCCAGGCGCATTTGCGGATCTGCCGAGGAGTAATGCTGACGCCGCCGAGTTCTTCCGCGCCAAAGAGGGGAGCTCAATGGAGAAGCTATTCTGGTCGCAGTACCTTGCACCAGAGTATCCGGCGCCCCTCAGTGATCAGTTGAAGCAGCTGATGGAGCTGCACAGGGTGGCCGGACTAGCCATGAAGGACGTAATAGTCCATCTTTGGCCAGCCAAGCCCATACCCAACAGCCACTTTGGACTTGTGAAGCGGCTGGTCGAGGCGCGTCCTCGGATTGTTGAGGTTTTTATGGATGATTTCTCCGTTTTATGGAACTTCTTTTGATGATTGCTTAAGCAACCTTGATCGAGTTTTGCAGAGACGCGAAGAAACTGATCTTGTCTTGAATTGGGAGAAGTGCCACTTTATGGTTAATGAAGGTATTGTCTTGGGGCATAAAATCTCCGAAAGAGGTATTGAAGTTGATAAAGCTAAAGTTGATGCTATTGAAAAAATGTCGTGTCCTAAATATATCAAAGTATAAGGAGTTTCCTTGGTCATGCTGGTTTCTATAGGAGATTTATTGAAGACTCCTCTAAAATTTCTAGGCCTCTCACTAATCTCTTGCAAAAAGATGCCCCGTTTGTTTTTGATGATGATTGTGTAGAAGCATTTGAAATACTTAAGAAAGCCATATTTTCTGCATCTATTGTTCAACCACCTAATCGGAACCTACCCTTTGAAATTACGTGTGATACTAGTGATTATGCTATTGGTGCTATTCTAGGACAAAGAGTTGATAAGAAATTAAATGTTATTCAATATGCTAGTAAAACTCTAGATAGTGCTCAAAGAAATTATGCTACTACTGAAAAAGAATTTGTAGTAGTTGTATTTGCTTGAGTTCAGATCTTATATTGTTGATTTTAAAGTAACTGTTCACACTGATCATGCTGCTATTAAATATCTTATGAAAAAGAAAGACGCTAAAACTAGACTTATCCGATGGGTTCTTTTGCTACAAGAATTTGATTTGCATATTATTGATAGAAAGGGCGTTGAGAACCCTGTAGCAGATAACTTGTCTAGGTTAGAGAATGTTCTTGATAACCCACTACATATTGATGATAGCTTTCCTGATGAACAATTAGTTGTCATAAATGCTTCTCGTAGTGCTCCTTGGTATGTTGATTATGCCAATTATATTGTTGCTAAATTTATACCACCTAGCTTCACATACCAAGAAAAAAAAGGTTTTCTATGATTTAAGACGTTGCTTATGGGATGACCCACATCTTTATAAAGAAGGAGTAGATGGTGTTATTAGACATTGTGTACCTAAGTATGAACAGGAACAGATCCTACGCAAGTGTCGCTCTGAGGCCTACGGAGGACACCATGTTGGAGATAGAACTGCACACAAGGTATTACAATCTGGTTTTTATTGGCCTACTCTTTTCAAGGATGCTCATAAGTTTGTCTTGTCTTGTGATGAATGTCAAAGAATTGGTAATATTAGTAGACGTCAAGAAATGCCTATGAATTATTCACTAGTTATTGAACCATTTGATGTTTGGGGTTTTGATTATATGGGACCTTTTCCTTCCTCTAATGGGTATACACATATTTTAGTTGTTGTTGATTATGTTACTAAGTGGGTAGAAGCTATTCCAACTAGTAGTGCTGATCATAACACTTCTATTAAAATGCTTAAAGAAGTTATCTTCTCGAGGTTTGGAGTCCCCAGATATTTAATGACTGATGGTGGTTCATATTTTATTCATGGTGCTTTTCGTAAATTGCTTGCTAAGTATGATGTTAACCATAGGATTGCATCTCTGTATCATCCTTAGTCTAGTGGTCAAGTAGAATTGAGTAACCGAGAAATAAAATTAATCTTGCAAAAGACTGTCAATAGATCTAGAAAGAATTGGTCTAAGAAACTTGATGATGATGCACTATGGGCTTATAGAACTGCTTATAAAAAACCTATGGGTATGTCTCCGTATAAAATTGTTTGTGGAAAAGCATGTCATTTACCTCTAAAACTAGAACATAAAGCTTATTGGGCAATTAAAGAGCTCAACTATGATTTCAAACTTGCTGGTGAGAAGAGGTTATTTGACATTAGTTCACTTGATGAATGGAGAACCCATGCTTATGAAAATGCTATGTTGTTTCAATAAAAAGTTAAAAGATGGCATGATAAAAGATTACAAAAGCGTGAATTCAATGTAGGTGATCATGTCTTACTATACAATTCTCGTTTAAGATTTTTTGCAGGAAAACTTCTCTCTAAATGGGAAGGTCCTTACATTGTCGAGGAAGTTTATCGTTCCAGTGCCATCAAGATCAACAACGCCGAAGGCAATAACCCGAAGGTGGTAAACGGGCAAAGAATCAAACATTATATCTCAGGTACAACCATAAATATTGAAACCAATATTATTAATACCATAACCCCGGAGGAGTACATAAGGGAGACTTGCCAGAACATTCTAGACTCTGAAAAAGGAATAGGTATGTGGTACGGTAAGTAAAACGACTCCAAAACTTTTCCAACAGCAATTTTACTCAGTTTTGGAATATTTAAAAAATTAGGAAAATTAAAAGTAGTCTAAAAAGTGCACGAGGAGGCGACAAGCCCTGGGGGCGCGCCTCCCTGGCTTGTGGACACCTCGTGTGCCCTCTGGACTCCGTTTTCTTGTAGTACAATCCTTTTCATCAGTAAAAAATCATTATATAATCTCCCGAAGGTTTTGACCACCGTATCACAGCAAAATCCTCTGTTGCTATTTTCCTGGCAGATATGAAAGTATGTCGTCACAAGATTCGAAGGGAGATAGCTACGTAGCTGAATATATCGCAAACCCAAAGGTCTACGGGGAAGTGGATCATTATGGTTGGACTACGAAAGAGGAGGAAGACTTTGACATGGATAAAATAAAGGACGATAGCTCTGATGAAGATGAAGATCCACTACCTCAACCTGGAGATATGCATGTAGAATTCAAGAAGTCAAGCTTTCCCAAGGTCCAGTCTATCCCATCCCGTTTTCTGCAGGAAAGCAAAGCATCATTGTGCAAAAGGATATTGAAGCTTGAGCTCGATAATGAGGAGCTAAGGGAGGAGAATTTTATCCTCCGACACAAATTGGAGAAGAAGAATACAACTCCATCATCATCACCTTCGAAGAAAGAGATCTAAATACATGGGTATGGGCACTCCCCTTGGCTTGTGCCAAGCTTGAGGGAGGTGTCCCGGTATCGTATCATCATCATCTCTTTACCTTTATCGTTTTTTCTTAGTTCGATCCTTTTGGTTATATCTTGGTTGAGTAGAATAAAGTTTTAGTATGATCTAGCTTTGAGTTTTGCTTTATGTTCCCTCTATGTAATCGAGTCCGAGAGCTATATAATAAGGAGTAGTTTTGAGCTGAGGGCTCTGCTTTCTTGCTAAGATCTTGAGAAAAAGAAATAAAGAAAGAATAGAATAAAAGAAATAAAAAAAGAAGTATATAATGATCTTATGGATAGTGATGACTTCACATATAAGAAGTATGTCAATTGAAACTTGTCGAGAGTTGACAAACATAGTGTTGGTCATTGTTGCAACTAAAAAGAAGTAATAAAGAAAGAGATGTTCACATATAAATATATTATCTTGGACATCTTTTATGATTGTGAGCACTCATTAAAATATTATATGCTAAGAAGTTGCTGTTGGACAAGGAAGACAATATAATGAGTTATGTTTACTTATTTCCGAATAGAAGCTATATTATCATGGATCATCTAATACGTGACGCTTGCTTCCACCTCGTACTAGCCAAAACTTCCGCACTAAGTAGAGATACTACTTGTGCATCCAAACACCCTTAACCCAGTTTTGCCATGAGAGTCCACTATACCTACCTATGGATTGAGTAAGATCCTTCAAGTAAGTTGTTATTGGTGCGAGCAATAAAAATTGCTCTTTAAATATGTAGGATCTATTAGTGTAAGGAAAATAAGCTTTATACGAACTTGTGATATGGAGGAAATAAAAGCGACAGACTGCATAATAAAGTTCTTTATCACAAGCAGCAATATAAAGTGACGTTCTTTTGCATTAATATTTCGTGCATCCAACTAAAAAGCGCATGACAACCTCCGCTTCCATCTACGAAGGTCCTATCTTTTACCTTTTTAGTATTTACCTTTATGCAAGAGTCATGGTGATCTTCATCGCTTCTTATATTTTGCCTTTTTCTCTTGGCAAGCGTCATGTGTTTGGGAAAGATCTAGGTACATATATCCACTCGGATGTAGGTGATCATAAGTTATTAGTATTGACATTACCCTTGAGGTAAAATGTTGGGAGGCGAAACCATGAGCCCCTATCTTTCTCTGTGTCCGGTTGAAACTCTGATCTCATAAATGTCGCATGAATGTTAGCAATTATGAAAGACCAAATGATAGTTGAGTATGTGAACTTGCTGAAAAGCTCTTATATTGACTCTTTCCTACGTTATGATAAATTGCAATTGCTTCAATGACTAAAATCATAGTTTCTCGGTTTCAATAAGGTTCTTGATTCATACTTTACCTTGTGAATGAATTGTCACTTTAGCATAAGAAATTATATGTCAATATATGTTGTTGTTCTAAAAATGATCATGAAGCCTTCATGTCCGTATTTTATTTTTATCGACACCTCTATCTCTAAACATGATTATCTCTAACCTTAGGGGAGTTGATACGTCCATTTTGCATCATGCTTTTATATTGATATTTATTGCATTATGGGCTGTTATTACACATTATGGTATGCTACTTATGCTTTTTCTCTCTTATTTTACAAGGTTTACATGAAGAATAAAATGTCGGCAGCTGGAATTCTGGATCGGAAAGGAGCAAATCCTAGAAACCTATTCTGCATAACTTCAAAAGTCCTGAAAATTTACGAAGAACTATTTTGAAATATAAAATATATTAGGCGAAAAAAATACCAGAGGAGACCCACCAGGTGACCACAAGCCTGGGGGCACACCCTACCCCCGGGCTTGTGGGCCCCCTGTGAGGCCTCTGGTGCCCCTATTCTGCTATATGACGTCTTTTGACCTGAAAAAAAATCAAGAGGAAGCTTTCGGGACGAAGCGCCGCCGTCTTAAGGCGGAACTTGGGCAAAACCAATCTAGGGTTCCGGCGAAACTATTCTACCGGGGAAACTTCCCTCCCGGAGGAGGAAATCGAAGCCATCGTCATCACCAACGACCCTCTCATCGAGAGGGGGTCAATCTCCATCAACATCTTCACCAGCACCAAGACTCTTCCGTTTGATTTTGACCAAATAAAAGAATTTTTTTTTCGGGGTATTTTTTTTTGATTTTCCTCCCATATTATCCTTCTTTTTCTCCTTTAGGCCCATCTCACGCTGTGACCCGACCTAACCCAACCCAAAGCTCCTCCAATCCGACCCAAATGCGCCTCTAAAATCTCTCCTACAGTCCACCACCGGTTTGCCCTAGAGCCGCCGCGCCGTAGGTTACCGTCGCCGCCCACGCCTCCCCTCCGCCTCCGACGCCTATCGCCGCCGCCATCGCCGTGTACGTTCTGCATCCTCGCGTCACTCCAGTCTCCACCCTCTCGATAATCCTGGACGTTGGTCTTTGAGGTATGAGCTTATATTCAACCAGTGATTTCTAATCCCAAGCTGAGCTACACAATACTGGGTGTGCCGGCCTAGATCCGCCCTTTGCCAGGAATGTGAACCATGATCATGCCGCGGATTGTCGTTTGTAATTCCAGACCTCCACCCACACCCAAACTCCTCCGATCTGATCTCTGCAACAAGCATGGACAAGGAGAGCCTTCTGCTCTTTTGTGCTATGGTCTGACAAGGAGAGCCTTCTGCTCTAGTTCGCATACGAAGAATAGCTGGATTTGATCTAGTTTCTCGTCCAGTTGACATGCTTTTCTTTACTCAAGCAAAAATATGCAGAATAGTGTGGATTATATCTGCTGTTTTCCCAAACAGAGGCACGAGCTTTGCTTCTTTGTAGGTGGCCAAATGACTTTTCAGATGTAAACAAATCATCAAACACTTTTGTACCAAATTTGTTTCTTATGGAGGCATGTAGTAGTACTCCCTCCGTCCCAAAATTCTTGTCTTAGATTTGTCTAAATACGGATGTATCAAGTCACATTTTAGTATTAGGTACATCCGTATCTAGACAAATCTAAGACAAGAATTTTGGGACGGAGGGAGTAGTAATTACCACTTTAACTAACAGCATAGCACAGAGGAGTGCAGCGCCGCTGCTCTTTTGAGGTTGTACTTGAGGTATTTGGTGTGCTATCCATGAGCTTGGAAATTTCGGTTTAGAAAAGGTAGAAAAGCTCCTACTTGTCACAACTGACTGATAAGTGTAATTGAGCTATTTGTGGCACCAGTTATGTGTTTCAAAGTAGCTCATATTATATTATTACTATTATTATGCTAGTTTATAGACGGTAGCAAAACCGAGTGAGGATATGGTATTGAGCTAGAAATGCATGTGTATGGGTAATATCACCTTCTCATAGTAAAGAGGTGATCATGGCAACCAACCAATTCTCATCCTTCCAATCAAACAACAAAAGGTGATTATCCAACGAAGTCAACCCCACCCAATCAAACAACAAAGGTGGCTATCCTTAACCAGGTGGCAGGGGATATCCTCAGCCAACCCAGCCTTGCCTCGAACCAAACGACACCTTACTGAATGTGTAGTAGCTTCGATGTGCAAAATTCAGTGCCTTTGCATATATTTTCAGTTGCATTCGCAGATTCGCTAAATAACGTATTTTCTTTTTCCCTGTTTTGGTGGTGATTACTGTAGGCTGAGTAGATATTCTCTTAGCCAATGGCTAGGGAATCAAGTCCTGAGATAGATGATGAACTATTCAATGAAGTTTATGGGAAAGCCTACAGCGGTCCAGTTGCATCTGCTGCAAATAGCGTGATACCTAAAGCAAATGATGAGAAGAAGCCCCTGACCTGTGAGAAGTCAGATGATGAAGATGAGCCCCGAGATCCCAATGCTGTCCCTACTGACTTCACTAGTAGAGAGGCTAGGGTCTGGGAGGCTAAAGCTAAGGCTACAGAAAGGAACTGGAAGAAGAGGAAGGAAGAAGAAATGATCTGTAAAATATGTGGAGAATCAGGTCATTTCACTCAGGTACTCCTTTCTCTGCCGAAACTAAAACTGGCATTTATTCTGATTACTTGATTGAGATAAATACATAATGGACTACTGCACTTTGTTTTCTCCTTGCAGTGTGCTTGGATTTGTAGTTACACTCTTTACTGGACATAGTGAACTTAAACAACAATAATCTTTCCTGACATCACCTGTAAAGAACTGCCAGGCTTATCAATAGTCTTGCTTTATCCTTTGTGACTGGCAGCACCTAATTTTAGAAAAATATGCTTCAACTTTTCTTCAATCAAACAGCATTAAAACGTGATCATTATTTTTTTTAGTGAAATGTAGTTCCATGACTCTTTTTTTGGAATTGGTATCTCCTCCATTTTCTCTTAATTGATAGTATTGAACTTAATTTCATAGTAATGGTCTTGTACTTCTGCAAAGTCTGGAAGGAAATCTTCAATTTTCTCTTTTAACCCAGCTAATTTGGTCCTGATGGATACAAAATTACAAAGTCAATCGTGCATCAACAGCATTCACATTGTGTACACTGGCGCCAACAGCTGTGCACAGGTCTGCAGCCACACAGGCGCGCACGCATGGGAATCGAGGAAGAATAGAAGGGCTACTTGAAGAGACAGTTAGGAATAGAACCCAGAAGAGTTAAGGAGTCAGTTAGTATTGACAAATAGTTAGTTATCGAGTCCTTGTACGGAAGCTAACATCCTGATATAAGAATGCCCTATAACCCCATCACAGGTTTATGGATAGCAATGGGATAAAGAGGTCTCTGTTTTCTTAAGTCTTCCCTCAGTTGATTCCCTTCATCACCCACTCTACTTCCAAGTTGTTGCAGCCCAACCTCTGTTCTGTCGATGTTTACCTCAGCTTTGTACTATCTTAACAACAATGCATAACATAAATAGCTGTTACAAAGCGGTGCATAACACAAACCGGTGGTATCATCCGTCTAATTTTATTCTGATGGATAAGTTCTAGACTTGTCATTCCTCATTCTTCCATTTGATGTTATATTTTATCGGAATCACATTAGTGCAAATGATCAACCATATCGACACTAACAGCGACACTGACGTTGTATGCACATTGCTTATACACATTTATTCTCTAAATAGCTTCTTGCAAAACTATTACTGTTTACTATGTCCGCCAAATGGAAGTTTTGAGACATACTCTATATTTTTCCATCAATGTTATCATAGAAGTGTTAAAGACTTGTCCTTTAGTTTTACATATCCATCTTATCTTTCTTAATAGGGTTGTCCATCCACACTTGGAGCAAATAGGAGAAATGCAGATTTCTTTGAAAGAGTTCCAGCAAGAGATAAACAAGTCAGGGATCTTTTCACTGAGAGGACAATAAATCAGATTGAGAAGGATGTGGGCTGTAAAATCAGAATGGACGAGAAGTTCCTGTTTGTCAGTGGGAAAGATAGGTTAGTGCTAGCCAAAGGTGTAGATGCTGTGCATAAACTCATCCAGGAAAGTAAGGGTAAACATAGTTCAAGCAGCCCAAAACGGGATCGTTCTAGATCTCCTGTGCGAAAATCAGTCGATTTTCGTCCCAGGCATTCTGATTCCCAATGGTCCCATAGCCCAAGAAATGTGTCACGCTCTCAAAGTAAAGGTCACTATAATGAAAGGCCTGTAGATGGTCGCTTGCATGATGATATTCCCAAGTATCCAAAAGGATCTCCACAAGGTAGGGCATCCAAGCACACTGATCTTACAATTTGTTTGTCCGGGCAAATATTATGAGCCAGACATTTAAACAACTTGAGCAAAAGAACTGCCTTTGGTCCCTTTTTGTTGTTTACCATCACGCTACAGTAACTTGTATGGTCCTTTTTGCAGCCAGAGGTAAGTTCTAGCTTTAAGTGCCCGAATACGATAAAGTGATGTCTGTCTGGTTATGATCAGACAAATTATCTTGAATACAACAAATTCCATGGTGAAAGATTTTAGACTTCTTTGAGTTGGCTGGCCTTGAATACATGTATTGTATCTGCCGTTATTCCTCCTTTCACCATATAATAAAGTCTACTTAGGTATCTTAGTCATCTGGAACTAAAATCTATATCTTGCCTTTTCTTCCTTTTGCTGAAGCTTATACCAGCTATGGAGCAAAAGACCATCCAGTCCAATCAAAATCTCCATTTCGCCCCTCTTATCTTGATGAACCCCTTAGATCACATGGTGGGAATAGCCAATATGCTGTGGCACATATGCCCAATAACTGCAGCACTGAGAGACATGGAACAGATGCCCATCTAGACCTTAAGTTTGACCTCCCTTCCTATCCACAAACTTTGGAAGAGCTTGAAATTGAGTTCAAAAGAGAAGCAATGGAATTAGCTAGAGCCCGTGACCAGGAGGAGGATGAAGAGAACTCTAAGCATCGCGAGGTAAATTTCTTTTTGGTACAGTATACTGCTTGAAATTTCTCTGTTATATTGTCGGATTATTAATTCTAACACTGTACCCTAGCCTTGCTTTACCAAGTTAAATGAATTTCAGATAAATTTGTATAACCATCCCACATAAAAGTATTAGAAAGTATGTAGCACAATAAACCACTTTACCCCAACTATGCGAATATGAAAACAAAATCCTCCAGATCTATTTCTTCTTCAAAGTGTTGTTTTACATTTCTTGGTCTAAAGGCTGGTCTTTAGTAACTTCATGTAAACGTAGATTAAATGCCAACCAAATGTCTCCGAATTTTGGGTTCTGGTATCGCAATGCCTTACTGCATCCGGCCTTTAAGTTGGAAAATATCCGCGCGTAGCCGCGTACCAAATTTTACTTGGTTATTCTAGCTGTACATGCCTTCTTATGTTAACAACTTACTTTGAATTGGATGAGCAGTTGGTTTCAGTAAAGAAAAGTAGAGTTAAAATGAGCCTTGTTTGAGGTCCCGATATACTTGTTCCCAGCATCTTGGAAGGACTGCACTTGAGATGGTGCATATCCACCACTAGTTTTTTTTGGGAAAAAAAAACTCATGACATCATTTGCCTGCCTTATTAGAATTATGTAGTAACAGTTATTTTCTTTACCAAAGGGCAAGACAACTTACAACACTTGCGAGGACTAATAATTTATGTTTTTCTTTTGTTTGTTTTGTAAGTTGTAACACACTAACTGTTCTATCTCCATTCACTTCTCAAATATTTAATCAAATGCTAGTGGCTGGTGCAAAGTAATATGATATTTGAATCCTTTATTCACAATAAAATTTTGGTCATATGCTAGAAATGGGGTTTGTTGTAAAGGGCGACCAGCATAACCGGTAATTATGCCTATTCAAGTTTCAACCTTGCAGTACACTTGTTTCGTAGTGTTTTACCTTTTATGTTGAACTGGCTTGCTACTTGACTGTGGTGTTTACTAATGGAATTCTTCTTTGTAATACAGTCACTTAGAGAAATGAGGGAGAACCACATAAAGAGTGTGTCGGTCACGAGGAGTATGCAAGCAAGGAAGTGGGATGAATTTCTTGAACAAAGTTTTAAAAGGCAACAGCAAGCTCAGCAGACCTCATACGCCCAAACTGGGTATAGCGATTTTGATCAGAGAACTGCACATTATGCTGCTACTGGTCCACCTATTGATTCAAAGAACACATATCCATATCCTACTGATAACTATTCTGCTCCAAGGCGTCACGTTGCTTATGGCGAGTTTCAGCATGACAGACATGACGATTTAGGGAGGACCTATGGGCGATATTAGCCTGTGGAATGCGGTGAGTTAACACTCGTTTTAGTCTTTTTATCTTAGCTATGCAATTCAAATGTATTTAGACATAGCCTTCACGTAGTTCAAGAAACTGGCACAAAGGTAAGGCGGTGATCCAGGTAAGTTAGGTAAAGCAGTTAGAGGGTCGCGACTGCGTTACAACAATAGACACGGACTTGGTAACCTCCATCTTATTAGGAGGTGTTGACCCAATGTTCCCTCCATTTTTTTGAGTACCTAAGAGCGGTTCCTGAATTTTCAGGGTGCCTTTGTGAGGAATCTGAGTCAATGGTGTGCTACTTCTTAGCGCCTATTTTCTGTTATGTAGTTTCAGTCTTTCAGAAGGTAAGAATCTTAGTAAGCAACATTTGTTCCAGTTGCTCATTCTGTTGCAGTCTCCAGTACCATCACAAAAGAAGCAGGAGCTGTTAAAACGAAATTAAGACATCACATCGGCTGCTTTTCTGTTACTATGTTGAAACTGGTTGATGTTGTGGCCGTTTTGAACAGTATTTAACGTGATATTGGTTATTCATGTTTCTTCTTAATTTTCTGCCACACTGGTAAGCGTATAAGGGAATTTGCTCGTATTTTGTTGCTAAATTGGATTGGAAAATTGGCATATCAGATCTGTGGACATTGCAGTTTATTGTATCCTTGTTTGTTATTCTCATCAATGGTCATATGCAATGCTAGTACCCTTTTGGTGTAGAGTCATGCAGTATCATTTGAACTGCCAAAACATCTTACATTTAGGAACAGAGGATGTAACTCTTCAGTTGTGAGAAAGTATAAAGTGGGTGACTGTTTGGAACAACTTCTAGCCTACCAAACTCAGTTAGCTATGCATCATCTTTTGCACTCACTACCACTTTGTAGGATTTGTATTGGAGGGTTGATGAATTTAATTGCATGCATATATATAAATAGTCCAAGACATGGTATCCAGGAGAAATTAAGTAACAATAGGTCCGCAATATTTCCTTTTGAGTTTCTATCCTTGCCACCCAAACTGTGTTAGAGTTGGATATGAGTCTGCCAAGTTCATATGCTACTCGTTTGTTCTGTTTTTGAACAAATGGTGTAGTACTTTTGAGTGATTTTGCCTGGTAACCTGTAAAGATTTGAGCGTCAGCTGGCCCAGCTATACCAAGTATCGCCAGGGCTTTGTTTGCAACGTGCATGCTGTTCACTTTTTTTTTTGAGAGTGTACGCTATTCCCTTGTGTAAAGAGAAGAATGAGATGCTCCTTGAGAATTGCATCACACTCACGTGTCATGCGGTAGTAATATGGTGACAGCTTCTGCTCCTGTTTATCGATCTAGGTTTTGTTGCTATCCTATGATATGAATCTTCAGTGAGTAGAGTGATTTTGGCACACGTTCTAGCCTTTTGAAAAAGCAACATTGGAAGAAATCTGCCGAAGTGATCCCTAAAGATCTGTGCTTATAACCGTGCGGCAGTTGTGGTTAGCTTTTTCAAGCTGATTATAGTTGAATGATTGGATTGTGCTGTCAAAGAAAAAGATTTGTGCTTCTAGCGACGTGTTTTTCTTGGCTGTCACGGTTACATTGACGGTGGTAGTACTGCTGAGGGAAGGAGAGGAAACCTATGTTTTTCAAGGGTAGGAAACCTATGTTTTTTCTAGTGTAGGAAACCTATGTTTCTTGTAGCACTTGTTGCATGATTTTGCCTGTAAGTAGCCTGTACAGATTTGAGCGTCAACTGGCACAGCTAAATCGACTCCAAAATGTTTCCAACGCCTATACCAGTTTTACATCAAATAGCAAGGGCTTTGTCTGCAAAGCGTTTGCTGTACAAATTTCGGCATGTTATGAGATTTATACACCAACGTCTGTATGATGATATAGACGTGTTCGCTGTATAGTTTGGCCAGACGTGTTTGCTGTATAGGTTGGCTAAAATTTACTCAAGTTGCCAGGGTTTTGTTTGTGCACAAAACTTTTTCAACTAGATAGACAACAATAACATTCTTTTTTCTTTGAGCCGACAACATGATAGTTAGCATAGGGCCTGGCCACGTACCATATTAATGCCTAAATTTACTCAGTAGTTGACTAACTTTTCGTATTTGCTTGGGGATAAAAAGGGGGAGAAAAATACCTACACAGCATATAGGATAATACACTAATAAATACCCACCTGGGTCTACCGGCATCCATATTGATTTTTTTTAAATATAGCAAAAAAGTTGAACAATTTTGAAACCGTTTTTTGTAACAAGCATGGTCTAGTGTTATACTCGCGTAAAGTTTCATGAAGGAATAACTCCTGTGGTCTTCTATGCGAATAGAAAAAATAAAATTGGCTCTATATAAAAGTTACTGTTGAAGTTTTTTTAAATTGCAATTTTGTGCATATTGTCCAAAAAACAAAAAGTCAATTTTTTTTTATGAAACTTCATGCGTGCATAGAAAGCTTGACCACGTGCGCTACAATAATGTTTCAGAATTATTTGATTTTTTGCTATTTTCTTCAATTAAAAAATGCTAAACGAGCAGGATCATTATAGTGCATATTTATGCTTTGGCGAGCATTGGAGCTAAAATATAGTATCGTATTGGCTCAAGATCAGCTCATTTTCGGTACATAAGACAATAATACTCAGCTCAGACGATCTTGATCCGACCCTAAAATCTGAATCGATCCCAAATGGCTCTTGAGCCTCCAGCTTTCCTTGCGCTACCCGTTTGACCATGCGCTGGCTTCATAGGAGGGCTCCCCCAAAACTCACGGGCGAGCCGCTTCATTCTTCCTTCCCCTCCGTGTTATCGTCCGCCAGCCGCGACTTGAGCAATCTCGCCAGATTCGCCAGGAAAGGCGTGTACACGAAGTAGCACGTCGTCGTCCAGCTCATCAGCCCCTGCCATCAACCAACAGATGATCTAGTACGCAAGATGAATCTAGTACTTCCTCCGTAAAGAAATATAAGAGCGTTTAGATCACTAATGGGAGTAACTAGTAAAAGATGACAGTGGATGTTGCTACTTACGGTGCCAAACAGCTGGACGTCGGCATTGGGATAGCTCCAGCACTCGAGCAATCTGCAACCAGCAGCAGCAGCAGTTAGCGATCGATGTTTGTAGTACGATAACAAAGGCTTAGAGTGCGGCTAGAAGGCTTAAAATTGCACAGAGTGGAGTGGAGTGGCGGTGCTGTTACCTGACGAGCGGGACCTCGGCGAGAGGGCAGGCGACGCCGACGAGGCAGGCCAGGGCGAAGCCGAGCCAGGAGCTGTCGAGGAAGAGCCACACGAACTCCGCCACGGCCAACAGCACGTACGCCTCCACGTTGCTCGGCACCCCCGCTCTGTACATCTCCGCGCTCAGCTCGATGAACAGGGCGAGGACTCTGCGGATCACAGGAGCCACGAGTCAAGAGACGCACACGCTGCAGCGGCGGGACGGGGGCATTTACATGAGCGACGTCGCCGTGTCGCGCGGGCTCCCGGTGGCCTTGGACCTGGGGGCCGCCCTCTCGTCCAGGAACAGCCGGAGCAGCCCCACGGTGCAGTAGAACGCTCCGAGCAGGGGCGGCACCTGCGCCGGCGCGGCACGAGCAAACAACACCTGATCAGATCTGCGCTGAGGGAAAGGGTCGATGCACATGCACTGGACACGCCGCCGTTTACCAGGATGTGGGTGTGGAGGGGGCCCAGGTCGAGGGCGCCGTTTCCGTACACCTGGAGGCCGACGCGGGAGTGGATGCCGTCCAGGAGCGGCCCTAGGAGGAACCCCGAGCCGAAGAGGGCAGCGGAGACGGCCGGCCAGGCGCGCCCCAGGGGCCTACTGCCGCCCTCGCTGTTCTGCAGGGCACGGGGAGGTTTGGACGAGGACAGCCGGATGGGTAGCTCGCGGCGGCGCCTGGGGGAGAAGGGACGCGGCGGCGCAGAGGCACCGGCGATGAGCACGGGGAGCATGTTTCTTATCCTGCGGGCTGGGGCAGAGCAGGAGTGCAGGACCACAAGTGGCGACTGCAAGCCCACATTTTCCCCCGAAAAAAAGGGCGATGATAGGCCCCGGCCGGCCGGCCCAACTTTCCGCCGTCGGCTGCCAAGCGTCTGATTCTGCGCGCATCAACGGCCGAGATGGCCGCGGCCGGCACGCGCGCGAAAACAGAAAAAACGAAGATCTCCGCGCGTCAGCCGCCTCATGCTCGAACTTGGCCGCCCAGCGCTCGGCCGCGCTTGCCGGCTACCCCGCGCCGCCCATGCTCGCCTCGGCCACCTGTGCTCGGCGCGCTTGCTGGCCACCCCGCGCCGCCCGTGCTCGACTCGTCCACCTACGCTCGCCCGCGCTTGCCGTTTTTCAACGCCACTGCGGAACATACCTTGGATGGTCTCAAAACACGTTCGCCTTGCCTGGTAGCAAATTTCGTTGTCGGTTGTAGCAAACATAGACAACGGTTGCAGCACAAAAGAAGTCATCATCGCCACCGCCGGTTGTAGCTCGCCATTGTAGGTCGCAGCATTTTTGTGTCTAAATGAATGGATGTAGCAAAATTTGTTGTCGGACGTAGCAACAATCTACTATAGTTGCAGCAAAAAAGTCATTGCCGTCATCGCGGGTCATAGCTCAGCCGTGAATAGATGTAGCAAAAAATGAAAACGGTTATAGCAAAAAGCGACATCGGTTGTAGCAAAAATGCGACGGCGATTGTGCATTGCAGTAAAACGTGACGCCGGTTGTAGCAGCATGCGATGCCATTTGTAGCAACCGACGCCTTTTGAAGCGTGTAGCAAAAACTGCGACATCGGTTTTTTTCTTGGAGCAGTGTTGCCCCATCCTCGCCGTCTGCGGCCATCATGCTCACCATTTCATGGCCGGTCGTAGCCTCCCCCTGACACCGTTTGCGGCCTCCTTCATGACCGTGCGCCTCCATGAACTTTGGCTCATTTGGGAGAGAAGGAGAGATGTGTTTTGGGGAAGAAGACGTGTGGAGAGGGCGACTCAAGCAGATAAGGCAGACATTGTGCGGGTATGCGGGACCACCAAAAACATGTGGTTTTTACGCGAGCGACGCACAACCTGAGACGTACGATCTAAACGATTGAGCGACGCGAGCTTGATCGGCCGAGCGTTTCATTGGCCGGTCGCAAGGAAACGTTTTCCAACACTATGTGTCAGCCGAGCGGCACGGGCGCCACATCAGTCACCTCGGGTGTGTTTGCTTGTCGTAGCTACTTTTGCCTGCATTGCATGTGTGTCTCAGTTAGGTCTGGTTGAGAGAAAAAAAACATCATCTTCACATTGTTTGATTGCCCGCATCTAGGCTTCCTGCATTAGGGGATCATTTTGGCATCACGTTTGGTGTCATGCATTGGCAGAAGGAAATGATAAGCGATTTTAGCAATAGTAAGGGATCAATCGTAGTCTTTTTGATAAGTAAGAGTGTCGAACTCAATGAGGAGAAGAAAGAAATAATAAGCGGTTTCAGTAAGGTATTTTCTGCAAGTGCTGTCAATAGTAGTAGCAAGTAGTTTGATAGCAAGACAAATCGATAGCAAGTAACAAGTAACCAAAGTAACAAGGTGCATCAAGGTGGCCCAATTCTTATATTGCAAAGGACAAGCTGGAAGTACTTCTTATATTAAGCAAAGCGTTCTCGAGGACACATGGGAATTTTGTCTAGTCACGTTCATCTTGTTTAGTTCGATTCACGTTCACTACTTTGATAAATTGTTATGCGGGTGGACCGATGCTAGGGCACTATACTTACTTGAACAAGCACCCCTCTTATGATTACCCCATCTCGCAAGCAACCACAACTACAAAAGAAGAATTGAGATAAATCTAACCATAGCATGAAACATATGGATCCGAATTAGCCCCTTACGGAATAGTGCATAAACTAGGGTTTAAGCTTCTGTCACTCCGTAACCCATCATCTACTTACTAATTCCACAATGCCTTCCCCTAGGCCCAAGCATGGTAATATGTCATGTAGTTGATGTTCACATGACACCACTAGAGAAAGAACAACATAACACATCATCAAAATACTGAACGAATACCAACTTCACATAATTACTTATGACAAGACTTCTCCCATGTCCCCAAGAACAAACGAAACTACTCACAAATCATGTTCATGATCAGAGGAGATAAATATATGATTAACAATATAAACATATGATCTTCCACCAAATAAACCAACTAGCGTTAACTACAAAATGTAATCAACACTACTAGCAACACACATGTACCAATCTAAGGTTTTGGACAAAGATTGAATACAAGATGTGAATTAGCTTTGGAGATGAGATGGTGCTGGTGAAGAGGTTGATGGTAATGAGTCCTCCCATGCTGAGAGGAATGTTGGTGATGACGATGGCTTCGATTTCTCCCTCCCGGACGGAAGTATCCCTGGCGGATCGCTCCATTGGAGAGCAAAAGCGCTCCTGCCCTGGTTCCACCTTGAGACGGCGGTGCTTCGTCCCGAAAGTATTCTCTTTATTTTTTTAGGACAAATGGCTTCATGTAGGCGAAGGGGGGGGGCATAGAGGCCTATTGGTGGGCCCACAAGATCACATGGCGCGCCCCCGAGGGGGGCACCTAAGCTTGTGGCTCACTGGTGGGGCCCCTCCTGGTGATTCTTATTCCAAAATATTCCAAGATAAATCTCCGTAAAATTTTAGGTCATTTCGACCAAACAGTGTGCGATGCATTTGGAGCTCCGGAGAATACTTATCTTTGCTGTAGTTTTTTCAGGTCCAGAATTCCAGCTGCCGGCAATCTCTCTCTTGTGATGAAACTTGCAAATTAAGAGAGAAAATGCATTAGAATTGCACCTAAAAGTGTAATATAATTTTAAAACAATATAAATAATAGTAGGAAAACATGATGCGAAATGGACGTATCAACTCCCCAAGCTTAGACTCTGCTTATCCTCAAGCGAATGTCGAACTCGATAATCATGACCACATGTTTATAGAGAGAGACACTACTACAGGATAGTCCAAACACGACATATGAATCAGAGACCCTTCGACCAAATAGTGTGCGATGCATTAATCACAAACGGTGTTATAATAAAACCATCACCAATAAGACGAACTGTGTGCGATGGCGGATACATCAACCACGATTCCAATTAGAGTGGCGTGTGCGATATGTGGCATGCAGTTGATCCATACGAACTATTTCGATGAGCCAAAATATAGAAACACTCAACCATATCAAGGTGCGCGTGGTAGACGACATACCGTTCACTAAGATGAATTGTTTTCGATTAGGCAACACAACAAAAATGGCTGGCCAGATCAAGGTGTGTGTGATAGACGACATACAGTTCACTCGGATGAACTGTTTGTGATGAGTCAAAACAAACAGTTCAACTTAACAAGATATGTGTGATACCTGGCAAACATGCGACTCGGATGAACTGTTTGCGATGATAAAAAATAACACAAAAGTTTACAAGTGACAATATGTGTGTGATACCAGGCAAACAAGTCACGCGGACGAACTGTTTGCGATGACAAAAAATAACACAAACAATTCGACATAACAAGATGTGTATGATACCCGGCAAACAAGTCAGTAATCAGAGTTGTGTAGTAACGCGGACCGATAATAACACATATATTCATGCTAATAAGCACCTATTTCAGAAAATGATTGCAAAAATTATCGTTCGTACTCATACATAATCAACCAAACAACATAATAGCGGCATTACATATCAGCAAGGTTCAGAAAACAGCAAAATATAAACAGCTACTCGTCGATGTTGTTGTGGGGCCGGCCTGTTGGTGTGACGATGTTGAAATATTCTCTGCACTAATGCAAAATCCTCTGTCAGAAGGAAGAGTAGAGATTCGGGTCGGCGTCGACCATGTCCTTGAACATTTCATAGGCTCGACCATTCGTCTGCTTCTGCTCCATCGCAGTAGCTCCGGGCTCAAGGATCCCGTCCACGGCCAAATGCACGCGTACGACGCGGCCTTGACGGACATGCTCCAAACGGCCGTAAACAACAATGGCATCAGCTGAAAAAACGAAGACATCAAGCTCATGTTGGTGAATGGGTATCCGGCTCCAACTCCGACAATCACTCCGAGAGAAGCTATCACTCCGACTCCGAATATACTCAAGATGAAGTTGTTGCCGTTCTAGCACTTGTGTCAACCAACTCCTACGACATATTTGACTCACCAAATGAAGGAATTGGAAGATGCTTCATGGCCAAAGGTCCTAAGGTAACACATCCCGAGTATGTTGATTTCAATAGTGATGAAGATGACTTGCTAGGTGATGATGATTTACTTGTTGACAACTCTAGTGATGAATACTATGATGAAACGTCAATTAATCATACTAAAACGAATTACAATGATAAGGAGAAGATTGAGCTTCTAACTAAAGAACTAAACAATCTTAAGTTAGCTCATGAAACTATCTTCGAAGATCATCGAGAACTTTTAAGGGCTCATGAGAAGTTACGCTTTGAAAAGCTCAATCTTGAGCAAGAGCATGAGTTCTTAAAGGCAATCAATGATGATCTCCGTAAGAAAAGTTCTTCTTACATTGCCAAGCGTTTACTCTTATCTAATTACATGCCTCAAGTCAAGTCTAGTAACAAGTACAAGAAAGATCCTTCCTCTAGTAGTAACAATAATAATGCCAAATCCAATATTGTTGCTTCTAGTAGTTCTCTTGATTCCACTAATGATTCTCTTATCCAAGTTACACTTGAGCAAGAAAATAGCTTATTGAAGGGAATTATAGAGAAAGGTGTATACAAGAGCCTTGTCGGGAGTAAGCAATTCGAGGAAATTGTACGCAAGGAAGGAAGGCACCGGAAGAATCAAGGTGTTGGTTTTGAACGAAAGTTCAATGCCAATGGAGTTGAGTGGGAAGAAGATCAATACCCCAAGACGAAGTTTGTTCCTCAACAAGAGAAGTATGATCCTACTTCCTTCAAGGGAACACTAGCACAAGATGATCTTCCACCACAAGACCACAAGAACAAAGGCAAGGACAAGCTTCAAGAGGAGATTAATGCATTTGAAGAAGCACCTAAGGCCTTGGTCAAGTGGGTTCCCAAGACTACGTCAAGTTCTACTTCATCAAGTACAACTACAACTCCATGGATTCCCATCAAGATGATGTGGATCCCGAAGAAGAAGAACTAGAGAGTTCTTGAGGGTGACTCCGCCAACCTTCTTCACTCATATCATTATGGCAAGGACAAGTGCAATCAATTTCCATATCTTGCACTAGTTCAAGGGGTCACAAACCCTCATGTTGGTAAGGCAAGGGACAAGGTAACCTAATGATTTCATGGACATCATCTTGTGTGTGCATCACTCTATGTCTATGGATATTCTTGTTTGTTCCTTGTGGGACTAACCCATGTAGGTATGTTGAAAGTGCAACTCACTCCAAAGGATTGCTCCAAATGATCTACATCTACATTGAGCATCCATATCATCAACACCTACATGAAGTCATCATCGACAAAACCCAAGGTTAGTTCATCCCTCTAAGGGGGGATCTCACATCTAGGGGGAGCTTAACTCTAAGAATTGAGTCAAAGCAACTCTAATGGTGTGAACACATAAATGCATTATGTAAAAGTGGTAACCCCACTTGAGCTTAAACGATGAGTATGACCTATGATCAAATGTTCTCATTTGACTCCTAAGTCAATATACTCATATATAGATGACCTAGTCATCGCCAATTTTTTGATAGATGCTAGGATTGGTTGTGCATGCTTTGCCACATATTTCATTTGCCATTTTATTGTGTGAGCATGTTGGTTGCATATTTTACTCATTCGAGGACATCCACTTGTTGCTTTGATTGACTGGCTTCTTTTTCTTTTGGCCAAGTGGATGGACAAGAATGCCTAAGAACCTTCTCTAGCTATCTATGCTTTTCTCATCTCAAACTCTATTCATGCTACATCACAAAATTTGATCAAGTCAGATTCGAACCACTCTGTGTGAGGAGCACTCGGAGTCCCCGATTCGTCATAGACTTAACTTCCAAAACTTCTTTGTGATTCTCGGTCTGACTGATTCCTCCATTTCGGTCCTACCGAGATTACTAAGTCGATCTAGGTTTTCAATCTTGGTGCAACCGATTTGAACTTTTCGGTCACACTGAGTTGCTGTAACTGTATACAGTTATGCATCTCGGTGCCACCGAGTTGTTCCACTCGGTCACACCGGCAGGGTTGGGCTATATATACTCATGGGAAAAAAATTGGAAATTTTCTCCAAACCCCTTCGCCCGCGCATAGCTCGCTCTGCCTCCAGGGTCTCCGAATCGTCTCCTCGTCGCCAGCCGCCTCCTGTCGCTGGTCTCCGCCGCCGTCAACGGAATTCACCCCCGCCATTGCCGCCATAGCGAGTTCATCGCCAAGCTAGGGTATGGACTCGATCACAGTGCTATCCCCGTCCGATTCCTAGCACATTGTGTTCATTATGATTCTTGCCACGATTGAAACACTCCTATCCAGTCAATACAATCCTTAGAATAGATGCGATTTGAAAATTTAGGGTTAGGTTTCCGCCGAAACCATCTCGGACCCATCGGGTTGGAAAACTCGGTCCCACCAATTTGGCTAACGCCATTGCACTAGTAACTCTCGGTTTGACCGAGAATTGCTAATCGGTGTGACCAATTTTAGAACTTTGTGAAACCCTAGCAGTCTCGGTGCCACCGAACTGTGACTCGGTTCGACCGAGTTCACCAGTTTAGGTTCCAAAACTGCTTCGGTATCACCGAGTTTGAAAATCGGTTGATCCGTAATGCTTTCTGTGGAAAACTAAAACTAAGTTTTTGAATCATTATTTTGCAAAAATCTCTGCATTTTGTGATGCTCATCCATTCTATCTCATCTATAACTATTCACAGGGTCAGTAGTCAGAATTTGCAGCATGTCAGACCAAAGTGATAGTCAGAACAAGTCAGAAGAGCACAATCACATGATTGAGGGCACTAGTCCCTCTAGCACTTCAGATGATGGCAGCAGGAGCACCCCAAGCAATTTGCCTAAAGCTGCCACCAGGACAAGAAAGAAGAGAACCTCAGAATCTGAGGATGAGGATTATATGGCAGAAGAAGATGAGGCTACTTCCAAGAAGGTAGTGCTTAAAAAGGAGTATGCCTCAGCAAAGAACACAAAGCCTGGACTCAATAGGAAGGTCCCTGCCAAGAGGACACCTATGCTGAAGGTCAGAGGATCAACTCAAGTGCCTGAAAAGACTGATCCCAAAGAGGCACCTGCAAGAAGAGTCACAACTTCCAAACCCAAGAAAGTTCCCACTCGAGAAACTATGAAGTTTACCATTGAATCAGAAGATGAAGCTGCTGGTCAAGATAAGAAGAAGAAGAGAGCCAGAACCACTACTGCCCAGGTTCTTGGAAATCCCTCTATGAGGAGAGACTCTGAAGAGGAAGAAGAGGTTGCTGCACCAGCACCCAAGGCACAAAAGCTGATGGGTGATGCTATAAAGTCAGGGGCTGCAACATCAAAGCCCAAGGAAGCACCCAAAGCTTCCCCCAAGCCCAAGATTGCACCAAAAAGGAATACCAGGAGTATTCCAGTGCTGAGAAGAACAAGGCCCCAATGCCTGAAGTTGCTGATGAGGAAGATGATGAAGGACAAGTCCTGAGGAAGCTAAAGCCCAAGATTCCAGACCACAATGATGCTCATCCTGTGGCTGAGAACATGAAGTTGAGAAAGGATGCATGACTCAGACTGTGGAGGCTGTCAGATCCATATGCTATCAGGAGAAGGACTATTGTTGATTACATGTTCTACACTAAGGAACAGCAGGATTTCTATGAGACAGTGCTGTTGGACAAGAAACCTATAGTGTGTGATATGAGGTGGGTCGATTGGACCTACATGAAGGAAAATGAAGAACACTATCCTGGAGTGCAAGACAGTTTCATTGCTTGTGGAGTTGCAGACTTTGTTGGGCAGAAGCTCACAAAGTGGAATGATGAGCTCATTATGCAATTCTACTTCACAGCACACTTCTATCCAGATGGCAGGATAGTTTGGATGTCTGAAGGTACAAGGTACCAGTCAACAATTGAGGAATGGGCCAATCTGATCAATGCCCCAAAGGAGAGTCAAGATGACTTGGATGTCTATGCCAAGAAGAAGATGGATCACAATACCATGGCTCATATGTACAAGGAAATCCCAGATGCTGCAGTTGAGACACATAAGTTTGGGTCAGTTCATTTTCTTCTATCAGGGCTACCAACAATCAACTGGATCCTAAGGCATACTTTACTGCCCAAGTCAGGTGACCACAACATGATTAGAGGGCATGCTATCAACTTGCTACACTTGTTTGATGTGCCACAAAAATTCAAGGTCATGAGCCTCATTGTTAAGACCATTAAGAGGACAGCAGCAGACCAGAAGAGAAGTTGTGGGTATGACCCACAGATTCAGGAGTTGATTAACTCAAAGATGGGCACATGAACATACTTGCTGGATAAGGAACATTTTGCTATCTATCCAGACTTTGAGGACAATCAAGTTGTGATGAATGAGAATGAACCATCATCAGTGCAAGCTCAAGAGAAGAAGGAGAAAGCAAAGAAAGAGAAGGCTGCCAAGACGCCAACTCAAGAGGAGGCATCTGAGTACTTTTTGAAGAACAAACAGGAGCAGCTTGGTTACTTGATAGCATCAACACTAAGGATTGAGAAGGGGTTGGCCACCCTAACTCAAAACCAGGAGAGCCTGGAAAGAATCATGGAACAAAAATTCTATGATCTAGATGTCAAAGTAACTGAGATTCAGTCAGTTGTGGAGCAGCTCCAGGATGACATGCAGGAGAGGAAGGGCAAGACAACCACTGATGCATTTGCCAGAGTACCTAGAGCTCAGAGATCAGCTGCAGTGCCTGTGACAGACACCAGAGCCACATCATCTGCACCAGCTACAACTCCTAAAGCTCCAGTGCAACCAGCTCCAGCACCAACTCCTCCAGCTCCATCCACATCAACTGAAACCTTCGTCCAAGGAGCCATCTCTACACCACCACCTGAAGATCAAGCCTGAGAGTCGATCTAGCACTATGCATTTTCTATGAACTTTTTGGTAACTTGTTGCCAAATGGGGAGAACAATGTATAGATCATAGGCTTCGAGAGAGAGAGAGAGAGAGTGTTGCTTTTTGTTCTCTCTTGCTTTGGTGGTTAAACTTTGTTTGCTTTTGATTGCTTGAGATACTATGTTGTTATCTGTGAGAACATTGATGATCATGTGTTTGATCATAAGCTACACTTATGCTTGTTAGATGATATTATCTTACCTATCCTTATATGATCATTCACTTTGCTTGGTGATGAGTGCATGTATTCAATCTTTATTATTTTGAGCGCTCCACCAAGATGTATGTGACATGGAAGAGTAACCCATGAGCCTAATTCCTTGTGCATTTGCAGTCCAAAGCAAATCTTAAACTATGCACAAATTTAGGGGGAGCTCTTGCTTATCACATACTTCTCAAAGCGACGATGTTTTTCAATCTTATTATCATTTGTCGAAGCTTTGATCTATATGTTGTCATCAATTACCAAAAAGGGGGAGATTGAAAGTGCAACTATCCCTAGGTGGTTTTGGTAATTCATAACAACATATAGCTCATTGAGCTAATGCTATTCCAAGACTATTATTTCAGGAAAGCTCAATGAATGGCATGGCGTGGATGATGAAAGTGAATCCCTCAAAATATCAAGGACAAGGGATTGGCTCAAGCTCAAAAGCTCAAGACTCTTCATTTTACATTTTAGTGATCCAAGATCACATTGAGTCTATAGGAAAAGCCAATACTATCAAGGAGGGATGAGGTGTTGCTTAATGAGCCTATTGCTTCAAGTGCTTAGTGATATGCTCCAAAAACCCTCAACTACTTTCTCACATCCACATATGACCTAAACCCAAAGTCAAAATCGGTCCCATCAATTCTTTCTATCCGTCTCCACCGAGTTCAAATGTCATAGCCACTGCCACAAACCCTAGGCAAATCGGTCTTACCGATAGGGATCTTGATCTCACCGAGATGGGATTGTAATCTCTCTGTTTCCCTTCGTAACGTTTCGGTCTAACCAAAGTGAGCGATCGGTCCCACCGAGATTGCAATGTAAACTCCCTATTTCCCTTTCATAACATTTCGGTCTCACCGAAATGAGCGAATCGGTCCCACCGAGTTTACCTGACCAACTCTCTGGAAAGCTTATTACCAAAATCGGTCTCACCGAGTTTGTGTAATCGGTCTCACCGAGATTACGTTATGCCCTAACCCTAATCATATCGGTCCTACCGAGTTGCATGTCGGTCCCATCGAAAATCCTAACGGTCACTAGGTTTACTAAATCGGTCCGACCGAGTCTGTTGAATCAGTCCACCGAGTTTGGTAAATTGTGTGTAACGGTTAGATTTTGTGTGGAGGCTATATATACCCCTCCACCTCCTCTTCATTCGTGGAGAGAGCCATCAGAACAAACCTACACTTCCAACTTACCATTTCCGAGAGAGAACCACTGACTCATGTGTTGAGGCCAAGATATTCCATTCCTACCATATGAATCTTGATCTCTAGCCTTCCCCAAGTTGCTTTCCACTCAAATCTTCTTTCCACCAGATCCAAATCCCATGAGAGAGAGTTGAGTGTTGGGGAGATTATCATTTGAAGCACAAGAGCAAGGAGTTCATCATCAATGCACCATTTGTTACTTCTTGGAGAGTAGTGTCTCCTAGATTGGCTAGGTGTCACTTGGGAGCCTCCGACAAGATTGTGGAGTTGAACCAAGGAGTTTGTAAGGGCAAGGAGATCGCCTACTTCGTGAAGATCTACCGCTAGTGAGGCAAGTCCTTCCTGGGTGACGGCCATGGTGGGATAGACAAGGTTGCTTCTTCGTGGACCCTTCATGGGTGGAGCCCTCCGTGGAATCGCACGACCGTTACCCTTTGTGGGTTGAAGTCTCCATCAACATGGATGTACGATAGCACCACCTATCGGAACCACGCCAAAAACATCCGTGTCTCCAATTGTGTTTGAATCCTCCAAACCCTTCTCTTTACATTCTTGCAAGTTGCATGCTTTAATTTCCGCTGCTCATATACTCTTTGCATGCTTGCTTGAATTGTGTGATGATTGCTTGACTTGTCCAAAGATAGCTAAAATCTGTCAAACTCTAAAATTGGGAAAAGGTTAAGTTTTTAATTGGTCAAGTAGTCTAATCACCCCCTCTAGACATACTTCAAGGTCCTACATCCCCGACAACGTCGCCAGGAATTAGTCTTGATAACCCACAAGTGTAGGGGATCGCAACAACTTTCGAGGGTAAAGTATTCAACCCAAATTTATTGATTCGACACAAGGGGAGCCAAAGAATATTCTTGAGTATTAGCAGTTGAGTTGTCAATTCAACCACACCTGGATAACTTAGTATCTGCAGCAAAGTATTTAGTAGCAAAGTAGTATGATAATAAAGGTAACGGTAGCAAAAGTAATATTTTTGGGTTTTGTAGTGATTGTAACAATAGCAACGGAAAAGTAAATAAGCGAAGAACAATATGTGAAAAGCTCATAGGCATTGGATCAGCGATGGATAATTATGTCGGATGCGATTCCTCATGTAATAGCTATAACATAGGGTGACACAGAACTAGCTCCAATTCATCAATGTAATGTAGGCATGTATTCCGAATATAGTCATACATGCTTATGGAAAAGAATTTGCATGACATCTTTTGTCCTACCCTCCCGTGGCAGCGGGGTCCTAGCGGAAACTAAGGGATATTAAGGCCTCCTTTTAATAGAGAACCGGAACAAAGCATTAACACATAGTGAATACATGAACTCCTCAAACTACGGTCATCACTGAGAAGTATCCCGATTATTTTCACTTCGGTGTTGTCGGATCATAACACATAATAGGTGACTATAGACTTGCAAGATAGGATCAAGAACACACATATATTCATGAAAACATAATAGGTTCAGATCTGAAATCATGGCACTCGGGCCCTAGTGACAAGCATTAAGCATAGCAAAGTCATAGCAACATCAATCTCAGAACATAGTGGATACTAGGGATCAAACCCTAACAAAACTAACTTGATTACATGATAAATCTCATCCAACCCATCACCGTCCAGCAAGCCTACGATGGAATTACTCACGCACGGCGGTGAGCATCATGAAATTGGTGATGGAGGATGGTTGATGATGACGACGGCGACGAATCCCCCTCTCCGGAGCCCCGAACGGACTCCAGATCAGCCCTCCCGAGAGAGATTAGGGCTTGGCGGCGGCTCCGTATCGTAAAACGTGATGAAACTTTCTCTCTGATTTTTTTCTCCGCGAGACAGAATATATGGAGTTGGAGTTGAGGTCGGCGGAGCCTCAGGGGCCCCACGAGATAGGAGGCGCACCCAGGGGGTGGGCGCGCCCCACCCTCGTGGACAGGGTGTGGGCCCCCTGGTCTTGATTCTTTCGCCAGTATTTTTTATATTTTCCAAAAAGTGCCTTCGTGGATTTTCAAGACATTCCGAACACTTTTGTTTTCTACACATAAAACAACATCATGGCAGTTCTGCTGAAAACAGCGTCAGTCCGGGTAAGTTTCATTCAAATCATGCAAGTTAGAGTCCAAAACAAGGGCAAAAGTGTTTGGAAAAGTAGATACGTTGGAGACGTATCAGTCGCCGCCGCCCTGAGGTAACCCTTGCCGGGCAAGTGTACTGTGCACCACCACCACATTTCCACCATGAATCCACCAAAGCAGGAGTAGGGTTTTACGCCTCGCGGCGGCCCGAACCTGTGTAAAACTGCCCGTGTGATCTCTGCCGCGCTGCCCCATGTTGGTCTGCTCTTTGTGCAACGTGATTCCCCCTTCCCGAACCAGCAAGGGGTCGTCCTGGTCCCATAGGTGGTCGTGGTTTCCCGCGACAGTAGACATCATGGCCACACTGGCCTGATTTTTGCTCGCATTGTGGACATTTGCATGAAAACCAGTGAATCAGCTAGAAGAAAAATGAATCCACGGTGATTTCCGCTGGTTAATTAACAGGGAAAGATGGACTATGATAAGAGATGAGCGAATATTTCGCTAAATTAATTACCTTCTCCATGAGAAAAATCCCTGGCCCAATCCCGCAGAAAACCCCAATCGACTAGAGTCCAGAAAGTTAGTGCAAGTCGGTGCAGATAGGCATCGGCAAGCGGTAGGGGCAAAATCCTATGCCATTTGGAGCGCGACGGCCACCCGCCGCCAACAGCCGTCGAGCTTAGGTGTGGCCGCCGTGATAGAAGTTGATGACATGCAGAGTTGAGGAGGAGTGCGCGGCGAGTGAGTGGGGACAAAGTGAGGAGGGGGTGAGGGTTTTGTTTTTTCCCCTTTTCATGTGTGGGTGAACGCACACGGTTCGCATAGGCGATGAAGATGAACCATGTGCAATAATAAATCACCAAGATTGAAGGGGAATCCAAATTTCCTTCCTCGTTTGTCCTTCAGTTTTCTTCTATGATCAACATATCCCCTCCAATGCACCGTGTTCAAATTTGGCACTTTTCCAGGCTCATTTACTATATTTACTCCATTATTTGCATTTTCTAGGCATTAATGCACATAACTCAAATTCAGACAATCGATGCATGAAAAAGTCCACAAAAACGGTCTGGAAAACCATGCTCATGGTATTTAGTAAATTTTCATGCTTTTCACAAGGAATGGACAGAGATTTCAAGCATCTGTGTGGCAAGATTCAACCACAAACGTGTTGTTTATTGGTTTTTCAACTATATAAAAATGACAAACATGCTAGAAATAAATGACACCATGGTGCCATGGTATGGCCTCACCATGCCTTGGTAAAAATGTGAGAAGGTTTGGCTTATGTTGTCATGCACGCTCTTCATAAATCGAACCATCGACGAGTAAGTTTTGTGGTTTCGAGAGGGAATTCTCCAAGGTTAAAGGGGAATCCAAATTTCCTATGTCGTTTGTCCTTCGGTTTTTTCTACGATCAACATACCCCCTCCAATGCATCATGTTCAAATTTGGCACTTTTCCGGGCTCATTTACAAAAAATTTACTCCATTATGCACATTTTTAGGCATGGATGAACATAATTCAAATTCAGACAATCAGTGCATGAAAAGTGCATGAAAACGGTCTGGAAAACCATGCTCGTGGTATTTAGTAATTTTCCATGCCTTTTACATGGAATGGGCAGAGATCTCAAGGATATGTGTGGCAAGAGTCAACCACAAACGTGTCGCTTATTGGGTTTTCAATACAGAGAAAATGAAAAACATGACGGCTGGCATGGTGCCATGGTATGGCCTCACCATGCCCTGGTAAAAATTTGAGAAGATTTGTCATGCACTCTCTTCATAAATCGAACCATCACCAAGCAAGTTTCATGCTCTCGAGAGGGAAATCACCAAGATTGAAGGGGAATCCAAATTTCCTTTGTCCTTGAGTTTTTTCTACGATGAACATACACCCTACAAATCACTGTGTTCAAATTTGTCACTTTTCGGGTCTTATTTACCATATTTAGGCGATTATGTGCATTTTCTAGGCATTAATGCACATAATTCAAATCCAGACAATCGGTGCATGAAAAAGTGCACAAAAATGGTCTGGAAAACCATGCTCGTGGTATTTAGTATTTTTTTCAAGCCTTTTACAAGGAATGGGAAGATATTTCAAGGATGGTGGAAATTTTAGCTTCCGGTATCTTTTTTTATTAGTAATATATCTTTCATATACTTGGCATAAGGAGACATTTTTAGAATATCAGTCAAGCACAAATGCAAAAAGACATGTCTAAGCATTTCAACAAAGCGCTCAAATTCCTCATCATCTTTATTCTTTGAAGCCTTAGGAGGAAAGGGCATAGGTTTTTGAACCCATGGTTCTCTTTCTTTATCATGTTTTCTAGCAATGAAGTCTCTCTTATAATATCTTTTATTCTTAGGTTGTGGGTTATCAAGATCAACAACAGGTTCTATCTCCACATCATTATCGTTACTGGGTTTAGTATCAACATCAACATCATCATTATCGTCATTACTAGGTTCATGTTCATCACCAGATTGTGTTTCAGCATCAGAAATAGAAATATCATTTGGATTCTCAGGTGTATCTACAATAGGTTCACTAGAAGCATGCAAAGTCCTATCATCATTATTTTTTTCCTTTTATTATTAAAAGGGCTAGGTGAATCGATATTAATGCTTTGAGAGCCTTGTTCAATGCTCTTAGGATGGCCTTCAGGATACAAAGGTTCCTGAGTCATTTTACCATCTCTAGTCATAACTCTAACAACATGATCATTCTTTTTATTATTCATCTCATTAAGCAAATCATTTTGTGCCTTGAGAACTTGTTCTACTTGAGTTTTTACCATGGAAGCATGTTTACTAACAACCTTAAGATTATTAACAATTCTAACATATAGCCACTCAAGCATTCAATCATATAAGCATTTCATTTCAATTTTCTACTAACATATGCATTGAAGTTTTCTTGTTTAACAATAAAGTTATCAAATTCATCCAAACATTGACTAGCAGATTTAGTATAACAAATATCACCTTCATCAAATCTATAGAGAGTATTTACCTCTACTACCTATGTCGGGGTATTAAGTGTTGGGAAACGTTGCATGGAAAACAAAAAAAATTCTACGCGCACGCAATGATCTATCCATGGAGATGCATAGCAACAAGGGGGATAGTATGTCTACATACCCTCATAGACCGTAAGCGGAAGCGTTTGACAACGCGGTTGATGTAGTCGAACTTCTTCGCGCTCCAACTAATCAAGTACCGAACGTACGACACCTCCGCGTTCTGCACACGTTTAGCTCGGTGACGTCCTCCACCTTCTTGATCCAGCAAGACAGCGAGGTAGTAGATGAGTTCCGGTAGCACGACGGTGTGGTGACGGTGATGGTGAAGTGATCTCCGCAGAGCTCTGCCTAAGCACTACGAAAATATGACCGGGGTTGTAAACGATGGAGGGGGCGCCGCACATGGTAGGCAATTGTCTGTTGTGTGCTAGGCACCCCCTCCCACATATATATATATATATGTGGGAGGGAGGGAGGAGCAGACAAAGGAGGCGCCCAAGTAGGAGGAATCCTACTTGGGGTCCCTCCCAAGCCGCGCTCCCTTCCTTATTTGGAGTGCGGGGAAAGGCAGGGGAGGGTGGCGCCCCCTTTCCTTTCTCCCATGAGAGGGAAAGGCAGGAGGGGCTAGCTCTCCCCCTTTTCCTTCCCTAGGGCTGGCCAAACAAGGGAGGAGGTGCACCAGCCCCCTTGTGGACTGGTCTGTCCCCTCCTCTGGCCCATAAGGCCCATAACTTGCCCGGGGGGGGGGGGGTGCCCGGAACCCCTTCCGGTGACCCGATTCCTTCCTAGTATGTCCCGAAACACTTTCGGTGTCCAAATACCATTGTCCTATATATCAATCTTTACCTCTCGACCATTTAGAGACTCCTCGTCATGTCTGTGGTCTCATCCGGGACTCCGAACAACATCCAGTCATCAAATCATATAACTCATATAACACCATATCGTCAACGAACATTAAGCGTGCGGACCCTACGGGTTCGAGAACTATGTAGACATGACCGAGACACCTCTCCGGTCAATAAACAATAGTAGAACCTAGATGCTCATATTGGCTCCTATATATTCTATGAAGATCTTTATCGGTCGAACCGTTATAACAGAATATGTAATTCCCTTTGTCCATTTGTGTGTTACTTGCCCGAGATTCGATCGTCGGTATCTTCATACCTAATTCAATCTTGTTACCGGCAAGTCTCTTTACTTGTTCCATAGTACATCACCTCGTGACTAACTCCTTAGTCGTTTGCTTGCAAGCTTATGATGTGTATTACCGAGAGGGCCCAAAGATCCCTCTCCGATACTCGGGTGACAAATCATAATTTCGATCTATGCCAACCCAACAAACACCTTCGAAGATACCTGTAAAGCATCTTTAATGATCACCCAGTTATGTTGTGACATTTGATAGAACACAAGGTATTATTTCGATATTCGGGAGTTGCATAATCTCATAGTCAAATGAATATGTATTTGACATGTAGAAAGCAATAGCAATAAAACTGAACGATCATTATGCTAAGATAACAGATGGGTCTTGTCCATCACATAATTCTCCTAATGATGTGATCCCATTATCAAATGACAACACATGTCCATGGTTAGGAAAGCTTAACCATCTTTGATCAACGAGTTAGTCTAGTAGAGGCTTACTAGGGACACGGTGTTTGTTTATGTATTCACACATGTATCTAAGTTTCCGGCCAATACAATCCTAGCATGAATAGTAAATCTTTATCATGAATAAGGAAATATAAAATAACAACTTTATTATTGCCTTTAGGGCATATTTCCTTCAGTCTCCCTGAGGGGGTCCTGGACTAGGGGGTGTCCGGATAGCCGGACTATCATCATCGGCCGGACTCTAAGACTATGAAGATACAAGATTGAAGACTTCGTCCCGTGTCCGGATGGGACTTTCCTTGGCGTGGAAGGCAAGCTTGGCAATACGGATATGTAGATCTCCTACCATTGTAACCGACTCTGTGTAACCCTAGCCCTCTCCGGTGTCTACATAAACCGGAGGGTTTTAGTCCGTAGGACGAACAACCATTACAACAATCATACCATAGGCTAGCTTCTAGGGTTTAGCCTCCTTGATCTCGTGGTAGATCCATTCTTGTACTACCCATATCATCAATATCAATCAAGCAGGAGTAGGGTTTTACCTCCATCGAGAGGGCCCGAACCTGGGTAAAAACATCGTGTCCCTTGTCTCCTGTTACCATCTGCCTAGACGCACAGTTCGGGACCCCCAACCCGAGATCCGCCGGTTTTGACACCAACATTGGTGCTTTCATTGAGAGTTCCTCTGTGTCGTCACTAGTAGGCTTGATGGCTCCTTCGATCATCAGTAACGACGCAGTCCAGGATGAGACTTTTCTCCCCGGACAGATCTTCGTATTCGGCGGCTTTGCACTGCGGGCCAATTCGCTTGGCCATCTGGAGTAGATTGAAAGCTACGCCCCTGGCCATCAGGTCAGATTTGGAAGCCTAAACTTCACGGCTGACATCCGCGGAGACTTGATCTTCGACTGATTCGAGCCACAGCCGAGCGCGCCGCACTGTCACGATGGGCATGATTTAGCTCTGCTGCCGGACAGTGCCCTGGAGGCCGCACATGAGTCCGCTCCGACCCTTAGTTCGGAGCCGACCGTGCAGATCGAGGACGGGTGGCTAGACACCGCCTCGGGGGCTGCAACTTCTATGGCGATGGAGCCGAATACTGATCTTGTCCCTTGTAAAGCTCATGACTCCGAGGTGCCGGACTCCTAGCCGGACTCCGAACCTCCTGCGCCCCTACCAATCGAATCCGATTGGGCGCCAATCATGGAGTTCACCGCCGCGGACATCTTTCAGCACTCGCCTTTCGGCGATATTCTGAATTCGCTAAAGTTTCTCTCGTTGTTAGGAGAGCCCTGGCCGAACTGCGGTCAGGACGGTTGGAATGCGGACGACGAAGAAATTGAAAGCCCACCCACCACCCACTTTGTAGCCACTGTCGACGATCTAACCGACATGCTAGACTACGACTCCGAAGACATTGACGGTATGGACGATGATGCCGGAGACGACCAAGAACCAGCGCCTACGGGGCACTGGAAGACCACCTCAACTCTTGATGTATACATGGTGGACACACCAAAAGGAAGAGATAACAAGGAACAACGGGACGCGGTGAAGGATAATTCCCCCGAAAAACAACCAAAACGGCGCCGCAAGCGCCGCCCGAAGTCCCGCCTCGACAACAACAACACCCATAATGACCCAGCCGTAGAGCAGGGCAAACCAGTGGACGACAAACATGCAACAAAGCAACCATCCGAACAGGATGAATCGGACAACCAATCCATCCTCGGCGAAAACAACAGTCCAGACGATCTCATGCCGGATACATCACCAGAGCATAAGAACCTTCACAAAAGGCCCATCGCCACTGCTAGAAGTTTGAAGAAGCAGAAACGGAAGCTCAAAACAGCGGAAGACATACTCAGAATGAGGTGGAGCAAAGTACTCAAGACCGCGGACAAATACGGCAATAGCCACCAAGCAAAGAGCTACCCAAAGCGCAAGCTGCCGCCCGAATTTGACGAAGAGGCCGTAGAGCCCCCACAATCAAAAAGCAAAGAGGCTGCCTGGCCGGATAGACGACCAGATGACAGGCCAAGAGCGGCAAGCGGCGCCGCACACAAGCCGGCACATGACACACGTAAAGATCCTCGCCGAAAGGATGGCCCGGTCAGGTCCATTTATGGGCCAAAGAAGAGGGCCCCAGGAAGCAACACAACACACCGAGTGTTCGAAGATAACGGCACACCTAAATACAGGGGCGCCGCACACCCACTATGTTTCACCGATGAGGTGCTGGATCATGAATTTCCAGCGGGATTCAAGCCCGTAAACATAGAGGCATACGGCGGAACAACAGACCCCGGAGTCTGGATTGAGGATTACATCCTACACATACACATGGCTAGAGGAGACGATCTCCACGCCATAAAATATGTACCCCTCAAGTTCAAAGGGCCAGCTCGGCATTGGCTCAAAAGCCTCCCAGAAAATACCATTGGAAGTTGGGAAGAGCTTGAGGACGCGTTTAGAGCAAATTTTTAGGGGACTTATGTCCGCCCTCCGGATGCAGACAATTTAAGTCACATAACTCAACAGCCCGGAGAGTCAGCGCGCAAATTCTGGAACAAGTTCCTCAACAAAAAGAACCAAATAGTCGACTGTCCGGACGCCGAAGCTTTAGCAGCTTTTAAACATAACGTCCGAGACGAATGGCTCGCCAGACACCTCGGCCAGGAAAGGCCAAGAACAATGGCCGCGCTAATGAGCCTCATGACCCACTTTTGCGCGGGGGAAGATAGCTGGCTGGCAAGATGCAGCACCAGCGACCTGAGTACATCCGAGATCAGAGATGGAAATGGAAAATCACGACGCAGGAAAGATCAGCGCCGAAATAAAAAAAATGGCCCAAAGAACACGGTGGTCAACGCCGGATTCAAAAGCTCTCGGCCGAACAACAAAACACTGCCTCTTAAGGACAACAGTGATGAGCTATCGAACCTAAACAAAATTTTGGATCGGATATGTCAGATCCACAGTACCCCCGGGAAGCCTGCAAACCATACCCACCGAAATTGTTGGGTCTTCAAGCAGTCCGACCGACTCAACACCGAACACAAGGGGCTCGACACGCCAAGCGAGGACGATGACGAACCCCACCAGCAGAGCACCGGAAGACAAAAGACTTTCCCGCAAGAAGTCAAAACAGTAAACTCACTCCATGTGACAACACGGAACAATAGTGCGGCACCCGCTAAAGTACGCGTCGCATGGTCCACCCAGCGGAATACAGAGATTGGATGTCAAAACCAATTACTTTCGACCACCTGGATTATTCCAGAAGTATTCAAAACGCAGGATGGACTGCTCTGATATTGGATCCTATAATCGACGGACTACAATTTACACAAGTCCTAATGGATGGCGGCAGCGATTTAAACCTGCTATATCCGGACACAATCCGCAAGTTGGGGATAGACCCTACTAAAATTCACCATAGCCGCACTTCCTTCAAAGGAGTGACGCCAGGCCCTTACGCCAAGTGCACGGGCTCCTTACTACTAGAATTTGTGTTCGGATCACCCGAAAACTTCCGTCGCGAAAAGCTAATCTTCCATGTCGCCCCATTCAAAAGTGGCCATCAAGCACTATTGGGACGTGAAGCTTTCGCCCGCTTTAACGCAATACCGCACTACGCGTCTCTTACACTCAAAATGCCCGGTCCACGCGGCATCTCATTAAAAGGTCGTTCAAGACCCCGGACACGGCTAGGCGAGTCCGGCATAAATAAACTAGGGGCTCCCTAGCCGCATACCCCTTCACAAGGGGCTGTGCGTATGAACAATAAAGAGCCAATAAAAAGCTCAACTTTATTCATTCATTCATACTTTGTTTTCATTACATTTTTTGCACGATTTCTTTTCAAACTAAGTTCCTCTCTTTTACAGATGAACAGCGTGCTACACCCGTCCAGGATACAGCACAACGGAGACACAGGCGCAGACGTGCAGCAGGGACCCATCGCAAGGATTCTTTTTAGATTAAGACCCTGCGTAAACCTTTCTTACTGTCTCTTGTTGATTCACATCCCCCGGTTTTCCACCATAACCGAGGAGGAGGCTGGCGTTTTGGCATCGGCCGCATCAGAAATTTTCGCCTGTACCTGGACACTAGGGGCTTAGGGCATTGTTCTGCCCGTTATCATAAAGACCGAATACCTTAGGGAGTGTTCGGCGTCTCGAGTTAGGCCTTATATGCATCAGCTCCGAATCATGTCTTTGGTCAAATGTTGGGTTTGCCCGGCTCCTGTGTTTTGCTGCCTTACGTTCCGTATCAACGGCTAACACGGCACCAGGAGAACTACTGCGATTGTGCCCCGGTTCGGCCGGGCGAGCACCTCAGTAGAGAAAGCCGAAAACTGACTGTCATGATACAACGAGAGACTGGTCAACCACTCGATCGACTACCGGAATGTCTAGAATTCCTCCGCTTTGACGAAGGACCGTTTCCCGGTCAGGCACATACGCGCCCCGAATTTGGAGAGCGCGGTGCCCCTAGGGGCTATATCGTAGCCCCACCTTCGAACTCCTATGGCTAAGTGAAAGTGATAAAGCATTATAGTCCGGTTGCCTCGTTTGCTACGCTACCACCTCCTTCACAGGACCAAGACGTTGGATTAAGTGTGAAAATGCGCCATTTTGCAAACACCCCCGCACCATGTGCGTGGGGGCTGAAGCCGAAGACTACCATCTTTCAGGTTATACACAAGTATACATTACCGGCCGCACATGAGATATTTCAATACTTGAACGCACAAGTATAAAAAGCACTTATATTATGAATATCGTTTTACAAATCATAAAGATCATTTAAACATGACATTTTTTGAGCACTGCGACTCTATTACACGAGCACCCTGCAGAACTTCCCCAAAATAGTGCTCGGTGGGTAACCGGCTTTCGTCCGAACCCCGGGTTGCAATAGCGGTGGCATCCATCTCCGTCCAGTATGTCTTCACACGGGCAAGGGCCATCCGTGCACCCTCTATGCATACCGACCGCTTCATCGCCTTGATATGCGGCACCGCCCCAACGAATTGCTGCAATAAGCCAAAATAACTCTTCGGCTTGGGCTTATCCGGCCACAGATGAGTCACTACATCTGTCATGGCCAATCCGGACAATCTATTCAGCTCAGCCCACTCAGCCAACCGATCGGTCAGTGGAAGTGAACGCTCTGGACTGTGGAATTGAGACCAAAAAAGCTCTTCCGTCTCGTGATCCTTTTGGCTTCGGAAGTGCACAACCGCATCCGCCGCACTCGCCGCCAAATCCAGATAAGGATCCTTTGGACCCCACAACTGGCCAAGATGAGCATACTTCTGATCTGTGAACTTCCTGCGCAGCAGAAAGGGCTTGCCAGCCGCAATGTCTCCGGCCTGACGCAGCTCCTCCTTTATAGCCCTCATTGCAGAACGGGCATCCTTGGCTTCGGCGGTGGCCTTCTTCAGGTCTTCTTGCCCCGCTCGGCGTTCCATTTCAAGAACCTCATAGAGGTCGGTAACATCCTTCAGCTTCACGGCCATTCCGGCCATCTCCTCCCTGCTTCGGCAGTGAGCAGCCTTTTCGGCTTCTAGCTCTTCGGCTGCCTTCGAGGCAGCCGCATCACTCCTTCTGGCCTGCTCCTTAGCTCGAGCAAGCTCTGCCCGAAGGTCCTCCACAGCAGCGGCACCACCTGCATTAAGCACACATGTTTTAAGGAGTGGGCTTCAGCTCCCTTACTAGGTGACCACGGGGAAACAACCTACCTTGTGACTCGTCAAGTCGCTCATTGACCAGCGCGATGTCCGCATCCGCAACGTCGAGTTGCCGCTTTAGTTCAGCAACTCCATCAGTCCGGCTGGCCATCGGACTATCCGCCACCTACGTAGGAAACGTGAGAATTAATACCCAAGATTATGATCCTCGGCACGCTGTCGCTTTCGACAACATACCGAGTCTCAGGGGCTACTATCTATACAGGGCGCACTTTATGTGCAAAACTGTCAAAAGGTATGTCATCTTTACGTACCTCAAACCCCGCCAGCAAACTTCTGACGGCATCATACAACCCGCCCTCAGCGGACGAAATTCTTTCAATCACTGTACTCATCAATGTAAGGTAACCTTCTGAGATAGACGCCCTCTCGAGCAGATCCTTCAGCTCCCCCGGCCGTACACCTGTTGGTGCCGAACTCTCCGGCCCTGCCGGACCCGGGGACACCCTCCGCGACGATACCTCAGGTTCGTCCGCCCCACCCGACGGTGCAGCGGATGGAGGCGTCTCGCTCCCCATCATCTCCGGACGAAGGTCCCCCGAAGACGAGCTCAACTGAGAAGGACGGAGATCCGAACTACAGTAAAAACTTCGGTTATCCTCAGAGGCAAAAATAGGGACGTCCCTTGTTACAATACTCCCCTTTTTCTACTTACGGCTCGCTGGAGGGCTGATTCCTTGGGGGAGATAGTGCAGCCGGGGCCTCCCCCGGCGTAGGACCCTCTGGTGAAGATTTCTTCCCCCGCTTTGAGGCCTTAGCCTCCGGGTCTTCGGAAGCGGTCCTCTTCTCCCCATGGAGGGAGGGATTCTCGATCCCCCCTTTCTCCAAAGCCTCCTTAGTAGAGGCGGTAGTTTCTCTGTTTTCCCCTTCGCCCTCCTCTAGAGGCGCAACCTCCAGCATCTTGACCAACACCGGATCCGGCGTGGTCTCTGGGAGGGGGGCCGGACACCGTATCAATTTTGCTTGCGCTATCCACTCCTGTTCAAAGGACGGTTGGTTAAAAGGCAAATCCAAGAATATGCAAACAGACGGTATGTCCGGACACAGGGCTACTTACTTGAGCATCCGGGCGATTGCAGCTTAGGCCGGCATCCTCGGTCAATTCCGGACACACTTCTTGTGATCTGAAGAACAATTTGTACATTTCCACGGGTGTCGTACCCATGAAGTGTTGGAGAGCTCGTGGCCCCTCTGGATTGAATTCCCACAGGCGGAGGGGGCGACGTTTGCAGGGCAGAAGACGCCGAATCAGCATAACCTGCATCACTACGACCAGATTGATCTCCCTCTCTTGGAGGTCTCGAATCCGGCCCTGCAATAGGGGTACATCCTTTGACGGCCCCCAGTTAAGCCCTTGTTGACCCATGACATCAGCCGTTGTGGAGGGCCCGAGCGAAAGACGGGCGGCGGCTTCTGCCTGCTGCCCCTGGGAGCGGTAATATAGAACCACTCCTGTTGCCACAAACCGAGCTCCTCCTGGAAAGAGCCCTCGGGCCATGGAGCATCGGCCCTCTTGCTTACAACCGCCCCGCCGCACTCTACTTGACGCCCCTCGATCATCTTCGGCTCCACGTTGAAGGTTTTGAGCCACAAACCGAAGTGAGGGGTAGTGCGGAGGAAGGCTTCGCAGACGACAATGAATGATGAGATGTGGAGGATGGACTCCGGAGCCAAGTCGTGGAATTCCAACCCATAGTAAAACATGAGCCCTCTCACAAAAGGATCCATCGGGAAGCCTAAACCCCGACGGAGGTGGGACACGAACACGACGCTGTCATCAGGCTCGGGAGTAGGAATGACTTGCCCTTTGGCGGGCAACCTATGCGAAATCTCATAGGTCAGGTACCTGGCTTCTCTCAGCTTTAGCACGTCCTCTTCCGTGACGGAGGAGGGCATCCACCGGCCCTGTAGGTCGGAGCCGGACATTGTTGAAGGTCCGAGGCGCTCGAATCTGGGGCTCTGGGTGTTGGAACTCGGGGCGAGGGCAGATTCGATTGAGGATTGAAGAAAAGAAACGAGCCTTGGTCTCATTATAAAGAGGGAGAATACCAAGAGCCGTCCCCGTGACCGTTTGGAACTCACCTTCGATGGAGGAGGCGTGGCAATGGGCACGGTTGGTTACCCATGTCCGTATTGATGGGAATCCCGGAATAAGGGGAACACGATCTCTGCTTCGACAAGACGTGCCAAGGAAACCGCTTCGCTAAAAGCGCTGAGGTGGTATAATAAAAACGATTCAAGTAAGGGCTTGGTAGTGGTGTGACGTCACGCCACAAAATACGTCAGCAGATTGAACTTGTGTACATATTATTCTCTCTACGGTGGTATGTGGAGTTTATTTTATAGAGCCGGACACTATCCTGGTGTTCACAATCTTCTATGAATTATTCGGAGGAAGAACCCACCTTGCAATGCCGAAGACAATATGTGCGCCGGACTCGTCGTCATTGAAGCCTGGTTCAGGGGCTACTGAGGGAGTCTTGGACTAGGGGGTGTCCGGATAGCCGGACTATCATCATCGGCCGGACTCCAAGACTATGAAGATACAAGATTGAAGACTTCGTCCCGTGTCCGGATGGGACTTTCCTTGGCGTGGAAGGCAAGCTTGGCAATACGGATATGTAGATCTCCTACCATTGTAACCGACTCTGTGTAACCCTAGCCCTCTCCAGTGTCTATATAAACCGGAGGGTTTTAGTCCGTAGGACGAACAACCATTACAACAATCATACCATAGGCTAGCTTCTAGGGTTTAGCCTCCTTGATCTCGTGGTAGATCCACTCTTGTACTACCCATATCATCAATATCAATCAAGCAGGAGTAGGGTTTTACCTCCATCGAGAGGGCCCGAACCTGGGTAAAAACATCGTGTCCCTTGTCTCCTGTTACCATCCGCCTAGATGCATAGTTCGGGACCCCCTACCCGAGATCCGCCGGTTTTGACACCGACACTCCCACTTGCACTAGAGTCAATAATCTAGTTCACATCGTCATGTGATTAACACCCATAGTTCACGTCGCCATGTGACTAACACCCGAAGAGTTTACTAGAGTCAATAATCTAGTTCACATCGCCATGTGATTAACACTCAAAAGAGCACTAAGGTGCGATCATGTTTTGCTTTGTGAGAGAAGTTTAGTCAACAGGTCTTTCACATTCAGATCCGTGTATATTTTGCAAATTTCTATGTCTATAATGCTCTGCATGGAGCTACTCTAGCTAATTGCTCCCACTTTTAATACGCATCCAGATTGAGACTCATAGTCATCTGAATCGGTGTCAAACATGCATTGATGTAACTATTTATGATGAACTCTTTATCACGTCCATAACCGAGAAATGTTTCCTTAGTCCTCTAAGGATAATTTTGACCGTTGTCCAGTGATCCTTCTGGATCACTATTGTACCCCCTTGCCAAACTCCTGGCAAGGCACACAACAGGTCTGGTACACATCATGGCATACATTATAGAACCTTTGGCTGAGGCATAGGGAATAACTTTCATTCTCTCTCTATGTTCTGCCATGGTCGGGCTTTGAGTCTTACTCAACTTCACACCTTGCAACACAGACAAGACCCTTTCTTTGACTGATCCACTTTGAACTCCTTCAATACTTTGTCAAGGTATGTGTTTTGTGGAAGTCCTATTAAGCATCTTGATCTATCTCTATAGATTTTGATAGCCAATATGTAAATAGCTTCACCGAGGTTTTTCATTGGAAAATTCTTATTCAAGTATCCTTTTATGCTATCCAGAAATTATATATCATTTCCAATCAGCAATATGTCATCCACATGTAATATCATAAATGCTACAGAGCTCCCACTCACTTTCTTTTAAATACAGACTTCACCATAAGTCTGTATAAAACCATATGCTTTGATCACTTCATCGAAGCATATATTCCAACTCCGAGATGCTTGCACCAGTCCATAGATGGATCGTTGGAGCTTGCACACTTTTTTAGCACCTTTAGGATATACAAAACCTTCTAGTTACATCATATACAACTCTTCTTTAAGAAATCCATAAAGGAATGCAGTTTTGACGTCCATTTGCCAGATTTCATAATCACAAAATGCAACAATTGCTAACATTATTTGGACAGACTTAAGCATCGCTACGGGTGAGAAAGTCTCATCGTAGTCAACTCCTTGAACTTGTCGAAAACCTTTCGCAACAAGTCGTGCTTTGAAGACAATAACATTACCATCAGCGCCAGTCTTCTTCTTGAAGATCCATTTATTTTCTATGGCTTGTCAATCATCGGGCAAGTCCACCAAAGTCCATACTTTGTTCTCATACATGGATCCTATCTCATATTTCATGGCCTCAAGCCATTTGTCGAAATCTAGGCTCATCATAGCTTCTTGATAGTTTGTAGGTTCGCCTTGGTCTAATAACATGACTTCCAAAACAGGTTTACCATACCACTCTGGTGCGGATCATGCTCTGGTTGACCTACGAGGTCCAGTAGCAACTTGATCTGAAGTTTCATGATCATTATCATTTGCTTCCTCTCTAGTTGGTGTAGGCATCACGGGAACGGATTTCTCTGATGTGCTACTTTCCAATTCAAGAGAAGGTACGATTACCTCATCAAGTTCTACTTTCCTCCCACTCACTTCTTTCGAGAGAAACTCCTTCTCTAGAAAGGTTCCATTCTTGGCAACAAAGATCTTGCCTTTGGATCTGTGGTAGAAGGTGTACCCAATTTTTTCCTTAGGGTATCCTATGAATACACACTTCTCCTATTTGGGTTTGAGCTTATCAAGCTGAAGCCTTTTGACATGTGTCGCAACCGCAACCTTTAAGAAATGACAGCTTGGGGTTGTTGACAAACCATAGTTCATACGGTGCCGTCTCAACGGATTTAGACGGTGCCCTATTTAACGTGAGTGTGGCTATCTCTAATGCATAACCCCAAAATGATAGTGGTAAATTCGTAAGAGACATCATAGAATGCACCATATCCAATAAAGTACGGTTACAACGTTCGGACACATCGTTATGCTGTGGTGTTCCAGGTGGCGTGAGTTGTGAAACTATTCCACATTGTTTTTAAATGAAGGCCAAACTCGTAACTCAAATTTTCGCCTCCGCGATCAGATCGTAAAAACTTTATTTTCTTGGTATGATGATTCTCCACTTCACTCTAAAATCTTTGAACTTTTCAAATTTGTCAGACTTGTGTTTCATTAAGTAGATATACCCATACCTACTCAAATTATTTGTGAAGGTGAGAAAATAATGATACGCGTCGCATGCTTCAACACTCATTGAATCGCATACATCAGTATATATTATTTCCAATAAGTCATTAGCTCACTCCATTGTTCAAGAGAATGGAGTTTCAGTCATCTTACCCATGAGGCATGGTTCGCAAGTATCAACTGATTCAAAATCAAGTGATTCCAAAAGTCCATCTACATGGCGTTTCTTCATGCGCTTTACACCAATATGACCTAAACGACAGTGCCACAAGTATGTTGCACTATCATTATCAGCTTTGCATCTTTTGGCATCAATATTATGAATATGTGTATCACTATGATCGAGATTGAACAAACCATTTACATTGGGTGTATGACCATAGAAGGTTTCATTCATGTAAACAAAACAACAATTATTCTCTGACTTAAATGAATAGCCGTATTGCAATAAACTGTTCCAATCATTTTTATGCTCAACGCAAACACCAAATAATATTTATTTAGGTTCAACACTAATCCCGAAGGTAGAGGGAGTGTGCGATGGTGATCTTATCAACCTTGGAACCACTTCCAACACACATCGTCACCTCGCCTTTAACTAGTCTCTGTTCATTCTGCAACTCCTGTTTCGAGTTACTAATCTTAGCAACTAAACTGGTATCAAATACCCAGGGGCTACTACGAACACTAGTAAGGTACACATTAATAATCTGCATATTAATATACCTTTGTTCACTTTGCCATCCTTCTTATCTGCCAAATGTTTGGGGCAGTTCCGCTTTCATTGACCATTTCCTTTGCAGTAGAAGCACTTAGTTTCAGGCTTGGGTCCAGCTTTGGGCTTCATCACAGGAGTGGAAACTTGCTTGCCATTCTTCTTGAAGTTCCATTTCTTTCCCTTTGCCCTTTTTCTTGAAACTAGTGGTCTTGTTAACCATCAACACTTGATGCTCTTTCTTGATTTCTACCTTTCACCGATTTCAGCACCACGAAGAGCTCAGGAATCATTTTTGTCATCCCTTGCATATTATAGTTCATCACAAAGTTCTAGTAGCTTGGTGATAGTGACTAGAGAACTCTGTCAATCACTATCTTATCTGGAAGATTAACTCCCACTTGAGTCAAGTGATTGTAGTACCCATGCATTCTGCGCACATGCTCATTGGTTGAGCTATTATCCTCCATCTTGTAGGCAAAATACTTGTCAGAGGTCTCATACCTCTCGACATGGGCATGAGCCTAAAATACCAATTTCAGCTCTTGGAATATCTCATATGTTCCATGGCATTCAAAACATTTTTGGAGCCCCAATTCTAAGCCGTAAAGCATGGTGCACTAAACTATCAAGTAGTAATCATATCGAGCTTGCCAAACATTCATAACGTCTGCAGCTGCTCCTGCAATAGGTCTGCCACCTAGCGGTGCATCAAGGACATAATTCTTCTGTCCAACAATGAGGATAATCCTCAGATCACAGGCACAGTCCTTATCATTATGTCGGCGTTCTAGATACGGGGGTACCCAGACTTGCCTGCCTGCAGCCCACTGCATGGCTCCATTGATGGCCTAGTACGACCCAGCTTAAGCATCGACAACTCAAGACCCTCGCGAGGGGCCAAGCCTCGTGAGGCGGACGACACCAATACCTCCAAGGGGATTGGCCTCCTCAGGGTGGCTCCCGAGGAACGGAGATTTCTATGCAAGGTGCACCTCACGAGGCTCAAGCTGATGTGATCCATGACGATCAAGGCCAGGCAGGCGCCAGCGGGCGCAGAGTACCAGTTTCCTCTTTGGTGCAAAGGAGGCAAGCAATAGGCGCGGAGTCCCGAGGAATTAGCCAAAGGTTTCCATTATGGTGCAACAAGACCAAGACCGCCAGGACGGAGGTCATCACCGAGCCCACCGCAGCGTCACGACCAGAGGCTTTTGCAGGCGAAGACCACTTTAGTCAAGATAGGATGTACTTGTTGTCCCCCTTCAAATCTGGCGGTTGTGGGATCCATTCCCGCCAACATTTGGCAAGAGGACCGATGCCACTATAAATAGGACTTAGCCACCACCATAGAGGGGGACGGATCAATCCGAACGGAGCGACGCCATTCCTCCTTCACCAACTCTCTTGAGCCCAAGAACACCTCTCCTCTTGAGGCTGTTCATCCATTGTATTAGTTCATCCTCAGCCCCTCGAGGCCATCCACCACAAAGTTGGAGTAGGGTATTACACCGCAAGGTGGCCCGAACCAGGATAAACTGATGTGTCTCTTTGTCCCTTCGAGCTCGACGCACTAGGCTTTGAGGATCGCGAGTAGGCAAGCTGGGTAGGTTGAGATCTCTGCACGCACCCCAGAGTTCGAACCTATCAAGGGTTTTCGGAACCCGAAATCCAACATTTGGTGCGCCAGGTAGGGGTGCGTCGAATCTTCTCATCCGTCGATCGATCCACCGCTACTCCGACGCTGCCATGGCTGACGCATGTCGGGCTCGCGCTGAGCGACGGGCCGTGGTTGCCGCCCACGTCGCTCAAACGACACCGACGAGCGATGGCTGTCCTCAACGTCCTTAGTCACCAGCGGCCAATGCCGCCATAGGCCCTGCTGGCCACGAGCAGCAAGCTTCCTCGCCGCACCCCTCCGTGCACCGCGACAGGCGGACCGCCACTCCGTTGCTAACTCCGGCCGCTTCGTCCTCCAACGCGCGCCGCGGCCCGGCGAATGTGCAAGCTGCTCTGCTTATGGCACGGGAGCTCCTTCGCTACCGCCCAGTCGACGACTTCTGCAAGGAATGGCTCGAGCGTATCACGGAGCTCATCAGCGCCGCCAGACACTCTGCTACGCTGGCCCGCTCACTGCCTCATCAGCCGCCTGCCACGGGCGACGTGGCTCATGGGGTGCCTCGACCACCTCCAATCCAAGGCGCCATCGTCGATCCAAGGAGGGGTGCACCACGGCGCGACCCGCAACATCAGGCGCCTGCGCGAGAAGAAGCGAGCTGTCAAGTGGTGCAACGGCCCCGAGAAGATGCACGTGCGCTTCCAGCACCTCCACGTCAAGACAGTGCACTGCCTGTGGTGGTGGCGCGCGAGTACCAAGGCCAGGCTCCACCAACCCGACGGGCTCTCATGACCATAGCGGGGTGCCGCGCATTCACCCCGGAGCTGCTCAACATCGTCTGGCCGGGAAAGTTCAAGCCTGACCTTCCCCCACGCTATGACTGCATCGCCGACCCCGCCGAGTTCCTGCAGCTCTACGAATTGAGCATCGAGGCGACCAGCAGTGTCGAGAAGCATGGCAAACTGGTTCCCCATGGCCCTCAAGGCTGGCGCGCGCTCCTAGCTCCTGAACCTCACCGTGGGGTCTGTCTCCTCCTGGGATGAGATGCGCGACCGCTTCATCGCCAACTTCTAGGGCACTCGCGACCGCCCGCCGGCCGCGGGTGACCTGCGACGCATCAAGCAGCAGCTAGGAGAGACCCTGCAGAAGTACATCCAGCGCTTCAACAACGTTCGCCTCAAGATCCCCAAGGTGTCGGACGAGGCCATCATCTCAGTGTTTACTGATGGCATCCACGACATCAAGATGAAGGAGGAGCTCGCCATACATGAAGACTTCTGCACAGCCCTGGAGATGTTCAACATGGCAAACAAGTGCGCGAGGGCTGAGGAGGGACGCCTCTCCCTCCTCGTGCTCCCCAATGCTAACCCAGAAGACAAGAAGGCCAAGGTCAAGGACATGAAGCGCAAGGGGCCGGTTGTGCTCGCAGCCAAGCCGGAGATGAAGCGCAGCTGTGATCACCCTGAGTCATCCAAGGGCAACCGTCCATTCTGCGTCTTCCACAACGTGCACAGCCACAACACCAATGATTGCCAGGAGCTCAGGGCCCTCCGTGACGTGCGCCTCGGTCGATGCCCCAAGCGCAATGATCAAGGCTACGGTCATGGAGGTGGCCGAGGTGGAGGATGCTGGGACGGCCGCGACCATCGCCAGGAGTGGCATGACCAGCCTCGGGAGGACCGTTGGCAGGGTCAGCCTCGCGAGGATCGGCCTCAAGGAAACACTAGTCTTCCTTCGCTGCCTCCACCGCCGAGAAGGAACGAAGATCACCACCAGGATGAGGGGGTTGGCGGGCTTCCAGGAGCCTCGCGCCATCGCCTCCATCTTGGGTGGCTCTCAGGCCCCGGCCTCTCACCGCGTCTTCAAGAAGTTCACGCGCGAGGTGAACGTAGCGCTCCCCAAGCTCGAGGCGACACACCCGCTCAGGTGGTCCAAGTATGCAATCACCTTCAACTCCTCTGACCAGCTCAAGTGCGCGGCCACAGCCGGCGCACTCCCAATGCTCTGCTCGCCCATCATCAGCAACGTGCTCGTCACCAAGACCCTCATTGATGGCGGAGCAGGGCTCAATGTTCTCTCTGTCCAGACGTTCAACAGGCTCCAGGTGCCATACCACCAACTTTAGCCTACCAAGCCCTTCTCAGGAGTGACCGACGGCTCCACGCATCTGATAGGGCAAGTCCGCCTCCCTGCCACCTTTGGCAAGTGTGACAACAACCACACCGGGCTCATCGACTTCGATGTTGCTGATATTCGTCTGCCATACAACGCCATCCCCGGGTACCCAGCACTGGCCAAATTCATGGCAACGGTGCACCACGGCTACAACGTCCTCAAGATGCCAGGGAGCAGTGGCATCATCACGGTCGCCTGCAAGGAAAAGGACGCGGTGTGCTCTCTCGAGCGCGCCTACCAAGCTGCAGCGGCTGAGAACCCTGAAGACGAGGGCGATGTCCTCCCTCCTGAGGTCGCCCCCAAGACAAAGAAGCTGCAGTTGGGCCAGGGATCTCATGAGGAGGCATCGCCCGATAGTGCCGCGCTGAACCTCGCTTCCCTGGATGGGGAGCCTTCACCTATTGCATAGGAAGGTGCACCCGGCGCCCCTCTCAGGTTGGGCTCAGGGGATCTCCTCTGGAGGGCCTCATACCTAGTCAACGTCACGAGGGAGGCTCTCGGGCACCATGTAGCGGCATGCTTCAGCGCATGCTTCCTAGGAGAAGGCACAAGACGTGAGGTGCTAGGCGCTCAGGAATTCATCAGCAAGGCAGTCAAGGAGATCCAAGAGGCAAGGGCTCTGCAGGGTGATCGCCGCCCACCGCCGGGCATGGCTCCTTGCCTTGGAGAGGGTGAGGAGTTCCGCATCTGCATCAACATCCCAAGGATCAACAGGGCCACGTCTCGGCAGCTTTTCTGGCCGTACCGTGTCGGCCGATGCGAGGGTCCCCCTCACAGCTACTTCGCATTCTCTTTGGCCCGCCGAGTGCGGCTGTTGCATTTCACCGCCGCATGCGGGATGTCCTAGCGACTCTGGAGGCTAGGCACCAGGCGATCCTGGCAGAGATGGAGATGGATCCTCAGGAGCCCACTAGGCCCCCGGAACCTCCCGAGGCTCAGGGCCAAGGCGGCTCATGAGGAAGGACTTTAGCAATGCGCATCTTCTGCTACCCCGACATCTCTTCAGCAATGGTGCCAGGTGACATCTTTTAGTTCATTCAGTTTGGGGCGCCCCTTGGGCTGCACTATCCCCAAGTCGCGCGGGTCCGTCCCTGCGACATGTATCCCTTTTGCATCTATCAAAACTAGCTTACCTTCCTCTATGAGTTGCCTTAAAATTATCAATTGCCTGCCTGATGCTTCATTGCCAAGAACGTCTCACGCCCTTGTGAGCTCACCCACGACCGCCTCATGATTAAGGACTGGCACGGCGTCTGTGCTCGGGTCCGTCCCTCCAGCATCGCTAAACCCAAGAGGCTGAGCTCTGGCTCACGGGCCAGCTCCTGTGTACGTCACCTCCCACGACCCTTGTTGCCTTGTTCTCGCATGAGCTAATGGCAGGCGGATGAGTGAGGGCGCGCGACCTGGTGCCTCGTCACCATGGGAGCCGCGCGCCGGCTGTTTTTCTTCAGGACCTTTGCATGAGAAGACTGGGCACAGCGTCTGTGCTCGGGTCCCTCCCTGCAGCGTCGATAAACCCAACGGTTGAGCTCTGTCTGGCGGGCTGGCCCCATTCACGTCACATCCTGGGGTCGTTGGTGTCTGGCCTTCTCATGCAATAACCTCAGGAGACTCATTCGGCGCAGGTTGCCTAACCATCTTGCAGGACTAACACAAGTGTCCCCAATCAAATTCAGGCGCAACCCGCCTTGATGTACGGCCTCGTGAGTCCCGCGCTAGCTCACGAGTGCCCATACACACCTCCTCTAGCCCTGTCGTGCAAGCCACGTGTCAGGGCAAGGCTGTACATGCCCCGGGGGCTCTCCTTAGAGGGAGCCCCCTCCCACGCACCAGTGGAAGCACCATGCTCCGTGCTGGCAGTCGACACTGCCGAGGACTGGCTATGCCCGTGCAAGAGTGAAAGCGCCATTCTCCGCGCTAGTGATAAACAACTGAGGGTAGCCTCGCGGCTGCAGCAACCTCAGGGATCCTCTGGGCTCAGTGCTTAGCCTCACCGCATTGCTCTCCCTCGGGAGGGTAGCACGAGGGGGCTAGGTACGGGGGCTACACTCAGGTCACGCCTGGCGTACTCCACCCTGCCAGGTCCCACGGACCTGGTCTTCATGCGCCCCTCCCGAGTGAGAGCTCGGCGAGGAAAGGTATGATGGTCTATTCGTACGTCAAGGGGGACTCCTGAGCATCGCGTCTCAGGAGCCTAACTGGCCGCGTAGCCCCTCACCCCATGGTCCCGTCCTGGTGATCCAGGCGACCCAACGGCAGCTGAGGTACGCGCGGGGTTGGGCCCTGCTGACGCAGAACACCAAGGCCTAACTCTCACCCTCCCTTTTTTCGAAGCCATTCGTACGTCAAGGGGGACTCCTGAGCATCGCGTCTCAGGAGCCTAACTGGCCGCGTAGCCCCTCACCCCTTGTTCTCATCCTGGCGATCCGGACGACCCAACGGTGGCTGAGGTATGCGCGGGGCCGGGCCCTACCAACGCAGAACGCCAAGGCTTGCCATCGCCCCCCTTTTCCAAGCTGTTCACACGTCAAGGGGGACTCCTGTCATGCCTTAGGAGCCTAGCTGGCCACGTAGCTCCTCACCCCCTGGCCTTGTCCTAGCAATCCGAACGACCCAGCGGCGGCTAAGGTACGTGCGGGGTCGGGCCCTGCCGACGCAAGACAATAAAGCAAACGGAAAAAGAAGTCACAAAACCATATATAAGCTAATTATTACAAGATATATTGTTCCAAGAGTTCTAACGCCCCCGCAAGGCATGGTACATGTTGCAAAATAAAAACAGGAAGGAGCACCACCGTCGAGCCACCCCTTCAGCCTTGGCCACCGCCGTCGCCCACCTATGGAGTCCCGTCGTCAACAACATCCCAGTCGCCCTTGCCCTCGGCTCTAGCCGTGGGACCAACAGCGATGAACTTTTCCAGCAAGGCCTCCACTGGACCCTTCACAACGTCAACAGTAGTGTGGCAGGAGTCAGGGTCCACGGGCTCGAGCAAGGTGGCAAAGTCGAAGCTGGCGTCCCGGAGATAAAGATGGCTGATGGCGCGCGTCAGGGCTGAGGAAGAGAGTATGCGAGCCTCACCTTCCACCATGGAGCCAAACCCGGTGACGGCATCCTCGAGCGCCTCAACGAGCTCGCGGAGCGGCAGGACTCTCCTTCGGGGTCACCGTCGTCCCCTGGGGCTCGCTCCCAAAGAGTTCCTGCCGTGCCTTGCGGAACCTCGCCTCGAGGGAGAGGAAGGCGCCGTCCTCCATGGTGGCCGCCTTCTCAGCCTCGGCAAGGGACGCCTGGGCTGCCCCCGCTCCCTACTTCAACTTCTTCAGGCGGCTGCGCTCCGCGGCCTGTTCCTGGGCTGCCTACTTCAGCTCAGCCTCACAATCAACGACGGCAGCCTCCTGGGCCTTCAGCTTCTCCTCTCGCTCTTGGAGCTGATCGGCATGGGAGGCCTGCTGATCCCGGAGGGCCTTCAGCTCAGCCTCCGCTGCATAGCACCGCTCCTGGGAGTCCTTGGCCTCCTTTAGCACCATGTCACGCTCAGCACCGGCTACGCCGGCCACCTTCTGGGCCTCCTCCACGGATACCGCGGCTTGACTCTAGGCCGCTCGGACAGATGCATTGGCCAGGAGCCACCCCAAGACCAACTCTAGGCGCCCCGATGCCGCGCGCTGGTCTGAACCTCGAAGATCACCCTGGAGCTGGTCCAATGCGGATTGGGCCTCTTCCAGGGCCCCTGAGGCAGCAGAAGCACCATGGCCCGACAACGCGATGGTTGGAAGAAGAGGCGCTCCCGACGCCAAGACTGGTGGAGCTGCAGCAGCAGGAAGGACAGGGGGCTCCGGAGGCCTTGCGTCCTTAGCAGCCGCGTCGGGGATGGGTGCCGCCAGGGTCAGCCCTGCCGCAGAAGCAGATTCCTCCCGAGGCTGGGCTTCCAAGCTTCGAGTAACGGCACCGCTGCTGGAGTCACAAGAGCCACTGCGCCCCTTTGCGCCGAACCCGCGGCAGCCGCCGCAGCGCGCTCGACCTCGGTGGCCTCAGCACCCCCTTCTTCTTCTTCGCCACCGACTGTCTCCTGACATCAAATGAAGATACTAAGCTTCGCATCAAGATCCAGGAGCAAGGCCAAGAAGGAACACTTACTGGTACAAGGCGACATAGCTCCTCTTTAGGCTCATCAGCGCGGGCTTCGCGAGCGCGACTGAAGCTGCGCTCTTGGGAGCAGGCGAGCACGCGGTCGGCGCCACGCTGGATGGTGCCGGCAAAGGAGGAGCGCCGCCCAGGGGAACCAGCACTGACCTGCCCTTCTTCATGACCGCTCATTTCATCTTCTTCGAGGAGGCCCCCCCGGATCTCGTGGTGACCACGGCAGGGCGGGCCAGCTCCATGACCGGATGCGCATCCTCATCATCATCATCGGAGAAGTCGCGGAGGAGGTCTCTCTGCCTCGAGGCAGAGGATCACCCCCCCTCCTTGGTGGCTTTGGAGGAAGGGTCGCCGGAGGATAGGTCCACCAAGAAGGCGGCCGGCAGGGGAGGCCCCGTCGACACGAGCCCGCGCTCTTTGAAGGCAGGCATGGCGGTGACAATCTCCTCCCCATCTGCTCGGCGGTACAACATGAGGCAATCATCTGGAGGGCCGCTCGGGTCCTTCCCGGTCAAGGAAAGCATGATCTTGCTCAACTGCTCGTCAGGCAGGTTGTCTTGGCGCAGCCAGAGCTTGTCTTCGGCACCCCCATGCTTCCATAAGGGGCGGGAGCGCTCCTGGAGCGGCGCCAGGCGCTATGTCAGGAACTCCTTGATAATCATGGCCCCCATCAGCTTCTCGGCCTTCAAGTCAGCCTCCATCTTCTTCATAAGTGGCCTGAACTAGGGGTCGGCAATCTTCTCGGAAGACCACCCCTTCTCAGAGGACGGGAGCCCGGTCGGGCTCCAGTAGGACGTGCGAGCACTTGGCGTCCATGAGGACCCATTTGTTCCGGACGTCCTCCACCTTCTTCCCAGCGTGGGAAATGGCGTTGCTGCCATGGGCCGCAACAAAGCCAGCACACCCTATGGCTGGTGGCCATTCACCCGGAGGTAGAAGAAGTGGCGAAGCATTGCGATGGAGGGCATCACCCCCACGAACGCCTCACAGTAGAAGGCGAAGATGGATAGAAGGAGGATAGAGTTGCGATGAAGGTGGAGCACGTGGATACTGTAATGGTGGAGGACGGCGTACAAGAAGCGGGAGAAAGGAGGAACCAGCCCTGCATAGATGCTGTGCAGGAGGAAGGGGTAGAAGGTGCTATTCGCGGGCTCTGGCTCGGCGGAGGCGACCCAGAGCGTCGTCTTCCCCCATTCGCTGTCATTGCTCACCGTCAGGAGAAGCGCAGTCTAGAGCTTCTCATCGGCGACGGAGGGTGTGATCAGCGCCGACTCAAACCAGGCGGGGCCGGCAGCTGGGGCTGGAGCTTTAGCTTTCTCGGCAGCCATCGGGCGAGAGCTTGGTGGGGAGGATCGGCAAATCTAGAGGATTTTTCCGGCGTGGAGAGAAGGGGATCTGGAGCGAGACGAAAGGAAGGCAATGAAGGCTCAGCAGCAGGTGTCAGCCCTTTTGTCAGCCGGACCAAGGTAGCATGGGGAAGTGGAGACGCCCACGTCCCATCAATCTCCACACGTCATCCAATGCGGCAGGCGGTTAGGGCCCACGGCGCTCCGCATTTGCCATTTGGCTTCGCCTAGAAGCCAAGTCCGAGCGCGCCTTGGGCCCGGGGGCTCGGCGTTCTGGATATGGGAGTACCCAGACTTGCCTGTCTGCGGCCCACTGCGTGGCTCCATCGACGGCCTGGTACGGCCCGGCTTCAGCATCGACAACTCAAGACCCTCGCGAGGGGCCAAGCCTCACGAGGCGGACGACACCAAGACCTCCAAGGGGATCAGCCTCCTCAGGCCGGCTCCCGAGGAGTGGAGATTTCTATGCAAGGTGCACCTCGCGAGGCTCAAGCTAACATGAGCCATGATGATTAAGGCTAGGCGGGCGCCAACGAGCACAGAGTACCAGTTTCCTCTTTGGTGCAAATGAGGCAAGCAGCAGGCGCGGAGCCCCGAGGAATCAGCCAAAGGTTTCCATTCTGGTGCAACAAGACCAAGATCTCCAGGACGGCAGGACAGAGGTCATCGCCGAGCCCACCACAGCGTCACGACCAGAGGCTTTTGCAGGCGAAGACCACTTTAGTCAGGATAGGATGTACTTGTTGCCCCCTTCAAATTTGGCTGTTGTGGGATCCCTTCCCGCCAACATTTGGGAAGAGGACCGAGGCCACTATAAATAGGACTTAGCCACCACCATAGAGGGGGACGGATCAATCCGAACGGAGCAAAGCCATTCCTCCTTCACTAGCTCTCTTGAGCCCAAGAACACCTCGCCTCCCGAGGCTGTTCATCCACTGTATTAGTTCATCCTCAGCCCCTCGAGGCAATCCACCACAAAGGTGGAGTAGGGTATTACACCTCAAGGTGGCCTGAACCAGGATAAACTGCTATGTCTCTCTGTCTGTTCGAGCTCGACGCGCTAGGCTTTGAGGATCGCGAGTAGGCAGGCTGGGTAGGTTGAGATCTCCACACGCACACCAGAGTTCGAACCTATCAAGGGTTTGCGGAACCCGAAATCCGACACATTGCTACTATCATCTTTCAACTTTAGTTTTCTCTAGGAACATATCAAAAAATAAGGGAGCTATACCGCGAGCTATTGATCTACAACATAGATATGCAAAACTATTAAGACTAAGTTTTTGATAAATTAAGTTTAGTTAATCAAATTACTTAAGAACTCCCACTTAAATAAACATCCCTCAAGTTATCTAAGTGATACATGATCCAAACCAATTAACCCATGTCCGATCATCACGTGAGATGGGGTAGTCATCAATGGTGAACATCTCTATGTTGGTCATTGATACGTCCATTTTGCGTCATGTTTATCTACTGTTATTTATGTTGTTTTATTGAATAATAATGCTTTTTGGAGTAATTCTAATGCCTTTTCTCTGATAATATGCAAGGTATACACAAAGGGGGAGAATTCTGGCAGCTGGAAATCTGGACCTGAAAAAGCTACGTCAGGCTACCTATTCTGCAGAACTCCAAATGAGCTAAACCTTCACGAGGAATTTTTATGGAATATTTGAGGAATATTGGAGCAAATAAGTACCAAAGGGGGCCCACCAGGTGGGAACAACCCACCTGGGTGCGCCAGGGAGCAGCGCCCTGGTGGGTTGTGCTCACCCAGGCCCACCTCCAGTGCCCCTATTCTGGTATATAAGACATTTTGACCTAGAAAAAAAAATAAAGAGTGGACTTTTGGTACGAAGCACCACCGTCTCGAGGTAGAACCTAGGCAAGAGCACTTTTTCCCTCCGGCAGAGCGATTCCGCCGGGGGAACATCCCTCCCGGAGGGGGAAATCATCGTCATCATCATCACCAACAACTCTCCCATCTTGGGAAGGGCTATCTTCATCAACATATTCAACAACACCAACTCCTCTCAAACCCTAGTTCATCTCTTGTGTACAATCTTTGTAGCGGAACTATAGATTGGTGCTTGTGGGTGGCTAGTAATGTTCATTACATCTTGTAGTTGATTACTATATGGTTTATTTGGTGGAAGATTATATGTTGAGATCCATTATGCTATTTAATACCCCTCTGATCTTGAGCATGATTAACATTTGTGAGTAGTTACTTTTGTTCTTGAGATCACGGGAGAAATCATGTTGCAAGTAATCATGTGAACTTGATATGTGTTCGATATTTTGATGATATGTATGCTGTGATTCCCTTAGTGGTGTCATGTGAATGTTGACTACATGACACTTCACCATATTTGGGCTAAGGGAATGCATTGTGGAGTACTTATTAGATGATGGGTTGCGAGAGTGACAGAAGGTTAAACCCTAGTTTATGCGCTATTCCGTAAGGGACCGATTCGATCCGTAAGTTTAATGTTATGGCTAGAATTTATTCTTATTACTTTTCTCGTAGTTGTGGATGCTTGCGAGAGGGTTAATCATAAGTAGGAGGTTTTTTCACATAAGAACAACACCTAAGCACTGGTCCACCCACATACCAAATTATCAAAGTAGCGAACACGAATTAAGCCAACATGATGAAAGTGACTAGATGAAATCCCCGTGTACCCTCAAGAACACTTTGCTTATCATAAGAGACCCTTTTGGCCTGTCCTTTGCCTCAAAAGGATTGGGCTACCTTGCTGCACTTCTGTTACTACTATCGTTACTTGCTCGCTACGAGATATCTTGCTATCAAACTACTGTGCCACTTACAATTTTAGCACTTGCAGACATTACCTTGCTGAAAACCACTTTTCATTTCCTTTTGCTCCTCGTTGGGTTTGACACTCTTACTTATCAAAAAGGCTATAATTGACCCCATATACTTGTGGGTCATCAAGGCTATTTTCTAGCACCATTGCCGGGGAGTGAAGTGCTCTTGGTAAGTGGAAATCGGTAAGGAAACATTATTACTACATGCTGAAATTTATTGTCACTTGCTACTATGGAAAACAATCCTTTGAGGGGTTTGTTCGGGGTATCTTCACCTCGACCGGAACCACAATTAGTTGCCCCTCAACCCACCACACCTATTGAAAATATTTAATATGAAATTCCTTCGGGTATGGTAGAACAACTACTAGCCAATCCTTATACAGGAGATGGAACCGAACACCCTGATATGCACTTGATATATGTGGATGAAAATTGTGGATTGTTTAAGCTTACATGTTTACCCGTAGATTAAGCTAAGAAGAAGGTTTTCCCTTTATCTTCAAAGGGAAAAGCATTGACATGGTATAGGCTATGTGATGATATTGGATCTTGGAACTAGAATCGGTTGAAATTGGAATTTCATCAAAAAAATTATCCTATGCATCTAGTTCATCGTGATCGGAATTATATATATAAGTTTTGGCCTCGTGAAGGAGAAAGTATCGCTCTAGCTTGGGGGAGGCTTAAGTCAATGTTATATTCATGCCCCAATCATGAGCTCTCAAGAGAAATTATTATTCAGAATTTATATGTTCGGCTTTTTGGTAACGATCAATCCATGCTCGATACTTCTTGTACTAGTTCTTTTATGAAGAAGACTATTGAATCCTGGAGGGGTCTTTTAGAAAGAATTAAACGCAACTCTGAAGATTGGGAACTCGACGAAGGTAAAGAGTCAGGTATTGAACCTAAGTTTGATTGTGTTAAATCTTTTATGAATACCAATACTTTTCAAAAGTTTAGCACTAAATATGGACTTGACTCTGAGATAGTAGCTTCCTTTGGTGAATCTTTTGCTACTCATGTTGATCTCCCGAAGGAGAAATGGTTTAAATATGACCCACCTATTAAAGAAGAAGTTAGAGAACCGGTAAAACCTAAAGAAGAAACTATCATTTACAATGTTGATTCAGTTGTTCCCACTGCTTATATTGAAAAACCACCTTTCCCTGTTAGGATAAAGGAACATGCTAAAGTTTCAATGTGGTTAAACATAGTTACGTTAGAACACCAAACCAGCTGAAAAAAATCTGAGTTGAACCTAATGTTGCTATGATTAAAGATCTGTTGGTCAATAATATCGATGGGCATGTTATTTACTTCTGTGATGAAGCTTCTAGAATTGCCAAACCCGATAAAAAAGATAAACATAGACCAGTTGTTGGCATGCCTGTTGTCTCATTTAAGATAGGAGATCATTATTATCATGGGTTATGTGACATAGGTGCTGGTGTGAGTGCTATTACTTTTTCCTTATATGAAGAAATTAAGAATGAAATAGCACCTGCTGAAATAGAAGACATACATATTACTGTTAAACATGCCAATAGAGATATTATATCACCGATTGGGATCCTTAGAAATGTTAAGGTCTCGCGTGGGAAAATAAAATACCCTACTGATTTTCTTGTTCTTGGTTCCCCACAAGATGACTTTTGTCCCATTATCTTTGGTAGACCTTTCTTGAACATCGTCAATGCTAAGATAGATTGTAAGAAACAAAATGTCAGTGTTAGCTTTGGTAACGAATCTCATGAATTTAATTTTTCCAAGTTTAGTAGATAACCTCATATAAAAGATTTTCCTAGTAAGGATGAAATTATTGGTCTTGCTTCTATTGCTATACATCCTATCGATCCTTTGGAACAATATTTGCTATACCATGAAAATGACTTGCATATGCACAAAAGAAATGAAATAGATAGAATCTTTTTCAAACAACAACCTCTGCTTAAACACAATCTACCTATTGAAACTCTAGGTGGTCCTCCTCCACCTAAAGGTGATCCTGTGTTTGAATTAAAACAATTGCCAGACACTTTGAAATATGCTTATCTTGATGAGAAAAAGATATATCCGGTTATTATTAGTGCTAACCTCTCAGAACATGAAGAAGAAAGATTATTGAAAGTTCTAAGGAAGCACCGAGCTGCTATTGGATGTACTCTTGATGATCTTAAGGGCATTAGTCCCACTCTATGCCAGCACAAGATTAATACGGAACCTGATGCTAAACTCGTTGTTGATCACCAACGCTGGTTAAATCCGAAGATGAAAGAATTGGTAAGAACGGAAATATTGAAACTTCTGGAAGCATGTATAATCTATCCTGTAGCTGATAGTAGATGGGTAAGTCCTGTTCATTGTGTCCCTAAGAAGGGAGGTATTACTGTTGTTCCTAATGATAAGAATGAGCTTATTCCACAAAGAATTGTCACAAGCTATAGAATGGTAATTGATTATAGAAAATTAAACAAAGCAACTAGAAAAGATCATTACGCTATGCCTTTTATTGATCAAATGTTAGAAAGATTATCTAAGCACACACATTTTTGCTTCCTTGATGGATATTCTGTTTTTTCACAAATACCTGTTTCACAACCTGATCAAGAAAAGACCACTTTTACTTGTCCTTTTGGAACTTATGCTTATAGACATATGCCTTTTGGTTTATGTAATGCACCTGTTACCTTTCAAAGATGTATGACTGCTATATTCTCTGATTTTTGTGAAAAGATTGTTAAGGTTTTCATGGATGACTTTTCTGTTTATGGGAAGTCTTTTGATGATTGTTTAAGCAATCTTGATCGAGTTTTGTAGACATGTGAAGAAACAAATCTTGTCTTGAATTGGAGAAGTGCCACTTTATGGTTAACGAAGGTATCGTTCTGGGACATAAAATTTCTGAAAGAGGCATTGAGGTGGACAAAGCCAAGGTTGATGCAATTGAGAAAATGCCATGTCCTAAAGATATCAAAGGTATGCATAGTTTCCTTGGTCATGCTGGTTTCTATAGGAGGTTTATCAAAGACTTTTCTAAAATTTCCAGGCCTCTTACAAATCTTATGCAAAAGGGTATTCCCTTTGTGTTTGATGATGATTGCTTGGAAGCCTTTGAAACACTAAACAAAGCCTTAATTACTGCACCTGTTGTTCAACCACCTGATTGCAACTTGCCTTTTGAGATTATGTGTGATGCTAGTGATTATGCTGTTGGTGTTGTTCTAGGACAAAGAGTTGATAATAAATTGAATGTTATCCATTATGCTAGCAAAACTCTAGATAGTTCTCAACGAAATTATGCTACTACCGAAAAAGAATTCTTAGCAGTGGTGTATGCCTGTGATAAATTCAGATCTTACATTGTTGATTCTAAAGTGATTGTTCACACCGATCATGCTGCTATAAAATATCTTATGGAAAAGAAAGATGCTAAACCTAGACTCCTTAGATGGGTTCTTCTGCTACAAGAATTTGATTTGCATATCACTGATAGGAAAGGAGAAGAGAACCCCATAGCCGATAACTTGTCTAGGCTTGAAAATATTCTTGATGACCCACAACCTATTAATGATAGTTTTCCTGATGAACAATTAGCTACAATAAATGTTTCTAATAGTACACCTTGGTATGCTGATTATGCTAATTATATTGTTGCTAAATACATACCACCTAGCTTCACATACCAACAAAAGAAAAAAAATCTTCTATAATTTAAGACATTACTTTTGGGATGACCCACATCTTTACAAAAAAGGAGTAGATGGTATTATTAGACATTGTGTACCTGAGCATGAATAGGAACAAATCCTACAGAAATGTCACTCCGAAGTTTATGGAGGACATCACGCGGGAGACAGAACCGCTCATAAGGTATTGCAATCTGGTTTTTATTGGCCTACTCTCTTCAAGGATGCTCGTAAGTTTGTCTCATCTTGTGATGAATGTCAAAGAATAGGTAATATCGTTAAGCGTCAAGAAATGCCTATGAATTATTCACTTCCCGTTGAACCATTTGATGTTTGGGGATTTGATATCATGGGGCCTTTTCCTTCCTCTAATGGGTATACTCATATTTTGGTCCTTGTTGATTATGTTACTAAGTGGGTAGAAGCTATTCCAACTAGTAGTGCTGATCACAACACCTCTATTAAAATGCTTAAGGAAGTTATTTTCCCAAGGTTTGGAGTCCCTAGATATTTAATGACTGATGGTGGTTCACACTTTATTCATGGTGCTTTCCATAAAATGCTTGCTAAGTATGATGTTAACCATATAATTGCATCACCTTATCATCCTCAGTCTAGTGGTCAAGTTGAACTTAGTAATAGAGAAATAAAACTAATCTTACAAAAGACTGTCAATAGGTCCCGTAAGAATTGGTCTAAGAAACTAGATGATGCACTTTGGGCTTATAGAACATCATATAAAAATCCTATGGGTATGTCTCATTATAAAATGGTTTATGGAAAAGCTTGTCATTTGCCTCTTGAGTTAGAACACAAAGCATATTGGGCAATTAAAGAACTCAACTATGATTTCAAACTTGCTGGTGAAAAGAGGTTATTTGATATTAGCTCCTTAGATGAATAGAGAACTCGGGCTTATGAAAATGCAAAGTTATTCAAAGAAAAAGTTAAAAGGTGCCATGACAAAAGAATCCAAAAGCGTGAGTTCAAGGTTGGAGAATATGTTCTATTGTACAACTCTCATTTCAGATTCTTTGCAGGAAAACTCCTCTCCAAATGGGAAGGACCCTATGTTATCGAGGAGGTCTACCGATCTGGAGCTATCAAAATAAATAATGCCAAAGGTACTAACCCGAAGGTTTTCAATGGCAACGAATAAAACATTATATCTCAGGTACGCCCATTACTGTTGAAAGCAATATTATCCAAACTTTGCAATGGAAAAACACATAAAAGAAACCTTCCGGAACACTCCAGAATCGTGAAAAAAGGAGGTACGTGATACGGTAAGTAAACAGACTCCGAAAAATCCGCAAAATATTTTTTGTCAGTTTTGGAATATTTAAAAATTAGGAAAATAAGAAACTTCCAGGAAAGTGACCCTGGTGGGCACGATACACCAGGGCGCGCCTGGCTTGCCAGCCGCGCCCCGGTGGGTTGTGCCCACCTCGGGTACTTTCCGGACTCTGTTTTTCTTCCGTTCTGCTTGTTCCCCAAGATAAAAAAACTTTATATACCCCCCAAACCTGTTGACCTCTGTATCGCGAAAACATCTCCTATTTTCTTTTTCTCACTGTTTTCTGTCAGAACTGTTGAGCCAGGCATCATGTCTTCTTCTTCCTCTAACCATATGGAAGAGGATGCTTGGTTGATGAAGATCGAGCTGAAGAGGGAAGACCCTGTTGGAGCAGCTAAGGAGGACAAGAGCAAGGAGGCCGCCGGAGATCAAGTGCCGATGGTCGAGCAAGCCTTGGCTGCTGATGAGGAGGAGGAAGATATCCTTAAACCTTACTATGCTCATGTTACCCCCACTGAGATTGCAACCTTCAGGATCATTGAAATGGTTCATGTGCAAAATAAGTATCTCACACGTGAAAATATTCTGCATATGGAGCACATCGCCTCCCTCCGGAGCGTCATCTGAAGATTGGAGAGTCTCCTGGTCCAGGACAAGATTGCCTCTACTTCATCACCACCACCTCCTTCTTCATCACCAAAAGAAAATTGAGTATCAGGTATGGGCACTCCCCTTGGCTTTCGCCAATCTTGGGGGAGGTGCCCCGGTATCGTATCATCTCCACTATCTTTTGCCTTTACTTTTCTTAGTTCGATCCATGGTTATCTTTGCCTTGGATGAATAAAAGTTTAGTTCGATCCTTTCTTTTCGAGAGTTTGCTTATTGCTCAATCTTAGTAATCGTGTGCGAGATATATAATAAAGTTTAGTTTGAGTTTTGCTTTCTTTATTTTCCTGTTTCAATAAAAAGAAAGGAAATAAATGAAAAATATCATATGCTAATCTTATGGTAAGTAATGACATTACACAAGGAAAAGTATAAGTAGAAAATTTTATTGTAGATTGACAAACATAGCATTGGTCAATGATGCAACTCATGAAAAAATTAATAAGGGAAGAGAGGATTCACATGCAAATACACTATCCTGGATATCTTTTGTGATTGTGAGCACCCACCAAAATATTATATGCCAAGATTGTTGACGTTGGACAAGGAAGACAACATAATGACTTATGTTTGTTCATATTCACATAGAAGTTATATTGTCATAGATCCTTCAACATGTGGTGTTTGCCCCTATCTTTGCTAGCCAAAAACTCTGCACTAAGTAGAGAGACTACTTGTGCATTCAAAACCCTTAAACCCAAATCTTGTTTGAGAGTCCACCATACCTACCTATGGATTGAGTAAGATCCTTCAAGTAAGTTGTCATCGGTGCAAAAAGGGCAATAAAAATTGGTTCTAAAAGTGCAAGATCATTTGGTATAAGGGAAAATTGAGCATTGCACAAACCCGTGATGGCGAAGAATAAAAGCGACAGACTGCATAATAAAGGTTGCCATCACAAGGGGCAATATAACCTGACGTTCTCTTGCACTAAGGGGTTGAGCATACAAAGAAAAAGTGCATGGAAACCTCTGCTTCCCTCTGCGAAGGGCCTATCTTTTACTTTCATGTAATTACTTTCATGCAAGAGTCAAAGTTTTTCTCTCTATTCCTTTTTATTTTCTCCTTTGGCAAGCATCATGTGGTGAGGAAAGATCTAGGCACATATATCCAATTGAATATGGGTAGCATGAGTTATTATTGTTGACATCACCCTTGAGGTGAATTCGTTGGGAGGCAAAACTATAAGCTCCTATCTTTCTATGTGTCTGGTTGAAACATTTTGCTCATGTATACGCGGTGAGTGTTAGCAATCATAAAAGACTAAATGATGGTTGAGTATGTGGACTTGCCTAAAGGCTCCGATACGTGGCCCTTCCTGAAAAGATGATGAATTGTAGTTGCAAAGTTGACAGAGAACATAGTTTATTGGTTTTCAATAGAGTTTATGCTTTATACTTCAATGTTATGATGAATTTTCACTTGTTCATGAGAAGTCTATGATAAAAGTTCATTGATAAAAGTTTTATGTTAAAGTTTATTGTTGTTATAATAAGTTACATGATGCTGCTATGTTCATATTTTTGTTTTTATCGACACCTCTCTCTCTAAGCATGTGGACATGTTTTTCGATTTCGGTTTTCACTTGAGGACAAGCGAGTCTAAGCTTGGGGGAGTTGATACGTCCATTTTGCATCATGTTTACCTACTGTTATTTATGTTGTTTTATTGAATAATAATGCTTTTTGGAGTAATTCTAATGCCTTTTCTCTCATAATATGCAAGGTACACACAAAGGGGAGAATTTTGGCAGCTGGAAATCTGGACCTGAAAAAGCTACATCAGGCTACCTATTCTGCACAAATCCAAATGAGATGAAACTTCATGAGGAATTTTTATGGAATATTTGAGGAATATTGGAGCAAATAAGTACCAGAGGGGCCCCACCAGGTGGGCACAACCCACCTGGGTGCGCCAGGGAGCCCAGGCGCGCCCTGGTGGGTTGTGCTCACCTAGGCCCACCACCAGTGCCCCTCTTCTGGTACATAAGTCATTTTGACCTAGAAAAAAAATAAGGAGATGACTTTCGGGATGAAGCGCCGCTGCCTCGAGGCAGAACCTGGGCAGGAGCACTTTGCTTATCATAAGAGACCGTTTTGGCCTGTCCTTTGCCTCAAAAGGATTGGGCTAACTTGTTGCACTTTTGTTACTACTATCGTTAGTTGCTTGTTACAAAATATCTTGCTATCAAACTACTCTACTACTTACAATTTTTAGCACTTGCAGACATTATCGTGCTGAAAACCAATTGTCATTTCCTTCTGCTCCTCGTTGGGTTCGACACTCTTACTTATCGGAAAGGCCACAATTGACCCCATATACTTGTCGGTCATCATTCATATCTACTATATGACTCATGTTCAACCTTTCGGTCTCCAGTGTTCTGAGACCATGTTTGTACATGCTAGGCTCGTCAAGTTTAACCCAAGTATTCTGCATGTGCAAAACTCTCTTACACCCATTGTATTTGAACGCAGAGTCCATCACACCTGATCATCACTTGGTGTCTCGAAACGACAAACTGTAGCAACGGTGCATACTCAGGGAAAACACTTTTATCTTGAAATTAAGTGAAGGGATCATCTTATAATGCTAGCACCGTACTAAGCAAAAGAAGATGCATAAAAGATAAACATCACATGCAATCAAAATATGTGACATGATATGGCCATCATCATCTTGTTCTTTTGATCTCCATCTCCAAAGCATCGTCATGATCTCCATCATCACCGGCTCGACACCTTGATCTCCATCGTAGCGTCGCGGTCGTCTCGCCAACTATTTCTTCTACAACTATCGCTAACGCATAGTGATAAAGTAAAGCAATTACATGGCGTTTGCACTTCATACTATAATGAGACAACCATAAGGCTCCTGCCGGTTGCCAATAACATACAAAACATGATCATCTCATACAATAATGTTTATCACATCATGTCTTGACCATATCACATCAACATGCCCTGCAAAAACAAGTTAGACGTCATCTACTTTGTTGTTGCAAGTTTTACGTGGCTGCTACGGGCTTCTAGCAAGAACCGTTCTTACCTACTCATATAACCACAACAGTGATTCATCAACTTTGTTGTTTTAACCTTCTTCAAGGACCAGCCAGAGTCAAATTTGATTCAACTAAAGTAGGAAAAACAGATACCTGCCAGCCACCTTTATGCAAAACTAGTTGCATGTGAGTCAGTGGAACCGGTATCATGTGCGTGGACATGTCAGGTCGGTCTGGACTGCTTCATCCCACAATACCGCCGAATCAAAATAAGACATTGGTGGTAAGCAGCATGACTATCACCGCCCACAACTCTTTGTGTTCTACTTGTGCATATCATCTACGCATAAACCTGGCTCATGATGCCACAGTTGGGAAACATTGCATGGAAACAAAAAAAAATCTATGCACACGCAATGATCTATCCATGGAGATGCATAGCAACGAGGGGGAGAGTATGTCTACATACCATCATAGACCGTAAGCGGAAGCGTTTGCCAATGAGGTTGATGTAGTCAAAATTCTTCGCGCTCCAACCGATCAAGTACCGAACGTACGGCACCTCCACGTTCTGCACACGTTCAGCTCGATGAGGTCCTCCACCTTCTTGATCCAGAAAGATGGCAAGGTAGTAGATGAGTTTCGGCAGCACAACGGTGTGGTGATGGTGATGGTGAAGTGATCTCCGCAGGGCTTCGCCTAAGCACTATGAAAATATGACCGGGGTTGTAAACAGTGGAAGGGGGGCTGCACACGGCTAGGCAATTGTGTGTTGTGTGCTAGGCACCCCTCCCACATATATATAGGTGGGAGGGAGGGAGGAGCAGCCAAAGGAGGCGCCCAAGTAGGGGGAATCCTAATTGGGGTCCCTCCCAAGCCATGCCCCCCTTTCCTTATTTGGAGTGTGGGGAAAGGCATGGGAGGGTGGCTCCCCCTTTCCTTTCTCGCATGAGAGGGAAAGGCAGGAGGGGCTAGACCTCCCCCTTTTCCTTCCCTAGGGCTGGCCAAACAAGGGAGGAGGTGCACCAGCCCCCTTGTGTGCTGGTCTATCCCCTCCTTTGGCCCATAAGGCCCATAATTTGCCGGGGGTGCCCGGAACCCCTTCTAGCTCTACAAAAAAGACACATCCATGACATTTTGGGCCGAACAATTTTTTTTTCGGTCGTACTTATGATACTTTTATGACGGTAATTATGACAAAACCCGGTATCATCATACATGTGGTGGGCTCCTACTTCTATGACAAAAAATCATGACAGAAAATGGGCTTTTCATCCTGGGAAGGTCGGAGACGCACCTGCATGACATTCTCTGGGCCGTCCATGACGAAAAAAATCATGGTAGAAGCGAGGGCGAGGAAATTTTTTGGGAGTTCCCGGTTACGGTGGGTGGTCAGGGCCGAGCGATGCACGGAGGGATTGCGCGTTTCTCTCGTACACGTACGAGCGTGGGTGCGAGGCGTTGGGCTCTAACTGAACCCGAGTGAGGTGTTCGCCTACTGAACCCGAGCGATTGCTCTGCAGGCTACGCGTTACTGAACCCGAGCGATCGATCGATCCCTGGCTGTTAACTGAACCCGATCGAGCGATTCCTTCGCTACTGCTGCTAACTGAAGCCGATTGAACCTGCTGCCTCTTGATGAACAGTGAGCGTTGTTGGGGGGGGGGTGGATGAACAGTTCCTGGTGAGGGGTTGGATGAACATGACGCCGTCGTAGTAGAGTTTGTTGCCGCTGGATGAACAGGACACCGATCGATCGAGCCGGTTGGGGGTGGATGAACAGGACCCCATGGAGGGCTGGATGAACAGGACGACCCCATGGAGGGCTGGTTGAACAATAGCTAGTTGGGGGCTGGATGAACAGTAGCCCGTGGAGGGGTGGTTGAATAGGAGCACGTGGAGAGGGCTGGTTGAACAGTAGCCGGTGGAGGAGCGGTGGAGGCTAGATGAACAGGAGCCCGTGGATGAACAGTCACGGGTGGAGGCTGGAGGAGGTCGACGGTGGATGAACAGTAGCCCGTGGAGGCTGGAGGAGATCGACGGTGGAGATTAACAGTAGCGCATGGAGTCCCGTTTTGCGGTACACCACACCCCTCCCGATGAACATGACCCCCGTTTGGACCGTAGCGCTCCAACACAAGTCTGTTTCCTCCGTTTTGTGGTACGCCACACCCCTCACGATCAATAGGACCCTGTTTCGACCGTAGGCACTCGAACCCAAGTCCGTTTCCTCCATTTTGCGGTACGCTAGACCCCTCCTGATGAACAGGATCCCGTTTCGACACAAGGCTGTCGAACACAAGGTCGTTTCCTCCGTTCTGCGGTATGCCAGGCCTCGTTTCGATCAGCTGTTCCGTCCAAGTCGGTTGCCTCCCGATGAACATGACGATGCAGTTTCTCCGTTCGGACCCAGCCGACTGGCTACCAATGAACAGGACACCATCGCTGCCTTTCCACATACACGAGCCCTCGCCGTACGTATGCGTGAGTAGGCGTTCGAGACCCCGCCCATATGTACACACGTGGCTGTATTTACTTTCTTGCACCCTGGTTGTTGATACGTCTCCAACGTATCTATAATTTTTGATTGTTCCATGCTATTATATTACCCCTTTTGGATGTTTTTGGCTTTATTTTACACATTTATATCATTTTTGGGACTAACCTACTAATTGGAGGCCCAGCCCATATTGCTGTTTTATTGCCTATTTCAGTATTTCGAGGAAACGGAATATCAAACGGAGTCCAAACGGAATGAAACCTTCGGCAGCGTGATTTTTTGGAAGAATATGATCCTGGAGACTTGGAGTCCACGTCAGAAGATCCTCGAGGAGGCCACGAGATAGGAGGCCGCGCCCCCCTTACAGGGTGGTGGCCTCCTGTCTCGTGGGCCCCTCGAGCACCTCCCGACCGACTTCTTTCGCCTATATATGCCTACATACCCTAAAACCATCAAAAATCAAGATAGGTCAGGAGTTCCCCCGCCGCAAGCCTCTGTAGCCACCAAAAGCCTCTCGGGAGCCCGTTCCGGCACCCTGCCAGAAGGGGAACCCATCACCGATGGCCATCTTCATCATCCCGGCGCTCTCCATGACGAGGAGGGAGTAGTTCACCCTCGGGGCTGAGGGTATGTACCAGTAGCTATGTGTTTGATCTCTCTCTCTCTCGTGTTCTCTCTCGTGTTCCCTCTATGGCATGATCTTGATGTATCCCGAGCTTTGCTATTGTAGTTGGATCTTATAATGTTTCTCCCCCTCTACTCTCTTGTGATGAATTGAATTTCCCCTTTGAAGTTATCTTATTGGATTGAGTCTTTTATGAGAGCACTTGATGTATGTCTTGCCGTGCTTATCTGTGGTGACAATGGGATATCATGTGCCTCTTGATGTATGTTTTGGTGACCAACTTGCGGGTTCCGCCCATGAACCTATGCATAGGGGTTGGCACACGTTCTTGACTCTCCGGTAGAAACTTTGGGGCACTCTATGAAGTACTTTGTGTTGGTTGGATGAATATGAGATTGTGTGATGCATATCGTATAATCATGCCCACGGATAGTTCAGGTGACAATGGAGTATCTAGGTGACATTAGGGTTTTGGTTGATTTGTGCTTAAGGTGTTATTCTAGTACGAACTCTTTTATAGATCGATCCGAAAGAATAACTTTGAGGTGGTTTCGTACCCTACCATAATCTCTACGTTTGTTCTCCGCTATTAGTGGCTTTGGAGTGACTCTTTGTTGCATGTTGAGGGCTTGTTATATGATCTATCTATGTTATTATTGTTGAGAGAACTTGCACTAGTGAAAGTATGAACCCTAGGCCTTGTTTCCTATCATTGCAATACCGTTTACGCTCACTTTTACCATTAGTTACCTTGCTGTTTTTATTATTTCAGATTACAAAAACCTATATCTACTATCCATATTGCACTTGTATCACCATCTCTTCGCCGAACTAGTGCACCTATACAATTTACCATTGTATTGGGTGTGTTGGGGACACAAGAGACTCTTTGTTATTTGGTTGCAGGGTTGTTTGAGAGAGACCATCTTCATCCTACGCCTCCTACAGATTGATAAACCTTAGGTCATCCACTTGAGGGAAATTTGCTACTGTCCTACAAACCTGTGCACTTGCAGGCCCAACAACGTCTACAAGAAGAAGGTTGTGTAGTAGACATCAAGCTCTTTTCTGGCGCTGTTGCCGGGGAGGCTAGGTAAAGGGCACTCACTCACACCCCGTCAACTAAGCTCTTTTCTGGCGCCGTTGCCGGGGAGGTGAGTGCTTGAAGGTATATCTTTAGATCTTGTAATCGAATCTTTTTGTTTCTTGTTTTATCACTAGTTTAGTTTATAAAGAAAACCACAAAAAAATGGAGTTAACTTTGTCTCATACGCTTCGTCTTTTTAATATCTTTCGTGAGTATGATGGAAAGGAAAATTGTGCTCAAGTGCTAGAAGAAGAATGCATTAAAATGCTTGGTACTAAATCTTTTAATGATGAGCATGATTGCAATGTTGTTAGTATGAATTCCTTGAATATCTATGATACTAATGATATGCAAAGCCACAAGCTTGGGGAAGCTATGTTTGATGAATATGATATATTTTGTCCCGCAAGCTTTGATGAGCAAATTTATTATGATGAAAGCATGCCTCCTATTTATGATGATTATATTGATGAAAGTGGGTTTGGAAGAGTGTCAACTTTAGGAAGTAGTGATCCCACTATTTTGGAGGATGTTGAATCTTATTGTGATAAATATGAAAGTGGATTTGGAAGAGTGTCAACTTTATTTAGTGATGATTCCACTATTTCGGAAGAGGTTCCAATTGATTATGAGAACAAAGTTGCTATCTATGATGATTATTATGATGACTTGTATGCTATTAAGAATAATGATAACCATGAAACTTGTCATCATGATTTTAGTTTTCAATTGGATTATACCTCACATGATAATTATTTTGTTGAGTTCGCTCCCACTACTATTCATGAGAAGAATTTTGCTTATGTGGGGAGTAGTAAATTTTCTATGCTTGTAGATCATGAAAAGAATGCTTTAGGTGCTGGTTATATTGTTGAATTCATTCATGATGCTACTGAAAATTATTGTGAGGGAGGAATATATGCTTGTAGGAATTGCAATAATGTCAAGTTTCCTCTCTATGTGCTTAAAATCTTGAAGCTATGCTTGTTTTACCTTCCTATGCTAGTTGATTATTGTTCCCATAAGTTGTTTGCTCACAAAATCCCTATGAATAGGAAGTGGGTTAGACTTAAATGTGCTAGTCATATGCTTCATGATGCTCCCATTATGTTTCAATTCTTATCTTTTATGTGAGCATCATTGTCATCATCATGCCTAGCTAGAAAGGCATTAAAGAAATGCGCTTGTTGGGAGACAACCCAATATTTACCCTTACTGTTTTTGTGTGTTCACATGATTATGCTACTGTAGTAATCATGTTTTATAGCTTTTGTTTCAATAAAGTGCCAAGTAAGACCTTTAGGATGGCTTTTGGTGATAGTTGTGTTGATCCTGCTGAAAATCAGAAATTTTTGCACCCAGTAAATTAGTTTTGTTAATTCACAGTATCGTGCTTCTGATCTGATTCTTTTTGCTCTGGATTTTTACACAAATTGCGTATGACTTTCTAATTTGGTAGAAGTTTGAAGTTCCATAAGTATACGTTTGATACAGATTACTACAGACTGTTCTGTTTTTGACAGATTCTGTTTTCTTTGTGTTGTTTGCTTATTTTGATGAATCTATGGCTAGTATTAAGTGGTATGAACCATAGATAAGTTGGAGTACAGTAGATATTACCCAATATGAATTTATAATGAGTTCATTACAGTACCTAAGTGGTGGTTTTGTTTTCTTATACTAACGGAGCTTACGAGTTTTCTGTTGAGTTTTGTGTTGTGGAGTTTTCAAGTTTTGGGTAAAGATTTGATGGACTATGGAATTAGGAGTGGAAAGAGCCTAAGTTTGGGGATGCCCAAGGCACCCCAAGGTAATATTCAAGGACAACCAAGAGCCTAAGCTTGGGGATGCCCCGGAAGGCATCCCCTCTTTCGTCTTCGTTCATCGGTAACTTTACTTGGGGCTATATTTTTATCCACCACATGATATGTGTTTTGCTTGGAGCGTCATTTTATTTTGTTAGTATTTATTTTCTGTTATTTATAATAATGTTTTTCATCTTTAGTTTCAATAAAAAAAGGTCAAGGATAGCCTTTGCCATGCTTATTTTGCTAGTATACATGTTGCTGTTTGAAAACAGAAAGTTTACCGCTGTTGCAAAAACTCCCTAGAAAAGTAAGATAATGATATAATGATGAAACCTTTTGCATAATGAGCTCTGATAAATTTACTACAGTGGGAATTTTATTTCATAATTTTTGGAGTTAGGTAAGTATGATGAATCTTGCATTCTTTACAGACTGTACTGTTTTGGCAGATTGCTGTTATGTTTGCATTGTTTGCATATGTTTGCTTGTTTAATGATTCTATTTGAGGATAGGAGTATTAAATATGCATAGGCATTTAGTATTCAATGTTTAATAATAATTTTAGTGATTTGTTACAATAGAAAATGATAAGGTTTTGCATTGGTTTATACTAACCTATCTCACGAGTTCTTGTTGAGTTTGTTGTGAATGAAGCTTTTGATAAAAAGAAAAGAAACCATGATATGAGAGGAATTAAGGATACATAAAAGCTCAAGCTTGGGGATGCCCAAGGCACCCCAAGATAATATTTCAAGAAGTCTCAAGCATCTAAGCTTGGGGATGCCCCGGTAGGCATCCCACCTTTCTTCTTCAACAACTATCGGTTAGTATCGGTTGAGCCTAAGTTTTTGCTTCTTCACATGAGTTGTGCTATCCTTGCAATGTCATTTTATTTTATCTTGCTTTGATTGCTGCTTGAATACAATACCAAGATCTGAAATTCCTTAATGTTAGAGAGTCTTCACATAGTTGCACAATTATTCGACTACTCATTGATCTTTACTTATATCTTTCGGAGTAGTTTGTCATTTGATCTAGTGCATCACTTATATCTTTTAGAGCACGGCGGTGGTTATATTTTGTAGAAATTTCTAGTCTCTCATGCTTCACTTATATTATTTTGAGAGTTTTTTAGAACAGCATGGTATTTCCTATGATCATAAAGTTGGTCCTAGAATGATGAGCATCCAAGTTGGGTATAATAAAAACTATCATAGAAAAGAATTGGATGCTATGATCAATATGATGCTTGATAATTGTTTTGAGATATGGAGGTACTGATATTAGAGTCATGCTAGTTGAGGTGATTATGAGATTATGAAAAATACTTGTGTTGAGGGTTGTGATTCCCGTAGCATGCACGTATGGTGAACCGCTTTGTGATGAAGTTGGAGCATAATTTTATTGATTGATTGTCTTCCTTATGAGTGGCGGTCGGGGACGAGCGATGGTCTTTTCCTACCAATCTATCCCCCTAGGAGCATGCGCGTAGTGCTTTGGTTTTTGATGACTTCTAGATTTTTGCAACAAGTATATGAGTTCTTTCGACTAATGTTGAGTCCATGGATTATACGCACCCTTTCACCCTTCCACCATTGCTAGCCTCTCTTGTGCCGCGCAACTTTTGCCGGTACCATACACCCACCATATACCTTCCTCAAAACAGCCACCATACCTACCTATTATGGCATTTCCATAGCCATTCCGAGATATATTGCCATGCAACTTTCCACCGTTCCGTTCATATGACACACATTACTTTTGTCATATTGCTTTTGCATGATCATGTAGTTGACATTGTATTTGTGGCAAGGCCACCTTCATAATTTTCATACATGTCGCTCTTGATTCATTGCATATCCTGGTACACCGCCGGAGGCATTCATATAGAGTCATATCTTGTTCTAGCTTCGAGTTGTAAATCCATAAAAGTGTGATGATCTTCATTATTAGAGCATTGTCCTAGTGAGGAAAGGATGATGAAGACTATGATTCCCCCACAAGTCGGGATGAGACTTCGGACTTTACAAAAAGAAAAAAGAGAAAAAAAAGAGAAAGGCCAAAAAAAAGGGAAGGCCAAAGAAAGAAAGAAAAAGAGAAAAAAAAAGAAAATGAAAAAGAGAAAAAAAGGAAAAGAAAAAAAATAAAATGAGAGAAAAAGAGAGAAGGGACAATGCTACTATCTCTTTTTCCACACTTGCGCTTCAAAGTAGCACCATGATCTTCATGATAGAGAGTCTCATATGTTGACACTTTCATATACTAGTGGGAATTTTTCGTTATAGAACTTGGCTTGTATATTCCAATGATGGGCTTCCTCAAAAGTGCCCTAGGTCTTCGTGAGCAAGCAAGTTGGATGCACACCCACTTAGTTTCTTTTGTGGAGCTTTCATATATTTATAGCTCTAGTGCATCCGTTGCATGGCAATCCCTACCCACTCACATCGATATCTATCAATGGGCATCTCCATAGCCCGTTGATACGCCTAGTTGATGTGAGACTATCTTCTCCTTTTTTTGTCTTCTCCACAACCACCATTCTATTCCACATATAGTGCTATGTCCATGGCTCACGCTCATGTATTGTGTGAAAGTTGAAAAAGTTTGAGATTATTAAAGTATGAAACAATTGCTTGGCTTGTCATCGGGGTTGTGCATGATTAAATACTTTGTGTGATGAAGATAGAGCAACAGCCAGACTATATGATTTTGTAGGGATAACTTTCTTTAGCCATGTTATTTTGAGAAGACATGATTACTTTGATTAGTACGTTTGAAGTATTACTATTTCTTATGTCAATATGAACTTTTATTCTGTATTCATTTGGGTCTGAACATTCATGCCACAATAAAGAAAATTACATTGAGAATTATGCTAGGTAGCATTCCAAATCAAAAATTCTGTTTTTATCATTTACCTACTCGAGGACGAGCAGGAATTAAGGTTGGGGATGCTTGATACATCTCCAACGTATCTATAATTTTTGATTGTTCCATGCTATTATATTACCCCTTTTGGATGTTTTTGGGCTTTATTTTACACATTTATATCATTATTGGGACTAACCTACTAACCGGAGGCCCAGCCCATATTGCTATTTTATTGCCTGTTTCAGTATTTCGAGGAAAAGGAATATCGAATGGAGTCCAAATGGAATGAAACCTTCGGCAGTGTGATTTTTTTGGAAGAATATGATCCTGGAGACTTGGAGTCCACGTCAGAAGATCCTCGAGGAGGCCACGAGATAGGAGGCCGTGCCCCCCTTACAGGGTGGTGGCCTCCTATCTCGTGGGCCCCTCGAGCACCTCCCGACCGACTTCTTTCGCCTATATATGCCTACATACCCTAAAACCATCAAAAATCAAGATAGATCGGGAGTTCCGCCGCCGCAAGCCTCTGTAGCCACCAAAAACCTCTCGGGAGCCCGTTCCGGCACCCTGCCGGAGGGGGAACCCATCACCGGTGCCCATCTTCATCATCCCGGCGCTCTCCATGACGAGGAGGGAGTGGTTCACCCTCGGGGCTGAGGGTATGTACCAGTAGCTATGTGTTTGATCTCTCTCTCTCGTGTTCTCTCTCGTGTTCCCTCTATGGCATGATCTTGATGTATCCCAAGCTTTGCTATTGTAGTTGGATCTTATGATGTTTCTCGCCCTCTACTCTCTTGTGATGAATTGAATTTCCCCTTTGAAGTTATACTATCGGATTGAGTCTTTTATGAGAACACTTGATGTATGTCTTGTCGTGCTTATCTGTGGTGACAATGGGATATCATGTGCCTCTTGATGTATGTTTTGGTGACCAACTTGCGGGTTCCGCCCATGAACCTATGCATAGGGGTTGGCACACGTTCTTGACTCTCCTGTAGAAACTGTGGGACACTCTTTGAAGTAATTTGTGTTGGTTGGGTGAATCTGAGATTGTGTGATGCATATCGTATAATCATGCCCACGGATACTTGAGGTGACAATGGAGTATCTAGGTGACATTAGGGTTTTGGTTGATTTGTGTCTTAAGGTGTTATTCTAGTATGAACTCTTTTATAGATCGATCTGAAAGAATAACTTTGAGGTGGTTTCGTACCCTACCATAATCTCTACGTTTGTTCTCCGCTATTAGTGGCATTGGAGTGACTCTTTGTTGCATGTTGAGGGCTTGTTATATGATCTATCTATGTTATTATTGTTGAGAGAACTTGCACTAGTGAAAGTATGAACCCTAGGCCTTGTTTCCTATCATTGCAATACCGTTTACGCTCATTTACCATTAGTTACCTTGCTGTTTTTATTATTTCAGATTACAAAAACCTATATCTACTATCCATATTGCACTTGTATCACCATCTCTTTGCCGAACTAGTGCACCTATACAATTTACCATTGTATTGGGTGTGTTGGGGACACAAGAGACTCTTTGTTATTTGGTTGCAGGGTTGTTTGAGAGAGACCATCTTCATCCTATGCCTCCTACGGATTGATAAACCTTAGGTCATCCACTTGAGGGAAATTTGCTACTGTCCTACAAACCTGTGCACTTGCAGGCCCAACAATGTCTACTAGAAGAAGGTTGTGTAGTAGACATCAGTTGTACGTACGTGTACATGCTACATGCGCATCTCTACTACGACACGTGCGCGCCTCTACTACGACACGTTCCCTTCATACTCGGCCACGGTTCATCCCTACAGCCTGCAGGCAGACCGGTCGACAGTATGTACGTACATGTTCGCGACCAGAATGACAAAGCTACGTACGCTTCGACCAGGTGGGTCCCGACTGTCAGGCACTTCATTGCGTGCAAAGATGTAGCATGTGGGTCCCAGCAGTCAGGGGGGAACATTTTTCTTGCAAAATACGGTGGCTCGTCCGGTGGATCCCTGCTATCAGGTGGAGGAATCATTATTTTGCGTGTAATAAGGAGGCACTTCCTTGCTGCAGCTGTGGACCCAGCTGTCAGCCTCTCCACGTATGGTACTCTTCTGATGGAGGTCGTTCCTTGACCACATTGACCACGTCACGTTGAGAGCACCAAGGCGATGGACGACGGCGAGGCCTAGGAAGGGCACGACACGGAGCCGGGGAAGACGCGACAGTGGATGCCCACGTGGAGAGGAGTATGGGGTTCACTAGATCGGCTGCGGTGTGAGGCTGCCGTCGCTGCAGAATAACATGGGGTGTGGGTTAGTAGAGGGATGGCCTAGCCAACGGTGGGAGTAGTAGAGGGTGGTGAGGCCTCCACGGTAGCACAACCGGCCATGGGAGGCAGCAACACGTGACACGACCGGCGCTGGTTTGGGCGGCTGGAGCAAGAAGACCAGAGGTTGAAGAAGCACTACGAGCGTTGGATCGACATCGTACGTTCACTGGAGCTAGAATATTTCATATTGACTAAATGGACAAAGCCTCCGTCTGCGTCAACTTAGTAGGCCTACAAGTCAGCCTCCCACTATTGTGGGTCCCAGCTAGCAGGGGGAGTATTACTTTTTTGTGCGTATTAAGGAGGCACTTCCTTGCGTGCGAAGATATAGTTGATGGGTCCGAGCTGTCAGCGGGGGAACGTTTTTTTCACGAAATACAGAGGCCCTTCCGGTGGGTCCCATCTGTCAGCTGGAGGAATCATTATTTTGTTTGAGTGGCTGGAGCAGGAAGAGCTGAGATTGAAGAAGCATGACGGCCGTTGGATGGACATCCAACAGTCAATGCTCTCGTGTGTTGACTAAGTTGACACGACGTTGCGTGTGCGTCAACCTTTTTTTAGGAAAGCGTACGCGTCAACCTAGAGTAGGCGCACACGTCTGTCTCAAATGTGTGGAAAACAGCATACAACGCATCTGCCATTATTTCTAATAATATACAACCCATTCGCTAATTCTTAAGGATTATTTTGGATCCCATCTTCTTTTTGGTAGCATTACAACCCATATTGTGTCCACGGTTAAGAATTATACAAAGTTGTGCATATTTCGGTGCGGTCAGCTGTTTTAAATCCCAACATTTCGAGTCACATTCAAACTAATTTGAAAAATAAATTCATATCAATATAAAATACAAATAATTGTCTATGCATAAAAATCAATGGAATTTAAATTTTGAAATGAAAAAAAGTAATTTGAAACTAATTGCCGGTTTGATTTGTTTTAAATATGTACAACCCATTTCTCATTACTGGTAGCCCATTTTCACGTCTTGAAAGATTTGCAGCCCAGCAGGGTTGACAAAGCAAGTAGGCCTCGGTTGGGTATTCAGTAAAAGAAAAAAAACTAGGCTAGCAATTTTCAGAAAGAAAAAAAACTACTGGGCTGGTCTTGTGGTAAACATAAAAGAAAAGGCTGGCTAGACAGGCTCGAGTGCCCCGCACAGCCCAGTTGACACCCTGCTTCCGTCTCAAAAACAAAGATAACTGGGCAAGCTACTTCCCTAAAAAATCTGGGCAAGCTACTGGGTCCCTCGTGTCAGCCGCTCGCTGTGCAATTCTCTCATTTATTGACTATGTTGACAATGGCATGGGACCCAGATGTCAGAAATCCATTAGGAGGAACCATTTTTATGGCTTGAAATAAGGAGGCACTTGCTTGCATATTGCCATGACCCTGGTGGGTCCCTGCTGTCATCCTCTCCATGTACAATCATCTCCTTATTGTGTACGCGTCAACCTAGTAGGCCCAGAAGTCGGCCTCTAAACCCGTGGCGGACAAATACATCCCATTTAAAAAAATAACAGCCCATTCCATATGTTCACACGGAAAGTTCAACATACAGAGCAAAGTAACAGGTCTAACCAGATATAGAGTACTGAACTTCCACATTGACAACCATCATAGCCAAGTTAACTATCTACTCCCACTAATACTCTAGTGTACAAATACTGACTTACTCCTAGCTAACTAGACGATGTCGGCCGCCATCAGCGGTAAATGCTAAATGCCGGCACCGATGTCCTCCTCCTTGCCTTGGACTTGCCGGAGGTGCGATAGGGCGCGTTGCTCATGCGCGTTGGCCCTTTCCATGCCGGCGTGGTCCACCGAAGCTTCGGCTTCTAAGCGGGAAACCCACTTGACGAGCTGGTAGTAAAATTCGGTGTCGCGCATGCGTGCGTGCACGATAGCCTCTAGGGCTATTTGCCGGGCATAGGCCTCCATGTAGTCGGCCCAGTCGCGGGCGCTCTACTCGTGACTCAAAGCGGCGGTGCGCTGCTGCTCCATGCCCCGCTGGTGGCACAAATCGGCGATACGCTGCTCCTCTGCCAGGCAGTCGCTTTCCAAAAAGTCCTCGTACTTTGCATTGCCATCTAAAGACCGATAGAATGCCTCCTCCCTCCGTCTTCCTTCCAGTGAATAATCGAACACTAGCTCCAGTGGTGAGCGCCTCTGGCGTCGCCTATTGCGGACGGTCGGGGGCATGACGGACGTGGCGAGAGCAAGGGCAAGTAGTGAGAGACGTCGGGCCGGTGGGGTTTTTTTAGGGGAGCCGATAGGGTGAGTTGGGTGACGGAGCTACGGGAGAACACCGAGAACCAGTAATTATAGGTGGATAGTGTACGTGTAGCAGCGTGTCGCAGGAGACGCTACGGTGATCAAAAATATCACCAACCAAGGTAGTTGAAGCAGCGTGTCGCAGGAAACGCGACGGTCACCGGAATTCAATGCATAAGCAGGCATGGCTTAGCGCGCCCCATCCCGTCAGCGGTGCATCCCATCCGTGTTGGGTGATGGTGCTACTCTCGGCATGATGGTCAAACTAGTGCACTCGAATCATCCAGATGAGGTACTCCCTCCTTGTCAAAAATGATTCCACCACTCATCATTTACCCTGGTTGGTTAGATTTTTGAATTGAGCCCTGCAACCGGAAATGAGGTAGTACGTGCGTGATCTACTATTTATCCATGTAGCATTGAGTAGGTCGGATAGTGTACGTGTAGGATTGAGTAGGTCGGATAGTGTGCGTGTAGGATCGCATTAGCTGATGAACGTTCGCCGGGAGGTAAGGCATTTGCGAACTTTTGCTGGCAATTTTTCAGATTCGCATGGCATTTTCTTCAGAATAGCTTGTTGGTTTCTTCAGATTCGCATGACATTTTCTTTAGAACAACTTGTTAGTTTCTTCAGAGATAGGCATTCTTATTCAGAAAATTGCCACTTTTGGATCTTGCGACGCAACTGAAACTACCAGGAGAGTATTAGTAGGCTAGCTAGTGATCGATAAGTAACTTGTAAACACTGAGCAAACGGAAATAAGGAATTGCTAGTAACTTGGAAACACTAAGAACACAGAAATCAGGATCATGTTGTGCGCACTAGTAATAGTCGATCCATTCAAAATGTTCACACGAGACTCACAGACCTGGCATTGTAATATGTTCACATTAGTAGCACAAATTCACAACCAACTAGTAACTTGTTAATGCATCTCAATGATTCGTAAATCATATACAAATATGTAGCTCCAAAAGCAAAGATCTAGAAAAAACGTCTATTCTTCCTACTAACATGGATGCTTCTCTGGGCGAACATTCGGTACAGAGTGAAAGACAAATTTGTTTGTGAACTCTACAATTCCTCTTGCAAACGTAAGTGGTTTCACCAACAGCTGGAACCATGAGAATGAACCACACATGATGGAGGAACATTGTAGGATCGAAAGTATGTCTAGAGGGGGGGTGATTAGACTACTTGACCAAATAAAAACTTATCCTTTTCCCAATTTTAGTCTTTGGCAGATTTTAGCTATCTTAGCACAAGTCAAGCAATCTTAACACAATTCAAGCAAGCATGCAAAGAGTATATGAGCAGCGAAAAGTAAAGCATGCAACTTGCAAGAATGTAAAGGGAAGGGTTTGGAGGATTCAAACGCAATTGGAGACACGGATGTTTTTGTCGTGGTTCCGATAGGTGGTGCTATCGTACATACACGTTGATGGAGACTTCAACCCACGAAGGGTAACGGTTGCGCGAGTCCACGGAGGGCTCCACCCACGAAGGGTCCACGAAGAAGCAACCTTGTCTATCCCACCATGGCCGTCGCCCACGAAGGACTTGCCTCACTAGCGGTAGATCTTCACGAAGTAGGCAATCTCCTTGCCCTTACAACTCCTTGGTTCAACTCCACAATCTTGTCGGAGGCTCCCAAGTGACACCTAGCCAATCTAGGAGACACCACTCTCCAAGAAGTAAAAAATGGTGTGTTGATGATGAACTCCTTGCTCTTGTGCTTCAAATGATAGTCTCCCCAACACTCAACTCTCTCTCACAGGATTTGGATTTGGTGGAAAGAAGATTTGAGTGGAAAGCAACTTGGGGAAGGCTAGAGATCAAGATTCATATGGTAGGAATGGAATATCTTGGCCTCAACACATTAGTAGGTGGTTCTCTCTCAGAAACAGCAAGTTGGAAGTGTAGGTTTGTTCTGATGGCTCTCTCCACGAATGAAGAGGAGGTGCAGGGGTATATATAGCCTCCACACAAAATCTAACCGTTACACACAACTTGCCAAACTTGGTGGGACCGAATTGAAGAACTCGGTCGGACCGATTTAGCAAATCTAGTGACCGTTAGGATTTTCGGTGGGACTGACATCCAACTCGGTAGGACCGATATGGTTAGGGTTAGGGCATAACGTAATCTCGGTGAAACCGATTACACAAACTCGGTGAGACCGATTTTGGTAATAAGCTAACCAGAGAGTTGGTCAGGTAAACTCGGTGGGACCGGTTCGCTCATTTCGGTGGGACCGAAATGTTACGAAAAGGAAACAGGGAGTTTACATTGCAATCTCGGTGGGACCGATCGCTCATTTCGGTGGTACCGAAACATTATGAAGGGAAACAGAGAGATTACAATCCCATCTCGGTGAGATCGAGATCCCTATCGGTGAGACCGATTTGCCTAGGGTTTGTGGCAGTGGATATGACATCTGAACTCGGTGGCGCCGGGTAGAAAATCGGTGGGGCCGAGTTTGACTTTTGGTTTAGGTCATATGTGGATGTGAGAAAGTAGTTGAGGGTTTTGGAGCATATCACTAAGCACTGTTTAGCAACAAACTCATTAAGCAACACCTCATCCCTCCTTGATAGTATTGGCTTTTCCTATAGACTCAATGTGATCTTGGATCACTAAAATATAAAATGTAGAGACTTGAGCTTTTGAGCTTGAGCCAATCCTTTTGTCCTTAGCATTTTGAGGGGTCCACTTTTCTCATCCATGCCATGCCATCCATTGAGCTTTTCCTGAAATATTTATCTTGGAATAATGTTAGCTCAATGAGCTATATGTTGTTGGGAATTACCAAAACCACCTAGGGATAGTTGCACTTTCAATCCCCCCTTTTTGGTAATTGATGACAACATATAGATCAAAGCTTCGACAAATGATAATAAGAGTGAAAAACATTGTCGCTTTGAGAAGTATGTGATAAGCAAGATCTCCCCCTAAATTTGTGCATAGTTTAAGATTTGCTTTGGACTGCAAATGCACAAAGAGTTAGGCTCATGGGTTACTCTTCCATGTCACATACATCTTGGTGGAGAGCTCAAAATGATAATGATTGAATACATGCACTCATCACCAAGCAAAGTGAATGATCATATAGAGATAAATGGGATAATGTCATCCAACAAGCATAAATGTAGCATATGATCAAACACATGATCATCCAGGTATCACACAGACATAAAGTATTTCAAACAAGCAAATAAAGTTTAACCACCATAGCAAGAGAGAACAAAAAGCAACACTCTCTCTCAAAGCCTATGATCTATAATTTTCTCCCCCTTTGGCAACAAGTTGCCAAAAAGTTCATAGAAAATGAATAGCACTAGATCGACTCTCAGACTTGATCTTCAGGTGGTGGTGTAGAGATGGCTCCTTGGACGAAGACTTCAGTAGATGTGGATGGAGCTAGAGGTGTAGGTGCTGGAGCTGGTTGCACTGGAGCTGTAGGAGCTGTAGCTGGTGCAGATGAAGTGGCTCTGGTGTGTGTCACTGGCACTGCAGCTGATCTCTGAGCTCTAGGCACTCTGGCAAATGCATCAGTGGTTGTCTTGCCCTTTCTCTCCTGCATATCATCCTGAAGCTGCTCAACAACAGACTGGATCTCAGTTACCTTCACATCTAAGTCATAGAACTTCTGCTCCATGATCCTCTCCAGGCTCTCCTGGTTTTGAGTCAAGGTGGCCAGCCCCTTCTCAATCCTCAGAGTGGATGCAATCAAGTAGCCTAGCTGATCTTGTTTGCTTTTCAGAAAGTACTGAGATGCCTCTTCCATTGTTGGCATCTTGGTAGCCTTCTCTGTCCTTGCCTTCTCCTTCTTTGCTTGAGCATGCACAAAAGATGGTTCATCTTCATCCATAACCACTTGGTTGTCCTCAAAGTCTGGATAGATGGGCGTGTGATCCTTGTCCAACAAGTATGTGCCTGTGCCCATCTTGGAGTTAATCAGCTCCTGGATCTATGGGGCATACCCACAACTTCTCTTCTGGTCAGCTGCTGTCCTCTTGATAGTCTCAACTATGAGTCTCATGACCTTGAACTTCTATGGCACATCAAATAAGTGTAGCAAATTTATTGCATGGCCTCTGATCATGTTGTGGTCACCTGACTTGTGCAAGAGAGTATGCCCGAGGATCCAGTTGATGGTTGGCAGTCCTGACAGAAGATAATGTACAGATCCAAACTTATGTGTCTCAACTGCAGCATCTAGGATCTCCTTGTACATATGAGCCATGGAGTTGTGATCCATCTTCTTCTTGGCATAGACATCCAAGTCATCTTGTTTCTCCTTAGGTGCATTGATCAGATTTGCCCATTCTTCAATTGTTGATTGGTACCTTGTACCTTCAGACATCCATACTATCCTGCCATCTGGATAGAAGTGTGCTGTGGAGTAAAATTGCATTATGAGCTCATCATTCCACTTTGTGAGCTTCTGCCCAACAAAGTCTGCAACTCCACAAGCACTAAAACTGTCATACACACCAGGATAGTGTTCCTCATTCTCCTTCATGTAGGTCCAGTCCACCCACCTCATGTCATAAACTATAGGCTTCTTGTCTAGCAACACTGTCTCATAGAAATCCTGTTGTTCCTTAGTATGGAACCTGTAGTTAACAACAATCCTTCTCCTGATAGCATAAGGATCAGACAACCTCCACTGTCTGAGGCCTGCATCCTTTCTCAGCTTCATGTTCTCAGCCACAGAATGAGCATCATTATGATCTGGAATCTTTGGCTTCAACTTTCTCAAGACATGCTCTTCATCATCTTCCTCTTCAGCAACAGTCTCAGGCACTTCGGCGTTGTTCTTCTCAGCAGCAGATATGTTTCTGGTATTCCTCTTTGGTGCAATCTTGGGCTTGGAGGTAGCTTTGGGTGCTTCTTTGGGCTTTGATGATGCAGCCCCCGACCTAATAGAATCACCCATAAGCTTCTGAGCCTTGGGTGCTGGTGCAGCAACCTCTTCTTCTTCATCCTCTTCCATCATGGAAGGCTTTCCAACAACTCTGGCCATGGTCTTCTTGACCCTTTCCTTCCTCTTCTTCCCTTCTGCAGCAGCCTCTTTGGGTTGAGATTCCAAAGGTACTTGAGTAGAGGCTCTGGCTTTAGACATGGGAGTTCTCTTGCAGGTACTTTGGTCTTCATACCAGGCTTAATGGCAGTAGCTGTGCCATACTCCTTTTTGAGCACTTTCTTCTTGGAAGTGGCCTCATCCTCAACTGCCACATAGTCTTCATCCTTAGATTCTGAGGTTTTCTTCTTTCTGGACCTGGTGGCAGCTTTGGGCAAGTTGCTTGGGGTGCTCCTGCTACCATCATCAGAGGTGCTAGAGGGACTAGTGCCCTCACTCATCTGAATTTGCTCATCTTCCCTGTTCTGGCTGTCACTTTGATCAGACATGTTGCAAACACTGACTGCAGACCCTGTGAATAGATATAGATGAGATAGAGTGGATGAGCATCCCAAAATACAGAGGTTTTTGCAAAAGAATGAGTCAAAAGTTAGTTTTAGTTTTCCACGGAAAGCATTTCGGATCAACCAATTTGAAAACTCGGTCATACCGAAGCAGCTTTTGGAACCTAAACTAGTGAACTCGGTCAGACCGAGTCACAGTTCGGTGGCACCGAGACTGCTAGGGTTTCACAAAGTCCTGAACTCGGTCACACCGATTTGCGATTCTCGGTCAGACCAAGAATCACTTGTGCAATGGCCTTAGCCGAATCGATGGAACCGAGTTCTACAACTCGGTGGGTCCGAGATGGTTTCGACGGAAACCTAACCCTAAATTTTCAATTCACCTCTAATCTATGGAGTGTTTTGACTGGATAGAATAGTTTCAATCGTGGCAAGATTCATGACGAACACAATGTGCTAGGAATCGGACGGGGATAGCATTGTGATCGAGTCCATACCCTAGTTCGGCGATGAACTCGCTACAGCGGCAATGGCGGAGACGATTTCCATTGACGGCGGCGGAGATCAGCGACTGGAGGCGGCTGGCAACGAGGAGGACGATCCGGAGACCTGGAGGCAGAGCGAGCTATGCGCGAGCGAAAGAGTTTGGAGAAAGTTTCCAAATTTTTGCCCGTGAGTATATATAGCCCAACCCTGTCGGTGTGACCGAGTGGAACAACTCGGTGGCACCGAGATGCATAACTGTTGACAGTTACAGCAACTCGGTGTGACTGAAAAGTTCAAATCGGTTGCACCGAGATTGAAAACCTAGATTGACTTAGTGATCTTGGTATGACCGAAATGGAAGAATCGGTCCGACCGAGACGCACAAAGAAGTTTTGGAAGTTTAAGTCTATGACGAATCGGGGACTCCGAGTGCTCCTCACACAGAGTGGTTCGAATCTGACTTGATCAAATTTTGTGATGTAGCATGAATAGAGTTTGAGACAATAAAAGCATAGATAGCTAGAGAAGGTTCTTAGGCATTCTTGTCCATCCACTTGGCAGAAGGAAAAAGAAACCAATCATTTAAAGCAACAAGTGGATGTCCTCGAATGAGTGAAATATGCAACCAACATGCTCACACAATAAAATGGCAAATGAAATATGTGGCAAAGCATGCACAACCAATTCTAGCATCTATCAAACAATTGGCGATGACTAGGTCATCTATATATGAGTATATTGACTTAGGAGTCAAATGAGAACATTTGATCATAGGTCATACTCATCGTTTAAGCTCAAGTGGGGTTACCACTTTTACATAATGCATTGATGTGTTCACACCATTAGAGTTGCTTTGACTCAATTCTTAGAGTTAAGCTCCCCCTAGATGTGAGATCCCCCCTTAGAGGGATGAACTAACCTTGGGTTTTGTCGATGATGACTTCATGTAGGTGTTGAAGATGTGGATGCTCAATGTTGATGTAGATCATTTGGAGCAATCCTTTGGAGTGAGTTGCACTTTCAATACCTACACGGGTTAGTCCCACAAGAAACAAACAAGGATATCCATACACATAGAGTGATGCACACACAAGATGGTGTCTATAAAAGCATTAGGTTACCTTGTCCCTTGTCTTACCAACAAGAGGGTTTGTGACTCCTTGAACTAGTGCAAGATGTGGAAGTTGATTGCACTTGTTGTTGCCAAAATGATATGAGTGAAATATGTTGGCGGAGTCACCCTCAAGAACTCTCTAGTTCTTCTTCTTCGGGATCCACATCATCTTGATGGGAATCCTTGGAGTTGTAGTTGTACTTGATGAAGTAGAACTTGACGTAGTCTTGGGAACCCACTTGACCAAGGCCTTAGGAGCTTCTTCAAATGCATCAATCTCCTCTTGAAGCTTATCCTTGCCTTTTTGCTTGTGGTCTTGTGGTGGAAGATCATCTTGAGCTTGTGTCCCCTTGAAGGAAGTAGGATCATACTTCTCTTGTTGAGGAACAAACTTCGTCTTGGGGTATTGATCTTCTTCCCACTCAACTCCATTGGCATTGAACTTTCATTCAAAACCAACACCTTGGTTCTTCTGGTGCCTTCCTTGCTTGCGTACAATTTCCTCAAATTGCTTACTCCCAGCAAGGCTCTTGTAAACACCTTTCTCTATAATTCCCTTCAATAAGCTATTTTCTTGCTCAAGTGTAACTTGGCTAAGAGAATCATTAGTGGAATCAAGAGAACTACTAGAAGCAACAACATTGGATTTACCATGATTATTGTTACTACTAGAGGAAGAATCCTTCTTGTTCTTGTTAGTGGACTTGACTTGAGCCATGTAAGTAGATAAGAGTAAACGCTTGGCAATGTAAGAAGAACTTTTCTTATGGAGATCATCATTTGATTGCCTTTAAGAACTCATGCTCTTGCTCAAGGTTGAGCTTTTCAAAGCGTAACTTCTCATGAGTCCTTAAAAGTTCTCGATGATCTTCTAAGATAGTTTCATGAGCTAACTTAAGAGTGTTTAATTCCTTAGTTAGAAGCTCAATCTTCTCCTTATCATTGTCATTCGTTTTATCTTGATTAGCATGATTAATTGACGTTTCATCATAGTATTCATCACTAGAGTTGTCAACAAGTAAATCATCATCACCTAGGAAGTCATCTTCATCACTATTGAAATCAACATACTCGGGGTGTGTTACCTTTGGGCCTCTAGCCATGAAGCATCTTCCAAGTCCTTCATTTGGTGAATCAAACATGTCATAGGAGTTGGTTCACACAAGTGCTAGACCGGCAACACCTTCATCTTGAGTATATTCGGAGTTGGAGTGATACCCATTCACCAACATGAGCTTGATGTCTTTGTTTTGTGTCGCTCCTTGATGACTTGTCCTTCCTTTTCGAATCCTTGCTTCTCCGGGATGTTCTTCGTTCATAACGATCATCTCTACTCCTTCTCTCTCTTGGTGGTGCTTCTTCTCTTCTTTTTGTGGGGTGTCGTACACTCATTGGAATAGTGTCCGGGTCTCCCACAATTGTAGCAATTGCGCTCTCGATTAGAAGATCTTTTGTCATTGTAGGACCTTGACTTGGAGCTTCTCTCTTTGCTTCTGCTCTTGTAGATTTGTTGAAGTTCTTCACCATTAAGCTCAATTCTTCATTGAAGGTTTGTTTCTCACCTGATGATGTAGGGGCTTCACATGAGGCTTTGTAAGCACCACTTGACTTGTTGTGAAGTTCCTCCTTATCCTTGAGTGACATCTCATGAGCAACAATTCTTCCAATGACTTCCGTTGGCTTGAGATCTTTGTAGTTGGGCATCATTTGGATCAATGTGCACACAGTATCATATTTTCCGTACAAAGCTCTTAGGATCTTCTTGATGATGAATTTGTCGGTCATCTCTTCACTTCCTAAGCCTGCAATCTCATTTGTGATAAGAGCAAGCCTAGAGTACATTTCAGCGACACCTTCACCATCCTTCATTTTGAACTTGTCAAGTTGACTTTGGAGCACATCCAACTTGTATTCCTTGACGGAGTCGGTACCTTCATGCATATCAATCAAACTGTCCCAAATTTCCTTTGCATTCTCAAGACGGCTGATTTTGTTGAATTCTTCGGGGCACAATCCGTTGAAGAGGATATCGCAAGCTTGAGCGTTGTATTGCAGCATCTTCAAATCTTCCGCGCTAGCTTCACGGTTTGGTTCTCTCCCATCGAAGAATTCACCTTGTAAGCCAATACACACAATAGCCCAAACGGCGGGGTTATGTCCAAGAATATGCATTTTCATCTTATGCTTCCAACTAGCAAAATTAGTACCATCAAAGTAAGGACCTCTACGGTGATAATTTCCCTCGCTAGACGCCATACTCTCCTAGGTTGTGAAACCAAGGCTATGACCACCAAAACCTATGGAAATCAAATCAAATGGAGACCAAGGCTCTGATACCACTTGTAGGATCGAAAGTATGTCTAGAGGGGGGGTGATTAGACTACTTGACCAAATAAAAACTTATCCTTTTCCCAATTTTAGTCTTTGGCAGATTTTAGCTATCTTAGCACAAGTCAAGCAATCTTAACACAATTCAAGCAAGCATGCAAAGAGTATATGAGCAGTGGAAAGTAAATTATGCAACTTGCAAGAATGTAAAGGGAAGGGTTTGGAGGATTCAAATGCAATTGGAGACACGAATGTTTTTGTCGTGGTTCCGATAGGTGGTGCTATCGTACATCCACGTTGATGGAGACTTCAACCCACGAAGGGTAACGGTTGCGCGAGTCCACGGAGGGATCCACCCACGAAGGGTCCATGAAGAAGTAACCTTGTCTATCCCACCATGGCCGTCGCCCACGAAGAACTTGCCTCACTAGCGGTAGATCTTCACGAAGTAGGCGATCTCCTTGCCCTTACAAACTCCTTGGTTCAACTCCACAATCTTGTCGGAGGCTCCCAAGTGACACCTAGCCAATCTAGGAGACACCACTCTCCAAGAAGTAACAAATGGTGTGTTGATGATGAACTCCTTGCTCTTGTGCTTCAAATGATAGTCTCCCCAACACTCAAATCTCTCTCACAGAATTTGGATTTGGTGGAAAGAAGATTTGAGTGGAAAGCAACTTGGGGAAGGCTAGAGATCAAGATTCATATGGTAGGAATGGAATATCTTGGCCTCAACACATGAGTAGGTGGTTCTCTCTCAGAAACAGCAAGTTGGAAGTGTAGGTTTGTTCTGATGGCTCTCTCCACGAATGAAGAGGAGGTGGAGGGGTATATATAGCCTCCACACAAAATCTAACCATTACACACAACTTGCCAAACTCGGTGGGACCGAATTGAAGAACTCGGTCGAACCGATTTAGCAAATCTAGTGACCATTAGGATTTTCGGTGGGACCGACATGCAACTCGGTAGGACCGATATGGTTAGGGTTAGGGCATAATGTAATCTTGGTGAGACCGATTACACAAACTCGGTGAGACCGATTTTGGTAATAAGCTAACTAGAGAGTTGGTCAGGTAAACTCGGTGGGACCGGTTCGCTCATTTTTGGTGGGACCGAAATGTTATGAAAAGGAAACATGGAGTTTACATTGCAATCTCGGTGGGACCGATCGCTCATTTCGTTGGTACCGAAACGTTACGAAGGGAAACAAAGAGATTACAATCCCATCTCGGTGAGACCGAGATCCCTATCAGTGAGACCGATTTGCCTAGGTTTGTGGCAGTGGCTACGACATCTGAACTCGGTGGCGCTGGGTAGAAAGAATCGGTGGGGCCGAGTTTGACTTTTGGTTTAGGTCAGATGTGGATGTGAGAAAGTAGTTGAGGGTTTTGGAGCATATCACTAAGCACTATGGAGCAAGAAACTCATTAAGCAACACCTCATCCCTCCTTGATAGTATTGGCTTTTCCTATAGACTCAATGTGATCTTGGATCACTAAAATATAAAATGTAGAGTCTTGAGCTGTTGAGCTTGAGCCAATCCTTTTGTCCTTAGCATTTTGAGGGGTCCACTTTTCTCATCCATGCCATGCCATCCATTGAGCTTTTCCTGAAATATTTATCTTGGAATAATGTTAGTTCAATGAGCTATATGTTGTTGGGAATTACAAAAAACACCTAGGGATAGTTGCACTTTCAAGCATCCACTGCAATATGATTTGGTCTTCTCTCGATCAACACGGCGAGACTATTTTTGGAGTACAAACTTTAACTTAGGCAAAATGTTGCCCATTGTATAATCAGACCAAAGCAATGAAGCACCTAGTGTTGGCCAATAAATAGTACAGTACTACTTTTGTGCAGTCGATGAAGTGACTATCCAGTCTTTCTGTGTCTATTTTCAAATGGCACTGCATGCAGTGACTATACTATTCTTTGGTGCTGCTCCACCAAAATTGCGATCACTTTGTTTGTTCGGGTAGACATCTGTCTGCACAAGTATCAACCAACTAGTAAACATATACCCCACCTTGTATTTTCGGTTTAAACATGCCTCTTCCGCTTAGCATCTACCATGTTTTGCACTGGACAATTTGATACTATCATGTTTGGCCCTGGACAATTTCCTACTGAATTGATTTGCTGGTTCATAGCAGAAATATAGCGCCTATTCTTCATCAGACCAAGGATATCCATGTTTGCAGTGATGGAAGAGGTGAAATCGATACAACCGAAATTGAGCATCCAATCATTGAATCATGTCCTGCACCTCCAATGTTAGGTCCACCCTGCCAATAAATTCACATGCAAACCACTACTATTACTATCTAATGACAGTACAAAAAGAGTAGCAAGATAGTAGCAAACCATGTACCTTCGTAATGAACAGTTCATAGTGCCACCAATTGGATTTAAAGGTTTGGAAGAAAACATGCTCCTAATGTTGAACCATTTGGACTTTTTGTGCAGTTCCACTAAAATTGAGCATCCCAGTTTGCATAGATATTGAAAGTGTGATTACTATAAAAGTGGCACTAGTTGAAGCATAGACTCACAAATATAAGCATTCCAATTTCTTAATGGGAAAAGGTAGCAAGACTGTTTCTAACCACCTATTTGAAGGAATAAATAAGGAAACATCAACTGATGTCAGGAAGGCATATATAGTTCTTTCTGAAAAAATGAACAATTCCTGACCTTTCCTATTCTTTTAAGCATATTTTGTGCAGTTCAACTACAATAAAATGCCATCATCGCCTTGACAATTCAGTGACACTATACAAAAAGAAATGACTTATCATTACATCATGATGTCAGGTATGTAATCGACAGGTATGTAATTTATAAACATTAAAAGTGCAAAAATCTGATGGTAGTAACAAGTTTCATCGTTGGTATACTGGTCGTGCAACAACATTAGAGGGCCTTAGCTGAAAAATCTTTAATACATCCATAATCAACAGCTAACCCTAAACTAATCCAGTGACATTAAATGGCATTGCTTAAATTTATCGGTGGCATTAGACCAAGTGCGGCATTAGTTAAATGTGGCATCACTTTAGCACTAGCATTGCTTGACTTTACCGTTGGCGTTATACTAACAGCAAAAAAGTGGCAATAAGAGCATGGGATGCCCATTCTGACAGTGGGCGCACAAGTATGATGTACCTCCATGAACGCATAGAGTGGTGCCTAGAGCAACAAATATCCAGGCAGCATATGTGGATTACGTCCCATTTTTGTTCTCTTTAGCCACCTTTTTCCTATGTGAGGACAACAAACCAATCGACCTGGTCATTCTCTATTATGTTGTCATGCCTTTATACCCTTTTCACCCTTTTTCAACCAAGAGACACGAGACTCGTTCCTTAGCTACTGATTTCCCCCTTTTCAACCTAGATGCGGGTTTGATGCCTAGTCTCTTGGACAGTACTTTCTCCCTTCCTTTCCTTATTCATCCTAGACATGGATTACTCTGCATGAAGAAGGGTTTAATTTAATAGTGCAAATTAAGGTTTTCATCTGCGTGACCAGCAGAGCAGAGGATAGCAAATTGGGAAGATGGTGGAGTGGAAAATGATCCACATGCAGCGACGTGGCAGATGGGGCAATAGAACAAGGGTATGGTTCAAAAAGAGGTAGCATACCTGAGGGTCGGCGGGAAGTGGTTTCGCTCATGGTCATCATCCTCCGCACACACTACGGTAGCGAGCTTGGGTACAAAGGCCATCCCACAAGGGCGCTAGGTCTGAGAGGACGACATTGTCGTTAGTGCGTGACCTCGCTCGCTGATGATGAGTGGGTCAACGCTGCACGTCCTTTTGTTCCCTGGCGGATCTGAGACCACCAGTGAGGAGGGAGAGAGAGGCCGTCTTTTTTAGATCTGGAGAGAGGGTGATAGTGTGAGAAGCAAGTGGGCAGACCTTAGCAAGAAAGCGCTGAAGCTCCAACCTATATATCTTTTTTGATACTAGTACTAGAGGTGGAGTAATGGTAGAGTAGTTTATATTTTCTTTGCATATAGTACCAGTTAGTCGTGCTTCAAAACTGAACGGCACACCACTAAAAAAATAAAGGTCGATAACTAATGCGACACCTCGGGCCAACGCCACCAGATCGCATTTTGCACGAGAAATTACACCCCATGCTTCGTTGACATGTGGTCCCGTTCCAACATGTCAGTGAGATGACGACGAGTCCTTTTGTACAATTTTCGAACGGACGTCTATGTAGGCCGTGGCGCCTCTTCGTGTACCGTGGCAACCGTCCACCACCTCTTTGCCTTTCCCTCTCAATTTGGAACTGCTATCGCATGCTCTTCCTCCCTCATCCATTTTCCTTCACCCTTCCTTCTGCCATTGTTCGATCGCCTTCTCCATTGAGTGAACGGGCCGGAAATGAAACCATTATTCTTGCCCCGATCTGAAAGATGACGTGGCGGAGGAATTCATTGATCGGTGCGACGTCATCACCTCGGCTAGCATGGAAGGTTCATTCAAGACCATTCTCTACTCAACTAATCACATCATTACAAGGAACCCAAGGGTCCAGGAGCGGTTTGATCTACCCTATCTTCTTTGTCGTGACCCTGCTGACTGCCGCGCGGACGACGGAGGCCTCACCTTGTGTAAGTTGATGCTGCTTGATAATGATACGTCTGATGTTAAGATGCCATCGCTTGAGGGTAAGGCTTGAGCAGGCGCAAATGGAGATTGGATTGTTTATATTGGGTCCAACTACGAGTGCCAACTTGTGAATGTGTACACTCGTCACTGGGTTCCACTTCCAAAAATCTTAGGCTGCCCAGAGGTTGAGCACACTGGTATTCTACGTGCGTTCAAATATGATCATGGTGACTATCGTCTACAAAACATAGCAATTTGTTGAGTTCCCAACCGCTCTTGGGATTACACGAACTACGAAGTTGTTGCTATCTTCAACAAGCTTGTTGTCGTCCTTACTTCCATGCCTCGATGGAAATTGCTCAAAAATCAATTTCTGTACACGGATGAGTACTGTGATGCAATTCAATACTAGGGTCTTGTGTTTACTGCCACCACTCATGGCACTATTTTTGCATGGGATCCTTATGCTTTTGGTACGTTTGTCTTGATCGTAATTATAATTGTTTCTTCCACATGCATGTGGGTTAGCTAGTTTCCGTTTACTAATCAACCTTCTTGTGTTTCCAAGGTCCTGTGAACATTCCACCACCTATACTTGAAATTTTTTATAACCAGGGGGAGATGACGATGGTGATGATCACGAGCATGAGGACGAGCAGGACTCATATACTCAGTGGCACCTGGCAACTTATTCTGATGGATCACCTCTTCTCGTCTATGTACAGGGCACTGCTAATGTTACTAAGGAAGCAGATGTTGTCTCACATGGTCGCACTCTCTGGACCTATTCTAACATCCATTGCAGGGTATTCGGGATGGATACTAGTGTGCTAGTGCCAACACCTTCTCCCTGGTTCAGTATTGATAGTCTTGAAGGAAACTCGATCTTCCTTGGACAAAACTATCCAATGATGGTGAAAGGAGATCTAGCTGTTGTTGACACAATGTTACTACCATTTATGAGAAGCAACTGTATCTATACCTCAGACATTGCTATGCTTCCCTATCGTGGCTATCACAATATGTGTCCTGACATAGGCCGCTTCAGCCTAGATGATCAGTCCTGCGTTGGTCTCTATATTGAAAGTAGTTGGCCCTTCCCAGTGAATCACTTCTGGTTCAAAGCAAGCATTTCCAACACTGACGAGTGGTTGAGCTGAAGTTCATTTCATTGCTTATTATTTGTTGTGTGATTAAAACTTTAGTATTTATAATGTATCCTCATTGTCGTTGTGGGTTGATGACCTGTTGTATGTAATGCTAAGTCATATGCCTGTGATAAACTTACTAAATTTATGAATGGCTTTCGAGTCGCTTCTCAGAGTGGGTGTCGCGATGAGGCAAAAATATGTTTTCTGAATACATAATTGTATGTGCGTTGCAATAGGTTATCATATGAGTCCAATCAACAATAGTACTCCCTCCGTCTAGGTGTATAAGTCACTTCACAAAAGTCTTAGGCGCAATACATTAAATTTCTTCCTCGTTTCCAAGGACCACTGCATGCATCATGGCTGGGTGTTGATTAGGCAAGAGATTGAAATGGTTTTGCATGCAATTATATACGCGAGCCTGCATGGACAGCTCAAACGGCATCTAATAACTAGCGAATCAATGTTGATTTTCTTTCCGTTTAAAATAGCGCTGTGATTGGAAGTTTCCTGGTCAAGGGGCTCCTCCTCGTCCAATCTCTAGCCACCTAGGTCGTACTGCTCTTCCTAATATGACTTAGGATAGTCATAGTGGAGAGTAACTTAGAGTAGTGTCATGCATATGACACTAGTCTTTGTTACTACCTTCATAGTGCAAAGTAACATACATGTAGTATCATAGATGATAGCATTTATTACATTATAGACTCATTTTGCTTTGTGTTGCGTTATGTTACAGTAACATATTATGTTACTCCAAACACCTCTCTCCTCATTAACTATATGCCACATAATCAAACTTTTCTTGGAATGCGTTATGTTACTTGTTAAGTTACTCCCACTATGACCAGCCTTACACACCTAGACGGAGGGAGTACTACTATTTGTACTAGCTTCACGTGCTTTGCGCGTCGGGCGGGTGTTTTTACTGTAGCTGCTAATCCCATCATCCTAGGTCCTCAGATGAGTCATTTAGAAATTGCATTATGATGTTTGGGTTCAAACTTCCAAAACTGCTGCACTATCTCTACGTCTACATATATGTAATACAACAAGTTTTAAACTTGAGATCAGCCATCCACCCTCACAAAGAACACTTTTTAACCTAACACAGACTCCAAGAAATTTGGCCACAGTGTAAGGTGGGCCATATGTTAATGTGTTCGCTATACGTAACTAGCACCTCGAATCCTTGATATATAGTAGGGTGGCATGGGCCAGAACAAGCATTCACATACAAGAGTACGGCACACGCCACCAGCACGACTTCCATCCGACACCATATTTCTTGGAGTCCGTGCTACAACTATCTCTTCAACCTCCGGCCTCGTATCTCTAACTCAGCCATCGTGCGGCGGGCGAGGTGGGGGTTTGCTGATAGTCGATTTCCTCAACTATGGTCCCACGTGGGACATCCAACATCCAGATCGTGTCATGCAAGAAAATGGAGTGCTAGTTGAAGCCACATGATGTGCATCTTGAGTTAAACTGTAAATAAAATCTTACTCTTAAGTAACTCCAAAAGCGCCCACCGAAGATCTTATTGGATTTGTTTTTCATCACCAACACGTTGAGGTGAAAGATGTGCAGGTTCAGTGGGTCATCTTGCGTTTTCACTGACATGGGACCGCATATGAGCAAACAGACGATGGGCTCCGCGCGTCTGCTGGCTGGCTAAGAAGAGAGAGAGAGAGAGAGAGAGAGAGAGAGAGAGGAGGGCTGAGCACGGACTCCAGGAAATTTGTTTTACGTAACCAGCACCTCGATATAGTGGGGTGGCACGGGCCATAACTAGCATTCACGTCTAGTAGTACGGCACACGCCACCCACACGAGTCCCATCTGACACCAATTTTCATGAACTTCATGCTACAACCAACTCTTCTCCCTCCTATTTTCTCCGCCATCGTGCGGTGGGCAGGGTGGGGGTTTGCCAATAGTCAGTTTGCTCAACTGTGGTCCTACTTGTAAGTCAAAATGCAACACAACATGCATTCCCCTTGAGCAGCGTGCCGGACCAACCGTGTGGGGGTACGACGCGAACACAACAGGCTTTTCCTTTTGAACTTGTAACTTGTAAAATTTGGTTCTGCTCCATGGCGAGACCCACAGATAGAAATAATGATTTTCCCTAGAGTAATGAGAAGTTTGGTTCTGGCGCGGTTCATGCATGGAGTACGTATGAAAATTATGAAGTTGATGCGAAAGGCAAGATAATTACTTGTAGTACAATATACTACTACATGGATTTGATGGAAAGATAAAAATACATACGGATCCATCAACGACATCCACACGCCATAGTGCGATGGGTCACCAACCGACGAGTGAGGAGCAGCAGCATTGGCGGCGAGCTCAACGTGCTTTTGAACAATGACGTCCAAGGTTGCCCTGCGGTCCAAGAAGGCCAGCGACCTATCATCCTCCTCTTGCACATAGTAGTCCTTGTGGACGATTTGCATGTAGACGTGGGTGATTATGTCGACAGTGTCTTGCTGTACCAAGCGCTGCGCGACAAGCGCGACCTTGAGGTGGACATTCTCCGGCGCGACGGTGGGCAGTCGCAGGGCCACCAGCGTGTCGAAGAGGTTGTCACCATATAGGCAGTTGAGGGTGGCGGGCATCACACAGCCTGGGCACGTGGGCTGGAGGCGTGCGTCAAGGTCGTCCGTGAGCTTCTTAACGACGGTGAACTTGTCGAGGAAGCCAACGAGGACCTCATCAAACAAGGAGATGAAGTTGTCGTCCAAGCGGCCTCTCGCCCTGGCGGCGTCAAGCATGACCTGGAGACGTTCCTCGGTGCCAGGCCGCAGTCCGGCATCGTGGACCATTTGGCACAGTTGGCTGATGCTCGCGCTCATCGCCTCCATGGGTTTAGCTTCTAGTCAACTGATCTTGCGATTGGAGTGATCACTCTTGCCCTTGGTTAGGGTGCGTAGGTGCGTAGGATTTCGTAGATTGGACTGGCGGGGAGCCTTTATATGAGAAGTGCAGACTGCGTTGCATTCAGACGCGGCTTCATTGACTTACTACACCTGCCTTTTGTGTATGACAGGTGGGCCCAACAGGTGGCTGGCCCACCTGTCATACAACCAAAGGCAGGTGAAGTAGAGGGCCGATGAGTAGATGGCCAACACACACGTGAATGCAACAGACTGAGCTCCGGTGCCTTAATTGCACCTGCCTTTGGCTGTATGACAGGTGGGCCAGCCACCCATTGGGCCCACCTGTCATACACCCAAAGGCAGGTGTAGTAAGTCAATGAAGCTGCGTCCCCCTCCATGCCGGTGCAGTATAGTCATCTCATTGGACCTCTAGTTGGGGCCAAACGAGAGAACTTTGATGTTTACTAGTTTATTGGTCCCCTTTGCATTTTGCGCCAAGTTTTGGCCTTTGATTTAACTAATAAAATGTTAATGCATGCAACCAAAAATGTTGTGCTAAGTAGTCTCAAGTCATTGGATGCATACACACCCCACGTCTTGTATTGGGTGATTTCTTTTTTCTTGGAAAAAAATGGGAACAAGGTGGGTAGTTAATGCACCGCGCCTAAAAGTTTTGGGATTACTAGTATTTGGTTTTTGTAATGTGACTAATGCACCAGTACGGAGGGAGTACAATAGTAGTCTTTGATTGCAATTTTTTGTTGGTAGCTTACCAAGATGAGCGCTCGGTGAGTACAATAGTAGTCTGATCGATGAGACTTCATATTTGAGCCATCTACCAGAAGGAATAAAACAATACACCATGTATTTATTTATAGAGGGAGTAGTATATTTTTTGTGACATGCATTACTAGATATTGCTAGTCAAATACTAAATCCAGATGGACGTGGTAGTACTACAAAATCCAGACGGTGGTGCTAGTACTAGTAGTAGTACTACCAATGTAGTAGTACTGTACTACCCATTTGTCAAATTATTACGTGTTGCTCCTCACAGTGAAGTGACAAGACCCTGCGCCGGAGATGACACCTGAGTGTAGGCGCCATGTTCGGCATACCAAAGTCAGCCTCACCATCTGCAGTCACTATCATCATGGTTGTACAGCTAGCTTGCTTACAACTAGCCGTGTTTGACATAATTCCCGTGCGTACATGCCCGTGCATTGCACGGAACACTAAGATTGAGGGTGGACGACAGCGGCAGCGGCCATTGCGCTAGATTTTTCCATGGCCTTCTAGATGTGGTGGGGAGGAGATAAGGCTGATTGTGAGAGACACGGAGTTGTTTGTAAATAGGGAACAAGTGCGTGCATATTTTTGCAAAACTACAGAAGTTTGGTTTGTATGCGTCAGGTCTAGATCCGACGGCTATTAGTGAAAGATGGCAGGCACAACAGCATCACCAACTCAGGGCCTCTTTGATTCGCAGGATTTTGAAAATGCATGAATAGGACACGGTAATACTTACAAGTTTCAAACTGATATTACAAATGTTAGGAGTAATGTTGCACCTACGAAGAGGGAATTACTAGGAAGTTACGTAAGAACTTTCGTTACTTTAGGTGGATGCAACATTATTGTACAAACTAAATCCACCACCCTGACAAGTCACTAATGGGCAAATAAATTTTTGAGTCTCTGGACACTTGATGTTTCAAAAACAAATTCAGCTTCTGCAGAGACTTTGTCATTTAGGCTTAGACGCTTGCGGTGATCAGCGCACCATTCATTGTTGCACCAGAGAATGCCAAACCTCATTACCATGAGCACACTTGCCTCCAGAACAAAGAACCTGGCCAATTTAATCTCAGATGTACTGCCTCAGTAGTCGATCAAATCAACTTCTGTAAGATGGAGATCAAGGCATTCAATGAGATTGTTATAGTGCATCACATTTTTCACTTTCGGGTCTTTTTTTATCTGCAAAAGAAGAGAACATATTAGAGCAACTGGCTATATAAGATTGCCGTGTCATCAAGAGGTACCAATATCATTCGCTCATACGATAGGTTTTTTTTGAAACAAGGCATATGATAGGGTTGGCTGGCTAGTGATATTTTTTGACTCTCTCTCTCTCTCTCTCTCTCTCTATCTCTCTCTCTCTTTCTCTCTCTCTCTTTCCTCTCATTTACCTAGGAGCACATGAAGAGCTTGGGCATTTGTTGCCTTCCACTATGTGGCCGATGCCATATTTCTCAAAAGCATGCCACATAATACGCATTGATGGCCAATCAAGAGATTTTGGCACCGCTCTAGCGATGTGAGAGAGTTGGCACCGCTGTGCACACAGACCCACATGTATAAACAAATCAATCAAACCAACTACACCAGCCTCTAAATCTCCCAAACAAGTGTTTTTTTATTGCCTCAGTCCTCTCCCTCTCCCACAGAAGTGTTTTTTCATTGCGTGAGTTAATTTGGCACCGGAGCAAAGTAGGTGATCCAGATTGGGGCACCAGGTGAGCAATGGAGGGTCATCGATGCCAAATGCATCACAAGTGAATTTGGCACGTATTTTGGCCCACATAGTGGAGGGGCGTTATAACCCACTTTTGTACCACGTCGTATTTAGTGTAAAATTTTGTCCATATATTTATCTAAGAAAATGCCAATGCATGTCACAAAAAAGTATACCATTTGAAATTATGTTCAAATACGAATCCAACGATATAATTTTTAGTGACATGCATTAACATTTTGTCAGTTAAATCTATGGTCAAATTTTGATACTACAAAATAGGAAGAGTAAACCAGGACGGAGGTAGTACTTGCTCTTAGGGTAACCATAGAGTTACTAGTCTAAGTTACTTGCCACTATGACTAGCCTAGGCTACTATAGTAGTAGTACAACAACAAAAACAATGCAGGTGATCACGTGAGAAAAAATACTAAAACATTTCTTTCGGTGCAGTGCGCAGATGCAGTTTTGAACACTACACTTGTCATCGTAATTTGGGAAAATTACGAAAAAATTGAGCTACATTGTGATTACCGTTTACTAGTAGGAAAGAAGTTTCACCTCGAGGAATAAGTTCTCCGTGCACGGAAAGCATGTAAGGAATCTAACAACTTGATCCAGATTGGGGCTGATAGATTTTATTGCCAAGATCTTCACTGTGCACATAGACTGGGTCAAGCTTGTGGGAATCATTTGTTGGATAACAGTCGTAAATACATCAAGAAGAAATTTAAAAGTGTGAATTTCAAGAAGACGGAGAAGAAGATGAGTGTTGTACCTGAACGATTATGGATCCAACAAAGAGTTTGGAGAATTTGGCAGACGAGTACACCAATGCTGTCAATTTCGGCGCGTCATGACCCTGATTTTTGTTGGACCTTCTAGATCAGATACAAGCAATCTCTCAAGGAAAGGTGCATTCTCGATGCCCATAACGTGGAACAGCTAGAGTGATCTCTTCCCAATTGATGTCTTGTTGCGGGTCCAGCAAGACACATAAATCCATCGGAGATTCGTCGAGGCGATGTGGAGGCTAATGAACCCATGGATCTGCTGAAGACGAAGCTACTCGAGCGCAGCATAGTTGCCGAGCAGGTGCTCCATAGCCTTCTTAGAGATGCCAACGTCGAAGAGGTCGAGATGCTTGAGTTGAGGGAGAAGAAGGGCGGGCGCGGCATTAATCTGGGGAAGATAGCAGGAGCTGAAGCTGGCGCGGCGTAGTGTTGGCGTGAGGTGGAGCGCGGACGGCGGCAGAGAGCGACATTGTCCAGCTTCAAAGCTGAGCTCCTTGAGCTTATCTAGGGCGGGGGATAAGAACCACTCGTCGAGCTTGGCTTGGACCTTGCAGATGGTACTGAACATGCGGATGTCAAGGCGTCTGGTTGGCCCATAGTGCGATGAAAGGATCATGGAGACTGCGGCCATGCGTTTGCAATCCCCGTTGCAGAGGCAGCTATCGATGGTGAGGTTGAGGGGGACGCGGCGCCAGAGGGGGCGCCACCACCGGGAGAGCAGGGTGGTCCGCATGGCAGATTTGGTGGGGAGGAGGCCGATGATGGCGAGCAAGATGTCGTCGGGGAGGCTGCTAATGAAGTCCAGGCTCGTCGGACGCGATTTTGGCTTGAGCCGCCTCCGCTTGTTGGCTGCCTCGCCATTCATATCAGCCGGCGGCAACGCTGGTGTACACGTGTGCTGGTGTGTGTTGTGTGCTGGGTGTGCGTGAGTGTGTCCTTCTATGCATGCCGCCACGCAGTGGTGAAGTGTGCGTGAGTGCGTCCGTCATGCGAAAGAAGTGTGCCCTCAATTTACTAGCGTGCGGGGTGCTACCGTGAGTGGTTTCAACTTTGTTTACTTCATCGTGTGTTAGATGGGCCTCTAGTTTACTTATTTTCACCCACTGCCACATACGCCAGCACACGAAGATAGAGAACACAAGCTGACAAGGTAGCATGTGGACTGGTTGACCGGTTAACTAAACAATATACGGAGCTATACGCTGACACAGTGACCGTATAATCCCTCGGTATAGAGAGTTCGAGTGAGAGGGGAGGCCCGTGAGAGATAAGTGAGAGAGAGAGAGAGAGCTACTCCATCCATTCGATAATGTAGTGCCTACATTTTTTTGAAGTCAAACTTTTGAAACTTTGATCAAGTTTATAAAGAAATTACTTGTATCTACAATACCAAAGATAAATGATAGTATGAAGTAAGTACATGTTGTGATGAATCTAATGATCGTTCCAGACGTAAATGTTTTTCTCCACATATACCTGGTCAAACTTTTCTGAGGTTTGACTTTTCAAAACATCCATATGCTTATGGACGTGAGAGAGTACCTAACTATATATATAGGGCTGGACTATTTTGTTACCGGTAACAAAATATTATTCTGTTACCCTTGCCCCCTATAAGGCGCGATGCGTCCATGACAGACCCAGCCCCAATCTGACCCACTTCCTACCGCCGGAGGCAGCCGTCACGGGCGAGCGAGCGACGGCGGCAACCGGAGCGAGGGAGCCCGCGGCGCCGTGACCCACCGACGCGCCGCCATCTAGCCATGCCGCCGGCCCGACCACCGCCACCATCGGTCGCCTCGTCCGGCGCCGGAGCATCCCCGCGCACCTCCCCACCGCCGGGCGGCGGAGTCTCCCCACGTGCTTCCCCGCCGCCGGGCGCCAGAGCCTCCCCGCACGCCTCCCTCCGTCTGGTGCAGGAGCCTCTTCGCTCACCTACTCGCCGCCTGGTGCAGGAGCTTCCCCGCACGCCTTCACGCCGCCGTGCGCCGGAGATTCGCCTGGGCCGTGATCCACGCCTCCTGCCTCCGCCCCTCGACGGACCTCGTCGACAGAGCTCCACCACAAGCACGAACGTCTCCCCAACAACAATGGCTCCACCTCCCCAGTTCTTGCCAATACGCCGACAACGAAACGAAGATGGAGTCACATGCAACAAGATGCAGGTGATGAATTCTTCCCACACACATTACTAGCAACACCAAAGTTTTTGAGATCTGGGTTTGAATGAAGATAGGTACCATGTTTCTGTCAATTTATCAGTTCATCAGTTTATCTGTGCTGCTATGCTCTGCCTGCATGTTACACTATTGGGTTCATGAGTACAAAATTGTGTGATGCATCTGTGCTACATCAGTACATTGCAAATGCTTGCATCAGTTCGTTTACACCCCTGCCACTTGATGCGCAATTAACATGTCGAGGTTACTGTCAGTGCATCTAATATGCTATCTTCAGTTCAGGTAAAAAAACTTAAAAACATATGCGTCAGTCCAAGTAGATAGTGACAAAAGGTTCAGCTACCACTGAAAAGTTGTATGTTTGCTATCTCTAAGAGTACAAGACATGTAATTGCATCAGTTCGAATGAGTAACAAAACTGTTACCGAAAATAATAATATAAAATTGGTACACAGTAAGTTCAGTGATACATAAGCTGGCAGTGCTTGTAATGTAGATGCATTGATGCACGATTACAAATGTCGAGGTTACTGTCAGTGCATCTAATATGCTATCTTCAGTTCAAGTAAAAAAACTTAAAAACATATGCGTCAGTCCAAGTATATAGTGACAAAAGGTTCAGCTACCACTGAAAAGTTGTATGTTGCTATCTCTAAAGAGTACAAGTCATGTAGTTCCGTCAGTTCAAACGATTAACAAAACTGTTACTGAAAATAATAATATAAAATTGGTACACAGTAAGTTCAGTGATACATAAACTGGCAGAACTTGTAATGTAGATGCATTGATGCACGATTAGGATGTCAAGGTTACTGTCAGTGCATCTAATATGCTATCTTCAGTTCAAGTAAAAAAAACTTAAAAACATATGCGTCAGTCCAAGTAGATAGTGACAAAAGGTTCAGCTACCACTGAAAAGTTGCATGTTGCTATCTCTAAAAGAGTACAAGTCTTGTAGTTGCATCAGTTCAAACGATTAACAAAACTGTTACTGAAAATAATAATATAAAATTGGTACACAATAAGTTCAGTGATATGTAAACTGGCAGTACTTGTAATGTAGATGCATTGATGCACGACTAGGATGTCGAGGTTACTGTCAGTGCATCTAATATGCTATCTTCAGTTCAAGTAAAAAAAACTTAAAAACATATGCGTCAGTCCAAGTATATAGTGATAAGAGAGTGCCACATTTACATAGTAAGTTCAATGATACATAAACTAGGAGTACTTCTAATGTAGTTGCATAAGTTATAGAAGAAACAGTACATCAGTACATCCATGTTTGAGCATCAACGTTCATTAGTTCGGCTGAGAACGAACCAGATTAATCTCAAAACTGTTGAATGTTGTTTGCAGAAGCATGCAAGGCAGCGCACACAGCAAGAATTTCATGAGCCGGACAGATATGGGGCACCACCTGGTTGGGTAACACCAGAAATACCGCCTAGATATTTCAACAGTACAGGCAGATTTGAAGATACACCGCAAACATCAGAAGCACGGACAAGTTCTTCTATACAGCAAAGAACAATATCTGGGAATGCAAGCTTTGCCGCTGCTGGGTTGCAACAAGGCTAACCAAATCACCAACAACAAATGTTTTCCTTCCCCAGCGCATGCAAAAAGCCAAGGACAGGAAGTCGTGGATGGGTTGCAACAAGGCTTCCACCAGTCGCTCCGGCAACATCAATCATCCGTGCTGCAAGAGCAGTTGCGACGGGAAGACCAGGGCAAAAAGACAGAATTTTTGGCCAATCTAGCAGGTTCAAAGGTACAAGATATGAGCCATATAGACACGAACAACCTCACAATGAATCTGAGGGGAGACAGCCGTACAACGAAAGACGGAGATCTTCGTCAACGTTGCTCCCTCCAAGAGATGCATTGCTGCATGTGCCAAGGGTGACACCACCGGCGCCCATAAACCAGGGAGAACAACAAACACCAGATGCAGCGCAGAGCTATACACATGTAAGTATCCATATAGAAAAGAAAAAAACATAAGCACAGTCCATACCATGGTGTTGTGACCACCCCATCTAACATTTTTGTTTGGTCACTGTTGTGTGCAGCCACCTGATATTGAAGCTTATGTTCTACCAAGGCTAGAGATGAGGTTTGAAACTTTCGAAGAAACTAAGAACTTCTACAACGTATATGCAAAGCACGCTGGTTTTGCTGTCAGGGAAGGCCCCAAGTTTAAGACCAGAGCCTACCTTTATTGCACGTGCCATGGAGTTTATGAATCAAAGGTGTCTGAAGCAAATAGACAGCGTAACAAGACGACAGCCAGAACTAACTATGGGGCTAAAATGAGGCTGAAGAAGGAAAAAGATGGAACATTTGTCGTAAAAGAGATAGTCTGGGAACACAACCACAGACTACAGCTCACCGCAGAAATGCTTGTCTTCTTGCACTCCCACAAAAACTTTGACAAAACAATCTTGGAGTACGTCAAGTACCTGCAGTTCAAAGGCATTGAACACGCGCAAATCATGAGCATACTGGGCGGTGATGACCCTGGTAGCTACTTCCTTGAAATGAATGCCAAAGACCTGATTAACCTGTAAGTACAAACTTGTTCTCCTCCCATAAACCGTCTCCGTATTTTTTCCTCTGTCAGTACAAACATAACACGCAACGCATGACCTGACACCAGTTTAACATGCATTATTCAATGAACTTTTGATATGCAGGAAAGCAAAGAATTCAAGGATTGATGATGTGGATGATGTCCTAAAGACTGTCAACTTCTTTAGGGAGATGAAAGCTATAAACAGGGAATTTTTCTGTGACATGCAACTCGATGAGTCCGACAGAGTGAAGAACATATTCTGGGCGAACGCAAGTTGCCGAGGCGCGTATCAGGACTTCAGAGAGTGCATAACATTTGACACAACATATAAGACCAACAAGTACCATATGCCACTTGGAATGTTTGTCGTAACTAACAACCACTTACAGACTAAATTCTTTGCTTTTGCCCTGATAAGAGATGAGGATGCATATTCATTCAAGTGGTTGTTCAAGACATTTTTAAGGCATGAGAAGGAAGGCTCCTACATGCATCCTCACAGGTACAACCACAAAAACCACCCCCAACCACCACCCCCTTCCAAAAACGAAAAGTAAAGTAACACAAAAAAAATGTTGTGTTTGTTCTATTGGTATATATGCACAACCATCTCTGCTGACCACTCATAGTCTATTTTCTCATTACCAGACTAGTGCCCGGCAATGGCTTTGGCGATCGCAGATGTTTTCAAGAACACAGTACATAAGCTATGCCGCTGGCACATTATGAAGAAGTATAGGGAACACCTTGCGTACCTGTATTTCCTACACGAGGACCTTAAAGATGAATTCACATCAATTCTCAACTGGCCCCTCATGCCAACTGAGTTTGAGGATGCCTGGAAAAGACTCATGGATAAGTACAACCTCCATGATGATGCCACAATGGTGGGCATGTGGAACGAGCGTGAGAAGTGGATATCAGCCTACTTCAAGGAAAATTTCTGCGCCAAGATGACATCCACACAGCGAAGTGAGAGTATGAACTATGTGCTCAAGAAGAACTACGTAAATGAGAGACATAACCTACACAGGTTTGTCAGTCAGGTAAACTCATGCGTCAAAACTAGGAGGCAGACAGAGAACCAGGAGACAATGGGTAACCGGGTATATCTCTATCACTTGTCGTAAGACATAAAAATAACATGCTTACTAAAGTAAAAACTTTATTAGAAGTTTTTCTTGTGAGAAAACTAACAATATGATCATCATTCTTGCATCTGCAGAAGGAACAAAACACGCTGACCTACTATGGGTTTGACACCCAGATGGCAAAGCTGTACACACGAGCTGTGTACAGCGAGATCAGAGATAGGCTGAAACTGAGCACGCTCTTCACGGCGACAGAGACGGAAGAGCCCACAAAGTACCTAGTGCGCTACAACCACCCGCAAAAACTGTTTGTGTGGGCTCAGCACGCATTCCAGGTGGTGGCAGACCCCGTGGGAGAAACATATGAGTGCGAGTGCAAGCTATGGGACCACACAGGTGAGGAGTGCAAAAAAGATGTTACATACTGTACTACTTTTTTTTGCAAAAGTTTTTGTTCGAATGAAATGACAAAAAACACGCACCTCTTCCAAAAACAAATACAGGTCTTTTCTGCGTGCATGTCCTGTGCATGATCCAGACAATTAAGGCTGCCAGCGTTCCAGAGAAATACATACTCAGGAGATACACCAAACGCCCGAACATCCAGCCAACATTTGATAGAAATGACTTGAGGACGGTAGCGTCAAACAAGGCATCCCAATACTGCATTGAAATCTCACTGCTGACGCTGAACATGAGGGTGCACAGAAAAAGCTTGAGAAGCCAAGAGCAAATGGCAAGGTCGCGGGTCGTCATGGACAAACTTGAACAAGAACTCGATGCCATGCATTCTGCTGAAAATGGAGGTGTCGCGGACAATGAAGCCATTGACCAGGATATTGCTACAATGTTATCCGAGATGAACCATCTGGGATCCATTGACCCGTTTGAGAACGAGGAAGAAGAGCAGCAGCAACCGGAGCTTGCCTATGTGCACACTCAAGAGCGCCGACAAACTCACATGCGAGATCATGAGCTTGATAGTGCTGTAGGCGAACAACAAGACAATAGCACATCCTACCAGCAGCAGCAGGAAAGGGTGATTAAACCCCCAATATTCTCAAACACAAAGGGGAGGAAGAGCAAGACGCAAGCAGCGAAAGCTGCGAAAGCAGCAACCAAAAAGCCACCACGCCCCATCAAGCGCGTGGAATTTGGCCCGAACGGCAAACCCCTCGGGATAAGGGCATGCGGTTTCTGCAACGTCGTGAGCAACCATAACTACCGCACATGCCCACTCCGCACAGATGCCACTGTCAACAAGAACAACCAGATTGGAGCCACCCAGCTTTCTACAAATAGAGACAGCACACGTAACAGCTACACTTGCTGCAAGTGTGGGGGAATTGACGGACATAATGCCCGCACGTGCAAAGTGGGCAAGGAGGTCGGTGGAGCTGAACATAAACATGGCAAGGTACAGAGTTCCAAGCAATCAAATGAAGACGATGAAGAGGAAGAGTTTGATGAGAATGATGGCCAATCAGACGAAGACAATGAAGATGATAGTGTCGGAGGCGAGGAAACTGAAACTGACGATGAAGCTGCCAAGGCTCAACCTAGAAAGAGCGCCGACAAGGCACAACATTCAGGGACAGTTAGGAGAAGCTCAAGACTGAACAATACATAGTGGTTATCCTGCTGCGTCAACTAAAAAATAACCTTGTAGTCTTAGTCGCATCAGCACACAATGATGAAGCATTTCACAAACACTGTCGTTACCAAGACATATTTAGCTTTAACATCGATTACTCTCGAATATAACTAAAGTTATTTTTTAGTTTCTGATTTGTGCCTGCTGGAGCAGTCACAAAAATACGTTTGAAAAAACTTATCTGTATATATCCGACACAAAATGATACTGTGACCCAGTAACTCAGGAAAAATAATATGTCAATGAAAAATTTAAAATCTTGTAGTACATCAGTACTGATAACTCTCAGACGTCAGTACAAGGCTGAGTACACATCAGTACTGATATAATTTCTGATTTGTGCCCGCTGAAGTAGTGTAATTATTATTTAAACCATTTGATAATCCTTTTGAATGCAGTCACAAATAAATTTGAAAAAACGTATCTGGATATATCTGACGCAAAACGCTACTGTCAACCAGTAACTCAGCAACAAAAAAATGTCAAGGAAAAATATAAACTCTTGTAGTACATCAGTACTGATAAATCTCAGTCGGTAGTACAAAAGGCATAGTAAAACAAACACACCAGTTAACGACTCAAAAAAATCATTTTGAAAAAACAAAGCTATGCCTACTCCTGCCAGTCCCAATTCAGAAACACCATCAGTACATGAAAATAATTACCTCAAGGCAAATGCGAATATAATACATCCTGTACTGGTGAAAATCTAATTTATCTGTAAAAACTACTCACAGATTATCTTGATATAAACAATCCTTTAAAAAAATACGAAAATTGTTTTAAAAAACATTAGCACCACACATAGTCTCACTGGTATTTGGTACGTTCAATTGCACTTCAATCACCAGTCCGAGTACGACAGTAGAGGAGTTCAGACCTCCATCAACACCGACGCTGACACGTGCAAGTGGGATAAGCAGCTGATAAGTACAGCTTGACTATACGAATCGGTGCCACAGTAAAATGCCATCATCACCACCACAGAGACGTGCAAGTGGGATTTGGCAGGTCATAAGTACAGCTTGACAAGACTAGTCAGTTCAACAGTAAAAACCATTTCACTTGAACGGTTAGTTCTTCCACGCCACCATCCGCGCCACCCACTGAGCGGTTGGCACAAGGGACTGCGAACGGTGACCCCACGCCACAACACCCACTACACACATGACCCCGAACGAACCGCATACTGGAAAATCCCCGTCCACGCACTGCACAAAATCCCATTCTCTTCCACCTCTCCCTCGTTCCCACAAACCACCATTGCCGCTTCCATTTCCACTGAACACAAACCAAAAACTTCTCTCTCCAAAGCCCACAGTCGGCGGAGGAAGGCCATGGCGGAGGAACCGTCCGCCAAGCGTCATCATGCCGAGACGTCGGACAAGAGGAGCAACCTCATCGACATTAACGTCCCCGGCGAGAAGCGCGAGTACACAACAACCCTCAAAGGGGTTGAGCTCCACGGCAACGAGACGTTAGAGATCGTCTGCACTAGCGTACCAGAAAAGGCCGACGAGGTGATCTCCAGGCTCTGGATGAAGCTTGGTGGCAGGGTTCGTAGGATTGTCGGTGTTGGTGTGCACTACACCAACGAAGATGAACCTCCCCAGAAGGCAGCAGTCCTACAGTTGTGCGTCGACGAACTCTGCTTGGTGTACCACATCGCAGCGGCCACAAAATGGTGAGCAAATCCTACTCATTTGCCCTGCATATGGTTTATCTGTTTTATTACTACTGTATCCTGGAAAATTAATCACACTTGCTTTCCCAACTAGATGTACTAGTGTGGTTTGTGAAAAGTGGATGCACTACTGCATTTTCTCAAGTAGATATACTATAAAATGTATTTATGAACCTGATGCAATGGATTAATATTTGGAAAATATCGCGGAAGATTAAATTCCGAAGTTGATCGACTAGTGAAGTTTCTGAAGTTGATACAATAGAGTAGTCTATGTACTCGATGTATTAAAAAAGACGTTTTTGAACTTGATGTAGTGAAGTATTTTCTGAATTTGATCTAATGTTATTTTCATAAGAAAATAAACTAAGGACTTGGTGAAGCACTGGTTTCTCTGTTATCCCATTTCAACCAAAAAAGACTAAACTAGTGCGAATGCAAAACATACAACATTGACTGAAACTATGTATAATCAAAGAAGAAGAATAACATGATGTACTTAATTTAATTTCAGAACTTTCTTTACTAGTTTTTGAAGTACATTCATCCATTGTTTATCCTACATAAAAAACTACTTCATGGATTCATCGCTTGTAAAACAAAACAAAAATGAATAATTCAAAACATCAAAGTAATGCTAATATTCAAAATGTCTCTGCCCTTGCAGGCCCAAGCGCCTGACCGAGATGCTGCAGCATGAGAAGTCGGTCACATTTGCCGGTTTCAGCATTGAAAGCGACAAAGAGAAGCTGAAGTTGTCCGGTATGGAGATCAACCCCAACAAGTTCATCGACATTCAGCGCAAGTGGAGAGTTCCATACACTGGAAAAGAGTACGACTCCTTGATTGATGTTGCAGCCAGCGTCATCCACCCATTCTACAAAGGCATGAAGAACAAGATCAACACGCAGGAAGACTACAAACTGTGGGGGACCAGCGAGCTGCCAGACAACCTCATCGAGTACGTAGGAGTAGATGCGTACGCCGCGTACAAATCATGGTTCATGATCGACTTCATCACAGACGGTTGGGAATATGCAAAAGAGCGGGAGGCTGAAAACTTCTACGGCCGCCCCTATTGCCCCTTTACTGGATGAAGATAACATCAGAGTCTACCTTCGTTTTAATTCCACTTGTGCTTGCCTTTTATCTTGTTGTTTCAAATTAGTAGTTTGCTCTTGTTGGGTTGAACCAGTGTGATTATGGCATGCTTGTCATGTTTGAACAAGTTTAGTTATGTCATCAAGTATAATGTTTTGCTTATCTCATTATATAAGTTTGGTTTGGTAGCTTCATATGTTGTTAATCCATCATTTCAAAAATTCAAAAGTAGTTATGAATGGAATGTTGTCGTTGCTCTAAAGTACTAGTTATGATGCAACTAATCACACAACATTGTTCCGTGTCAGTACAACTCAGTACACTTGATCGGACAGTACATTCTTACTACAATAAAAAGTACAAAGAAGCATCAGTCCGTAAGTGCTACTATGAATGCACTATCAGTACAACTTAGTCTACACGCAAGTACCATAGTTCTGAAAATGACACCAGAAGACACTTGAGAATAATCACAAAAACAAACACAAAAAAGAAGGAAAAAAACTCAAATGAAAAAGATTACACTCACACAAAACTGACAAGAACTAGAACAAAAAGTATCAGTCCAAGTTACTGGTGGAGTCAAGTACTAGATTCAAACAAACAAAAAAAATGACCGCCCAAGGTCAGGCGCAGGCCCTGACAATGCTAGATACTTGAACTCGAGCCCGTGGGCGAATCCCTAGTAATTCGCACAACGTAAGACCCGCCGACCAGGGCCCACAGGTCAAGAGAGAGGGCGAGCGCCGTGTATAAGCGCTCTGGTAAGTGTTCAGAGGAGTTCGACTGGTGAGCCTCCGCTGTGATTATAAACAGGTCCGGAGCCCCCTCGACTAGCGAGGTGGGACTAAAACCAGAGCGCACGCGCACGACGCACTGCATAGCCGCGCGGACGAGCTATCTGGGCCGAAAAACAGCCCAATAGCCTACATCGTCAACAAAACACCCCACCAATAAGCCCAGGTATACAAACCAGATGGCGGGAGAAAGAAAAATAAACAACAAGAAAAATATTTGTCAATTAACTTGTACAAGAAAAAAGGAAAAAAATATGATACAAAAACAATGAACCTCTAAAAAAGAACAGAACTTAATAGCCTATCTGTTAAATGTACATAATTTAAAAAACCGAATTAAATATTACTTTCAAGTTCAACTACTAAAACTCAAAAAGTTCAAAACATATAATGTTTGTCAATTATGCTAAATTTCTTATTTATATAAAATCTCACAAGTTCAACTACTAAAGCTCAAAAAGTTCAAGCATATAATGTTTGTCAATTATGCTAAATTTCTTATTTATAGAAAAACTGACAAGTTCAACTACTAAAAATCTAAAAGTACAAAACATATAATGTTTGTCAATTATGCTAAATTTCCTATTTATATAAAATCTGATAAGTTCAACTACTAAAAACTCTAAAAGTTCAAACATATAATGTTTGTCAATTATGCTAAATTTCCTATTTATATAAAATCTGACAAGTTCAACTACTAAAATTCAAAAAGTTCAAATAGAATTTATTTGTCATTTCTGCTAAATTTCTTATTTATATAAAATATGTCCACACCACAACGAACGATCTGGTCGTAAAATAATCTCAAACCCCCAACCTAAGTTATAAAAAGAATCAGTTCAAAACATACATACGACATCAGTACTAAAATAGCAGGATCAGTCAGGCCGCTCGCACCACTGTGACATCAAATTTCAAACCCGTGCGCTGTATGAAATTACAATTCAGTTCACACAGTACTAAAACATAAGTGCACTAAAATGAGAATACAAAAACTATAAAGGCCTAACATAGGTTGGTACAGATGAAAATAAAATAAGTACAACATTTGAGCAACAACTCCCAGGGCACTGAAAAAAATGTTTTGACATAAACTAGTGTATAAAGACTTCAATAGAAAAAACAATGCTTAAACATCCACACGGAAAAACATCACAGAGCCATACGTCGCCTAAACAGTGCAAAATGCCATCATCACCACCGCAGAGACGTGCAAGTGGGATTTAGCAGATCATAAGTACAGCTTGACAAGACTAATCAGTGCAGCAGTAATTTTTTTTTGTCTGGGACGGTTAGTTCTTCCAGGCCACCACCCGCGCCACCCACTAGGTGGTTGCCATGATGCACTGCAGAACGGCGACCCCCACGACCACTACACCGACGTCCCCGATGAACCGCCTCCAACACACCACCGTCGACGCACTACAAAAATACCCCATTGTCTTCCATCTCTACCTCATTCACAGAACCACCATTGCCGCTTCCATCTACACTGCACACAAACCAAAAACTTCTCCCTCCCAAGCCCATAGTCACCGGAGCAAGGCGATGGCGGAGGAACCATCCACCAAATGTCACCATGGCGACACTTCGAACAAGAGCAGCAACCTCGCCGACGTTCACGTCCCCGGCGAGAAGCACGAGTACACCAAAACGCTCAAAGGGGTTGAGCTCCACGGCAAGGAGATGCTGGAGATCGTCTGCACCAGCGAACCAGACAAGGCCGACCAGATGATGAGTAGGCTCAGGAGAAGGGCGGCGGCTTGTATCCGAGCTTCATCGGAGTTGATGTGGAGTACACCGACGAGGAAAAACCTCCACAGATGGCGGCAGTCCTGCAGTTGTGCGTCGAGGAACTCTGCTTGGTGTACCACATCGCAGCAGCCACAAAATGGTAACCCATACTACTGTTCATTCATCTGTTGTACCAGTACTAGTCGCTAAAAACTTAATTAAAACTTGTTTCCCAACGATTATAGTCATATGTTTGTACCAGTAGTTCATTGAATGCTATGAACTACTATAGTCTATGTAGTGGATGCACGATTACATGTTTCTCAAGTTACATGCATTTCTGGAACTGTGAAGTGGATTGTTTCACCAGATTAGCATCTGAAAAAAAGTTTATAGCATTCTGAACTTTATACACCAAATTAATTTCTGAACTTGATGTACTAGCATAGTATCTGATCTTGATGTACTAGTATAGTTTATAGAATTGATGTATTAAAAGATCTTTGGTGAAGTGGTATAGGTCCATATCTTGATGCACATGTTTCTCAAAACTAAAATTTTGAACTTGATATAGAATTAATGCACAAAGATGTATCAAGCACTGGTATAGGTCTTTTATTCAACAAAAAAACAAACTAAACTTGAATCAAGCAGCGCATGAATCATTGACTCTGGTAAAAAATGATTCTCTAATTTGGTGAAGCATTTGGTGTAGCAACGAAGATAGCAAAAAATAAAAATATAACACAGTGTAGTTGAATTTAATTTCAGGACTTTTTGTAGTAGTTTATGAACTACATTCATGCATGGCTCGTAATATATAAGCATCTACCTCATGGATTATCACTTGTAAAACGGAAAAAAGTAGTAGAATTAAATACTCAAAAAGAAGACTAATCTTTAGAAAATGTGTGTCTCCCCCCTTGCAGGCCCAAGCGCCTCAAAGACTTCCTGCAGGAGGAGAAATTGTACACATTTGTTGGTTTCAGCATCGGAGGTGACAAGCAGAAGCTGGGGAAGTCTGGTTTGGAAATCAACCCCAACAACTAGTTCTTCACTGACTACTACAATCTATTCAAATGTGAGGACATCAGTTCAAATTACACGTGGTGATAAGTACTACAAACTGTCTGCAGGTTGCATCAACTGCCAAAACCATACGCACCATACAATCCAAGACAAAATTAACACATATCAAAATACATACAACTTATAAAGTCGATACGGCAACAACTGTACACCCTAAAAACCAGATCTGTTAAAACATCATACAAAAAATAGGGGGAATCACCTGCATTCAATTTGTCCGGACTAGATGATGTACCCATTCAAATCTACAGTCCTAAAATCTGCCGAACCAGATCTGCAAGACACATGAACAAAAATTAGGGATTTGAACTATTTCAGAAACGAAGCACGCCATACAAAAAGCAAAACTCTTACCACCTAACACAAAATCCGCCACGCAAATCCAGTATCACTGCCGCCAAACGCTCGTTCAACAGCAAAGGAACCCTAGCAACTGCAGCCTAGGTCAGCAAAGAGAGCAACAGATTAGAAATAGAGGGATAATCTGAACATGAGAGGACGCAAGCAAAGTCAATGGCAGAGCAAAAAAGGAACAAAACAGAGCACCCGGAACTCCACCCCCTGGGGTTGAACCCTCCGGCCGACGCTCCCGCGGCAAGACAGGAGTAGCAACTCCCCCTCCGAGAAAAGAAGAAGAGAGGAACGAAGACGGAACCGATTTGGGGACGGGGGAGGAGCTGAACGGGGAAGATCGGAGGTTAAAAGGTGAGTGGGAGGGTGAAAAGATGAGTGGGAGAAAACGGACGGCTAAAGCCCACAACCGTGGCAAAGCCCACTATATCTGGCCAGTTACAAAAGATAATACAAATAATCAAACACAAAATAAAAAATTAATATAGATCAAGAAAACAAACGGCTAAAGTACATAAATAACTCACAACAGTACATAAAAAATTATCAAAAAGGTACAAATGAAAAAATAATTAATAACAGTGCTGGTTTTTCCCCTAAAAAATAAAGATAAGATAATGGGTGCAAGTCATGTTACGGACTCGCCTCCGCATGCGACGCCGCGGCACGCCGCGTCGTCGCCTGCTACGGCTCGTTCCTAGCTCGGCCTCGCCGGGATGGGGGAGGGGGGCCCCGAACACACCTCCCCCACCCCCACCCCCCGGCTCGGCCTCGCGCTAACGCGATAGTGCGCTCGTTTGACAAGCGCAGTGCGGTTATTCGGTTCCCCCCCCCCCACGCACCCACACGCCTAAGATAGATAAATGGGGCAAAGTCCATACAAGGAAGATGTGTCAGTACAACTATGCCCCTCGGTACGGTGCGGTGCGGGGGCAAGTCATGTCCCCCCCCCCCCACGCACCCACACCCCTAAGATAGATAAATGGGGCAAAGTCCATACAAGGAAGATGTGTCAGTACAACTATGCCCCTCGGTATGGTGCGGTGCGGGGGCAAGTCACGACCCTCAGTACAATATAAAAACAAACAAAAAAGAAAAAGAAAAAGAAAAAGAAAAAAATTGACAGCCCAAGGACAAAAAAGTACCAGTCCAAGATACTGGTATAGTCTAGTGCTAGATCCCAAAAACAACCAAATATAAAAAAATTGACCGCCCAATGACAAAAAAGTACCAGTCCAAGTTACTGGTGTAGTCAAGTACTAGATAAAAAACAAACAAAAAATAAAAAAATTTGACCACCCAAGGACAGGAGCAGGCCCACACACGCATGGGCCTGCCGTCCAGGGCCCACAGGTCGACAGAGAGATAGCGAGCGCCGTGTATAACCGCTTTGGTAAGTGTTCATATGAGTTCGACTAGTGAGTGTCGGCTGCGCTTATAAACAGGACCGGAGCCCCCTCGACTAGCGAGGTGGGACTAAACCCAAAGCGCACACGCACGCCGTGCTCCACAGCCGCGCGAGAGAAACTATTCGGGCCGAATACAACGACCCAGGCCAATGGCCCAACAAAGTACTTAGCCCCATAACAAAAAATAAAAAATGAAGATAACTTAAAAAAAACCCAGTTAATAAACAAAAAATTTGTAAAAAGTTCAAACACATCTTAATGGTAAGAACTAAAAATATATATATATGAGACTGTAATTAAAAATTTCAGGAACGAATTTACAAAAAAATCAACTACTACAATTCATATGGTTCAAGTACAAAATAAAAATAAGTATTGTGCAGCGAAGATTAATTTTTTTTTATTTTATGAAATACTAAAACTATCATTGTTCATCTATTAAAAAAGGAAAAAACGTTCTCCAAAATTCATGTAAAAAAGTAAGGAAAAAATATTATACAACAAACAAATTTGATCGGTAATTGACAAACTAAAATAGATCAGTACTATCATTAAAAGGATGTAAGTTCAGCAAAACTCAAATAACAAAAAAGCGGTTCTAAAAAACTCATCAGCGTATAGCACCGTCTGCGACTTATGAACATGAAAAATATATCAGTCAAAACAAAGGATGCCCATCAGTTCAACTATAGAAATTGTTCCATAACTAATGTAAACAATGTAAAAAACAGTTATACTTGAGCAGAACAATAGGAATAACATTACATAACTAGTTCCATACCATTCTGATAATACCATACAAATTCAACCATCTCACATGCAAAATGTTCTAAAAGAAAAAAATACTGCAACATAATCAACCACACACAAATCTCACAAAACCGGCGTCATTTGCCACATTTAAACCTACAGCACATAGATTCTGAACGTCAGAGAGTCGTCTTCTCTCGAGAACATAACCATAACCACATCACCATCCTCAAATCCAGACTCAGCAACAAACTCCTTCCACCCAGTAGTTAGGTTGATGCAACCATCAAAGTCGATGTGGTAGGCAACATCCATCAACTGATACCCATTCTTGTCTGAACTCTCCATCTTCAGAACACCGGAACTAGGAGCAAAAATCCTGATCCTCGATGACATTTTCAGCAAATGGGCATGGGAGTACAAAACAAAATGAACACCTGACGTAACTGAATTTTTACACAGATATAGGAACGATTTGCATAACAAACTAAAATGGAAAAAATCTGAACCAAAACAATAACACAAAACTAACTAGACAAGTGAACTGACTAAACTGAAGAAATATACAAATCAATACACCTACAGTAAAAACATCTATTCATAAACAGATCGGGGATTACACAAAAAAATGGTTAAAATACTGTTAAGTAATGAACAAATACACACAGAAATCCCTACTGTTAAAATCTCACAAAACCAAATTAAAAAAATATAGACAAGCTATTCATTAGACAAAACTGCAGATCCAGTCCATGGGATTCAAACAGAAACCATCAAAGAAAGTAGGAACCAAAACGAATAGAAACACATACCCATGATTCCTTCAAGTCACCATCCGTCAGGCGACAAACATAGGGTGTACGAAACCCATGGTTGCTGTACAGCAAACAAGAAAGTTACCCGCGCCACTGAGTCTGAGTGAGCTCCAAACCAGACTCATACACACAGCCGTCAGCTATGCGCGCCATCTTTGCCAGGCATCCGCATGAACAATCCTCCATGGAACACACAGGAACAGAGAAAAAGGCGACGAATAGAAGAGAGAGGAACCTAGATCTGATTCTGGAAGAAGGAAGAAAAGGGAGGGGGAAGACTTGGCCACACACCACACATAGATGGATAGAGTTTATAGTCAGGGACACTCGCAGATTATAAAAATAATAAATAGGAAGATGGGCAGCCAGCTGGTAGGAAATAGTTATTACACATGCCATGCAACATTTGACCGCAAATCAGTACAACTACAGAAAAAACAAGCAGTTCAAAGGTGCACATGTCGAACATATGCAGACAAAACAACACATTCAGAGACAAAAACAAGTTGAATTCATTTAGTCATTCGAACATCTGCTCCCCCACAACAAAAATCTTAAAAACATAATGTTCACTACTTCAGTCATAACGATCAAAGAAACGACACCATTTTGCCCTGGTGGATGGATGTGGAGCCATGGCTGCTCTCGCCCTAGCCCAACTAATGATCTGAATATGGTTCCTTCCCCTGCCCTCTGGGAAAAGAAGATCCAATTCATTGGAGTTACAAGTATCCATCACCTCACGCGCAAGCCGTCTGTTGAACTCTGGCTCTAGTTCCTCCTCGGCAGCACGTTGCGCCATCTGCCTGCGCCTGCGCCTCCTCCTCCTCTACTCCGCTACTGCAGCCCTCACATCTATGGCATCCCCCTCCTCCTCTGTGACCTCTCCCAGCTCAGGATCCATCCCCCCTTTTCTTTGGTTGCAGCTCGTAGAATGAAACTGACAGATGGCTCGGGCTTTATAATCAAAGTGCAGAGCCATCAGTGCGGCTCCAATGCCAACACACAGTAATAAAAACTTTGACACGTAGCAGTCCAACTACACATACGGCAGCAATTCAAAACAACACTAAAAAACACACAAATTAATTACGCAGTTTGACCAGATTACAAGAAATCGCAGCTTACAGTCAGCCGCCATACACCACCTCCGCCAACGACAAAATAACATGGGAATCCGAGGTAGAAACAACTAAAAAAATAAATTTAACAACGCAAATCTTTTCATACAATCCTTATATCTCTCCCTGCAACACCAATTCAAAAGTAAAAAATAGAAAAAGAAGAGCAGAATTCCATGGCGGGCGTCGAAAACGACCAAGAACACCAAAACTTGTAATCATGAATTACAGATGAAAATAATCTCAAAAAACCATAACATACCGATAAATTCTCACATCAAAAATGACAAACACGACATAATTTGAGGCCCGCGAACACCACAGTAAACACTGACGCCAAAAAACATGTCCGCCGCCAAAATGACCACACCATCACCTACGGTGACTACAAATCGCAAAACACATCCAGATAAGCGCACGCACGTGCGGAACCCCTTTACGTGTCTCGTCTAGCAGTGAATGGCCCGCAGCATCACGCCGGAGAACGGCCGGAAGCTCCACATTGCATCCCCTGTTTCTGTCCGTCGTGCATGCAGGAACATCAGTTCTTGTTGAAAAACACGTCAGTCCAACCTGTGAACTACGTCAGTACAGAAAGGGTAACAGAATAATATTCTGTTACGTGTAACAGAATAGCCCAGATGTATATATATAGAGAGAGAGAGTGAGTGAAATAGAAAGAGTGGCTGAAAAAAGTGTGTGTGCGTGTGTGAAAGAGACATGGACAACACACGTAAAAGTAGAGAAAAAGCGTGTGTGTCTTATGCAAACATATCACACATGCATCTTTGACATCAGAAAAAAGGTGAGAAGATAGTGTGTGGTTCTTTGCAAACGAGAGATAAAGACCCCTAGCACATGGCCAATAGGGGTCTGACAAACAAGGGAGAGAGGTCGAGAGAGACATACGGAGAAAATGCAGACATGGGGAGGAGAGAGTGTATGTTTGTCATAGAGAGATCCCCTGGAGATCGTGATGGGACTACATGGGTGGGAGATCAAGTGACAAGGTGTGTGCGCGATAAAATATACCCCGAGAGATATCGAGATAGACATATGGATGGAAGGAGACAATACGTGTGTTCCTGATGGCTAGTGAGAGATAGTCATACTTAGGGGGGAGTGCGTGCGCCTATGATGGAGTGAGGGATTATGGTACTTAGGGGGGTGCGTATCACATAGAGAGAGACAAGGGTGGAGAGTGTTAGATGGGTCTATGTAGCGCGAGCGAGACATGTGTATGCGTGAACCAGGGAGATATAAAGTTTGAGAGAGATAGAGGAGCCACGATAAGGCTGAGTGGTGCATCAGATAGCTGAGAGGGGGAAAGAGATATTCCATCCGCTCGATAATGCTGTGCATATAAGTTTTTTAGAAGTCAAACTTTGGAAACTTTGACCAGGTTTACGCAAATATTATTTATATTTACATTACCAATGATACATCATACGGAACTACATCTCATGATGAATCTAATGGTATATGTTTGCCGTTCTAGACGTAAATGTCTTCCTCCACGTACATGGTCAAACTTTGTGATATTTGACTTTTCAATAAATCTATATGCTATGGACCGAAGAGACTGCCTAAGTCGAGAGAGATCAAGTGCGTATGAAGGAGAATGAGTGAGTGTGCAAATAGAGTATGTGTGTGAAAGAGAAAGGGACAACAAACGATAAATTAGAGTGTGTGTGTGTGTGTGTGTGTGTGTGTGTTCGTTTCTTATGCAAACATATCACACATGCATCTCCGAGATAGAAAAGCGAGGTGAGGAGATACACGAAGATAGCTAGTGCATGATTTTTTTCAACGGAGAGAGACACCCCTATAGCACATGTCCAATAGAGGTCTGGCCAAAAGGGAACAAAGGTCGAGAGGGACGCGTGGGGAGGGAGAGAGGGTGTGTTCGTGATAGAGAGATCCCCTCAAGATCGTGAGGGGACTATATGGGTGGGAGATCAAGGGACGAGGTGTGTGTGCGATAGAAAGATGCCCTGAGAGAAATCGAGATGGACCATGCACATGTTTGTGATAGAGACTAAGAATTAGCTAGTCATATACATACAGGGGGACTGCATGTGCCTACAATTAAGTGAGAGACCATCATACTTGGCTAGGCATGAGATTGTGTGTGTGCGTGTGAGATGGAGAGAGAACGAGGGAGAGAGATAGAATTTTAGATGGGTCTATCGAGTGCGGGTGAGATATGCATGTGTATGTGTGACCCAGGGAGATGGAGAGTTTGAGAGAGAGAGAAGAGCTCTGACATGACAGAGTGGTGCATGAGAGAGTTACAGGCAACGAGCCAGGGAATTTGTGTGCATACGATGAGTGCACCCAAGATATTTTGCTTGGACTAGAGAATCATACATAGTGTGCGAGAGAGACCTATACATGGAGTATATATGCACGCGAACTAGAAAGACCCCCCCCCCCCACACACACACATAGAGAGAGAGAGAGGGAGAGAGGGACCAACAAGGTTTGTGTGTTGGATGCGTGCGATAGAATTGAAGATTGTCGGCGAGAGAGAGAGAGCAGGAGTCCGGGAGAGGGGGAGGTCGCGTTTTATGCATCAAAGACTGATATAAACCATGTTTCGATATAAACTTACATTCAAATATTTAAATTGGAGAACATGTTGTGTGCAATCCACACATGAATAGAGATATGTGTATCAAACAAGTTCATTAATTTGACTTCCAACATATTCATGGAGTACTATAATATTGTACAACATGCTACTTGATTGAGGTGTTCAATTTTGGATTTAGTTCACTATTTTGACCTGGTGAACGAGCTATTTCATTGAATCGAGCTATTTCATTTTTGGTTTGATTCCCGTTTTTGAGTGGGTCAACTATTTGTCATATAGTAAATCGTTAGCAACGAGCATGTAAAAACACATTAGTTCCGAGCATCATCTCTCCATCTAAAAAAGAAGTGGCAAGCTAATATTTCAAAATTTGATTGGAATCGACTTGGTAAGGTAGACGTGGATGCTCGTTCTCCCAAAATTTGAACGAGCCGCTAAACACCCTCTGCTCGGTGGAATTCGCCCGAGCAAATAAATGGGAGACGCGAAATTACCGGCCTATGTGGGACACGCATCAATTGGCTCGTTGTACATCAAGGGTAGGTTCGTAACTTCATCCAAGTGCGCCTTCTCCTCGGCCAAAATGACATGTGCCGAATAATTCATAAACCATGGGCGGCAAAACACCCTCTCCTTGCCCGAAATTGCTCGCGCCGACTATTTCAAAACACGCCCTCCTCGCCCGAAATCGCTCGCGCTGACTATTTAAAAACACGCCCTCCTCGACCGAAATCACTCACGCCCACTATTTCAAAACACGCCCTCCTCGCCCCAAATCGCTCGTGCCCACTATTTCAAAACATGCCCAAATCGCTCGCGCCCACTATTTGGGAGAAGCAAATTTACTCTACTATCCCCGACCCTCAGTACACAGACCCAAGCCCAGAAGCCTAAAGGCAGGGGTAGAACTGTAACTCCCCCCACATTTCAGACAAATGCATCCGTAAGACATGGTTCCCCCTCCCAATTCCCCATTCATACCTCGTGGGCGCCAAATCACCTTCTCCCTGGAAGCTTCCTTCTCCTCAGCCGCGAAACCTCAGCCCCTCCTCCATGGCGCCGCACACCGCACCAAATTCACCACCGCCCTCCTCCCCAATGCCGGAGACACTGTCCGTTTGCCATCGTGCACTGGGCCATGTGCCTCTTACTCCGTGCTACCGGAGTTGTGTCGACGACGGTCGCGTGAACCGTACTAGAGCCGATTCACTCCCGCTGTTGTGCATGGCGCCGGAGCGGCTCCAACGTCGGACGCGTCCAGCAGGGTCCCGACGCTGCTTCCCCATAGCCGTCGACCGTCGCGGCATCTCTGCTTTCCTACCGCCGGTAGCCACCGCAACCGCGCCGGCCTCACCGACTCGGTAGCTGGAGCTGCCTACCACACCGGGCCGCAAGATAGGTCATACACTCATCTCAAATCACTTTGTTTTGGCGTTAGTTGTCTGAATTTTTATTCTGGGCCAATCGATTCCCAATGGGAAGCAGCACCCCTCGAGGCAGCGGAGCTCCTAGGCTGCCGGTCGGCTGGTGTCTAACGTAAGGGTACAGGGGTGCAAGTTCGCTGCGGATGCAACACTTACATGGCTATATTAGAGTTGCGTGGGTTGAAGGTACTGCCGCCGCCGGATCTGGATGACGGTGAGTCTTCGTGGATTGGCCTGGGGTGGCGCAACCACTGCAGTGCAGTGGGGCGTGATACGTCTCCAGCGTATGTATAATTTTTGATCGTTCCATGCTATTATATTACCCCTTTTGGATGTTTATGGGCTTTATTTTACACATTTATATCACTTTTGGGACTAACCTACTAACCGGAGGCCCAGCCCATATTGCTGTTTTTTTTGCCTATTTCAGTATTTCAAAGAAAAGGAATATCAAACGGGGTCCAAACGGAATGAAACCTTCGAGAGCGTGATTTTTGGAACGAACGTGATCCGGGGAGCTTGGAGTGCAAGTCAAGAAGCTTCCGAGGGCCCCACGAGATAGGGGGACGCCCCCCTGTAGGGCGTGCCCCCTGTCTCGTGGGCCCCTCGGGCAGCCACCAACGTACTTCTTCCTCCTATATATACCTACGTACCCCGAAAACATCTAGGAGCACCACGAAACACAATTTCCACCGTCGTAACCTTCTGTATCCACGAGATCCCATCTTGGAGCCTTCACCGGCACTCTGCCAGAGGGGGAATCAACCACAGAGGGCCTCTACATCAACATCCTTGCCCCTCCGATGAGTTGTGAGTAGTTTACCACAGACCTACGGGTCCATAGTTATTATCTAGATGGCTTCTTCTCTCTTTTTGGATCTCAATACAATGTTCTCCCCCTCTCTTGTGGAAATCTATTCGATGTAAACTCTTTTTGCGGTGTGTTTGTCGAGATCCGATGAATTGTGGGTTTATGATCAAGTTTATCTATGAATAATATTTGAATCTTCTCTAAATTCTTTTATGTATGATTGAGTTATCTTTGCAAGTCTCTTCGAATTATCAGTTTGGTTTGGCCTACTAAATTGATCTTTCTTGCCATGGGAGAAGTGCTTAGCTTTGGGTTCAATCTTGCGGTGTCCTTACCCAGTGACAGAAAGGGTTGCAAGGCACGTATTGTATTGTTGCCATCGAGGATAACAAGATGGGGTTTATATCATATTGCATGAGTTTATCCCTCTACATCATGTCATCTTGCTTAATGCGTTACTCTGTTCTTATGAACTTAATACTCTAGATGCAGGTAGGAGTCGGTCGATGTGTGGAGTAATAGTAGTAGATGCAGGCAGGAGTCGGTCTACTTGTTATGGACGTGATGCCTATATACATGATCATGCCTAGATAATCTCATAACTATGCGCTTTTCTATCAATTGCTCGACGGTAATTTGTTCACCCACCGTAATACATATGCTATCTTGAGAGAAGACACTAGTGAAACCTATGGCCCTCGGGTCTATCTCTTATCGTATTTGCTTTCAATCTACCTTTATTTTCATCTTTATTACTTTTTGCAGCTATATTATAAAATACCAAAAATATATTTATCTTATCATACTATCTTTATTAGATCTCACTTTCGCAAGTGGCCGTGAAGGGATTGACAACCCCTTTATTGCGTTGGTTGCGAGTTCTCAATTTGTTTGTGTAGGTGCATGGGACTTTTGAGGACCCTCCTACTGGATTGATACCTTGGTTCTCAAAACTGAGGGAAATACTTACGCTACACTTTGCTGCATCACCCTCTCCTCTTCGAGGAAAACCAACGCAAGCTCAAGACGTAGCAAGAAGGATTTCTAGCGCCGTTGCCGGGGAGGTCTTCGCTCAAGTCAAGACATACCAAGTACCCATCACAAACCCATCTCCCTCGCATTTACATTATTTGCCATTTGCCTCTCGTTTTCCTCTCCCCCACTTCACCCTTGCCGTTTTATTCGCCCTCTCTTTCCCAATCTCCTCCTCTCTTTTTCGCTTGCCTTTTTCTGTTTGCTTGTGTGTTGGATTACTTGTTGCCATGGCGCAAGATAATACCAAATTGTGTGATTTCTCGAATACCAAAAATAATGATTTCCTTAGTACTCCGATTGCTCCTCTTAATGATGTTGAGTCTTGTGAAATCAATACCTCTTTGCTGAATCTTGTTATGAAAGATCAATTCACCGGCCTTCCTAGTGAAGATGCCGCTACTCATCTAAACAATTTTGTTGATTTGTGTGATATGCAAAAGAAGAAAGATATGGATAACAATATTGTCAAATTGAAGTTATTTCCGTTTTCACTTAGAAATCGTGTAAAGTTTGGTTTTCACCTTTGCCTAAAAATAGTATTGATTCTTGGAACAAGTGCAAAGATGCTTTTATCTCTAAGTATTTTCCTCCCGCTAAGATCATCACTCTTAGGAATGATATTATGAATTTTAAACAACTTGATCATGAGCATGTTGCCCAATCTTGGGAAAGAATGAAATTGATGCTTCGCAATTGCCGGTTTGAACTTTGCTTCTAGAAATCTCTTAGATTCAGCCGCGGGAGGCACCTTTATGGAAATCACATTAGGAGATGCTACAAAACTTCTTGATAATATTATGGCTAATTATTCTCAATGGCATACCAAAAGATCTTCTAGTAAAAAAGTGCATGCTATAGAGGAAATCAATGTTTTGAGTGGAAAGATGGATGAACTTATGAAGATGTTTGCTACTAAAAATACTCCTCTTGATCCCAATGATATGCCTTTGTCTTCCTTGATTGAGAATAATAATGAATCTATGGATGTGAATTTTGTTGGTGGGAATAGTTTTGGAAACAATGCTTATAGAGGAAACTTTAATGCTAGACCGTTCCCTAGTAATTCCTCTAATAATTATGGAAATTCCTATAATAACTATTATAGTAATTTTAATAAGATGCCCTCTGATTTTGAGAATAGTGTGAAAGAATATATGATTTCTCAAAAGAATTTTAATGCCTTGCTTGAAGAAAAATTGCTCAAAGTTAATGATTTGGCTAGGAACGTTGATAGACTTTCGCTTGATATTAATTCTCTTAAACTTGGATCTTCTTCTCCTAAGCATGATATCAATGAGTCTCTCAAAGTAATGAGAATTTCCATTGACGAGTGCAAGGAAATAACCAACAGCGTGTTCTTCTAGTTTCCATGAAAATAATGTTGGAAATATGCCCTAGAGGCAATAATAAAATGGTTATTGCCATATTTCCTTGTCCATGATAATTGTCTATTGTTCATGCTATAATTGTATTAACTGGAAACCGTAATACATGTGTGAATACATAGACCACAACATGTCCCTAGTGAGCCTCTAGTTGACTAGCTCGTTGATCAATAGATGATTATGGTTTCCTGACCATGGACATTGGATGTCATTGATAACGGGATCACATCATTAGGAGAATGATGTGATGGACAAGACCCAATCCTAAGCATAGCACAAGATCGTGTAGTTCGTTTGCTAAAAGCTTTTCTAGTGTCAAGTATCATTTCCTTAGACCATGAGATTGTGCAACTCCCGGATATTGTAGGAATGCTTTGGGTGTGCCAATCGTCACAACGTAACTGGGTGGCTATAAAGGTGCACTACGGGTATCTCCGAAAGTGTCTGTTGAGTTGGCACGAATCGAGACTGGGATTTGTCACTCCGACAGAGAGGTATCTCTGGGCCTACTCGGTAATGCATCATCATAATGAGCTCAATGTGACTAAGTAGTTAGTCATGGGATCATGCATTACAGAATGAGTAAAGTGACTTGCCGGTAATGAGATTGAACGAGGTATTGGGATACCGACGATTGAATCTCGGGCAAGTAACATACCGATTGACCAAGGGAATTGTATACGTGATTGCTTGAATCCTTGACTCGTGGTTCATCCGATGAGATCATCGTGGAACATGTGGGAGCCAACATGGGTATCCAGTTCCCGCTGTTGGTTATTGGCCAGAGAGTTGTCTCGGTCATGTCTGCAGATTCCCGAACCCGTAGGGTCTACACACTTAAGGTTCGGTGACGCTAGAGTTGTTATGGGAATTAGTGTGCAGTTACCGAATATTGTTCGAAGTCCCGGATGAGGTCCCGGATGTCACGAGGAGTTCCAGAATGGTTCGTAGGTAAAGATTTATATATGGGAAGTCCTATTTTGGCCACCGGAAAATGTTCGGGATTTTTTGGTATTGTACCGGGAAGGTTCTAGAAGGTTCCGGAGTGGGGCCCATCTGCATGGGGGGACCCACATGAACGTGGGTAGTGGGGGCAAGGCCCCACACCCCTGGTCAAGGCGCACCAAGATTCCCCCTTAGAAGGAATAAGATCATATCCTGAAGGGATAAGATCAAGATCCCTAAAAAAGGGGGATAACAATTGGTGGGGAAGGAAATGATGGGATTTCTTTCCTCCCACCTTTACCAACGCCCCGATGGACTTGGAGGGCAAGAAACCAGCCCCCTCCACCCCTGTATATAGTGGGGAGGCGCATGGGAGCTTCACCCTTCCCCTGGCGCAACCCTCTCCCTCCCCAACACCTCCTCCTCTTCCGTAGTGCTTGGCGAAGCTCTGCCAGAGAACTGCAAGCTCCACCACCACGCCGTTGTGCTGCCGGAGCTCTCCCTCAACTTCTCCTCTCCCCTTGCTGGATCAAGAAGGAGGAGACGTCCCCGGCTGTACGTGTGTTGAACGCGGAGCCACCGTTATTCGGTGCTTAGATCGGATTTGGCCGCGATCTGAATCGGTTAGTGAACGACTCCACTGACCGCGTTCTTGCAACTCCTCCGCATCGCAATCTTCAAGGGTATGAAGATGCACTCCCCTCTATCTCGTTGCTAGTTACTCCATAGATTGATCTTGGTGATGCGTAGAAAATTTTGAATTTCTGCTACGTTCCCCAACAGTGGCATCATGAGCTAGGTCTATTGCGTAGATTCTATGCACGAGTAGAACACAAGTAGTTGTGGGCGTTGGTTTGTTCAATTTTCTTACCGTCACTAGTCCTATCTTGATTCGGCGGCATCATGGAATGAAGCGGCCCAGACCAACCTTAGACGTACGCTTACGTGAGACAGGTTCCACCGACTGACATGCACTTGTTGCATAAAGGTGGCTAGCGGGTGCCAGTCTCTCCCACTTTAGTCGGATCGGATTCGATGAAAAGGGTCCTTATGAAGGGTAAATAGCAATTGTCATATCACCGTTGTGGCTTTTGCGTAGGTAAGAAACGTTCTTGCTAGAAACCCATAGCAGCCACGTAAAACATGCAACAACAATTAGAGGACGTATAACTTGTTTTTGCAGGGTATGCTATGTGATGTGATATGGCCAAAAGAATGTGATGAATGATATATGTGATGTATGAGATTGATCATGTTCTTGTAATAGGAATCACGACTTGCATGTCGATGAGTATGACAACCGGCAGGAGCCATAGGAGTTGTCTTAATTTATTGTATGACCTGCGTGTCATTGAAAACGCCATGTAATTACTTTACTTTATTGCTAAACCGTTAGCCATAGTAGTAGAAGTAATAGTTGGCGAGACAACTTTATGAAGACACGATGATAGAGATCATGATGATGGAGATCATGGTGTCATGCCGGTGACGAAGGTGATCATGTCGTGCCTCAAGATGGAGATCAAAGGCGCAAGATGATATTGGCCATATCATGTCACTTTATGATTTGCATGTGATGTTTGTCATGTTTACATCTTATTTGCTTAGAACGACGGTAGCATAAATAAGATGATCCCTCATTAAAATTTCAAGAAAGTGTTCCCCCTAACTGTGCACCATTGCGAAAGGTCGTTGTTTTGAAGCACCACGTGATGATCGGGTGTGATAGATTCTAACATTCACATACAACGGGTGTAAGCCAGATTTACACACACAAAACACTTAGGTTGACTTGACGAGCCTAGCATGTACAGACATGGCCTTGGAACACAAGAGACCGAAAGGTCAAACATGAGTCGTATAGTAGATACGATCAACATGGAGATGTTCACCGATGATGACTAGTCCGTCTCACATGATGATCGGACACGGCCTAGTTGACTCGGATCATGTATCACTTAGATAACTAGAGGGATGTCTATCTGAGTGGGAGTTCATTAGATGGACTTAATTATCATGAACATAGTCAAAAGGACTTTGCAAATTATGTCGTAGCTTGCGCTTTAGTTCTACTGTTTAAGATATGTTCCTAGAGAAAATTTTAGTTGAAAGTTGATAGTAGCAATTATGCGGACTGGGTCTGTATACTGAGGATTGTCCTCATTGCTGCACAGAAGGCTTATGTCCTTAATGCACCGCTCGGTGTGCTGAACCTCCAGCATCGTTTGTGGATGTTGCGAACATCTGACATACACGTTTTGATGACTACGTGATAGTTCAGTGCGTAATGTTAAACGGTTTAGAATTGAGGCAGCGAAGACATTTTTTGAAACGTCGCAGAACATATGAGATGTTCCAAGAGCTGAAATTAGGATTTCAGGCTCGTGCCCACGTCAAGAGGTATGAGACCTCCGACAAGTTTCTTAACCTGCAAACTAAGGGAGAAAAGCTCAATCATTGAGCATGTGCTCAGATTGTCTGAGTACTACAATCACTTGAATCGAGTGGGAGTTAATCTTCCAGATGAGATAGTGATGGTTCTCCATAGTCACTGCCACCAAGCTATTAGAGCTTCGTGATGAACTATAACATATCAGGGATAGACATGATGATCCTTGAGCAATTCGCGATGTTTGACACCGCGAAAGTAGAAATCGAGTAGGAGCATCAATTGTTGATGGTTAGTAAAACCACTAGTTTCAAGAAGGGCAAGGGCAAGAAGGGATACTTCATGAGACGACAAATCAGTTGCTGCTCTAGTGAAGAAACCCAGGGTTGAACCCAAACCCGAGACTAAGTGCTTCTGTAATGAGGGAACGGTCACTGAAGCAGAACTACCCTAGATACTTGGTAGATGAGAAGGCTGGCAAGGTTGACAGAAGTATATTGGATATACATTGTATTAAATGTGTACTTTACTAGTACTCCTAGTAGCACCAGGGTATTAAGATACCGGTTCGGTTGCTAAGTGTTAGTAACTCGAAATAAAAGAGCTACGGAATAAACGGAGACTAGCTAAAGGTGAGATGACGATGTGTGTTGGAAGTGTTTCCAAGGTTGATGTGATCAAGCATCGCCTGCTCCCTCTACCATCGAGATTGGTGTTAAACCTAAATAATTGTTATTTGGTGTTTGCGTTGAGCATAAACATGATTGGATTATGTTTATCGCAATACGGTTATTCATTTAAGGAGAATAATGGTTACTCTGTTTATTTGAATAATACCTTCAACGGTCTTGCACCTAAAATGAATGGTTTATTGAATCTCGATCGTAGTGATACACATGTTCGTGCCAAAAGATATAAGATAGTAATGATAGTACCACATACTTGTGGCACTGCCACTTAAGTCATATTGGTATAAAACGCATGAAGAAGCTCCATATTGATGGATCTTTGGACTCACTCGTTTTTGAAAAGATTGAGACATGCGAACCACGTCTATTGGTATATACGCATGAAGAAACTCCATGCAGATGGATCGTTTGGACTCACTTGTTTTTGAATCACTTGAGACATGCAAATCATACCACATGGGCAAGATGACTGAAAGGCCTCGTTTTCAGTGAGATGGAACAAGAGAGCAACTTGTTGGAAGTAATACATTTGATGTGTGCAATCCAATGAGTGCTGAGGCACGCAGTGAATATCGTTATGCTCTTACTTCACAGATGATTTGAGTAGATTCTTAGTATATTTACTTGATGAAACACAAATCTGAATTATTGAAAGGTTCAAGTAATTTCAGAGTGAAGTTGAAGATCGTCGTGACAAGAGGATAAAATGTCTATGATATGATCATAGAGATAAATATCTGAGTTACGAGTTTGGCACACAATTAAGACATTGTGGAAATTGTTTCACAACTAATACCGCCTGGAACACCATAGTGTGATGGTGTGTCCGAACATCGTAACTGCACCCTATTGGATATGGTGCATACCATGATGTCTCTTATCGAATTAACACTATCGTTTATGGGTTAGGCATTAGACACAACCGCATTCACTTTAATAGGGCACCACACAATTCCATTAAGATGACACCGTATGAACTATGGTTTAGAGAAACCTAAGCTGTCATTTCTTATAAAGTTTGGGGCTGCGACGCTTATGTGAAAAAGTTTCAGGCTGATAAGCTCGAACCCAAAGCGGATAAATGCATCTTCATAGGACACCCAAAAATAGTTGGGTATACCTCCTGTCTCAGATCCGGAAGCAAAAGGGATTGTTTCTAGAATCGGGTCCTTTCTCGAGGAAAAGTTTCTCTCGAAAGAATTGAGTGGGAGGATGGTGGAGACTTGATGAGGTTATTGAACCGTCACTTCAACTAGTGTGTAGCAGGGCACAGGAAGTTGTTCTTGTGGCGCCTACACCAGTTGAAGTGGAAGCTGATGATAGTGATCATGAAACTTCGGATCAAGTCACTACCAAACCTCGTAGGTCGACAAGGACGCGTACTGCTTCAGAGTGGTGCGGTAATCCTGTCTTGAAGGTCATGTTGCTAGACAACAATGAACCTACGAGCTATGGAGAAGCGATGGTGGGCCCGGATTCCGACGAATGGCTCGAGGCCATAAAATCCGAGAGAGGATCCATGTATGAAACCAAAGTATAGACTTTGGAAGAACTACTTGATGGTCGTAAGGCTGTTGGGTACAGATGGATTTTAAAAGGAAGACGGACAATGATGGTAAGTATCACCATTAAGAAAGCTCGACTTGTCATTAAGATGTTTTCCGACAAGTTCAAGGAGTTGACTATGATGAGACTTTCTCACTCGTAGCGATGCTAAGAGTCTGTTGAAATTATATTAGCAGTTCCTGCATTATTTATGAAATCTTGCAGATAGGATGTCAAAACATTGTTTCCTCAACGATTTTCTTGAGGAAAGGTTGTATGTGATACAACCAGAAGGTTTTGTCAATCCTAAAAGATGCTAACAAGTATGCAAAGCTCCAGCAATCCTTCTAAGGACTGGAGTAAGCATCTCGGAGTTGGAATATATGCTTTGATGAGATGATCAAAGATTTTGGGTTTATACGAAGTTTATTGGAAACTTGTATTTCCAAAGAAGTGAGTGGGAGCACTATAGCATTTCTGATGAGTATATGTTGTTGACATATTGTTGATCGGAAATGATGTAGAATTTCTGGAAAGCATATAGGGTTATTTGAAAAGTGTTTTTCAATGGAAAACCTGGATTAAGATACTTGAACATTGAGCATCAAGATCTATAAGGATAGATCAAAAATCGCTTGATAGTACTTTCAAATGAATACGCACCGTGACAAGATTTTGAAGGAGTTCAAAATAGATCGGCAAAGAAGGAGTTCTTGGCTGTGTTATAAGGTGTGAGTATTGAGTAAGACTCAAGACCTGACCACGGCTGAAGAGAGAGAAAGGACGAAGGTCGTCCCCTATGCTTTAGACGTAGGCTCTACAGTATGCTATGCTGTGTACTGCACCTGAAGTGTGCCTTGCCATGAGTCAGTCAAGGGGTACAAGAGTGATCCAGAAATGGATCACAGGACAGCGGTCAAAGTTATCCTTAGTGACTAGTGGACTAAGGAATTTTTCTCGATTATGGAGGTGGTAAAATAGTTCGTCGTAAAGGGTTACGTCGATGCAAACTTTGACACTAATCTGGATGACTCTGAATAGTAAACCGGATTCATATAGTAGAACAGTTATTTGGAATAGTTCCAAATAGTGCGTGGTAGCTGCATCTACAAGATGACGTAGAGATTTGTAAAGCACACATGGATCTGAAAGGTTCAGACCCATTGACTAATAACCTCTCTCACAAGCGAGATATGATCAAACCCCATGGGTGTTGGATTCATTACGATCACATAGTGATGTGAACTAGATTATTGACTCTAGTGCAAGTGGGAGACTGTTGGAAATATGCCCTAGAGGCAATAATAAAATGGTTATTATTATATTTCCTTGTTCATGATAATTGTCTATTGTTCATGCTATAATTGTATTAACTGGAAACCGTAATACATGTGTGAATACATAGACCACAACATGTCCCTAGTGAGCCTCTAGTTGACTAGCTCGTTGATCAATAGATGGTTATGGTTTCCTGACCATGGACATTGGATGTCATTGATAACGGGATCACATCATTAGGAGAATGATGTGATGGACAAGACCCAATCCTAAGCATAGCACAAGATCGTGTAGTTCGTTTGCTAAAAGCTTTTCTAATGTCAAGTATCATTTCCTTAGACCATGAGATTGTGCAACTCCCGGATACCGTAGGAATGCTTTGGGTGTGCCAAACGTCACAACGTAACTGGGTGGCTATAAAGGTGCACTACGGGTATCTCCGAAAGTGTCTGTTGGGTTGGCACGAATCGAGACTGGGATTTGTCACTCCGTGTGACGGAGAGGTATCTCTGGGCCCACTCGGTAATGCATCATCATAATGAGCTCAATGTGACTAAGTAGTTAGTCATGGGATCATGCATTACGGAACGAGTAAAGTGACTTGCCGGTAACGAGATTGAACGAGGTATTGGGATACCGACGATCGAATCTCGGGCAAGTAACGTACCGATTGACAAAGGGAATTGTATACGGGATTGCTTGAATCCTTGACATCGTGGTTCATCCGATGAGATCATCGTGGAACATGTGGGAGCCAACATGGGTATCCAGATCCCGCTGTTGGTTATTGGCCAGAGAGCTGTCTCGGTCATGTCTGCATGATTCCCGAACCCGTAGGGTCTACACACTTAAGGTTCGGTGACGCTAGAGTTGTTATGGGAATTAGTGTGCAGTTACCAAATGTTGTTCAGAGTCCCGGATGAGATCCCGGACGTCATGAGGAGTTCCGGAATGGTCCGGAGGTAAAGATTTATATATGGGAAGTCCTATTTTGGCCACCGGAAAATGTTCAGGATTTTTCGGTATTGTACCGGGAAGGTTCTAGAAGGTTCCGGAGTGGGGCCCACCTGCATGGGGGGACCCACATGAACGTGGGTAGTGGGGGCAAGGCCCCACACCCCTGGTCAAGGCGCACCAAGATTCCCCTTAGAAGCAATAAGATCATATCCCGAAGGGATAAGATCAAGATCCCTAAAAAAGGGGGATAACAATTGGTGGGGAAGGAAATGATGGGATTTCTTTCCTCCCACCTTTGCCAACGCCCCGATGGACTTGGAGGGCAAGAAACCAGCCCCCTCCTCCCCTATATATAGTGGGGAGGCGCATGGGAGCTTCACCCTTCCCCTGGCACAACCCTCTCCCTCCCCAACACCTCCTCCTCCGTAGTAGTGCTTGGCGAAGCTCTGTCGGAGAACTGCAAGCTCCACCACCACGCCGTCGTGCTGCCGAAGCTCTCCCTCAACTTCTCCTCACCCCTTGCTGGATCAAGAAGGAGGAGACGTCCCCGGGATGTACGTGTGTTGAACGCGAAGGCACCGTTGTTCGGTGCTTAGATCGGATTAATTGCTTAGTGAACGACTCCACCGACCACGTTCTTGCAACGCTTCCGCATCGCGATCTTCAAGGGTATGAATATGCACTCCCCTCTCTCGTTGTTAGTTACTCCATAGATTGATCTTAGTGATGCGTAGAAAATTTTGAATTTCTGCTACGTTCCCCAACAAATGATGATGAGGATCTTAAAGTTATTGATGCGTCTCCGATTAGATCTATGTTTTGCAGTATGAATTTTGATGATTATGGGAGTGATGATGAATCAAACTTTCCTAGAAGGCATCCCAAGAATTCGGAGTCTTTAGATCTTAATGCTAAATTTAGTAAAAGTGAGATTGGAGAATCCTCTACTTCTAATAATATTGAACCTTCGATCTCGGATTTCAAGGAATTTGATTATGATAATTGTTCTTTAAAAGGGTGTATTTCCTTGTTGCAATCCGTTGTTAATTCTCCTCATGCTTATAGTCAAAATAAAGATTTTACCAAACATATTGTTGATGCCTTGATGCAATCTTATGATGAAAAACTTAATTTGGAAGTTTCTATACCTAGAAAACTTAATGATGAGTGGGAACCTACTATAAAGATTAGAATTAAAAATTATGAGTGTTTTGCTTTGTGTGATTTGGGTGCTAGTGTTTCCACGATTCCGAAAAATTTATGTGATATTCTAGGTTTCCATGATCTTGATGATTGCTCTTCGAATTTGCACCTTGCGGATTCCACCGTTAAAAAGCCTATGGGAACGATCAATGATGTTCTTATTGTTGCCAATAGAAATTTGGTGCCCGTAGATTTTATCGTTCTTGATATAGATTGCAATCTTTCTTGCCCTATTATTCTTGGTAGACCTTTCCTTAGAACGATTGGTGCGATTATTGATATGAAGGAAGGGAATATTAGATTCCAATTTCCATTAAAGAAAGGCATGGAGCACTTTCCAAGAAAGAAAGTCAAACTACCTTATGAATCTATCATGCGTGCTACTTATGAATTTAGTGCCAAAGAAGGCACTTGTTAGATCTATCCTTGCTTTTATGCCTAGCTAGGGGCATTAAACGATAGCGCTAGTTGGGAGGCAACCCAATTTTCTTTATGTTTTTTGTTTTTGCTCCTGTTTAGTAATAAATCTTGCATCTACCTTCTGTTTAGATGTGTTTTTACCTTTTAATTAGTGTTTGTGCCAAGTAGAACCTATAGGATAACCTAGGATGATAGTTGATTTGATTCTGCTGAAAAACACAAACTTTGCACGCACAAATATAATTTTGTTAATTCACAGGAACGTACTTTTGCGTTGATTCTTTTTGCTGCTGTTCAATAAACAAATTATCCAGGACTTCCTATTTTAGTAGGATTTGTAAAGTTCCAGAAGTTCGCGTTAGTTACAGATTGCTACAGACTGTTCTGTTTTTGACAGATTCTGTTTTTCGTGTGTTGTTTGCTTATTTCAATGCATCTATGGCTAGTAAATTAGTTTATAAACCATAAGGAAGTTGTAATACAGTAGGTTTAACACCAAAATAAATAAAGAATGAGTTCATTGCAGTACCTTATGTGGTGGTTTTTTTTTCTTTCACTAATGGAGCTTATAAGATTTCCTGTTGAGTTTTGTGTTGTGAAGATTTCAAGTTTTGGGTAAAGCTTTTATGGACTATGGAATAAGGAGTGGCAAGAGCCTAAGCTTGGGGATGCCCATGGCACCCCAAGATATTCAAGAATTGCCAAAAGCCTAAGCTTGGGGATGCCCCGGGAAGGCATCCCCTCTTTCGTCTTCGTTCATTGGTAACTTTACTTGGAGCTATATTTTTATTCGCCACATGATATGTGTTTTGCTTGGAGCGTTGTGTATTATATTAGTCTTTGCTTTTTAGTTACCACAATCATCCTTGCTGTACACACCTTTTGGGAGAAGCCTATTTTATTAGAATTTTCTAGAATACTCTATGTGCTTCACTTATATCTTTTGAGCTTGATAATTTTTGCTCTAGTGCTTCACTTATATCTTTTAGAGCACGGTGGTGTCTTAATTTTGAAGAAATTGCTAGTCTCTCATGCTTCACTTATATTATTTTGAGAGTCTTTTAGAACAGCACAGTATTTGCTATGATCATAAAGTTGGTCCTAGAATGATGAGCATCCAAGTTGGGTATAATAAAAACTATCATAGAAAAGAATTGGATGCTATGATCAATATGATGCTTGATAGTTGTTTTGAGATATAGAGGTAGTGATATTAGAGTCATGCTAGTTGAGGTGATTATGAAAAATACTTGTGTAAAGGGTTGTGATTCCCGTAGCATGCATGTATGGTGAACCGCTTTGTGATGAAGTTGGAGCACAATTTTATTTATTGAGTGTCTTCCTTATGAGTGGCGGTCGGGGACGAGCGATGGTATTTTCCTACCAATCTATCCCCCTAGGAGCATGCGCGTAGTGCTTTGATTTTTGATGACTTCTAGATTTTTGCAACAAGTATATGAGTTCTTTTGATTAATGTTGAGTCCATGGATTATACACACCCTTTCACCCTTCCATTATTGCTAGCCTCTCTTGTACCGTGCAACTTTCGCCGGTACCATATACCCACCTTTTACCATCCTCACAACAGCCACCATACCTACCTATTATGGCATTTCCATAGCCATTCCGAGATATACTGCCATGCAACTTTCCACCGTTCCGTTCATATGACATGCATTACTTTTGTCATATTGCTTTTTGCATGATCATGTAGTTGACATTGTATTTGTGGCAAGGCCACCTTCATAATTTTCATACATGTCGCTCTTGATTCATTGCATATCCCGGTACACCGCCGGAGGCATTCATATAGAGTCATATCTTGTTCTAGCTTTTGAGTTGTAAATCCATAAAAGTGTGATGATCTTCATTATTAGAGCATTGTCCTAGTGAGGAAAGGATGATGAAGACTATGATTACCCCACAAGTCAGGATGAGACTTCGGACTTTACAAAAAGAAAAGAAAAAAGAAAGGCCAAAAAAAAGAGAAGGCCAAAGAAAAAGAAAAAGAAAGAAAAAAAGAAAAAAAGGAAGAAAAAGAAAATAATAAAATGAGAGAAAAAGAGAGAAGGGACAATGTTACTATCTCTTTTTCCACACTTGCGCTTCAAAATAGCACCATGATCTTCATGATAGAGGTCTCATATGTTGTCACTTTCATATACTAGTGGGAATTTTTCATTATAGAACTTGGCTTGTATATTCCAATGATGGGCTTCCTCAAAAGTACCCTAGGTCTTCTTGAGCAAGCAAGTTGGATGCACCCCACTTAGTTTCTTTCGTTGAGCTTTCATATATTTATAGCTCTAGTGCATCCATTGCATGGCAATCCCTACTCACTCACATTGATATCTATTGATGGGCATCTCCATGCCCGTTGATACGCCTAGTTGATGTGAGACTATCTTCTCCTTTTTGTCTTCTCCACAACCACCATTCTATTCCACATATAGTGCTATGTCCATGGCTCACGCTCATGTATTGCGTGAAAGTTGAAAGAGTTTGAGATTATTAAAGTATGAAACAATTGCTTGGCTTGTCATCGGGATTGTGCATGATTAAATATTTTGTGTGATGAAGATAGAGTAACAGACAGACTATATGATTTTGTAGGGATAACTTTCTTTAGCCATGATATTTTGAGAAGACATGATTACTATGATTAGTATGCTTGAAGTATCACCATTTTCATGTTAATATGAACTTTTATTTTGTATCATTTGGATCTGAACATTCATGCCACAACAAAGAAAATTACATTAAGAATTATGCTAGGTAGCATTCCACATCAAAAATTCTCTTTTTATCATTTACCTACTCGAGGACGAGCAGGAATTAAGCTTGGGGATGTTTGATACGTCTCCAACGTATCTATAATTTTTGATTGTTCCATGCTATTATATTACCCCTTTTGTATGTTTATGGGCTTTATTTTACACATTTATATCATTTTTGGGACTAACCTACTAACTGGAGGCCCAGCCCATATTGCTGTTTTTTTTGCCTATTTCAGTATTTCGAAGAAAAGGAATATCAAACGGAGTCCAAACGGAATGAAACCTTTGGGAGCATGATTTTTGGAACGAACGTGATCCGGAGAGCTTGGAGTGCAAGTCAAGAAGCTTCCGAGGGCCCCACGAGATAGGGGTCCCCCCCTGTAGGGCGCGCCCCCTGTCTCGTGGGCCCCTCGGGCGGCCACCGACGTACTTCTTCCTCCTATATATACCTATGTACCCCGAAAACATCCAGGAGCACCACGAAACACAATTTCCACCGCCGTAACCTTCTGTATCCGCGAGATCCCATCTTGGAGCCTTCGCCGGCACTCTGCCGGAGGGGGAATCAACCACGGAAGGCCTCTACATCAACATCCTTGCCCCTACGATGAGTTGTGAGTAGTTTACCACAGTCCTACGGGTCCATAGTTATTAGCTAGATGGCTTCTTCTCTCTTTTTGGATCTCAATACAATGTTCTCCCCCTCTCTTGTGGAGATCTATTCGATGTAAACTCTTTTTGCGGTGTGTTTGTCGAGATCCGATGAATTGTGGGTTTATGATCAAGTTTATCTATGAATAATATTTGAATCTTCTCTGAATTCTTTTATGTATGATTGAGTTATATTTGCAAGTCTCTTCGAATTATCAGTTTGGTTTGGCCTACTAAATTGATCTTTCTTGCCATGGGAGAAGTGCTTAGCTTTGGGTTAAATCTTGCGGTGTCCTTACCCAGTGATAGAAAGGGTTGCAAGGCACGTATTGTATTGTTGCCATCGAGGATAACAAGATGGGGTTTATATCATATTGCATGAGTTTATCCCTCTACATCATGTCATCTTGCTTAACGCGTTACTCTATTCTTATGAACTTAATACTCTAGATGCAGGCAGGAGTCGGTCGATGTGTGGAGTAATAGTAGTAGATGCAGGCAGGAGTCGGTCTACTTGTTATGGACGTGATGCCTATATACATGATCATGCCTAGATAATCTCATAACTATGCGGTTTTCTATCAATTGCTCGACGGTAATTTGTTCACCCACCGTAATACTTATGCTATCTTGAGAGAAGCCACTAGTGAAACCTATGGCCCTCGGGTCTATCTCTTATCATATTTGCTTTCAATCTACCTTTAGTTGCATCTTTACTTTTTGCATCTATATTATAAAATACCAAAAATATATTTATCTTATCATACTATCTTTATTAGATCTCACTTTCGCAAGTGGTCGTGAAGGGATTGACAACCCCTTTATTGCGTTGGTTGCGAGTTCTCAGTTTGTTTGTGTAGGTGCGTGGGACTTTTGAGGAGCCTCCTACTGGATTGATACCTTGGTTCTCAAAACTGAGGGAAATACTTACGCTACACTTTGCTGCATCACCCTCTCCTCTTCGAGGAAAACCAACGCAAGCTCAAGACATAGCAGGGCGGGGAGCGGGGTTTTGCTCGAAGCTCTCGCAGCCACGGATGGCAGAGGCAGGCTGCTCTGCCGATGGTTGCTGGCTCTTCGGGGAAGATTCTGAATAGTGTCAGCCGGGAGGCAGAAGACGGCCATCAAGCCATCCGACGTAGATCAGACAGTACCAAAATAAATTAAAATCGTGTGACCCCAATTTAGTCTTCAGTCAACAGATGTGTGACCACTCTCGTACCTTACTGTTGATCTCTTAGGGTATTTCTTAAGATCTAAGATATGTGTCGTTCTTAACATTATGCGTTTTCTGCATCTTCAGCCACATCGTCTTCCTTCTCACCGGAGCTGCTCCAACAAGGGAAGCATACACCATAAGGGAGCTATAGTCCCCACTCAACAGTTCCCTGCATCAAATGCGTGTGCCCGACATGGACAGCCACAACAACTGAGGGCCATCGATAAGTCAGCACATGATGCTCACTCCTATGGATGGCGGCCAAATAGGTTGTACCCTCATCTTACTTGTGTGCAACATTTATGGGTTTGTTATTCATCTAAGCATGGAAAATAGATTATCACATTTCACTATATATTCATGTTGATCTCTTACAGGTCTTGTGCAGGAGTTAACGTTGTTCCATAGTTCAGCTAAGAGACTTGTTCTTTAGGTAACGTTGTTCCTTAGTTATCATCCATCAGCCAATACTATCTCACAGGCTGGTGATTATAGTATTATACCACTCTAGTATTACCTATGTTGTTCTTTAATACTTTTGTGTGCCATCTAGTTAATCTTGAGTACAAATGATACATATTCTGTAGCTTTCATTTATATGCTCCCTTTAATTTTTGAGACATGTTGCTGCTAGTTAACCCCAGTCCTACTATTTATGTCGTCTCCTACAGGCACTCATTACATAAATCTAACTACTAGTTGTCTTCCATGCATGTCAGATATAATTGCACACACTGATATACCCACAAGAACCTCACGGAGCAATGTAATGGCCAACAAACTTGATGCCAGTGATACCCAATATGATGGAACATGTAAAGCCAGTTCTTCAGAAGACTTGCAGAAAGATGATTAATCCTCTTCACCCCCACAAGGTCCTTGCTTTAACTTGGCCCGTGATATGGGTACAGCATGCATATAATGTCATGGAGTGTATCTACTCTGTTGCAATGCCATGTGCTTAGCCTACTAATCATGCATGTAAATATGTCATGCCTTCCTGTTTTTCAGTACCTATTCCATTCATGGTAACATGTTTTCAAATTCAAGTACTGTCATTCTACTCTATCGCAATGCCATCTGCTTAATTTGGACATCATGCTTCTGAATATCTTATGCATTGTTATTCATCAGTATGTACTTCATCTATCTACCATACCATGTTTTTTTACATTGAAGTGATGTTCTAGTGGTCTGTTGCAATGCCATCTTAGTTTCCCAATCATACACGCGTATGTTGCCTTAGTGTTTTTCTATATGTATTCCGCTAGCATATAGTTTTACATTCAACTAGTGTTTTTTTACTCTGTTGTCCTGTCGTATCCCTTGCTCTTACATCATACTCCCTCCGTCCGGTTTACATGTTGCCAAAATGGATAAAAATGGATGTATCTAGAACTGAAATACGCCTAGACCCATCCATGTTTTTCCGGATGGAGGGAATACATGTCAATATGTCATGCCTTTCTATTCTTTAGTACCTATTCCATCTCTCTGCTATAACATGTTTTATAACTGAAGCACCATTATTCTATACAAGGCATGCAAGGGGAAGACGACTATGTTAGAATATGAAGGGTTACAATCAAGGTCTTTACAAAAGATCCAAACGCCAGGAGATAGTAAACCAACTCCAGTTTTCATAGATACCGCTCCAGCACAGAGAAACCCAACTCCTACTGATAATAAGCAGATTCCAGTGGCCAAAGAACTAGTCCGCTCCAATCCAGCAAAAATAAGTCAACTCCATTCTAAGAAGCATGTGCGTATCCTCGCATCATGAAATTTTATAGCATGTTGATCATATTTTCTACATGTTTCTTACCCATCTCTCTTTTAGAAATTAAGCTTAACATATAGAAGAAATTTTGCACTGGTATCGTCTGTGAGGAAAGTATCTTGCAGGAATTCTCTATGCTCCAATGCTGATGTAAGTATCTGTTGTATATCACTATATTTTTACATCAGCATGTATTTTGTTAATCAGCGTGAATCCAATCTTTATCTGATCTAAATTTAGTTGTAGCAAAATGTATAGTTAAAGGCCACAATGTTGATTTTTGTAAGGAAAATTGCCTGGTAGTTTTGCATACTGAGTTGCATGAGTGTACTATCTCATATCATGCACATTACTAAACTGCAGTGCTACTCTGGACTCTACTTCCTGCTAAAGATGTGGCCTTTACATTTGTTGCGATGTTTAAGTAGTTTTTTGCTGTTAGTTTGGTCCCCTTGTGAACTTTGTAAGACCAGGATGATGGGGCAGGTAGACTGTAGGCCTTGATGGCTTCTAGGTATGTGGTTTTATGCTATGTTGCTTTGGAATTTGTTAGTGTTAGGTTTTAATACTTTGGTTTTGCAGTGGGTTTTCAGTAATGAAAATCGGAAGGGGGAAGCCCTTCTTTGATAAAAAAAAGTAGTGCTGCTCTAGTTGCCCATTCATTCGTTGTGTCAATGTTGCTTTCGTATTACCTTACTCGGCTAATGATAGTTGTGCCATATTGTGTTAATTTGGTGTAGGCTGGTGTGGTCTGGTTGCCCAAACATTCGTTGTGTCAATGTTGCTTTTCTATTATCTGACCTGACCAATGATAGCAATGCTAGTGTGTTAATTTGGTGCAGGCTGCTGAAGATAAGAAGACAAACTCTGGAAGCAGCAAGGCAACCCCATTGTTTTTTTCCAATAAATCTAGGCCAGGTAATATGGCAATAACTCTTGATTAATCTGTTTGTTTCCCCTCCTAATTTATGTTATGATGCAGTCGCCGAGACACTCTCCACTATCGATAATACAAGCCTGCCAAAATCGCCATCTGAATCTGCTCAGTTTCCTCTGTCTCGAATGCAATGGAAAAGATGTATGTTTGAACCAATTACTGGCTGGAGCAATGATGGAAATCATGGAGGAATCAGAGGTGCAATTTCTTGCGCAACAACAACTGATCTATGTTTTCAGAGACAGTGTAGCAAAGAAGGAAGAACTTGCTCACATGCTTATGGGCGTCATCTGCGCTGAGGTTGCAGATTGTGACGTTGTAGATCGTTACGTTCTGTTCATTTATTTGCATTGGCATCAATCTCTGATTACCCAGTGGATGTAATTTCCTGTAATATATGCTGGATGGGCAACGTTTTTCCTTGTATGCCATACCTTTGCTTAGCGCGCCTCGCATTCCAGCTAACCGGTCGCTGGGAAGCTAAAAAAGCAGTGGAACTATTAGTTAGCACGAACAGTCATGGGTCCTATATGAAGTAAGCAGCCCACTGCCCTTAATGAGCTTCACTAATGGGCTCTTAGGGGCCAAAATTCTCATAGGCCTTTGATTGATCGGTTTTGGTCCTGTGCATAATTGCTCGTCGTAATGGGCTCAAATTATCTAATTGGGCCTATAGACATGTTCAAACTTTAGTGGGCCCATTAAGTTAATGGGTCGTAACCAGGCCGAAAGCTCTATCGGGCCAACAGTTAATGCTTGGCCCTGTTACCTCCCGGGTCATTAACATGCCGACATCGAAGCGGGCAACAGGTGGTCCCAATTGATTTCACGGGCCGTTAACAGGCCGATACTAAGGTCGGCCTACATATGACCCAACTATGATGTGGGCCTTTAGCAGGCCAAAAGAGAAAGCAGGCTCGTACTGGACCATGAAGAGCATGGGCCGCTAAGAGGCCAAAAGTCATGTCGTACTGTATATGGCCCAACAGTGTTGTGGGCCTTTAGCAGGCCGAAAGAGAAACCGGCCTGGTATTGGACCATGAAGAGCATGGGCCATTAAAAGGCCAAAACACAGGTCCGACTGCAAGTGGCTCTACTCATTTATGGGCCGTTAACAGGCTTAAAGACACACCGGGCCGGAAATTGGCCCAACACTTAAATGGGTCGCTAAAAGGCCGAAAGTCATAGATCCTGAAAAATGGCTCATCCCTTGGATGGGTCGTTAACAGGCCGAAACCACATCGGGCCGATATTGAGCCCAAATGTATAGCGGGCTGTTAGCGGGCTCGAACTGATGATGGGCTGCAATGGTGTCAAATCATTAACAGGCTGTTGAATTAGCACATCTCATATGGGCCGTGGGCTTCAATGGACCTGACACAAGGAGGCCTTATATGGGCCGGCCTACTAATTTTTGTTGGGCCAGCCTTTTTCACCGGAATGGGTCACCAGTGGGCCTTGCCACATGCCGACGTATCATAGGCGCCTCTTGTACTATGAGTGGATGACATCTGTCCCAACGCTGAGCTGACACATGGATCCTGTGGCCAATGATAATTTTACATGTGGAGAATTCCCATTGGTCGGGGCTGTTAGCGGGTTATCGGATCCAAAACCGGACCCGATAGCTTAACGGCGACCCGTTACGGTGGATGCCACGTGTCGGTCACCCTTGACGAAAGCACTTCTATGACGTGCGATTTATCGTCATGGAAGTGGACACTTCCGCGATGATAATTTTGGTAATGTCATGGAACACTTCTATGACAGCACAGGTATGACTATCTTGATTCTGTCATAAAATCGTCATGTATGTACATGCATGACAAAAAATGTGACCTACTGTGACAAACACGTATCATCACGGAAGTGTATTTTTTTTTGTAGTGTAGTGACCCAATTCCTTCCTGGTACGTCCCAAAACACTTCCAGTGTCCAAATACCATCGTCTGTATATCAATCTTTACCTCTTGACCATTTCAAGACTCCTCGTCATGTCCATGATCTCATCCGGGACTCCGAACAACATTTGTTCACCAAATCATATAACTCATATAACACTATATCGTCAATGAACGTTAAGCGTGCGGACCCTACGGTTTTGAGAACTATGTAGACATGACCGAGACACCTCTCCAGTCAATAACCAATAGCGGAACCTGGATGCCCATATTGGCTCCTACATATTCTACGAAGATCTTTATCGGTCGAACCGTTACGACAACATACATAATTCCCTTTGTCCATCGGTATGTTACTTGCCCGAGATTCGATCGTCGGTATCTGCATACCTTGTTCAATCTCGTTACCGGCAAGTCTCTTTACTCGTTACATTATACATCACCTCGTGACTAACTCCTTAGTCATTTGCTTGCAAGCTTATGATGTGTATTACCGAGAGGACCCAGAGATACCTCTCCAATACTCAGAGTGACAAATCCTAATCTCGATCTATGCCAACCCAACAAACACCTTTGAAGATACCTGTAGAGCATCTTTAATGATCACCCAATTACGTTGTGACGTTTGATAGAACACAAGGTATTCTCCAGTATTCGGGAGTTGCATAATCTCATAGTCGAAGGAATATGTATTTGACATGTAGAAAGCAATAGCAATAAAACTGAAAGATCATTATGTTAAGCTAACAGATGAGTCTTGTCCATCACATCATTCTCCTAACGATGTGATCCCATTATCAAATGACAACACATGTCCATGGTTACGAAACCTTAACCATCTTTGATCAACGAGCTAGTCTAGTAGAGGCTTACTAGGGACACAGTATTTGTTTATGTATTCACACATGTATTTAAGTTTCCGATCAATACAATTCTAGCATGAATAATAAACCTTTATCATGTATAAGGAAATATAAAATAACAACTTTATTATTGCCTCTAGGGCATATTTCCTTCATTAAGACCATGTATTTCTTCAATAGGTGGTAAATTCTTAACATCTTTAGCTTTAATACATTTTTCTTTCATGGATTTCTTTGCCTCTTGCATATATTCATGACTAAGAAATAGAATACCCTTTTTCTTCGGAGTTGGTTTAGGCGGTGGTTCAGGAAGAGTCCAATCATTATCATTACTCAATATATTATTGAATAGTTCTTCAGCTTGTTCAATAGTTTGTTCCTTGAAAACACAACCAACACAACTATCTAGGTGGTCCCTAGAAGCATTGGTTAGTCCATTATAAAAGATATCAAGTATTTCATTTTTCTTGAGAGGATGATCAGGCAAAGCACTAAGTAATTGGAGAAGCCTCCCCAAATCTTGTGGGAGACTTTCTTCTTCAATTTGCACAATGTTAAATATTTCTTGTAAAGCAACCTATTTCTTATGAACATGAAAATATTTTTCAGAGAAGTAATATATCATATCCTAGGGACTACGCACACAACCAGGAGCAAGAGAATTAAACCATATCTTAGCATCACCATTTAATGAGAAAGGAAACAACTTAAGAATATAGTAGTAGAGAATTTTTTCCTCATGAGCAAATAGGGTGGCTATATCATTCAATTTAGTAAGATGTGCCACAACAGTTTCAGTTTCATAACCATGGAAAGGATCAGATTGAACCAACGTAACTAACTTAGGATCGACAGAGAATTCATAATCCTTATCAGTAACAAAGATAGGTCAAGTAGAAAACTTACGATCATATTGCATTCTAGCATTCAAAGATTTTTCTTTCAACTTGACTAGTAATTTATTAAGATCCTCTCTATCCTTACAAGCAATAAACTCCCTAGCTACCTCTCCATCCATAACATAACCCTCAGTTATATCAGGCAATTCATATCTAGGAGTGCTAGGTCTAACAGGTGTTTCAAAGTGTTTAGTTTCAATAATTTCATCAGTTTCAGAAATATCATCAGTTTCCGCATTCTCAATATCTTTAGCTCTAGCAAGTTGTTCATCAAGAAATTCACGTAGTGGCATAGTCTTATCAAGCAGAGTAATAGCATCATCATAAGCATTATTCATAGCAGAAGTAGCATCATCAATAACTTGCGACATATCAGAATTAATAGCAAGTGTAGGTGTCGCAAGCTTACTCAAAATAGAAGGTGAATCAAGTGCAGAGCTAGATGTCAATTCCTTACCTCCCCTCGTCGTAGAGGAAAAAAATCTTGCTTCTAGTATCTTTAAGATTCCTCATGGTGATCAATAGATATAAATCCCAAGTGACTCGGCAAATAGGGCTATGTTCCCCGGTAACGACGCCAGAAAAAGGTCTTGATAACCGACAAGTATAGGGGATTGCAACAGTTTTCGAGGGTAGAGTATTCAACCCAAATTTATTGATTCGACATAAGGGGAGCCAAATAATATTCACGAGTATTAGCAGTTGAGTTGTCAATTCAATCACGCCTGAAAGACTTAATATCTGCAGCAAAGTTTTTAGTAGCAAAGTAGCATGGAAGTAATGGTAATAGTGGCAATAGTAATAGTAGCAGTTTGCAGTGATTGTAGCAGCAGTAGCAACGAAAGTAAACTTAGCAAAAATCAATATGTGAAAAGCTCGTACGCATTGGATCAGCAATTATAATTGTGTTGGATAATATTCATCATGTAGCAGTTATAACCTAGGGTGACATACAATTCATCAATATAATGTAGGCATGTATTTCGTATATAGTCATACGTGCTTATGGAAAAGAATTTGCATGGCATCTTTTATCTTACCCTCCCGTGACAGCGGGGTCCTAATGGAGACTAAGGGATATTAAGGCCTTTTTTTAATAGAGAACCGGAACAAAGCATTAGCACTTAGTGAATACATGAACTCCTCAAACTACGGTAATCACTGGAGAGAATCCTAATTATTGTCACCTTGGGGGTATGCGGATCATAACTTGTAATATGTGTCTACAACTTGCAAGATAGGATCAAGAACACACTTATATTCATGAAAATATAATAGGTCCAGATATGAAATCATGGCACTCGGGCCCCAGTGACAAGCATTAAGCATAGCAAAGTCATAGCAACATCAATCTCAAAACATAGTGGATACTAGGGATCAAATCATAACAAAACTAACTCGATTACATGATAAATCTCATCTAACCCATCACTGTTCAGCAAGCCTACAATGGAATTACTCACTCCTGGCGGTGAGCATCATGAAATTGGTGATGGAGGAATGTTGTTGATGATGATGGCGACGGATTCCACCCTCTGAAGCCCCGAACAGACTCCAGACCAGCCCTCCCGATGAAGAACATGGGGTGACAGTGGCTCCATATCGTAAAACACAATGAATCCTTCTCTCTGATTTTTTTTCCTTCGCAAATAGGTATATATGGAGTTGGAGTTAGGGTTGTAGACGGTCTAGGGTGCCCACAAGCCAGGGGGCGCGCCCCTGGGCTTGTGGCCCCAGGGTGGCCCCCCTCTGGTATCTTTTTCCGCTAGTATTTTTATATATTCTAGAAATATTCTTCGTAAATTTTTAGGTCAATCCGAGAATTTTTATTTCTGCACAAAAATAACATCATGACAATTCTGCTGAAAATAGCGTCAGTCCGGTTAGTTCCATTCAAAGCATGCAAATAAGAGTCTAAAAACAAGGGCAAAAGAGTTTGGAAAAGTAGATACGATGAAGATCAGTTACCCATATGGTTCGCAAACTAAAACTATTTACCGTGTTCAATGTCTGGTGAACGTCGCAGGTAACATGAGTTGTAGCAGTACTTGTTATACATCTGCACGTAGCTGAAATTTACTCGATTGGACGCCACTCGGGCCCTAGTTTTGGCATCATGAGTAGTCGGTACATGCTGCAAGGATTTCAATATTTAGTAGTGTTTTCCTTCTACTACACACCTCTAATATGTCAGGTACCCCAGCCCGGGGCCTTTGTTATCCCCCTACCCTCACTTTCTTCTTCCTTTGTCACTTCTTTTATGCTAGCTAGCTATTCTCTCTCACTCCACACATCTTAAATATATAGACCAATGATTCAAACTAATGGTTGGGGCGCCACCTTGTGGCGCCGCTAGAGATAAAGTTGTGCGCATGTTTTTATTAAAAAAATACAAAGAGTTCTCGCATTCATCCCAAAAAATCTTTAAAAAGAAAAAAGAAAACCGCAGGCTACCTGCGAGCGCCACTTTGCATAGCCCTTCATTTTAAAAAAATCATGGGGTGCTCTGTCGTGGTACTAAGACTGACAGTAGAATGGGGGTAGGTATGGAGAGGCAAGATCCTAGCTATGGAGTAGTTGTATACGCAAGAGATTTACGAGTTCAGGCCCTTCTCGGAGGAAGTAACAGCCCTACGTCTTGAAGCCTGGAGGCGGTCGACTGGATTATAAGCGTATGAGTTACAGGGGTGCGAACCCCTCTGCCAGTGGAGGGGGTGGCTTATATAGTGTCTGCCAAGACCCCGACCAGCCCACGCAGCGGAGGGTTTAAAGTACATTAAGGCCAGGCGTTACCTGCAACGCCTTACATAAAGTGTCATCATGGCCATAAAGACTACTTAATTACAGACCATTTTGATACAGAGTGGCTCTTGATCTCCTAGTGGTCGAGTGAGTCTTCATGGTCAAGTGTCTTTGAGTCTGTCGAGTGGAATCCCTCTTGGTCGACTGGAAGGCAGCTTCCCACAAAAATTTCCTTGGGGAGGGTACCTTGGACAGGTCCATGACCCTACCCTAGGTACATGACTTCGTCATTAGCCCCCGAATGGATCGAGGTTTGAGTGAGGAAGGAGTTGATAATTTTTCCGACCTGTTTTCCGTGTTCTGAGTATGTCACATTCTGGATCAATGACCTTTTTTAGCGATGGCATCAACTTTTCTTTCAGTCGCCTTGATCCATTCTTTTCCTCTGTCGAGTGAACTTTTGAACTTGGTGGATTTCCGAGCGACGGATCGTAGGAAATCTACCGTCTGACAGGTTGCTCTGCTGTTAGCGGATTTAGTGGGATCCGAATTTTGGGAAGCGCGCAAAGCGGAGAGGACCGCGGTACTCGGATGGGATAAGGCGAAGACGCCTCGATTTTCGCGCCGCCTTTTTCGCCACGTATCGCGTGCGCGACTGTTTCGGGATTTGACAGGATCGCCCTGGCCTACCTGTCAGCCACTCGGAAGTGTCTTTATATAAGGTGCCGGACGGGGGTTTTTTGAACAGTGCGTCTCCATTCCCCTCTCCCCCATGCTCAACCTCGCCCGTTGTGCTCGCTTTTACCTCCACCCATCCACTCCTCATACGCTTCGCCGGCGACGATGGTGAAGGAGAAGATGGCGGCCTTGGAGCGAGTGAAGAAGGCGAAGGCGACAGCGAAAGCAAAGGGGAGAGCGACCAGTCGGGTGGATCTTCGTCACGGTCCCGCCTGCCGCAAGGCTGGGTCCAAGGAGATTGGATCCACTCGACCATCACCCAGAGGGATCTCGATGATCTGGCCAATGAGGGACTGATCTCCCATGGGTCAGCAAGACTTCCGGGGACCGAGTGGCAACCGCAGCCGCTGGAGGGTGAGTGTGTCCTCTTAGCCACTCATGTAGATCGCGGATTCTCTCTGCCGCCGAATCTTTTCTTCCGAGGGTTTCAGAACTTCTTTGGGGCACAACTCCACCACTTCACTCCCAATTCCATTGCCTACCTCGCCGCTTTCGTGTCTTTGTGCGAAAACTTCCTGGGTTGTCGGCCGCACTGGGGCCTCTTTAAGCACATATTCACTTGTCGCTCTCAGACGGTGAAAAAGGCGAGTCCGGATGACGAGAGGACCATGGTAATCTAGATGTGTGGGGGTCTTGGGATCCAAATGAGGAGTAAGAGTGCTTTTCCAGCCATGACCCTTCCCGAGTCGGTTAGAGGGTGGCAGTCGACCTGGTTCTACTGCCAAGACGAGTTGACGCCGGGGCAGTCGACTGGTCTCCCTCCATTCTCCATGGACCGAGTGAACAAGCCATCTTCTCTGAAGGTACTTCCGGAGGAAAAAGCTCAGGTTAAAATGTTGATGGAGCGTGTAGTTCAACTCATTCGTGACGGTGTCACTGGCATGGATCTTTTGGAGGTTTTTCTTCGACAGTGCATTCAGCCACTCCAGTACCGAGGCCACCCGATGTGGTTGTACTCTGGTACTGAGGACACCACTCGGGTCCACCCAGAGGAGGTTGACAATGCCACGCTGGAGAGGTGGATGACTGCCATCACGGGGAACAAGGACAACCCTTGTGGGGCTAGGAGGATCCCACCGCTCGACCAGTCTTATGAACCAGACACAGTATGACCACTTATCCCCAGTTGTGATCCTGTTTCATTCATTCTATTTCACTGCAAATCGGTCGATTGACTCTTGTCTTGCTTTGTTGTCTTCCAGGCTACCACTGAGTTGTATTCGATGCCCAACGGGGCGCAGGCACCGACTGAGGAGGAGGAAGGAAGTGGAGGTGAAAGTCAAGAAGAGTGGGAATCGGATGGCGATGAGGGTGATGACGATGCTGGCTCCGACAAGGAAGAGGAGGAGGAAGAGGAGGAGGAAGTCGCGCCTCCTCATTCCGAGAAGAGATCCAAACTTGTCCATGATCCTGTAGTCGAGCGTGGCAAAGGAGTCACGCCTGTTGTTCAGTCGACCAAGCGTCCTCGAACAACCTCTCCGGTGCCGACTGAAAAAGCGCCGAAGCAATCTCGAGTGGCACCGTCAAAGCCGACGAAGGCCTTGCCGAATATGAATATGGTGATTCCCACTATTTCTGGGTAATGACATAACTTGCGTCTCTTTGTTTCTCATGGATTTACTCTTGGTCGATTCATTAGCTGATTGACTGAATTCTGAAACTGTAGTGCTGCTACTTCTGATACCTTGACCAGACCTGAAGACCATGAAATGGAAGATGCTGTCACTTCAAAACCTGGTACGACCTTTGTAGCTCTGTCTTCAGTCGGTTGGATCTTTGTCTTTAACTTTGACTCTTTTCTGTAGCTCTACCTAACATCGTTATTGACCTTCCTGACGACGATGACGAGGAACCACTGAGGCAGAGGAGGAATAGGAAAGCGTCTGCTGGCAAGGCGACTCAGGACGTGTCAGCACCCGAGACGTTGGTTGCGGAGTGGGACAGCGTCACTCGGCCTACCGTATCCTTTGCGGTGCCGCTAACGAGTGCTCGCCCTTCGTCGTTGAGTGCTGCTCAGCCTTCACTTTTCTTGACCCACCACGTCCCAGAAGACCAAGCAGGCGCTGCTAAAGAAGCAATACGCCAGGCAGGGGTCATGATGGAGCAAGTGAAGGCGATCCGAGACGCCAGTCAGGCGGCTTATGACACCAGTTCAGCTCTTCAAAGCAATGTTCAGGTTAGTTGATCACCGCCTGTTCTGTTAGGATATGATACCTGGAAATCTTTCTTTCTGAAAATCTTAGTGTCTGTCGTACACCCACTGGGTGCGTCGATTGATATTCTGTATTGGTGGGGGCACGCTGAGTGCACCCACTGGGTGTAGTCCCCAAGGCTATGGTGGACCGCTGGCAGTCGACCATAGTCTTTATGTCTTAAGCTTTTTCTTTACTCGATCAGCTCGAATGGAATCATAGACCGGTGGGGGCACGCTGAGTGCACCCACTGGGTGTAGTCCCCGAGACTGTGGTCGACTGCTGGCAGTTGACTAAAGTCTGAAGAACACCTCTCTCTCTTTTTTTGTGGCTATCTGCTGGTGATTAGCCTTTCTGTCTTTTTGGTCGACTGGTCGACTCTAGCTGATAGAACTAGTGGGGGCACGCTGAGTGCACCCACTGGGTGTAGTCCCCGAGACTACAGTCGAATGTTTATATTCGGTTGTAGTCTTAGAAATGCTATGATTTTTTCTTAGTCACTCGGAAGTGACATGTCTTTGACATCTGTCGATTGGTTCTTCGCAGAAATCTTGTGAGCTTGCAGCTCGTTATACTAAGTTGGAGAACAAGCATATCGAGCTCGAACTTGATCTGAAACTTGTCCAGGAGAACTTCACGAAGGCGAAGGAGGAGGCAAAAGGTATGTTTGGTGAGAACCTTGACGACTGCCTTTGTTTCTTGTTTTATTCCCGAGTCTGATATCACTGTGATTTTGCAGATAAACTGAGGGATTCTCTGAAGAAGAAGGATCTTGACCTCGCTGAGGCGCAGAAAGCAGCTTCAGAGAAAACCAAGCTCGCAGAAGAAAAGCTGGCCTCAATCACCAAGCTTGAAGAGGAGAATACCAATCTGAAAGCTGCTCTTGATGCGGCCAACAAAGAGGTCAGTCGACTGAAGAATGACAAGATTACTTTGAGTGACAAGGCCAGTGAATTGGCGGGAAAGAGGAATGATCTGGAGGCTTATTTGGGAGGACTCGCGAAGAATCTATTCCTCATGCTCGAAGGTAATCCTTTGTATCAGACAGGTCTTTTTATTATGATCTTGTCATCAAACTGCTGTCTTAACTTTGGGGTTGTATCTGCAGAGTTCTGCCAGAATTTTGAAGAGGAGACTGGTCGACTGGAGACGAGCCTAGATCCCATCAACTCTCCTGTGAAGGACGAAGCCATCATGAATGTGCTCCGACTTGAGTCTCGCGTTGTTGCTGTTGTCGACTATATCGCAAGGCTGAAGGTCGCAACTTCCTGCATCGACACAACACTCTGGCCAGGAGAAACACTTCAGAATGACCTCAAGTCTCTGATGACTCGACTGAATGATGTTCCAAGTCGAGTGCAAGAATGGAAGAAGCCTTCTGCCAGGTGTGGTGCGGACGTTGCCTTATCTCTGGCCCGTGTTCACTGCAAGGAAGCGCGAGAGGACAAGCTGGCAGCTCTCAAGGTGGCCAATACCAAGAAGCATGATTTCCGATCCTTCATGGAGACCTTCATCGCCGCTGCCACTCGGATCGCAGATGGAATCGACCTGGATGAATTCGTTGCGCCTTCCAGCCCTCCGCAGGAGGGGTAAAAAACTTATATGCTTGATACTTTAAATTTGCCTCGGTATGCCGAGTGGTTTTTGTAACCGATAAACTTTAACGGGCTTAGCGCCTGAGCACTTATGGTTCCGTAAGACGTTATCTGAACTTGGATTCAACGTTGAATATGTTTGCATCTGGTTTGAGGTGTAGGATGAAGCACTTGTTGCAATTGACTTGTTCCTCAACACCTTTAGGTGAGCACAGGGCTGCAGCTAAGCCTCCGAGTGGGAGGTCTGCTCTCCACTCGGAAGGATTTTCAAAAACTTAGGCGAGCACTGGGCTGCAGCTAAGCCCCCGAGAGGGAGGTCTGCTCTCCACTCGGTAGGATTTTCAAAAACTTAGGCGAGCACTGGGCTGCAGCTAAGCCCTCGAGTGGGAGGTCTGCTCTCCACTCGGTAGGATTTTCAAAAACTTAGGCGAGCACTGGGCTGTAGCTAAGCCCCCGAGTGGGAGGTCTGCTCTCCTCTCGGTAGGATTTTCAAAAACTTAGGCGAGCACTGGGCTGCAGCTAAGCCTCCGAGTGGGAGGTCTGCTCTCCACTCGGTAGGATTTTCAAAAACTTAGGCGAGCACTGGGCTGCAGCTAAGCCTCCGAGTGGGAGGTCTGCTCTCCACTCAGTAGGATTTTCAAAAACTTAGGCGAGCGCTGGGCTGCAGCTAAGCCCCCGAGTGGGAGGTCTGCTCTCCACTCGGTAGGATTTTTGTGGCGTGCCTCCGAACAAGAAGGCATCAATCGACCTGCACCTCGACTTCCTTGCGGAGCGCACATTATACTTGTGGCGTAGCTCGGAAGGAGAAGTAGCAGTCCACCTATACCTCGTCCTCTTTGCGGAGAGCACATTATACTTGTGGCGTAGCTCGGAAGAGGAGAGCGGTAGTCGACCTGCACCTCGTCTGCCTTGCAGAGCGCATGTTATGCTTGTACTTAGACGAGCGCTATGCTACAGCTAAGCCCCCGAGTGGGAGGTCTGCTGTCCACTCGGTAGGATTTTATTTAAACTTAGGCGAGTACTTGGACTGCAGCTAAGCCTCTGAGTGGGAGGCTGGCTCACCACTCGGTAGGATTTTATTTAAACTTAGGCGAGTACTTGGACTGTAGCTAAGCCTCTGAGTGGGAGGCTAGCTCACCACTCGGTAGGATTTTATTTAAACTTAGGCGAGTACTTGGACTGCAGCTAAGCCTCCGAGTGGGAGGCTGGCTCACCACTCGGTAGGATTTTATTTAAACTTAGGCGAGTACTCGGACTGCGGCTAAGCCCCCAAGTGGGAGACTGGCTCGCCACTTGGTAGGATTTTATTGAACTTAGGCGAAACGGATTCACGGCTAAGCCTCCGAGTGGGAGGCTGGCTCACCACTCGGTAGGATTTTATTTAAACTTAGGCGAGTACTTGGACTGCAGCTAAGCCCCCAAGTGGGAGACTGGCTTGCCACTTGGTAGGATTTTATTGAACTTAGGCAAAACGGATTCGCGGCTAAGCCTCCAAGTGAGAGGCTGGCTCACCACTCGGTAGGATTTTTACAAACTTAGGCGAAACGGATTCGCAGCTAAGCCACCCACTGGGGGGGATTTTATGGAACAAACAAAAGTAACAACAATCACTGGGAAAATTATAACACTATTGCCTTTGAAAAATGAACTACAGAAGTACTTTTATTACATTTCCGAGTGCATACTTAAGTGTAAAAGGGGCGGAGCAGCTCCGCGTTCCAAGCTCGGGGCTCGTCGATCTGGTGCTCGACATTGTAAAGACGGTATGCTCCATTGTGGAGAACCTTGGTGACAATGAAGGGGCCTTCCCAAGAAGGAGCGTGTGACGCCCGGATAATTAAGCTACAGTAATCCCTTGTTAATGGTGCCATGACATCACATTGCTGTTGCTAATCCTCACTTGATCCTAATCACCATTTTAATTCAAATCCAAGGTTAAAGTCAAAAATTCTAATTTGTCAAACATGAAAACAAAAATGTTTGAGATGTTGCAATTTTTCACTAAATAATTGTCATGTAGAAACCAACATCATTTGACTCACCAGTTAATCCCTAGTAATATCGGAAGTTCTCCAACAACTCCTAAATTAGCCTTTCTCAAATAAACAAATGTTTATGTTTTTCCAAACCACTTGAAATCTTGGGTGCTAGCTCAAAACTTTGGCTACTATTTTTGTGAGTCAACAAAACTTATTTGGTACTTTTTTTATACAAAATGTGGAAAAAGTTACAAAACAAAAAAATAAATAAAGAAAAAGGAGAGAGGCCCCCTCTCCATGTGGGCCTCGGCCCAGCTGGCCTTGCACCAACCAGGCTGGCCCACCCCGCACCTCCTTGGCCTATATGGACCCCCTTGCCACCCGAAACCCTAACCGATGCCCACTCCCCCCACTCGCTTCCCCCCACGCCTCTCACCCCTTCCCCCCGATCTGGATCGGGGCAGCGCTCCGCCCCTCCCCCGCTCAATCTGGGCACCTGCCCGTGCTCAGGAGCCTGGCCACTCGCGCCCCGCCGCCGGCACCCATCCCGACGCCGCGTCCCCGACGCCGCCGTCGCTAAGGCCCCCCTCACCGGAGCCTCCCGACACCGCCGCTGTGGCTCACGCCCTCGACGCGCCGGCCTCGTCACCATCGCCTCCCCGCCTCTCCTCCGACAACCGCGGCGCCCCGAGGCCGACGCCTCCACCCATCGCCGCTCGTCGTCGCCTCGCCTCCTCATCTCTCCCTCGTCGGCTCCGTCGAGCCTCGCCGACCCCCCTACTCGGCAACGGCCGTGAGCGCCCCCATCTCTCTCCATCTCCCCTCTCTCTCCGTCGTCCCGAGCGCCACCGCGCTGGCGCACATGCCTGTCGCGGCTGTGCTCGCCGGCGCCTCGCCCGCTCGCGCGCCCAGCACCGCCCCGCGCGATGCCAGTTCGTGCCCGCGTCCGCGCGCCCTACCGCGCCATCGCGGCTACCGCCGCCCCCTGCGCTCGCCTCCACCTGCCGTGACCGGCCGGCGAGCCTCGCCCCGCCGCGCTGGGCTACGGCCTCCGCCGGTGCTCCCTGTTGCCTCGATCGGGTGCACGGGCGCCCACGCCCGCAGCTCCCGTGACCCCTGCGCCCGTTAACCCGCATGGCCTCCTGGGCCACTTACAAGTGGGGCCCGCCCCTGTTAAAAAAAGAACAAAAAGAATATGTATAAATAAAAATAAAAAATAATTTAATTAATTAATTAATCATGTTAATTAACACAAATTAATTATGTTTAATTAACCTAATTGCATATTAGTCTAATTAAACCTGTTTAGTTAAATGTGCCTATGAAAAACGGGCCCCACTGCCCCGTTTGACCAGTCAACGGTCAGTGTTGACCGCTGATGTCATGATGACGTCATGCTGATGCAATAACCCCATTTTTAGATTTAATAATAATTTCAGAAAAAGTTTAAATCTTTGAAAAATCATATAAAATAATCTGTAACTCGGATGAAAATGTTTTGTACATGAAAGTTGCTCAGAACGACGAGACGTATCCGAATACGCGGTCTGTTCACCCGCCACACATCCCTAGCATAGCAAACTTGCAACTTTTCCCCTCTGGTTCATCTGTCCAACAGACGTCCGGAACCGGGAAAACTTTCCCGGATGTTTTCCCCCTTCGCCAGTATCGTCTAGCGCTGCGTTAGAACGCGTCTAGCTCTGTCTGTTGTCCTGTTATGCACTTGCCTGCTATGTATTTACTGTTTCTTCCCCCTCTTCTCTCTGGTAGACCCCGAGACCGATGCTGATGTCCCTGTGATCGACTATGTCGACGACGACCCTCCTTCTTGTCTGAGCAACCAGACAAGCCCCCCCCCCTTTGATCATCCTGATATTGCCCATTCTATACTCTCATGCTTGCATTAGATTTTGCTACTGTTATTGTTTGCTCCTATTCTGATGCATAGCCTGCTTTTGTACCTGCTTATTGTTACCTACCTGCTTATCCTAAACTGCTTAGTATAGGTAGGTTAGTGATCCATCAGTGACCCCCACCTTGTCCTTGTTGCCCCTGCTTCATCATCGACTACTCGATCAGCGTGATCGACGGCCAGAGCCGGACACCTCACATCACATCATGCCCCCTTTAGTTGCTCGCCTCTGCAGAGCTACTATCGAGTGCCGACGGTGATCCCTCATAACGCACTCCTGATGATAATTCTGTAGTGTAGCTATTCGGTCATGGTCATCGAGGGTGATTTCCTCTTTCACCATTTCCGATAAGGCTCTGTCGTTCAACACCTCAAGAGTCAACCTCGAGGGTGGTCCCTCTTACGTTCACCTTGATGATTACATTGAGTGGAATCCACCGGGGGTGATTTCTTGGGTTTTCCCCTTGATGTCTGGACACACGGTTACAATGACTTTACTTGAGACCTTGATGGAAGTCGGGCGGGCCCGAAGAGCACCCGCAAGATGGTTACGTGGCACGGCCGGGCATTCTAGGCCCTTGTCGTAAGTCCACGAGACGGGGCGACGGGGTCACTTTCGATCGTGAGTCTCTGCTCGTCTCCGCAAGCTAATAATACACTATGGTTTGGGTATTTGTTATGAGTTGGCCTCTGGCCTTTACGCACCAACCACCACGTGAGAATAGTTATGGGCCTCGACGTCGTGGTATCAGCCGAAGCTTTGTCAGACGTCCAGTTCAGCATTGTGGCACGGTCGGATCGTGCCATCCACTACACGGGTGGTGCTGGTATCCACCCTGCACACAACGATCCGGAGTGCAACGGGCGATGGGCCCAGACCCCGGAGTGCTTAGGATATAGACCGGTGGGGACCTCTCTCTGAGCCTAGGTCGGGCTGCGACGTGTTGATCTTCCGAGGCCGGGCATTGACCCCAGAAAGGTGTGTCCGGCCAGAGTGATCGAGCGTGTTGGAAAAGGTGGTGCACCCCTGCAGGGAAGATCTTTATTCGAATACCGTGTCCACGGTAATGGACGTTCAGACTTATATCCTGATCTTATACAACTACAAATGGATACTTGAGATATGTGGCTCCGGGATTGCTTTCTCGCAGGGAGTCGAGGAAGGATCTCTGGGCATTAATGTTACAACATGCTTGCTAATTATAAACTGCTATTCTTTACTCTTCTACATGCTGCAAGATGCTTGGAGCTGCGTGAAGATGCTAGTCTTTGATAGGCTAGGCTTTCCCCCTCTATTCTGGCATTCTGCAGTTCAGTCCACAGATACGACCCTTCCATTTGATACAAATGCATACTTAGTATAGATCTGATGCTTGCGAGTACTTTGGATGAGTACTCACGGTTGCTTTGCTACCCCTTTTCCCCCTTCTTTCTTCTTTCTGGTTGATGCAACCAGATGGTGGATCCCTGGAGCCAGATGCCACCGCCAATGGATACTGCTACGTGGAGACCGCCGAAGACCAGGAGTAGTTAGGAGGTCCCAGGCAGGAGGCCTTGCCTCTTCGATCGTTGTTGCTTTTGTGCTAGCCTTCTTAAGGCATCCTTGTTTAACTTATGTCTGTACTCAGATATTGTTGCTTCCGCTGACTCTTGTGTATCGAGCTATGTATTCGAGCCCTCGAGGCCCTGGCTTGTAATATAAAGCTTGTATTATTTTTATTTGTGTCTAGAGTTGTGTTGTGATATCTTCCCGTGAGTCCCTGATCTTGATCGTACGCATTTGCGTGTATGATTAGTGTACGATTGAATCGAGGGCGTCACAAGTTGGTATCAGAGCCGATTGCCTATAGGATCCCCCTTTCCAACTCGTTGGCCGAAGTTGAGTCTAGTCTTTGAAAACCTGATTTACTAACATGGATGTGCGGCTTATGAGCCCACATCGCCATCGGGTGGTATTAGGATCTTTTACTCCTTGTCTATACTCTGGGACTCTAATCTCTCCTCTATTCAGGTTAAATGATTTTGTCAACTCTAACTCTAGGATCTCGTAAATACTTGCTCCCGGAGAGCCCCTCACTCCAGATGATTGCTTGGTGCACCAGAAGATTCTGAAGATACTCTCTGATGTTTTACTGAGACCCTTCTGCCCTTCGCCGTTACAATCCCTACCACCGATAAATCCTTATGCATAACTCCTATGTTGTCATTCATACCTTCATCCCCAGTCGCTCTTGTTATGACAAGATGTCTTGAAATACTCTTCGATGTTCCGAGGATCCTTTATGCTTGCTGCCCTGCAGTCCTTGTCGCATCAATACCCCTACGGATAATTACTCGCTCTTCTCGAGTATCCATTCATCCCCAGTTATTCTTATGCTTCATAAGATACTTTTTAATACAATCCGAGCTTTCGATAACCTCTATCGCCTATTGCTCTAGTAGGTCTTACCTGCTTACACTTTGGTTAATTCCATGTGCCTAGCAGTATCCATTGACGTCCTTTGTCATTATCATCTTGAGTCTTTCGATTTGATATGTCTGTGTCGCAACCATCAGTTGATCCTTATAGATTATCTTTCCGGCTCAGACGTCTTTCCGAACATGAGCTGGTTCTCGGCCAATCAGATTGCCATCGATTGTGCCCTAAGTCTATCCAACTTAACCATCCTTGGTCAGAGCGTTTGCTTCTGATCCCTTGATTTTGGAAATCGTAATTCCTTTGCTTTTGAACTATGAATTAGTCAGTTGCTTCTATAATCTGACCTCCTTGCATTCATTCTTCCTCTGGTTGAGTACCGTTGCTCACATCAGATCCCTTGTGGACCACCAGATCCTTTGTGGATTTTATCCGACAACGTCCTTCATATTCAGTAACCTTGTGATCCTTTCCTCGGATACATAATGCTTTTGGTAAATTGTATCCCCCGCTCTTGTTAAGCATACTCTACTTCCAGGCTTGAGTTATTTACTCGTGAAGTTTGTGGTATATGTTCCTAAAATGCCGCAGTGGGTTGAGCCTACGCCTTCCCTAATCTGTATGAACCCGAAGATTATGCGGGTTATATCTACTGGCGTTTCTTTGGCTAAATTTTCAATTCTACAACTTTGTCAAAGACGAGAAGTAAATGGAAAGTTGTGCATTAGAGAAGTGGGAGTCGACCTTGAACCTTTGTGTTCATGCCCACAGACCCGATGTGGAACTTATCATGGAAGCTTCTTGTTATAATAATAATCCACTTGTGATAAGTCCATCTTGTATCTATGTTTGGTCCTTTGCAATCGTGGTTCCGACCATATTGTTCTTGTCTGATCCATTTATCGGACAAGTTAAAGTACTTGTCTTCTTTAGATCGTTTCACCTGTTCAACCTCTACATTGATATACCTTTTAGTGTTACCCTCTGGTATCTCGAGAATATCATGGAACTACATAACTTCTCATGAGTTCTTGATCAACTATTATTGCTCGCCGATTCCAATTTTCCACGGGTTGTGAGTATTTAGACACTCGAGAACACCGATAACTGATTCGAGTCTACACTTTCCCCTTCCATTGTTTTGTTTAACCTTTCTTATAAACTAACATATCTGAGCAGCGATAACTCGCTGCTTATATAAACACCTCGGTGTACAAACTCTGTCAGTAAGACCTTGTTACTATTGATGATGACATTCCGGTAGCCACCGATGGACGAGAACTTTGCCTATTGGTCTGCCTCGTCTTAACGAGCAGGAAAATGGTTCTCTTCGTCCCTCGCCCTTGGTACCAACGTTGTTGCCAAAGTAACTGACAAGTTGTCCTCTGACCTGCCTTGCTGTCATGACCGTGCAAAATGTAATGCCTTCTTGCTTTTAACCCACATGGTGGGCCCATAACCCACAGTTCCACAGGATCGAAACCTGACTCTCCTGTACATCTGTGTCTTCCAAAATTGTTCCTCATGCTTGGCTTTGTATGCAATTCACGATGCCACCTTCTTGTGATCTGTTCTACTATCAGATGCAATACTTATTTTTGATGCACTGAACCCCTTTCACCCTCTGTTTCAGGCAACGAACGATTGCCTACCCGGTTGAAGCTTCTTATTACACCTCCTTACCTTGCTCTCGATGACTTTCTTGAATTTCAACTCGAGAGATGCCTCTATGCCACGTTCACTGAGATAGCCCCTAGGTACCTATCTTGCGTTGAGCTCCATCCTTCCCGAGTCTTTCCCCCTTGCTCAACCCCTTAAATCTCGGGACGAGATTTCTTGTAGTGGAGGAGAATTGTGACGCCCGGATAATTAAGCTACAGTAATCACTTGTTAATGTTGCCATGACATCACATTGCTGTTGCTAATCCTCACTTGATCCTAATCACCATTTTAATTCAAATCCAAGGTTAAAGTCAAAAATTCTAATTTGTCAAACATGAAAACAAAAATGTTTGAGATGTTGCAATTTTTCACTAAATAATTTTCATGTAGAAACCAACATCATTTGACTCACCAGTTAATCCCTAGTAATATCGGAAGTTCTCCAACAACTCCTAAATTAGCCTTTCTCAAATAAACAAATGTTTATGTTTTTCCAAACCACTTGAAATCTTGGGTGCTAGCTCAAAACTTTGGCTACTATTTATGTGACAAGTTTTGGAGTCAACAAAACTTATTTGGTACTTTTTTATACAAAATGTGGAGAAAGTTACAAAACAAAAAATAAATAAAGAAAAAGGAGAGAGGCCCCCTCTCCCTGTGGGCCTCGGCCCAGCTGGCCTTGGACCAACCAGGCCGGCCCACCCTGCACCTCCCTGGCCTATATGGCCCCCTTGCCACCCGAAACCCTAACCGATGCCCACTCCCCCCCCACTCGCTTCCCCCCACGCCTCTCACCCCTTCCCCCCGATCTGGATCAGGGCAGCGCTCCGCCCCTCCCTCGCTCAATCTGGGCACCTGCCCGTGCTCAGGAGCCCGGCCCCTCGCGCCCCGCCGCCGGCACCCATCCCGACACCGCGTCCCCGACGCAGCCGTTGCTAAGGCCCCCCTCACCGGAGCCTCCCGACACCGCCGCTGTGGCTCACGCCCTCGACGCGCCGGCCTCGTCACCGTCGCCTCCCCGCCTCTCCTCCGACAACCGCGGCGCCCCGAGGCCGACGCCTCCACCCATCGCCGCTCGCCGTCGCCTCGCCTCCTCATCTCTCCCTCGTCGGCTCCATCGAGCCTCGCCGACCCCCCTACTCGGCAACAGCCGTGAGCGCCCCCATCTCTCTCCATCTCCCCTCTCTCTCCGTCGTCCCGAGCGCCACCGCGCTGGCGCACATGCCTGCCGCGGCTGTGCTCGCCGGCGCCTCGCCCGCTCGCGCGCCCAGCGCCGCCCCGCGCAATGCCAGTTCATGCCCGCGTCCGCGCGGCCTACCACGCCATCGCGGCTACCGCCGCCCCCTGCGCTCGCCTCCACCTGCCGTGACCGGCCAGCGAGCCTCGCCCCGCCACGCGGGGCTACAGCCTCCGCCGACGCTCCCTGTTGCCCCGATCGGGTGCACGGGCGCCCACGCCCGCAGCTCCCGTTAACCTGCATGGCCTCCTGGGCCACTTACAAGTGGGGCCCGCCCCTGTTAAAAAAAGAACAAAAAGAATATGTATAAATAAAAATAAAAAAATAATTTAGTTAATTAATTAATCATGTTAATTAACACAAATTAATTATGTTTAATTAACCTAATTGCATATTAGTCTAATTAAACCTGTTTAGTTAAATGTGCCTATGACAAACGGGCCCCACTGCCCTGTTTGACCAGTCAACGGTCAGTGTTGACCGCTGACGTCATGATGATGTCATGCTGATGCAATAACCCCATTTTTAGATTTAATAATAATTTCAGAAAAAGTTTAAATCTTTGAAAAATCATATAAAATAATCCGTAACTCGGATGAAAATGTTTTGTACATGAAAGTTGCTCAGAACGACGAGACGTATCCGAATACGCGGTCTGTTCACCCGCCACACATCCCTAGCATAGCAAACTTGCAACTTTTCACCTCCAGTTCATCTGTCCAACAGACGTCCGGAATCGGGAAAACTTTCCCGGATGTTTTCCCCCTTCGCCAGTATCGCCTAGCACTGCGTTAGAACACGTCTAGCTCTGTCTGTTGTCCTGTTATGCACTTGCCTGCTATGTATTTACTGTTTCTTCCCCCTCTTCTCTCCGGTAGACCCCGAGACCGATGCTGATGTCCCTGTGATCGACTACATCGACGACGACCCTCCTTCTTGTCTAAGCAACCAGGCAAGCCCCCCCTTTGATCATCCTGATATCGCCCATTCTATACTCTCATGCTTGCATTAGATTTTGCTACTGTTATTGTTTGCTCCTATTCTAATGCATAGCCTGCTTTTGTACCTGCTCATTGTTACCTACCTGCTTATCCTAAACTACTTAGTATAGGTAGGTTAGTGATCCATCAGTGACCCCCACCTTGTCCTTGTTGCCCCTGCTTCATCATCGACGACTCGATCAGCGTGATCGACGGCCAGAGCCGGACACCTCACATCACATCATGCCCCCTTTAGTTGCTCGCCTCTGCAGAGCTACTATCGAGTGCCGACGGTGATCCCTCATAACGCACTCCTGATGATAATTCTGTAGTGTAGCTATTCGGTCATGGTCATCGAGGGTGATTTCCTCTTTCACCATTTCCGATAAGGCTCTGTCGTTCAACACCTCAAGAGTCAACCTCGAGGGTGGTCCCTCTTACGTTCACCTTGATGATTACATTGAGTGGAATCCACCGGGGGTGATTTCTTGGGTTTTCCCCTTGATGTCTGGACACACGGTTACAATGACTTTACTTGAGACCTTGATGGAAGTCGGGCGGGCCCGAAGAGCACCCGCAAGATGGTTACGTGGCACGGCCGGGCATTCTAGGCCCTTGTCGTAAGTCCACGAGACGGGGCGACGGGGTCACTTTCGATCGTGAGTCTCTGCTCGTCTCCGCAAGCTAATAATACACTATGGTTTGGGTATTTGTTATGAGTTGGCCTCTGGCCTTTACGCACCAACCACCACGTGAGAATAGTTATGGGCCTCGACGTCGTGGTATCAGCCGAAGCTTTGTCAGACGTCCAGTTCAGCATTGTGGCACGGTCGGATCGTGCCATCCACTACACGGGTGGTGCTGGTATCCACCCTGCACACAACGATCCGGAGTGCAACGGGCGATGGGCCCAGACCCTGGAGTGCTTAGGATATAGACCGGCGGGGACCTCTCTGCTGAGTCTAGGTCGGGCTGCGACGTGTTGATCTTCCGAGGCCGGGCATTGACCCCAGAAAGGTGTGTCCGACCAGAGTGATCGAGCGTGTTGGAAAACGTGGTGCACCCCTGCAGGGAAGATCTTTATTCGAATACCGTGTCCACGGTAATGGACGTTCAGACTTATATCCTGATCTTATACAACTACAAATGGATGCTTGAGATATGTGGCTCCGGGATTGCTTTCTCGCAGGGAGTCGAGGAAGGATCTCTGGGCATTAATGTTACAACATGCTTGTTAATTATAAACTGCTATTCTTTACTCTTCTACATGCTGCAAGATGCTCGGAGCTGCGTGAAGATGCTAGTCTTCGATAGGCTAGGCTTTCCCCCTCTATTCTGGCATTCTGCAATTCAGTCCATGGATACAACCCTTCCATTTGATACAAATGCATACTTAGTATAGATCTGATGCTTGCGAGTACTTTGGATGAGTACTCACGGTTGCTTTGCTACCCCTTTTCCCCTTCTTTCTTCTTTCTGGTTGATGCAACCAGATGGTGGATCCCTGGAGCCAGATGCCACCGCCGATGGATACTGCTACGTGGAGACCGCCGAAGACCAGGAGTAGTTAGGAGGTCCCAGGCAGGAGGCCTTGCCGCTTCGATCGTTGTTGCTTTTGTGCTAGCCTTCTTAAGGCATCCTTGTTTAACTTATGTCTGTACTCAGATATTGTTGCTTCTGCTGACTCTTGTGTATCGAGCTATGTATTCGAGCCCTCGAGTCCCTGGCTTGTAATATAAAGCTTGTATTATTTTTATTTGTGTCTAGAGTTGTGTTGTGATATCTTCCTGTGAGTCCCTGATCTTGATCATACAGATTTGCGTGTATGATTAGTGTACGATTGAATCGGGGGCGTCACAGAGCGAGCTTGTGTGGTTTCTGCTGATCCACTCGGAGAACCAAATCTCCTTCCTGGAAGGCTCGACTCCTCACATTTTTGGCGTGGAAGCGACGCAAGTCCTGCTGGTAAATGGTCGATCGGATCAAAGCCATCTCCCTTTCTTCCTCTAGAAGGTCGACTGTGTCCTGCCGGGCTTGTTCTGCTTCAGCTTCGGTGTAGAGCTCGACTCAGGGAGCGTTGTGAAGCAGGTCACTCGGCAAGACCGCTTCAGCTCCGTAGACCAAGAAGAACGGAGTTCTCCCAGTCGACCGGTTAGGCGTGGTGCTTAACCCCCAAAGCACTGACGGAAGCTCGTCGACCCATGCACCAGCTGCGTGCTTGAGATCACGCATCAATCGGGGTTTCAACCCTTTGAGAATCAAACCATTTGCTCATTCTGCTTGTCCATTCGACTGAGGATGAGCGACTGAAGCATAGTCGACTCGTGTGCCCTGAGATGTGCAGAACGCTCTGAATTCCTCGGAATTGAAGTTTGATCCGTTGTCAGTGATGATGCTGTGTGGGACTCCATATCTGAATATCAACTCTCTGATGAAGCTGACAGCAGTGCCGGCATCAAGGTTCTTGATGGGTTTAGCCTCAATCCACTTGGTGAACTTGTCGACTGCTACCAGCACATGGGTGAAACCGCTTCTGCCTGTTCTCAGAGGTCCAACCATATCCAATCCCCATACAGCGAAGGGCGAGATGGGTGGTATGGTCTTTAAAGCTGAGGCGGGCTTGTGTGACATATTGGAGTAAAATTGACATCCTTCACACTTGTCGATTGTCTCCTTTGCCATTTCATTCGCTCTTGGCCAGTAAAATCCGGCTCGGTATGCTTTGGCTACAATGGTCCGAGAGGACACATGATGGCCACAGGTGCCCGAGTGGATGTCGTCAAGGATTATTCGACCTTCTTCTGGCGTTATGCATTTCTGACCAACTCCAGTCGCGCTTTCTCTGTACAACTGTCCCCTTATCACGGTAAAGGCTTTAGATCGGCGGACGATCTGTCGAGCCTCTTGTTCATCCTCTGGGAGCTCTTTCCTTAAGATATACGCGATATACGGCACTGTCCAATCAGGAGTGATCACCAACACTTCCATGATCAGGTCGACCACTGCTGGAACTTCAACTATAGTCGGATCCGTGACACTTTTAGGCTGCAGAGCTTCTTTGGTAAAAGGATCTTCCTTAACTGATGGGGTATGGATATGCTCCCGGAACACATCGCCGGGAATGGCTTCTCTCTTGGAACCTGTCTTCGCCAAATCATCAGTCGCTTGGTTTTCAGTCGGGGTATATGATGGAGATCTAACCCTTCGAATTTCTTTTCAAGCTTTCTCACTGCATTGCGGTATCCAGTCATGGCTGGGCTTCTAACGTCCCACTCCTTCATCACCTGATTCACCACCAAATCTGAGTCGCCATAAACCATAAGGCGACGGACGCCGAGTGAAATGGCCATGCGCAACCCATATAAAAGTGCCTCGTATTCTGCTTCATTGTTGGAGGAATCAAAGTGAATCTGGAGCACATATCTGAGCTTATCTCCTCTGGGGGAAACCAAAACTACCCCAGCTTATCGCCCATTTCGCCACTCGACCAGTTGCATCTCTGTTGTGCAGAATCTCTGACAGTGGGGCGTCGCTGACGACTGTAATGGAATGATCAGAGAAATAATGAGCAACCTTCTTCATGGTCATGTAGATCCCATACACAAGCTTCTGATAATGAGGGTATCTTTGCTTCGATGGGGTCAAAACTTCGGAAAGCTAACACACTGGGCGCTGAACTTTGAAAGCTTTTCCTTCTTCTTCCCGCTCGACCGTAAGTACTGTACTGACGACTTGTCCTGTGGCTGCAATGTAAAGCAACAGAGGCTCTTTGCTGATTGGAGCAGCAAGCACCGGCTGGGTGGAGAGCAGAGCTTTTAGCTCGGCAAACGCTGCATCAGCTTCTGGAGTCCACTCGAACTTGTCTGACTTCTTCATCAGTCAGTAAAGAGGCAATGCCTTTTCACCGAGGCGAGAGATGAATCGACTTAACGCGGCCAAGCGAGACCAGTCGACTGGAGTCGGGTACTCGTTGCCGCACACGTTCGTCGAGTGCTCGCTGGAGGTTCTCCAGTCGAGTGCGTTCAGCCAAGTTGGCCAAACGCGCCTCCTCCAAGGCACGAGCCTCGGGAGTTTCTCCTGCGATGGGAGTATGCAGGGCATCCATGTTCCGGCGGCGAAGATCTTCCCTTTGCAGAGAAGTGAGTGGCTCGGGTTGATATTCCTCGTGGACCTGAGTGGGGTCGCCTCCGCCGTCCACCCCGTCAGTGCGGGGGAAGCCGGGAGGACTACGAGGCCCATTGACCATCAGAACCTCCGCCGCTGGATCACTGCTGTCGTGCTCGGATGCAGTCTCTACGGAGCCAGTCGACAGATCGAACAGGCCGTAGAGAGATTCGTCGGGCTCGATTGCCGCGACTTGGGTGGTGGCCGATTGGCGAGTCACTGCGTGTCTCACCCACCGCTGGAGCCTCTACCGACCAGAGCGCTTGCGCTGGCGGGAGACAGGGAGGGAGGACGACATAGGAGTCGACCGATACGGAGTCGACGGTTGCCGCAGCAGGACGCCGCGGACACACGCACGAAAGTGCGTCGCCCCGCGGACGGGAAGTGCGTCGATGTCGAGCGGAGCCTCCTGGAGCCAAGCGGAGTCGTCAGCGACGAACGTGAGCGCGCCGAGACGGATCTCGCGGCCCTCGACCAGAACTCCGCCAGAAACCATGATGAAGGCAATCGGAACAAATGCAACTTCTCCAATAAATCGCTAAGACACCTGCCCCACGGTGGGCGCCAACTGTCGTGGTACTAAGACTGAAAGTAGAATGGGGGGCAGGTATGGAGAGGCAAGATCCTAGCTATGGAGTAGTTGTATACGCAAGAGATTTACGAGTTCAGGCCCTTCTCGGAGGAAGTAACAACCCTACGTCTCGGAGTCCGGAGGCGGTCGACTGGATTATAAGCGTATGAGTTACAGGGGTGCGAACCCCTTTGCCAGTGAAGGGGGTGGCTTACATAGTGTCTACCAGGACCCCAGCCAGCCCACGCAGCGGAGGGTTTAAAGTACATTAAGGCCATGCGTTACATGTAACGCCTTACATAAAGTGTCATCATGGCCATAAAGACTACTTAATTACAGACCGTTTGGATACAGAGTGGCTCTTGATCTCCTAGTGGTCGAGTGAGTCTTCATGGTCGAGTGTCTTCGAGTCTGTCGAGTGGAATCCCTCTTGGTCGACTGGAAGGCAGCTTCCCATAAAAATGTCCTTGAGGAGGGTACCTTGGACAGGTCCATGACCCTACCCTAGGTACATGACTTCGTCATGCTCACCTCCATCTAAGAAGGAAAAAACATTTCAAAAAAAATCCTCATCTCCAAAATATATGCCAAAAGCTTTCTCAACGCGATCAACCAGCTTGCGCCACATGACATAGCTGGTTGGTTGCCTTCTCCCGATGCTTAGTACGACCCATGATGAATTTCTAACCAAGATATCGTTTAAAAAATAAAATGAGTAGTGAAGTTTAACTTGATGGCTAAAAAGTAAACTAAATTAGGAGTTAAGTTTAAGGGATTGGTTAGGAACCCCAAACTTTTTAGAGGAGCAGATATATTTATGTTTGGCCGTTTTGGTGAGCAGGGTGTTTCGGTGCCCAGACTCATCTACACCCGGTTAGAAAAGAATTCGTAAAAAAAGCAAAAAAAATTACAATTCTTTTGTGCGGTAGACAATTTGATGCGTGAGGCTCGCTCTAAATTTGAAGTCATTTGAACATTTGAGCAGCTCTCAGCAAAAAAGACAAAATGGACCAAAACTGTACATGCAGACCAAGTCAAATTGTCTACCGCATAAAAAAATGGATTTTTTTTGAATTTTTTTAGTACTTGTTTTGATTTCTTTCGTCGGCGTGGATGCAGATGAGCATGCAGAGATGGATTTTCACGTTTTGGTACTCTAAAATCATAGGGTATTGGTTAGAGATTCCTAAACCTGCAACGAACGTAGATATATACTGCAAACATTGCATCTACTAATAAATCATTTAACAAATTTCCCCCTTCTGGACGTCGGTTCAGAAAACAGACGAAAATGATGTCGGCCTGCAGTTAGGGAAGTTTTCTTCTATTTTTGAAAGGAAGTTAGGGAAGTTTTGAAGCACAAGTGGGGGAGGCATATTCGACGGTGACCATGGAAGATGCTCACTTTTGCAGCAATGTCGAGGCAACCTTGCTTGTGTTTATCCTGCTGTTCCAAAGTGGGCGGCCGGACGGGACGTCACCCAGCTGCCAATTCCAGACAATGCAACAAGATCACCAGATTCGACTTCACTCCCATCCTTCTCTGCTCGATTCCTATAAATTTTGCTCTAAAATCGTCCCAATTCTCTCCATGCCAATCTCATCCCACACTCACCTCGCACTGCTCTCCTGTTGATCCCGACGAAAGAGGGAACGCCCGCACCAAAGGACATGTGGATGTGGAGGGGGTCGATGCCGCTGCTTCTGCTCGCCGCGGCGGCGGCGGTGGCTGAGCCGGCGTCGACGCTGGAGGGCCCGTCTCGGCCGGTGACGGTGCCGCTGCGGGAAGACAGGGGCCACGCGGTGGACCTGCCGGACACGGACCCCCGGGTGCAGCGCCGGGTCACAGGCTGGGCTCCCGAGCAGATCGCCGTCGCGCTCTCCGCCGCTCCCACCTCCGCCTGGGTCTCCTGGATCACAGGTAATTAAGCTAATTTCACTGGACTGTGATGCTTTTAGTCAGTTCTGAGATGGCATTGCTTGTTGGTTCCGCAGGGGATTTCCAGATGGGCGGCGCCGTCAAGCCGCTGGATCCCGGCACGGTCGGCAGCGTCGTGCGCTACGGCCTCGCCGCCGATTCTTTGGTCCGCGAGGCCACCGGCGACGCGCTCGTGTACAGCCAGCTCTACCCCTTCGAGGGCCTCCAGAACTACACCTCCGGCATCATCCACCACGTCCGCCTCCAAGGTCGTTCCCCTGCTCCACAATCCAAAAACTAAAAAAAAAATGCAGTTTTTACAGCTACCAGAAGCAAACGTGGGACTGAAATTCTCGCCGCAATGCAGGGCTTGAGCCTGGGACGAAGTACTACTACCAGTGCGGCGACCCATCCATCCCGGGGGCGATGAGCGCCGTCCACGCGTTCCGGACGATGCCGGCCGTCGGGCCGCGGAGCTACCCGGGGAGGATCGCCGTGGTCGGGGACCTCGGGCTCACGTACAACACCACCTCGACCGTGGAGCACATGGCGAGCAACCAGCCCGACCTGGTCCTCCTCCTCGGCGACGTGAGCTACGCCAACCTGTACCTGACCAACGGCACCGGAACGGACTGCTACTCCTGCTCGTTCGCCAAGTCCACGCCCATCCACGAGACGTACCAGCCGCGCTGGGATTACTGGGGGAGGTACATGGAGCCCGTGACGTCGAGCACGCCGATGATGGTGGTCGAAGGGAACCATGAGATCGAGCAGCAGATCGGCAACAAGACCTTCGCGGCCTACAGCGCGCGGTTCGCGTTCCCGTCGATGGAGAGCGAGTCCTTCTCCCCCTTCTACTACTCGTTCGACGCTGGCGGCATCCATTTCATCATGCTCGCTGCCTACGCTGACTACAGCAAATCAGGTACTCACACAATTCAATTCAGTTTAGTTCTGAACTGAACTGTATTTGATTAGTGAAAGGAAGCTGAGACTTGGTGGACTGATTCTTGTGCACAACAAACAAATTCAGGGGAGCAGTACAGATGGCTGGAGAAGGACCTGGCAAAGGTGGACAGATCGGTGACCCCGTGGCTGGTCGCCGGGTGGCACGCGCCATGGTACAGCACCTACAAGGCTCACTACAGGGAGGCAGAGTGCATGAGGGTGGCCATGGAGGAGCTGCTCTACTCCTACGGCCTCGACATCGTCTTCACCGGCCATGTACCTAACACCGTCCAACTTATCTCTAAAGTCTGAAGTCTGAACATGAGCAAGCAGCTGAGAGTGGCTTTGTGTGAGGTCTGGCAGGTGCACGCGTACGAGCGCTCCAACCGGGTGTTCAACTACACGCTGGACCCGTGCGGCGCCGTGCACATCTCGGTAGGCGACGGCGGGAACCGCGAGAAGATGGCCACCACCCACGCCGACGACCCAGGGCGCTGCCCGGAGCCAATGTCCACGCCTGACGCCTTCATGGGCGGCTTCTGCGCCTTCAACTTCACGTCCGGCCCGGCCGCCGGCAGCTTCTGCTGGGACCGGCAGCCGGACTACAGCGCCTACCGGGAGAGCAGCTTCGGCCACGGCATTCTCGAGGTAACGTGCTGCTCCCTGAAAAAGAAAAAGACCGGAGCTAACTAGGAGTAATTCTGAACAATGACTGAGGAGACGAAATTTGTTGACGCAGGTGAAGAATGAGACGCACGCTCTGTGGAAATGGCACAGGAACCAGGATCTGTATCAAGGTGCTGTCGGAGATGAGATTTATATCGTCCGGGAGCCGGAAAGATGCCTGCTCAAATCGAGCATAGCGGCATACTTTTGATCTAACACTAACCAAATCAAAATTCACGTGTATAATGTATGTAGCACTTAGTAGTACTAGTAGCTGGTAGGTACTTCGACTTGTGATCGAAGCCAACTCTCTGTTCTGTCGCGAGCTCTGACGAGATTAAGATAGGTTGAGATTTGTGAGGTAGCATGAAAGGCTTGTGATCTTGTATCAGTCTATACAATGTGATAAATAAATCGGTATCATTTTTAAGACGAACAGGCCAGATTGGCCCTGCTTTTTCATTAAAGCTGTCTGGAAACTCAACAGCCCATGACAGTAGCTCAAGCAGTCACTTATGCTATGTTACTTTCTCAAAAAAATAAAATAAACTTATGCTATGATACAAGAGGGTGCGCTGGAACGGGCTAAAGCAGGGTAAACAGAGTTTCCAGACACGTATAACTGGAGGGTACAAGTCTTCTGAATGTTAACGCCCACACGTGTGGGCGTCCACCATCTCGACCACACGCATCCATCACCGTCGAGTACTTTGTGAGCGAATCTTGGCACAATCTGATCGTTTTTCTGTGCCACGTAGGACAAGGCGCGTGTGTGGTGTGTGAGACAGTTCGCCCGCACGTTGGTTGCCCTCCCGCGGTCAGCGGTTGCCACTCGGGGGCGTGCGGTGGAACTGCTATGCGCCCGCACGCGACGCGCCGACCGTGGTTGACGTCAAACACGTCGCGCACTTCGCCCCTCTCTCCCTCACGGTTCCATTTACTCACCCCCGCAGTTACTCGCACAACCCAATTCGCATTTCAAACCATTGGAGGAGAAGACGAGGGGATAAGGCGACGGCGGAGGCGGAAGAATCGACGGTGTTCGCGGCCGTCGGTGGTGCTCGCCGGACCGGAGAGCCTGCAGATTGAAGGTAATGCTCGCTCCAACTCTCACAATCCTTTCCTGCATTTTCCCCCCTTCCCTCCCTGTTCGATTACTCGCTCAAGATTCATAGAGATTCAGGCGATTTGGCGATGCGTCGGCGTTCCCGCCGGTGGCGGAGTCCTGTGCTAGCCGTTTTCGGTGGCACTGGGCAGTTTCGTCGCCGCCGCCGCGGCGGCCTCGTCGGTGTGGTTCTGCCTGTCCGGAGGCACACACTGGTTGTGCCTTGGGATTGGGCAGGTGTCTTCCGGTCTGTTAGTTGCGCATTGGTTTAAATTGGTGTTTGTAACCAGTTCGGGGAGAATTTTGAGGTTGAATTTGAAGTCATTGTAGTTGCCTTCGAACCCTAGATCTAGTTAGTTGTTTCTCAAACTACAACATGAGGCAAACGTGGTAGTTTGATTAACTATCATGACTGTATGGCAACTAACTTCCTGAATGACTGTGATAGTTGCCACAAACATGCTTTCCCATGCGGCAACTAACTTACTGAAATGACTGTGATAGTTGCCACAAACAAGCTTTCCCATGCGGCAACTAATTTATTGAATGACTGTGATAGTTGCCACAAACAAGCTCTCCCATGCGGCAACGCATTAGTCTTGCATTTGGATTTTGAGAGTGTCCGCCGGGTTGATTTGGTGCGGGGTTGGTTCGAAATTTGTGGTTGCAGCCATTTCGCGCGTGAATTGTAAGGGTGATTTTGAGGTTGAATCAGTTGCCGCTGAAACCTAGATCTAGTCTAGTTTGGGGGGCTGAAAATGCAGACTGTGGCGAAATTGGTAGTACGATTTTTTGAACGTGAACAAATGTGCGGCAACTAAACTACCTGAATAAACGTGGTAGTTGCCACAAAACGTGTTCTCCCATGTGGGCAACAGATTTCCGAAAATGACTGTCATAGTTGCCACCCCAAAACGAGGTGGCAACTAATTTCATTGAACTCCTGTGGCAGTTGCCACACGCATGCTCTTCCCATATGGCAAATTTTAATTCTGCTGAACTTGTACGATAAGTAAACCAGAGAAAATATGCTTTCTGAATGTGGCAACTATGGCAGTATGACCGAACGTGAACAGGTGTGTGGCATCTAAACTACATGAACAAATGTGGCAGTTGCCACAAATGTGTTCTCTTCTGCGGCAACATATTTTCTGAAACTGACTGTCATAGTTGCCACGAATGTGTTCAAGCTCACACACAAGGGGGGGCAACTAAAATTTTCTGAATGAATGAGATAGTTGCCACATACACACTTTTTTAAATGAGGCAAACTGTTTTTTTGCTGAATTTACATAATAGTAACCTCAAACATTCTTTTTTCATTTGTGAGACTTGTTTTTTTTCTGAATTATATTTGCGAAAGTTTCCATACTTTTGATAGTTGCCACAATCGGTAGCACTGGACGGAAATAATGTGCACATTGAGTGGGCGTGTTTGCCACTTGGATTTTTGTATAATCATGTTGCAATACAGTTTGTGAACACAATGTCTGTTTCCACAACACAGATATGGCAATGTGGCAAATTGGCTGCATAGTATGGCAACCACATTTGCATTCAAATAGTTAACATTTTTTTCTGTTGGGTGGCAACTGCTTACCCATTGCACTTTACATTTTCGCCATTAACAATTTGGTCCATTCCTACATCAGCAGAATGGCTCGCGGCGATCATCAAAGTGATGATGACGATTTCATGGATCCACCTCAACGTAACCGGGCAACTGGACGGAGAAAAGAGGGCGATGAGGTAACTGTCTGCACACCCGCCCCCCTCCCTCCTGATTTATGTTATTTGCTGGCACCTATATCTTTTTTTATAGTCGTCCATCATGAACTAAATTTTCGTAGCATTGCAAAAACATGGCAACAGCTCAACACTTTTGTGTTTGTTTTTTTGCAGAAGAAGAAACGTATTCGCAACAGAGCCTCCCAGGAACGTCTGACCGTGCTGATTGACAAATTCAGTGACGATCAAAAGGGAGCTGCTGCTGAGATGGGTATGCAGGTTCTGATGGATGTCCGGTGCACGAACCTTGTCAACCCGGTATGCGACTGGCTTGGTGAGATATACGATCCCGCCTCCAGGGAATTCGTGATCCCAGGACGGGGAAGACTCCCATTGAACGAGGAATCCGTGTTCTGCACTTTGGGTGTGCCTCGGGGACATATCAAAGTCCCGTATGAGGTTAATAATGAGACTGAGGAAGAGCTGTTCGCCCGTTTGTTTCCTGGGTTGGAGGCAATGTCGAACACGTCTGTACTGGCAGATTCTCTGCAGGCCATGATGACGCACGGAGAAGTTTTCAAGATGAAGCTGCTCATGTATCTCATATCAGCTATTTTCGTGCCGACCACTTCTCTTCGCCCAAGCAACAAATGTTTCCCCATCCTGGTGAATGATCCATGCTTACTACTGCCAGTGTTTTCGTTGTGCTTCTTTCCGTTTGATTTCTGACGTGGCAAACCTTTTTTGCCCTGAAAATTTCGTGTCGTGCAGGCGAATCTGAAAAACGTGAAGAATATGAACTGGTGTAAATTCATTGCCGACTTTCTCCACGATGCTTTCAAAAACAAGATGTACCAGAAGGGTTGTCGCCTGCATTTAATGGTATTTATTTTTACCAGGTCTCTGTGTGAACTCTTTGTTTACGATGCACTTTCATTCATGCATGACAATCTGGTCACAACAAGATGGCAACTGCCATAGCGACAATGTGGCAACTGCCATAATGACAACGTGGCAATTGTCATTCTGACAATGTGGCAACTGCCTTCATATTAGCATGGAAACTGCCATCACAGTAGGATGGCAACTTCCATCACACTTTGATGGCAACTACCACATACATATTATCGTTGGATCATACATTTATCCTGCTCTTTATTTTTTCCAAACTACAAATTACCGATGATGGCAACTGATATTTTCTTTTCTTTGCAAAATTGTTTTCAAATCAGCTTATGTATGTCGACTGTCTTGATTTGTCCACCGTGGATTTCACTGGGGTAGGAGGCCCGCCGCCTACGCACAAGTTTGCTATTTCTGCGTGGACCATCAGCGCTGTCAAGGCTGTGCTTGCTGCAGACAGGGCAACTGATGGCACGTATGGAAAACTACAGGTTAGTTTTTGTTTATGTCTTTTTTTCACACGGCATGCTTACAAATTTGACACGACGCAACCGTCCGTGGTTTATAAGGCATGCTTACATTTTCTTTTTTTGTTTTTCATAGCTGATGGCCAAGCATGCTATAGACTACAGCGTGTTTGGGGGCCTCAAAAATTTGAAAAGTGGATGGACGTGCACTCAGCTCCGTCTTGCCCTTCTGAGGTAATCAAAATGTCCACATCCATGGGTTGCTGTGGATTACATGTTTGATGTTGCGGAAGTGACTTCAATACGGGGGTTGTTTGCTGATGCTTCTTGTTTTCGTGGACAGGCGAGGGCACCAGTTGAGCATCTAATTGGGCAGTTTGCTTCCGGAATGACCGGATTGCTCCGGAAGTTGGTCGAGGGGTGGACGTCCCTCAGTGCCTCCGACAGCGACGTGGTTGTGAGGCAGTTCACTTCATTTGTTCCAGAACGTACACACCGGCCAACGGGCTGTCGTGGCCGATACGACTACAACAGTTCCCAAGAGCCCGTCGACACACAAGATGATGTAGACGGAGACGCTGGCCTCAGCAAGGATGACGACGACATGGACAATGTGCATCAGGACACGGATGACGATGAACAAGCTGAAGTTCGCAGAGGCGGTAACAGGGGCAAGGATGCAACATATGCCCCACCACCGGAGAAAGTGAAAGAACAGACTGCTGCGAGAGGCCAGGGGGTGTTGCCATCAAGGAGGGGGAGGGCTCCAGATGATGTTGGGCAGGGTTCTCATGGCAAGAAGTCCAAGACGGATCCCGTAGCTGCCAGGAGGAGGTTTGACTTTCAATTTTTAGTTTTCCGCTGTGTCTATTTTCTTGGAACAATCTCATCCAATTTTCTTTACACTTTCTATTGTCAAGCGCGGTAACGGGTTTGTTTTCTGACATTTGCCACCTTGTCTTTTTCCCTCCATCTGTTATTTTTGCAGCAAGCCGACCGCTGGTGGACGAGCAGTTACGAATAAACAGGCGCCAACGCCAACCCGTGCTTATGCTCGCTTGAACAAAGGTGCCCCCATTGCTGGTGACACCCCTTCCACCAGGTTGTCTCCTCGTACGACGACGACCAACACCGGGGATCCTGTTGTGTTGCCAGACATGAGGAAGCCAGTCAAGAAGTACGTTAATCAATGTGGTTTCATTTTCATATTTGTGTTTTTTCCTTCAATTTTCCAATGCTTTTTTTGTTCAGCTTTGTCACATGATATTCTTTCACCATCACCCACGCGGCAACCTCTCTTCCCCCAAATGATTTTTTCATTCAATTCTCTTTTTAGTTTTACGGCAACTCATATTTGGTCTTCACATGGCAACTGGCATCTAGTGCAACTGGCATCTAACCCTCTACCTCATGGGCAACTGCCATTTTTTCACCTATGGGTTTGAGCTCATCCCATACACAGTTTTCAAATTGCATTCCTGCCAGAACATACATCAGTTTTTCATTCTTCAATTTTTTTTGCTAAACACGGCAACTACTGCTGAATTGCAACTGCTAACCAGGACACATGGCAACTCAAGTTCCCATTACATGGCAACTACCAACTTTCCACATGTTTTTCATTCACTTTAAGGTTTCTACCATTTTTTGCAAAACATGTTTTTGCTCATTTTTTTCAAACCTTTTCTCATGTGATTTTTTCTTTTTCAGGGTTAAGAAGACTACTACGCGCGGGGCCAAGCATAGGATAAATGATCCGCTTGAACGACTACATTCAAAGTTGTCAACTGGGGGCAACTCAAATGTACATGAGGCACCCGTCGACAATACTACTGCTGCACCGATGACGGCTTCCACCAACCCTGATGCGAGTGGCCGATCATCTCCGCCGGCTGCGGATGCCGAGGCTACAACAACAGGCATCCGTACATCGGGGAGTGATGAGTCCATATCTGCCAGGACAGCTGAAATATTGCCAACTCTTCTGGCAATGAAGGAAGCCACAGTGAGCCACACCACCCCATCAGCAAGTGTTGAAGTGGACGCTCCCGAGACGAACATATGCAACGAGGATTCGCTCTCTTCAGACACTGACTCCAAGGGCGTGCGTGATGGCGCACCTGTGTCCACGACAGAAGCCGCTGAGGCGGCAGTTCATAAGGATATGCCATCTTCAGGAGAGAGTCATGGCACAACAGCTCCAGCCCCTGTCGGTGCAGATACTGCTAAGGTTACCGTGGCGCGTGCTGGTCTTCCACCTAGGCGTCGCAGCCCCCATAAGCAACCAACAGTCGTACCCAATGCACCGGTTGTACCTAGCAGCAGGAGAGACGAGTCTGGGTATGTTCCTGCATCCACACTGTTCCCGCCAACCGCCCAAAGCAATGTGATGGAGAACCCGCAAGACCGGAGCAAAACTGAGGCAGTTGTCAAGGCTGGCACGAGTGACGCAGGTGAACGGCCGGAGCAGACTGCGCCTTTACCCGCAGTGGAAATCCCCAACATAAATCTGCGCACTTCCAGGCTGCCAGTCAATGTTGGTGTCCCCTACAGCCCAAACAAGAAGATTGCCATGAAAGTTGCTGCTGATACCGCTGACAAGACACCCCGCCCTGCAAACAAGCCCGAACATTCCGGAGCGGCTGATTCAGATATGTTTGTTGATCTTTCACCATTGGATTCTGCCCCGCAAATCGTTCGTGGTCCAGCCAGTAGGAATGAGAGGCACCCAATGGCATTTACCCCACCGAGCTTCAGCATTGGCGTAAGTCAAGACCAAGCGGTGGTGCATGATCCTATGCCAGTTGCCTTTGCTTTTCCAGGAGGCACGGCGGCAATGATGGCGCAGCCAATGGTCGAGGGCAGGAAGGCTGTCAAGTTCGCAGAGCCAATTGTGCAAGGTACACTTGTCATGTCCTTACGATTTTCGTGTGCACATATTTTGTAGTTTGGATTTTGTCCCAATCATATCCCATTCGGTGATGTTCTCACCTGCGGTGGCAACTGCGGTGTGATGAGATGGCAAGTTGATTTTTGATGCACCATAGCCTACTTTTTTTTTGGTTTGTTGCCATGCTGCATTTTTTACATTTGGGTAAACACATGGCAACTGAAGTTGATTCACCATGGCAACTGAAGTTGATTCACCATGGCAACTGAAGTTGCTGACACGTGGCAACTGTATTTGCTGACACGTGGCAACTATAGTTTATTACATATGGCAACTGGATTTGCCACACCATGTCACATGCATTTTGTTTGTTACCATTCTGCATTTTTTCTATACGGTAATCACATGGCAAGTGGAGTTGACACAACATGGCAACTTCATTTGATGCGACATGGCAACCACAGGCCATCTGAATGGTAATTCATCACAACTGCATGGCAACTGCAGTTGCGATGACATGGCCACCGTATTTCCCCACTTTTCCACAGTTGCGATGACATGATCACAACTGTAGTTGCACCACACATGGCAATTTCCCCACTTTTTCCTACCTACATGTCACATCATACACCCCCATTTTTCCTCACAATCCATATGTTTTCTGACTTTCTCCTTATCATAACACACTTTTTATTTTTTTTTCTTCTCGAATCATTGCAGCCACCCCTGAGGAAATTTCACCATCACTCGACGAAGCTTACCGCAAGATTGAGGAGGCAGCATTGCAGAGGAGGACATCCCGAGGACAGGGGCAATCAAGTTCCAACTTGACTGCGGAGATGGCAACTGAGGATACCATCAGAAGCGCGACCCCTGGTTCTGTGAGACAGCAGAGGGTAGTTCACGCACCTCCCGCGGAAGACTACGAGCCCGAATTCAGGGCCACTAAGGAACAGACCCAGCTGTACGACGTCATCAAGCGGTTTGGAAATGCAAGGGCCAGCAGCAAGCATATGAAGGAGTTGAAAGCGTAAATGACCACATCCTACAATCACTCATTCTGCTTTGTTCTTTTTTAGCATCTTCATCTTTTTCTTTTTTTGCACTCCTTATACATGATGCGCTTTACGTTTTAGTTCTTTTATATATCTCTTTTACTTAGCAGGCATGATTCTTCCGTGTTATGTCGTTTTCATACAGCTCATATTTGGACAGAACCAAAGTCATTCAATGCGGAGCGACGTACGTCGACCTGGGTGATCTCACCGAGTCTGTGAGGCCAAACGGCAAAATGTCGACGAATGTGATTGCATGCGGGATCGACTACATCACCAATCACATCGATATGTCTGCCGACAAGGTCATCATGCATTACAGCGTGACATGCAAAATATGGGATGGTGACTTCCACCACAAAATTCTGAGGAAGAATTTCGCTCAGCACGGTGAATTCAAGCTAACACTGAAGAAATATGTGAGTACTCCTACCCTGTCTGCACTATTTTTTTACATGGTGTGGTTTTTGCCATCTTCTGCACTTTTTGTGACTGTGTGTCAGATTGTTTTTCCATGTGGCAATAGTTGCCATGCACATTTTTTCTTCTTTTTGTTTTTTGTGCATTCCCTGTGCGAACCACGTGGCATTTTTTGATTTTATGAAATGCACGGCAAATCTTGAACATACATGGATGGCAACTTTTCTTCAACTACACCCACACCATAGCCAAAAAACACATCCTACATGATTCTAATTTTTTTGTCCCTCTGCTGTTCTTTTTATGTGAACTATGCTTCTCATTTCTTCACTTTTTAAAATGCAGGTCATGTTCCCCATGTTCCAGGAGCTTGCACCACATGCCCAACACGACAAGTGTGGTCACCACTACGCGATCTGTCTGGACCTGAAGAACCAACGCTTTGAGGTGCTTGATTCAATCCGTTCGGGAGCTGATTCAGATCTTACCACGCAAGCTGAATTCTTCATCAACAACCTCAAAGAGACATGGAACCGTCACTACGAAAATTCAAAGGTCTAGATCAGACATTTCCCGATTGAGTATGTGGCGACTGTGAAGCAAGGGAACACGTAATTTCTTTTTCCCCTCCTTTTTATGTGCCGTTTACATCAATTGCAACCCCTCTTTTTTTTGTTTGCCACATGTGAATTGAAGTCTATGTTTTGCTATGTCTGTTCCTTTTTTTGTGTGTTCATTTGAGTCTTTTTCTCGTGCAGTACGGACTGCGGCTTTCACGCGCTGGAATACTTTGCAAAGTGGGAAGGCAGAATCGTCCCCGCCATCACAGCTGCAACGATTGTTGAGCTCCGGAAAATCCACACGTGGAACTGGTTGACGAACGAAGATTTCAACAAGCGGTCTGGAGCACGCGAGTTCATGGAGGAAGCTGTCAAGAAAATCAACAAGAAGTACAAGTGATCATGTGGTGTTAGACGCCGGACGCATACCTTACATTCTGTTGCTGAGGAATGTAAGGTACTTATCTATCTTGTTATTGTCGAAAAACTGTGTTTGTGTGCTATGTTACGACTGCAACCCAGCGTACGCCACTATGCAGTGGTGGTGTGTGAGCGACATTTTTATAGTAGGTCTGTAATATATGTGTGGACGTGAACCTATGTTTTTTTAGTCGTTTAATGCACATATGTTTTTATGTTTTTATTATTATTACAATGGTTTCAGTCGCACACATCACCAGTTTTTTTGCTGTTTTTGGATTGCGTCCATGATGTTTAAAAACAGGTGGCAAATATAGTTCAACATACGTGGGGCATCACCGGCTAGCAATTTGTGGGGCAGGGCTGATCATGCAGCCACAACCCTGGCTGTGATTTATGCATTTTCCGCCTTTGTCCAACTTGATTTTCAATACACTGCGCACAACACAATTTGTTTCTCTAAACCGTGTGGTATTTGTCATGGAAATATACGTCATGCACAGTCATTTCAAATACCATGTCATATTTTAAGCACAACTAACATGGCAATTACAGTTCAAAACAACATGGCAGATCAAGCATACTTGACATGGCAGATACAGTACAACTAACATGGCAGATACAGCACAACTAACATGGCAGATCCAGTACAAAAAGCATGGCATATTTAGTACAAAGTAACATGGCATATTTTTAGTATAAGATAGCATGGCATATTTTTTACTACACACTACATGGCAGATTTAGTACACACTACATGGCAGATTTAATACACACTACATGGCAGATTTAGTACACATAACATGGCAGATTTAATACACATAACATGGCAGATTTCATACACATAACATGGCAACTGCATTTTCTGCAGTCAATGAATTTTGTCACTTCTCTTTTCTTATGTTCCTCAATAGTTATTCTCCCAATTTTAAAAACAAAAAATCTCATCGTATAGGCGTACAAAACTAAATGTCCACAAGGACCATGACGCAACGCCCCAATTTCTGCTCATGGATTGCCCGCAGCTTTCTTCGTTTTCTTGTGTTTTGCTTGAATCTCCAATCCTGACTTGTACCTTATCTCTCTTGGGCGACCCTTTGTGATGGAACATGGTGGGTTCCTAACCTGCGTTTGTGTGCTTGCTGTTCCAGATCCTATGTCCGAGTTTTCAGATGACGGCCCGGTCGATGAAGGCACACTTGATGTGCGGGGGAACCGGTGTAAGGCTTCCTCAGCTTTCCGCTTCTTGATCTCATCAAGCTCTCTTTTTAGCGCCTTCCTGTGTTTTTCTGCGACTCTTGCTGTCTCGTCACTTTTGCACGCTTCATTAATTAGCTCAGCATAGTTCTTCGTCAGCACTATGTGCCTCACGGCTTCCATGGTGGACTCTGGTCTCTCGTCATGCATAGCCAGAACCGCGTGTGTTGTCTGCGGCGCCAACGCGTCGTCAGCGTCCCAAGTCCATCGTCGCCTTATGAAATGGCGGGGCATCCGTGTCACAGCGTTCATGTCCATCACTTTCAGTATGTGACAACACACAATGCCGTTCCGTTCGAACTTGCAGCATTGGCAGTAGTACGCGCCTTCGCCTATCGAGGCTTTCACGAAGTAGTTCCTTCCTTTGTCTGGGTCTTCAGGTTCTGAATCCGACATGCCCAAAATAGAACACACCTTGAACGTATGTTCGTCCATCTGGAAAGCCGTGAACATGCTGACACGCTTTATTTCTTCTTGGAATCTGCAAGTTTTGTGTGCTTTATGTTAATCCATCGTGCGATCCTTTTTTTGTAGCACCTTATGCTGTCATGTGAATAGAAATAGATTTTTGTTTTGAATATGGCAATCATAGCATACTGAACATGGCAAACATAGCACACTGAACATGGCAACTGCAGTACACCAGACATGGCAACTGCAGTACACCAGACATGGAAACTTCAGCACACCAGACATGGCAACTGCAGTACACTGAACATGACAACTGCAGTACAACAGACATGGCAACTGCAGTACACCAAACATGGCAACTGTACTATATTTTCAACTAGCCATCGTCGTTTTCACACCAATATTTTCCCCAATGGAAGCACATTGCATCAAACATGGGCATCTGCATTCCAGTAAACATGGGAATTGCATTTTCAACAAACATGGAAGTTGCATTTTATTAAACATGGCAATTTTTGTATATTCAGCATATGTGTTGACAATATGACATTTTTTCAGTTGACATTGGCATTTGCATACCAACATGCCCCAATGGAAGTACAGTTCACTAAACATGGCGCCGGAACTTCATTGAACGTATAAAATGTATCCGAGTAAGCATTGTAAACAGAAATTTCATCAAAGCATGGCAACTGCAGCTGAGTAAGCATGGCAAAAAGTATTCCATTAAACATGGCAACTGCATATCATGGCAACTGCATTTGCAAATCTATATGGCAACTACTGCCCTAGTGCTTTTTGTGCAAACAAGACCCGTAACGCAACTGACTTACTTGTTAAAGATCTTGTTTGTGTATATCTTGCTCATTTGCCTCTCCATTGGTAAGTACGTTAGCAATTTCGGCTGCTTTAGTGCGGTGGTAGCTTCTTGCTGCAGCTCAGATCCCAGAATTTTTTGTTGCAGAGCTGTGTACTGCTTGGCAAACTGTAACAATGAGTTGCCAGGGCTCACGTACCGCTTCAACACAGCATTGAACCCCTCGCTGCACTACGTAGTCTATAGAAAAGGGAAGAAGCAGTGCATGAAGTAGGCGGGCACCCAGTACATTCGCTTTTCCCACAGATTAGCAAGCGTCTCGTTGTCTTGGACTTGATGCGTTTCAACCATGGCCATCCAGCTCCTTTCAAACTCCTCGACCGTCAAGCTATGGTCACAGCTCGAATGCCTTGTGCAGCTCTGGACGGTCAGCAAAGAACGGTCCTAGCGTCTCCTCAGCCTTCTTTATTATGTGCCACCTACAGTGCCTGTGCACTGCCAACGGAAAGACCTCCTCTATGCCTGCACGCATGCTAAAATCCTGGTCTGTTATTTTGTTCATTGGAGCAAGTCCATCCATGCACTCCAAGAAGGTCTTGAACAACCAGACGTACCCATCCGTGTCTTCGTTCCGAACGAGCCCGCAACCGAACTGCAATGACTGATTGTGGTTATTTATTCCTATGAACGGAGCGCATGGCATCTTGTACATATTGGTGAGGTACGTCGCGTCGAATGAAATGCAATCTCGGAAATGTTTGTAGGCTCTCCTTGCAGCACCATCCACCCAATACATGTTCCTGACACGGTCCTCATCGTCCAACCTTATCCTGTAGAAGAAATCTGGATCTTCCTTTGCTTTCTCATCGAAGTAGGCAATTGTAGCCTCTATGTCAGCCAGCCTGCTCTCTCTACGGTACCTGGCCTGTAGGTTTGTGACGTCAGCCGGTATGTACGACATGCTACTCAGTTTCCCCTTTTTGCCGTGGATGAGTGATAGTATCTGGACCATTCTGGATGGACCGACGTTACAGTCATGTAGCAGCTTTACGAATTGCCTTTCGACTGGGGTGAATCCTCTGTGGGCGGTCAGAAATTTGACCAGGTCGAACTTCTTTATGAGACTGTGGTTGTGCTCGTCAAAATATTCGGTGACCACATACTGTGTCCCATCTACGTTTAGCTTACACCGGACAGGGCATCCCGTCTTGAGAATGATTCCTCTTTTTCGTTCCGGAACGACAGGCGCAGCACCTTTCACCTTCTTGTTCCTCCGCGCCTTGTGGCACCTCATCTCACCTCTGCTGTACTCATTGGTTTTCTTAATTTTCCTATGGTACTCGGTGTTGACCGCAAATCCATGGAACTTTGCATATGTCTGGTAGTATTCCTTTGCTTCCTCGAACGATTCAAATCTCTGCCCAATGTACGGTGGCTGAGGTACCACAATCTCTGATTGCCCACCATCTTCATCATCTTCTGCCTCGTCGTCACTTTCATCATTCACTTCAGTATCGGCGGCAGTTCCTTCTACCTGAGCGTTGCCAGTGTGTGTGTGCGTGTTCAAAGGGGTGCTTGTCTGTAGTGCTGGAATGATTGCCATTGCCGACTGTGACTCAAAATTGACTGCGGCACGAGTGTCTGCTGGCTGGTGGAACGCGTCTTCCGTGCGCTCAGAGCTCCCCGCATTTGATGTCGTGGCGCTGCCGCTAACTGTAGTTGTAGGCCCTGCGATAGGGAAAACAGGTACGACATTTAAGCTTTTATGTTTGAATAACATGTGTATAGTGACGGACCACACCATCTATGAGTGATTTTGCACAGCATCATTTTTTCAAACAGCAAGCCGCGAGTATGTGTGTGAGCATGCACGGCAACTATAGCTGTCGAGTGATGGCAGCCATTGTTTTCAACAAACACGGCAACTAGTTTGTTTTCGCATGCAAATAACTTCAAGTATCAAAGGTACTGTTTGTTTTACTGGTTCAGATTTTTTTCCCTTACCTTGGTGCGTTGCATTCGACCTTCCCGTGTTGCCTGGGACAGCAGAATGGTTTCCCCCACCCGCAATTAGTGAAGGCTGCCACGAGACGTTTGCCGGGGTACCACCAGCGTAATAACCTGTGTGCATAGCAGTGGTTGGTCAAATTCATGGCTACTGTATTTTTTTTGCGCTAGCACGGCAACTGCAGTTGCCCCTGATGTGGCAACTGCAATTTTATTTTTGGCAAAAAAAATGTATTTTTTGCATCGGCATGGCAACCGCAGTTGTTCCCCTATGGCAGCTGCAGTTCCATGACATGGCAAATGTAGTTGTAATGGCATGGCAACTGCAGTTGTTCTCCCCTGGCAACTGTATTTGTACATGGACGGCAACAACAGACGTGCAGGGATGTCAAATGTAGTTTGCTAATACATGGCAACTACAGATGACCAGTCATGGCAATTTTTTGCATTTGCCACCTATTGCTCCTTCTGCTATTTGATCATCATCAGCTTCACCTTATTTTATGGACTGACCTGTGTACGACGTCGACGGCAGGTACATTGGCGGTGCCTGATGCCACGTGCTGCACGAAGGCTCTGCATTTTCACACCGCGGTAAGTCGTGAGCCCTTTTGATAGATTTTTTGCATGTTCATTTTTCATGTGCACCGCAGTATGCGCTCTTTTTTTCCGTGTTTACATTACCTTGACTGTCCATACAAGCTAGTTGAAGTTTGCTGCCCGTACATTTGTCAGTGATAGCTCCTTGCGAGTGAACTTGCCACGGGGCCCCGATAATTGTGTTTTGGTCATAAGAACCTGCTAAAAATGGCAATGCACGACAAAAGTAGAATGTCATCTTCATCGTCGGGAAGATGGCAACTGTTCTCTTCTTTTTGTTAGCACGCATCATACCTACGCCTGCATACTGTTCCAGTAGTGGCAGCAACGGCCCTGAAGAGATGAGCTGACTGTACTCTGTTGCATCCCAAGGGGCTGTTTCTGGCCTTTGAGAACCCCAATCACCAGCGCCACCTTCGTGATTCATTCTTACCGTGTCTCCCTTCCTTCTTTTCCAATGTGTTCTCAATCTCTGCATGAACAAGAAGGCATCAACAACCCACAAGAATAGCATTCCTGTGCTGCTTGCACACAGAAGATATGGATGGCAACCGACGGGTCATAATAGGTGGCAGCTAACGACAACGGAAGGTGGCAACTGTCATTACACACAAGTGGCAATTAATTTCTTCCAACCATCTCCATTCCAAAATTTTGCCCCTACCATCCTATTTTTTCGTACCCAACTACTTGCGTCACTTAAACTAGGAAATTAAGTCAATTTCGAACGTTAGTACATGGCAGATCTGGTGCACTCTGCCTGGCAATTGCGAATATACACCGAACCACGCAATGTTCTACCCCTACAGTATGGACCCAGTACAAGATCGGGAGATTTTTCAGCCTTAAGAATGAGATGGAAGGACGAGATCGAGAATTTTCACCTGGTTTTAGCTGATCGTGTCTGGAGGGCTGGATTGGAGTGGGGGGGCTGTGGATGGGGAGGGTTAGGGTGTGGTTTGGGGTCGGAGCGCCCTACGGATCTGCCCTGGTTGCCATGGCAACCAGGGATGGCCGGCGACGGATGTCGGGGGTTCGAGAGGTTGGGGACGATGGCGGCGTAGGAGAGAGGGGATGGATCGGAGGCGTGGATCGGCTGGGTCGTGCGGGCAGCCGGTCTTCTGGCCCGGACGGGGCAGTGCGGGCAGGGTTGCCACACACCGGACGTGCGGGCCGCGCTTTTGCGCGCTCGGACGTGGTCGTGCGGGCCGATCCCCATCTATGCCGCTCGAGGCGTGCGGGCGGGTTCCTATCGACGCCACACGTGTGGCAAGGGCCAGGAGATGTATGGTAGGCTCAACAACGGAAAGAGTATCGCAGAGCTAATGGATTATGCCTTGAATGTGGAGAAAAATATGCCCCCTGCTCATGAGTGTGAAGCCTTGGAAGTCACTACAATTGATACTCTTTTGTATGACGATTATGTCTCCACTGACGTTCCCGCCGAAGAGAGCAAGTAGAGCGTCACCACCGACTGGGTGTACCCCCTGATCATCCTCTACGGATCTGCCATGCGGCTCTTCAGGTCAAACGCGTTGCCGTCGCCGTCGCCGTTCACGTAATCACGTTGTCTCCCATGTAATGTAACTGGGCAGCTTAACCCCGTCCTTCTCTTGGAGGCCATCCCACCTCCGATTGGCGAACTGGCTAGCCCTCCGTCCCACCTACCATGTGCAAGAAACGTGGAGCAGATCGGATCAGACCGATAACTTGCTTCAACAATTAAGGTCACGAGAGAAAGTTGGCTTCCGTGCAGCCCCCTTCTCCTCCAAGAAAGAAATTTAAGGTTCGTGCCTCTCGCCGGCGCCAACGCAGGTCCGCCTCGTTTTTCGTGGCTCTAGGGTCATGGAGACAAGGTGGATCCTGGCAAAGGCTGGCGTGAGGACTCTATTTTTAGTCATTTTTCTCAATCTTGGTAGGGTTTCTGTCAGACGGCGGCGGCCCCCTGAAGATTGAATAAATGTCTCCCCGCCTAGCCCCCGTTCTGGCGGTGCGTCTAGCATCGTTGGTGTGCGTGTGGAGGCGTGTCTCCGGCAGATCTATTTTTGGTGGATTTGCTCGAATCTCGTCGTTATTCGTCTACGTTCGTGTGTCTTCGGTTTGGATCCTTCCGATCTACGTTATTTTTCATCGGCGGCGGTTGCTGTTTTGGGGTGTTGGTCCTATGGGGCCTTAGCATGACGAATTCCCGACTGTCTACTACAACAAGTTGTGTCCGACTCCGGCGATGGAAGGGCGATGACGGCGGCGCGCCTTCGGCTTGCTTCAGTGCTTGTAGTCGTTGCTATGTGGTCTACGGATCTAGATGTAATTTTTATTTCTGGTGTTCGTTCTACTGCCATGATTGAAGATGAATAGATGAAAGTTTTCTCGCAAATAAAAAACTTGCTTCAACAATTATAGAATGATCATGGTTTCTTTGCTTTCCCGTATGGTTATCAATTTCATGGCTATCCTGGGTAAGAAACATACATCATTGGGGGAGGAGCCTCGCGGCATTTTTTTAAAGAGAGAATGTGAGACACTGAATTCGACCTAAGAGGGGGTCGAACTCAGGTTGGCTGGGCGAAATCACAGCGCCACCACCACTGGACTATGAGCCCATCTTATTAATTCTTCTTTCATTCGCTTGAAATGGGTCCGCAGCCAGTCCGTCAGAGTTCGAGCCCCGGCTCGAGCGCTTGGCGCTCATGGAGTGTTCTTCAATAAAGAAAATGCCAGCATGGTTTAGCCATGGTTTGTCTCGTTTTTCTTTTCACTTGAAATATTGCCTAATTATTTTTTTTATGTGCAGTTGGTTTAGCAGCCTGGCCGTTGGTCAAACTTAAGGTGCTTAGCATGGTCTGCTATGCATTTCTTAATTTCTCTTGATTTATGTTTCTGTTTTTGTTTTGTTTCATATTAAACTGGTTGTATTTGCATACAGATTGGAGAGGTTATTTCTCATGTGATGATTTTTTCTGCCGAAGGTACTATTTTTTTCCCTCAAGTTTTGATGGTCTACTTTACAAGAGAGAACATTTCTCTATTTGTAGGGTGCAGGTTCCTTTATGGTATCCATTCCATTTTGTTGTGAGGATTGCGGAGTGCTGAATGACCATACGACCACAGAAGTAACACTTGCTAGTGTTCCATTAGAGATGAAGAACTAATGGTGAAGAGACTGCCATATGTAAATACGCCGCATGCATCTTTTTGATGCAGAGGTCGGGGATAACCTCCTTTTCGAAAAATATATGTAAATACGAAAAAAATGCAATGTTCAGATTTGCATCATCTACATTGGCTATAGAGAACCTTCAAAAATATAGTAATATATACTCTCTCTATTCCACAATGTAGTGCGCCCGTGCTTCCCAAAATTCAAGTTTGACCGTAAATTTAACCAATGAGACAGATTGCGGTGGGAGCAAAAGTTATACCATTGAATTCGTATTTTTGATATGAATTCTCTGATATAATTTTTCCTCCCGCTGCAGTCGGTCTTGTTGGTCAAATTTACGGTCAAACTTTGATCTCGAAAAGTGCGGACGCACTACATTGTGAAACGGAAGAAGTATCACTTCATAAATTTCAAGACATTAATCTATACTACTCCCATGCTGTCACCTATCCATGTTAAAATAAACAGGAGATACATGCTTGCACAAGCTATCAGGCTTCACTTAACCATCAAAGAGCATGAGACTTGAAAATCCAGTGATAGAGATGGACACAACCTCTTCTTCAGTACTCCCTCCGTTCCATAATGTATTGCGCTCGCGTTTCTTAGATCTAAGTTTAACCATAAATTTAACCAACGAGATCGGTTGCGGCGGGAGCAAAAATTATATCATTGAATTCATATAAAAAATACGAATTCGGTGGTATAATTTTTGCTCCCGCCGCAGTCGCCCTCGTAGGTTAAATTTACTGTCAAATTTGAATCTCGGGAAGCGCGGAAACACTACATTATGGAATGGAGGGAGTGCTGGAGAACTATTTTGTTCAATTCATTTTTCTATGTACCGAAGTTTACTAAATTGCCAACAGAACCAAACATTTCATCGTATTCGCCGAACATGATCGCGGTGCTCAAGACAACGTGGACCAGACGCGGAGAGAATGATTAGGGGGTACACCCAATCAGTGGTGACGCTCAACTTGCCCTCTTCGGCGGGAGCGTCTCGATCGTGTTGAGCACCATGTCCAGCTCCTGTACACAGGGAGCTGCGCCGCTCTCTTTGATTTCCAGCTGTCCACCGCCCGGCTCGCGGGCGGCACCGCTGCAGCCTCCGGCGCAACCGTCAGAGAGGTCATAGCGTGTACCGTGCAGATGGTGAACCCCGTGCAAGAAGGCTGGGCTGCGCCCCAGGTCGGTAGGTGGGGTTGCGGGGTTCCGATATGGCGCGTAGGTCGCGCCTAACACTGTAGCCCGAACCCCCTGCGTCTTTCCTTTAGTTATCGGGCCGGCCCAGTTCGCTCTTCTCTGGTTCTGCCGGTTTTGGGAAGGTTCTAGAACCTTCCCAGAACCGTTTTTTTTTGTTTTTTATGTTTTCTATACTAGTTTTTTCCGTTTTCCCGTTCTTTTCATTTTTTTTCTTTTGTTTTTTTTCAGTTTTTCCTTTTTCTTCTTTTATTTTTATTTTTCGTTTTTTCTTTCCCTTTTTTCTATTTTTTCCTTCTTCACTTTTTGATATTTTTGGCATTTTTTATTTCGAATTTGTTAACAACTTTTTTTTCTTAATCGAATTCAAAAAATGTTCAACAATCCAAAAACTGTCCATCCAATTCAATTTTTTGTTCATCAGATTTTAAAAATGTTCATAAAAATTCAAAATTTGTTCATCAAACTAAAAAAATGTTCATCGGTTTTCTTTTTTTTTTCCATTGATTTGTTTGCTCATCAGATTCAAAAAATGTTCATCATATTCAAAATTTGTTCACTGAATTAAAAATTTGTTCATCGAATGCAAAATTTGTTCATATTTTTTCCAAAACTTTTCTCTAACACAAATTTTGTTCTTCAAATTAAAAAAACTGTTCATCAAATGCCAAATTTGTTCATCAAATGCCAAATTTGTTCATCAAATTCAAAAAAAGAGTTCATTCTTTGGAATCATGAACATATTTTACAAATACGTGAACATTTTTTCGAATTCTCAAACATTTTTAAACCATGAACATTATCTTAAATTCAAGACAATTTTTTGTAATCATGAACATTTTTTTGCAAATTCGCGAACATTTCGCGAATGCATGAACTTTTTTTGAAATTGTGAACATTTTTTGTAATCATGAACATTTTTTGCAAATTATTGAACATCTCGCTAATGCATGAACTTTTTTTTAAATCATGAACATTTTTTAAAATTCGTTAAGTTTTTTTAGATTTGTGATCATTTTTTGACAAATTCATGAACATTTTTTGAATTCTGGAGCATATTTTTGAAATAATTATTTTTTCGAAACCATGATTATTTTTTCAAAATTATGAACTTTTACCTAATTTTAGAAGCTATTTGATATCCTGAATTATTGAAAAAACGCAAGGAAAAGATGAAAAAAAACAAGAGTGTGCCGGCGGCACATGGGCCGGCCCAGAAGGGTGCGAAGGGGGAGCGGGGGTGTGTGTCAGCTGCGTTATCAGCGCGTGGCGCGCCATATAGGAGCTCCCGTGGGGTTGTGCCGGGGGAGTCGTCTGCCTGGGGAAGATGGTGCCCTCCTTTTCGGTTTATTGGGCTCATCTCATTTTCTTGGTTTTACCATATTATAAGTCTTATTTTCACTTCTTTCCACCATATGTTCACATTCCAAGGTGCATTAAATCGATGCATACAAGGGTTAAAAGAAACCAACCAATGCATGTAACCATTCCTACTCATTTAGTGGTCATCCATGCATATATTATAATTAATGCAGATTAAACTTTGAGTAATTTTGTAAACTACGAGGTACATTTCTCCACTCGTCATCTGCTTGGTTGATGAGATTTCAAATTTAAGCCCAATAAATCAGAAAAGAGGGAGTGCTTCCTAATAAACATTATACTCAACACCCCCCTGCAGTCACAAGGTAGCGACACAGACGGTGAGACTGAAGAAGGATCCGAAGGTAAGCCGACAGACACCCCCCCCACACACACACACACAATTGTAAGGGTCGATGCATTGTGGAAGTCATGGCTGGAGTGGAAATCGACGAGGTTGTTCAAGCAAGGCGGTAGCCCTTTGTGCCATTTGTCGAGGGAGCCGAGAGCGTAGGGTGCTGTAGCCATGATCAAGGTAGTCGTGCAAAGAACATTGTGGTCGATGTCGAGTCGGGGTAGTTGGTGTCGAGGAAGTCACCGTGGAGCCGCTGGCGCAAGAAGGCGCCCTGATAGTCAAGGGCGTAGTGGTGTCGAAGTAGTCGTGTGTCGGGAAGAAGAAGGTGTTGACGAGGCGTCGCGCCGGGTTTACCAAACCCGGGGACACATCGTACACGGAGGCGTGCATCAGTGTTTCCAGCACCAGGCATGCATCGACAAACAAAGACGAAGTTGAGGAGGCACCATATCAGGTTTGCCAGGCCTGGGGACACGCCATTGACGAAGGAACGCATAGATGTTGCCAGCACCGGGCATGTGTAGACGAGGGACCTGCACGAGCTGTACGCCATGTCGAGCTGCCATGCCCCTCCCTCACCCCTATATATAGTGGGGAGGCGCAGGGGGCAGCCAACCCTTCTGTGCTTGCCCTGTCTCCCTCCCGTTACTCCTCCTTCATGTGTTGGGGAACGTAGCAGAAATTCAAAATTTTCCTACGTGTCACCAAGATCTATCTATGGAGAGACCAGCAACGAGGGGAAGGAGAGTGCATCTACATACCCTTGTAGATCGCTAAGCGGAAGCGTTCAAGTGAACGGGGTTGATGGAGTCGTACTCGTCGTGATTCAAATCACCGATGATCTAGTGCCGAACGGACAGCACCTCCGCGTTCAACACACGTACAGCTCGACGATGTCTCCCACGCCTTGATCCAGCAAGGAGAGAGGGAGAGGTTGAGGAAGACTCCATCCAGCAGCAGCACAACGGCGTGGTGGTGATGGAGGAGCGTGGCAATCTTGCAGGGCTTCGCCAAGCACCTACGGGAGAGGAGGAGGTGTCACGGGAGGGAGGGAGGCGCCAGGGGCTCAGGTATGGATGCCCTCCCTCCCCTCCACTATATATAGGGGCAAGGGAGAGGGGGGAGGCGCAGCCTTGCCCCTTCCTCCAAGGAAGGGGTGCGGCTAAGAGGGGGGGAGGAGTCCATCCTCCCCAAGGCACCTCGGAGGTGCCTTCCCCCTTTAGGACTCTCCCCTTTTCCTCCACTCTTGGCGCATGGGCCTCTAGGGGCTGGTGCCCTTGGCCCATGTAGGCCAAGGCGCACCCCCTACAGCCCATGTGGCCCCCCGGGGCAGGTGGCCCCACCCGGTGGGCCCCCGGGACCCTTCCGGTGGTCCCGGTACAATACCGATGACCCCGAAACTTGTCCCGATGGCCGAAACAGGACTTCCTATATATAAATCTTTACCTCCGGACCATTCCGGAACTCCTCGTTACGTCCGGGATCTCATCCGGGACTCCGAACAACATTCGGTAACCACATACAAGCTTCCTTTATAACCCTAGCGTCATCGAACCTTAAGTGTGTAGACCCTACGGGTTCGGGAGACATGCAGACATGACCGAGACGTTCTCCGGTCAATAACCAACAGCGGGATCTGGATACCCATGTTGGCTCCCACATGTTCCACGATGATCTCATCGGATGAACCACGATGTCAAGGACTCAATCAATCCCGTATACAATTCCCTTTGTCTAGCGGTATGGTACTTGCCCGAGATTCGATCGTCGGTATCCCGATACCTTGTTCAATCTCGTTACCGGCAAGTCTCTTTACTCGTTCCGTAACACATCATCCCATGATCAACCCCTTGGTCACATTGTGCACATTATGATGATGTCCTACCGAGTGGGCCCAGAGATACCTCTCCGTTTACACGGAGTGACAAATCCCAATCTCGATTCGTGCCAACCCAACAGACACTTTCAGAGATACCCGTAGTGTACCTTTATAGCCACCCAGTTACGTTGTGACGTTTGGCACACCCAAAGCACTCCTACGGTATCCGGGAGTTGCACAATCTCATGGTCTAAGGAAATGATACTTGACATTAGAAAAGCTTTAGCACACGAACTACATGATCTTGTGCTAGGCTTAGGATTGGGTCTTGTCCATCACATCATTCTCCTAATGATGTGATCCCGTTATCAACGACATCCAATGTCCATGGTCAGGAAACCGTAACCATCTATTGATTAACGAGCTAGTCAACTAGAGGCTTACTAGGGACATGGTGTTGTCTATGTATCCACACATGTATCTGAGTTTCCTATCAATACAATTCTAGCATGGATAATAAACGATTATCATGAACAAGGAAATATAATAATAATCAATTTATTATTGCCTCTAGGGCATATTTCCAACAGTCTCCCACTTGCACTAGAGTCAATAATCTAGTTCACATCGATATGTGATTAACACTCAAGGTCACATCCCCATGTGACTAACACCCAAAGAGTTTACTAGAGTCAATAATCTAGTTCACATTTACCATGTGATTAACACTCGATGAGTTCTGGGTTTGATCATGTTATGCTTGTGAGAGATGTTATAGTCAATGGGTCTGAACCTTTCAGATCCGTGTGTGCTTTACAAATTTCTATGTCATCTCCTAGATGTAGCTACCACGTTCTATTTGGAGCTATTCCAAATAACTGTTCTACTTGGAGCTATTCTAAATTGTTGCTCCATTATACGTACCCGGTATCTCTACTCAGAGCTATCCGGATAGGTGTTAAGCTTGCATCGACGTAACCCTTTACGACGAACCCCTTTACCACCTCCATAATCGAGAAAATTCCTTAGTCCACTAGTTACTAAGGATAACTTTGACCGCTGTCCCGTGATCCATTCTTGGATCACTCTTGTACCCCTTGACTGACTCATGGCAAGGCACACTTCAGGTGCGGTACACAACACAGCATACTGTAGAGCCTACGTCTTAAGCATAGGGGGCGACCTTCGTCCTTTCTCTCTATTCTGTCGTGGTCGAGCTTTAAGTCTTAACTTCATACCTTACAACTCAGGCAAGAACTCCTTCTTTGACTGATCCATCTTGAACACCTTCAAGATCACGTCAAGGCATGTGCTCATTTGAAAGTACTATTAAGCGTTTTGATCTATCCTTATAGATCTTGATGCTCAATGCTCAAGTAGCTTAATCTAGGCTTTCCATTGAAAAACACTTTCCAAATAACCCTATATGCTTTCCAGAAATTCTACGTCATTTCTGATCATTAATATGTCAACAACATATACTCATCAGAAATTCTATAGTGCTCCCACTCACTTCTTTGGAAATACAAGTTTCTCATAAACTTTGTATACACCCAAAATCTTTGATCATCATCAAAGCATACATTCCAACTCCGAGATGCTCACTCCAGTCCTCAGAAGGATTGCTGGAGCTTTGCATACTTATTAGCATATTTCAGGATAGACAAAACCTTCCGGTTGTATCACATACAACCTTTCCTCAAAAATCGTCGAGGAAACAATGTTTTGACATCCTATCTGCAAGATTTCATAAATAATGCAGTAATTGCTAATATAATTCCAACAGACTCTTAGCATCGCTACGAGTGAGAAAGTCTCATCGTAGTCAACTCCTTGAACTTGTCGAAAAACATCTTAACGACAAGTCGAGCTTTCTCAATGGTGACACTTACCATCATTGTCTGTCTTCCTTTCAAAATCCATATGTACCTAATAGCCTTACGACCATCAAGTAGTTCTTCCAAAGTCTACACTTTGTTTTCATACATGGATCCTATCTCGGATTTTATGGCTTCTAACCATTTGTCGGAATTTGGGCCCACCATCGCTTCTCCATAGCTCGTAGGTTCATTGTTGTCTAGCAACATGACTTCCAAGACAGGATTACGTACCACTCTGAAGTAGTACGCATCCTTGTCATCCCACGAGGTTTGGTAGTGACTTGATCCGAAGTTTCATGATCACTATCATAAGCTTCCACTTTAGTTGGTGTACGTGCCACATGAACAACTTCCTGTGCCCTGCTACACACTTGTTGAAGTGATGGTTCAATAACCTCATCAAGTCTCCACCATCCTCCCACTCAACTTTTCGAGAGAAACCTTTCCTCGAAAAAGGACCCGATTCAAGAAACAATCCTTATTGCTTTCGGATCTGAATTAGGAGGTATACCCAACTGTTTTTGGGTGTCCTATGAAGATGCATTTTATCCGCTTTGGGTTCGAGCTTATCAACCTGAAACTTTTTCACATAAGCGTCGCAGCCCCAAACTTTCAAGAAACGGCAAGTTAGGTTTCTCCAAACCATAGTTCATACGGTGTCGTCTCAACGAAATTACGTGGTGCCCTATTAAAGTGAATGTGGTTGTCTTTAATGCCTAACCCATGATCGATAGTGGTAATTTGATAAGAGACATCAAGGTACGCACCATATCCAATAGGGTGCAACTATGATGTTCGGACACACCATCCCACTATGGTGTTCCAGGCTGTATTAGTTTTGAAATAATTTCCACAATGTCTTAATTCTGTGCCAAACTCGTGACTCAGATATTCATCTCTATGATCATATCATAGACATTTTATCCTCTTGTCACAATGATCTTCTACTTCACACTGAAATTACTTGAACCTTTCAATAATTCAGACTCGTGATTCATCAAGTAAATATACTCAACATCTACTCGAATCATCTGTGAAGTAAGAACATAACGATATTCACTGCATGCCTCAGCACTCATTGGACTGCACACATCAAAATGTGTTACTTCCAACAAGTTGCTATCTTGTTCCATCTTACTGAAAACGAGGCTTTTCAGTCATCTTGCCCATGTGGTATGATTTGCATGTCCCAAGTGATTCAAAATCAAGTGAGTCAAAACGGTCCATCTGCATGGAGTTTCTTCATGCATATACACCAATAGACATGGTTCGCATGTCTCAAACTTTTCAAAAACGAATGAGCCCAAAGATCCATCAATATGGAGCTTCTTCATGCGTTTTATACCGATATGACTTACGTGGCAGTGCCACAAGTAGGTGGTACTATCATTACTATCTTTTGGCATGAACATGTGTATCACTACGATCGAGATTTAATAAACCATTCATTTTAGGTGTAAGACCATTGAAGGTATTATTCAAATAAACAGAGTAACCATTATTCTCCTTAAATGAATAACCGTATTGCGATAGACGTAATCCAATCATGTCTATGCTCAACGCAAAAACCAAATAACAATTATTTAGGTTTAACACCAATCTCTTTGGTAGAGGGAGCGTGCGATGCTTGATCATATCAAGCTTGGGAAAACTTCCAACACATATCGTCAGCTCACCTTTAGCTAGTCTCCGTTTATTCCGTAGCCTTTTGTTTCGAGTTATTAACACTTAGCAACCGAACCGGTATCTAATACCCTGGTGCTACTAGGAGTACTAGCAAAGTACACATTAACACAATGTATATCCAATATACTTCTATCGACCTTGCCACCCTTCTTATCTACCAAGTATCTAGGGTAATTCTGCTCTAGTGGTTGTTCCCCTTATTACAGAAGCACTTAGTCTCGGGTTTGGGTTTTACCTTGGGTTTATTCACTAGAGCAGCAGCTGATTTGCCGTTTCATGAAGTATCCCTTCTTGCCCTTGCCCTTCTTGAAACTAGTGGTTTCACCAACCATCAACAATTGATGCTCCTTCTTGATTTCTACTTTCGCACTGTTAAACATCGCGAGTATCTCAAGGATCATCATATATGTCCCTGATATATTATAGTTCATCACGAAGCTCTAGCAGCTTGGTGGTAATGACTTCGGAGAACCATCACTGTCTTATCTGGAAGATCAACTCCCACTCGATTCAAGCGATTGTTGTACTCAGACAATCTGAGCACAAGCACAACAATTGAGCTTTTCTCCTTAGTTTGCAGGTTAAGAAAGTCATCGGAGGTCTTATACCTCTTGACATGGGCATGAGCCTGAAATCCCAATTTCAGCCCTCAAAACATCTCATATGTTTCGCGACGTTTCAAAAACGTCTTTGGTGCCTCAACTCTAAACCGTTTAACTGAACTATCACGTAGTTATCAAAACGTGTATGTCAGATGTTCGCAACAACCACAGACAACGTTCGAGGTTCAGCACACTGAGCGGTGCATTAAGGACATAAGCCTTCTATGAAGCAATGAGGACAATCCTCAGTTTACGGACCTAGTCCGCATAATTGCTACTATCAACTTTCAACTAATTTTTCTCTAGGAACATATCTAAACAGTAGAACTATAGCGTGAGCTACGACATAATTTGCAAAATCCTTTTGGCTATGTTCAGGATAATTAAGTTCATCTTATGAACTCCCACTCAGATAGACATCCCTCTAGTCATCTAAGTGATTACATGATCCGAGTCAAACTAGGCCGTGTCCGATCATCACGTGAGACGGACTAGTCATCATCGGTGAACATCTTCATGTTGATTGTATCTTCTATACGACTCATGCTCGACCTTTCGGTCTCCGTGTTCCGAGGCCATGTCTGTACATGCTAGGCTCGTCAAGTTAACCCTAAGTGTTTTGCGTGTGTAAATCTGTCTTACACCCGTTGTATGTGAACGTTAGAATCTAACACCCGATCATCACGTGGTGCTTCGAAACACGAACTGTCGCAACGGTGCACAGTTAGGGGAGAACACTTCTTGAAATTGTTTTAAGGGATCATCTTATTTACTACCGTCGTTCTAAGTAAACAAGATGCATAAACATGATAAACATCACATGCAATCAAATAGTGACATGATATGGCCATCATCACTTTGCTCCTTTTGATCTCCATCTTCGGGGCTCCATGATCATCATCGTCACCAGCATGACACCATGATCTCCATCATCATGATCTCCATCATCGTGTCTCCATGAAGTTGTCACGTCATCTATTACTTCTACTACTACAGCTAACGGTTAGCAATAAAGTAAAGTAATTACATGACGTTTATGTTGACACGCAGGTCATAAATAAATTAAGACAACTCCTATGGCTCCTGCCGGTTGTCATACTCATCGACATGCAAGTCGTGATTCCTATGACAAGAACATGATCAATCTCATACATCACATATATCATTCATCACATCCTTTGGCCATATCACATCACATAGCATACCCTGCAAAAACAAGTTAGACGTCCTCTAATTGTTGTTTTGCATGTTTTACGTGGCTGCTATGGGTTTTTTGCAAGAACGTTTCTTACCTACGCAAAGACCACAACGTGATATGCCAATTGCTATTTACCCTTCATAAGGGCCCTTTTCATCGAATCCGATCCGACTAAAGTGGGAGAGACAGACACCCGCCAGCCACCTTATGCAACTAGTGCATGTTTGTCGGTGGAACCGGTCTCACGTAAGAGTACGTGTAAGGTTGGTCCGGGCCGCTTCATCCCACGATGCCGCCGAATCAAGATAAGACTAGTAATGGCAAGCATATTGAACAAAATCAACGCCCACAACTACTTTGTGTTCTACTCGTGCATAGAATCTACGCAATAGACCTAGCTCATGATGCCACTGTTGGGGAACGTAGCAGAAATTCAAAATTTTCCTACGTGTCACCAAGATCTATCTATGGAGAGACCAGCAACGAGGGGAAGGAGAGTGCATCTACATACCCTTGTAGATCGCTAAGCGGAAGCGTTCAAGTGAACGGGGTTGATGGAGTCGTACTCGTCGTGATTCAAATCACCGATGATCTAGTGCCGAACGGACAGCACCACCGCGTTCAACACACGTATAGCTCGACGATGTCTCCCACGCCTTGATCCAGCAAGGAGAGAGGGAGAGGTTGAGGAAGACCCCATCCAGCAGCAGCACAACGGCGTGGTGGTGATGGAGGAGCGTGGCAATCTTGCAGGGCTTCGCCAAGCACCTACGGGAGAGGAGGAGGTGTCACGGGAGGGAGGGAGGCGCCAGGGGCTCAGGTATGGATGCCCTCCCTCCCCTCCACTATATATAGGGGCAAGGGAGAGGGGGAGGTGCAGCCTTGCCCCTTCCTCCAAGGAAGGGGTGCGGCTAAGAGGGGGGAGGAGTCCATCCTCCCCAAGGCACCTCGGAGGTGCCTTCCCCCTTTAGGACTCTCCCCTTTTCCTCCACTCTTGGCGCATGGGCCTCTAGGGGCTGGTGCCCTTGGCCCATGTAGGCCAAGGCGCACCCCCTACAGCCCATGTGGCCCCCCGGGGCAGGTGGCCCCACCCGGTGGGCCCCCGGGATCCTTCCGGTGGTCCCGGTACAATACCGATGACCCCGAAACTTGTCCCGATGGCCGAAACAGGACTTCCTATATATAAATCTTTACCTCCGGACCATTCTGGGACTCCTCGTGACGTCCGGGATCTCATCCGGGACTCCAAACAACATTCGGTAACCACATACAAACTTCCTTTATAACCCTAGCATCATCGAACCTTAAGTGTGTAGACCCTACGGGTTCGAGAGACATGCAGACATGACCGAGACGTTCTCCGGTCAATAACCAACAGCGGGATCTGGATACCCATGTTGGCTCCCACATGTTCCACGATGATCTCATCGGATGAACCACGATGTCAAGGACTCAATCAATCCCGTATACAATTCCCTTTGTCTAGCGGTATGGTACTTGCCCGAGATTCGATCGTCGGTATCCCGATACCTTGTTCAATCTCGTTACCGGCAAGTCTCTTTACTCGTTCCGTAACACATCATCCCATGATCAACCCCTTGGTCACATTGTGCACATTATGATGATGTCCTACCGAGTGGGCCCAGAGATACCTCTCCGTTTACACGGAGTGACAAATCCCAATCTCGATTCGTGCCAACCCAACAGACACTTTCAGAGATACCCGTAGTGTACCTTTATAGCCACCCAGTTACGTTGTGACGTTTGGCACACCCAAAGCACTCCTACGGTATCCGGGAGTTGCACAATCTCATGGTCTAAGGAAATGATACTTGACATTAGAAAAGCTTTAGCACACGAACTACATGATCTTGTGCTAGGCTTAGGATTGGGTCTTGTCCATCACATCATTCTCCTAATGATGTGATCCCGTTATCAACGACATCCAATGTCCATGGTCAGGAAACCGTAACCATCTATTGATTAACGAGCTAGTCAACTAGAGGCTTACTAGGGACATGGTGTTGTCTATGTATCCACACATGTATCTGAGTTTCCTATCAATACAATTCTAGCATGGATAATAAACGATTATCATGAACAAGGAAATATAATAATAATCAATTTATTATTGCCTCTAGGGCATATTTCCAACATCATGTTCCGTCGGCGCTTGGCGAAGCCGTGCCAGAGTTCTGCTGCCACCACCACCACCACGCCGTCGTGTTGGTTCAGATCTCATCTACCTCCTCTTCCTCCCTTGTTGGATCAAGAAGGAGAGGACGCCGCTGGATGTACGTGTGTTAAACTTGGAGGTCGTTCGTTCGGCACTAAATCGGATTGGATCGTGAAGAGTACGACTACATCAACCGCGTTACGACGCTAACGCTTTTGGTCTACAAGGGTATGTAGACACACTCCCTCTCATAGCTATGCATCTCCTAGATTGGATCTTGGGTGTTGAAAGTGCAATCATGCCCTTAATCATATTTTGATGTTGATGACAACACATATGCTCAGGACTAATCATGTTTATCAAGTATATCTCAGGATTATGTTCTAAAGACCGTGTGCATGGATCATGACTAGGGACAAAAGCATATAACTCAAGAATGGAGATACAAGATGTTGACTTCATTTATGGTTTGTTCTTGAGTATAGGGATCCCGCACTATTAAGAGGGCATCGATGGATCTGTGAAAAACTTGCTCAAAAGTTGCTATCTATATACCTTGCTTTCGGACGTCCGGTGTTCTACGGACGCCCGGTCCTTCCTGATTGCCTGGACGTCCGGACACTTCTGGACGTCTGACACTTCCACAACAGAAACATTTTTACGGATGTCCGACTCCGGTCGGACGTCTGTATCCTGTACACTGGATTGTGGGTCACACTTTTCACAGCGGCCGGTCGTCCGATGACTGTCGGACGTCCGGACCCATTTGGGCCTCCGGACGTCCGACGTTCTCCGGACGTCCGACGTTCTCCGGACGTCCGGCCATCCTGTACCCCAAACGGTCACTTTTTCCCACCTCCTATATATACATCCTTCCCTCCCACGGGATAGGGTTGACCATTCACTTTGAGCCTCACAAGAACACCCTCACTCTCTCTCTCTCTCTCATTCATCCACACTAAATCCTAGATTCCCAAGTGTTCTAGGAACATTTTGAGAGAAGTTCTCCAATCAAGTGATAGATCCACTTCGTCCCCTTCTTTGCACCAAAGGAATTCGTGACTTGAGCAAGTTTTTGAGCATTTCCCCGTCGGTCTTGTTACTCTTGGAGGTTGGAGACTCCTAGGCGGTAGGAGTCATCCGGAGAGGAATCGAACTTTGTGATTACCCTCGGAAAAGTTTGTGAGGGTTTGGAGACCACCCCAAGGTCTACCACTAGTGGTTGAGAAACGCCTCCGTGGTGTTGTCTCAAAGGGAGAATAGGGTGAGCCTTCGTGGCGTTGGTGTGCCTTCGTGGTAACATCCATCCCTCTAACGGTGACTAGCTTCCCTCCAAGGAAGTGAACATCGGCTTACATCCTCGTCTCCCGGAGTTGCGGTTACTCCTAACTTAACTCTCTACTTGTGGTTACTTGTCTCTTTACACTTGCATACATTATCTCTTCTTGTGCTTGCTTACTCATATATTTGTGTCACTTGATTATCTTGCTTAGCTCATTAGTATCATACTTGCAATTGTTAGGCTCACTTTCATTTTCCGCATTATTGCCTAAAATTGCTTAGTAATAATTAAAATTTTATTTGTACCTATTCACCCCCCCCCTAGGTCCATCTCGATCCTTTCAATTGGTATCAGAGCCTCGTGCTCTATTCTTGTGGCTTAACCGCCCTAGAGCGAGATGAACCCGGATGGGACTTCCCTGGTTGTAGATCCTAAGGATAAAGGCGAGGCTTCCTCTGAAGTCAAGTCCTTTACGTCGGAGGATCTAGAACGGGCCCTTGCTAAGCAAAAAGAGGAGCATGATGCTTCTCTTGAGGCCTTGGTCCAAATGAGATTAGCCATGTTGTCCACGATGCTTGCACCACTCTCGGGTGGTGCTGCTTCGAGGCCAACTGTGCCTACTCCATCACTTGGTCAACAACCTTCTAGCAATGAACACGCCAGTGTTCCTTGGCTTTATGCAATACCTCAGGTTGAGAAACCAAGATATAACCCTCAAGGCAAACCTCCTTTACTTAGTGCCACTTCTGATTTTGCTTTATGGAGAGTTGCTATGCAGGATCATCTTCGACATGGAAATGATGAGATGCTGGAGATCTTGGAGTATGGCTATCATGTGTTGATCCAAAGAACCCCACACCAAGAGAAGTATATGACAAGAACCTCAATGACACTGCAATCATGTGTATAAGGAGAGGCATGGATGAAAAGCAAAGGAGACCGTTCATACACATCACAAGTGCCAAGGAACTATGGGAAAGTGTTATACGATCCAAGACTGGCACTTCTACCCTCCGGAGTGCTCAATATGAAATTGCCAAAGGGCAATTGCAAAACTTTTGTATGGAGAAAGGTGAAACCCCAAATCAACTCCATGAGCGTCTCATGACTCTCACGGCTGATATTGAGTCATGTGAGTGTGAAAAGATACAAGATGGATTCAACATGACTAAGAGGTTCCTTGTGGATAAGTTGCTTCATGCTCTTGCTCCATATCACCATCAAATGGTGTGGGACATAAGACAACATCATACCTTCAAGGAAATGACTACAGATGACATCGTATCCACCTTTCAACTATTTGAAGAGTCAAAGGCTAATGCCACAAAGCATCTTGCCATGCATGGTTCCCCATCATCAAAGATCAATCTTGCATTGAAGGCCAAGCATGTATGTGAAGATGAACAAAGTGAAGAAGAAGAAGAAGAAGATAATGATGATGAAGATGGTGATGAGATTGAATCCGACGAGGGCCCTTCATATGAAGACATGGCTCTTTTTGTCAAGAAGTTTAGCGCGGGAAAATTCAAGGGGAGGTTTCAAAAGAAGAAAGTAAGAAAATGCTACAACTGTGAAGAAACCAACCACTTCTCCAACGAGTGCCCTTATGAGAAGAGAGAAGATAAACCAAGGTTTCCCAAGACCTTTCCCAAGAAGAAGTTGCCCAATCCCTTGAACTCCAAGCTCAAGAAGAGAGATGGGAAAGCAATGGTTGCTCAAGAAGAATCCGATCCGGATGAAGTTAGTGGCGTTGCCGGAGTTGCTCAAGATTCTCAAAACACATTGAGGCTAGTCAATAAGAGTGGTGAAGTTGTCACCTACAACTACATGAAGGATTACAAGGGCAACGCTCACAAGTGCCTCATGGCGAAGGCCGTTGTAGAAGATGAAGAGGACCAACACTATCCTGACAAGGTCAAGGTAACCCCACGTTCAAACCCTCCTCTTTTCACTCCTCCTACTCCTAGTGATGAGTATCTTGATGCGGAGGATAGTTATGAGGATGATGATCTAAATGATCCTATGCTTGCTAAACTTAATAAGTTCATGTGCTCCCTCAAAGGAAAGAAGCTCACTATGTTTCGTATGCTTATGGAGATGGTGAGTAAGCACACCATCACCATTAAGGAACTCGAAACCCTCGTCACCGAGGAAAAGGAAAAATGTGAAATCCTTGAGCGGAAAGTCCAATATGAGGAAACACGAAATGATGAACTATGCTTAAAAATTGGTGCAAATATTGATGTTCATACTAAAGATCTTGCCTCCTTGAAAAAGGCTATTGGCTCTTGTGAAGAGTTGATGAATGATAAAAGTAAGCTTGCGAAGTCTCATGCTTCTCTCTCTAAGGATTGTGAGCTTCTATCCGTGTCCCTCAAGACTAAGGAAGAAGAGCTCACCCTTCTTATAAAGAGTTTTGAGATGCTCAAACTTACTTATCTTGAAACTCTAGCTAAGGCTTACTCGTCTCCTATTATAAATGTTGATGCTTGTTCTACTAACTCTAGTAGTGATCTAGCATCTATTCTTGAGGAGAATCATTTTCTCAAGGCTCAAATCGAGAAAGGGCTCATGACATGTGCTCAAGGGCAAAAGAACCTTAATGAGGTGTTGAGCCAACACAATGAAGTGTTCGCCAAAGAGGGACTTGGGTTTGACCCAAGCACAAGCAAGAAGAAGACGTCCTCTCAAAAGTGCACAACCCCTTTAAAAGAAACTTTTGTATGAGAAGGACACAAGGAGAAAGGTAAGGTTGCTAATGGGAAAGCCACAAGGGGCATGCCCACTCTCAACAAGCCAAAAGAGTTCATGTCTCCATCCTATGTACTTCGTAAGACTAAGGATGGAGAAGTTTATGCAAAGTTTGTTGGTCCTCGAAATGCATTTCGGTTTTATGTTATTTGGGTCCCTAAGACCCTTGTGACTAACTTGAGAGGTCCCATTGCAAAATGGGTGCCTCTAACCAAGTAATAATTGTGTGTAGGTTGGCTTCTCCGGTGGAGTGAAATGGGTGATTGATAGTGGATGTACAAATCATATGACCGGAGATGGCAAATTACTCTACGATTTCATGGAAGCTATTCAACCATTCATGAGCATTATGTTTGGTGGAGGTTCAAAAGGACAGGTACTCAGATTGGGCAGGGTGGCTATCACCAACGACATGTCTCTTGCAAATGTTATGCTTGTCCAATCCCTTAAATATCACTTGCTTTCTGTTCGCCAATTGGCTTCTGTTGGTTATGATACACTTTTTGGACTAACGGATGTGAAAGTCTTTAAGAGAGATACTCTCAAAGTGGCCTTTGTTGGAGAGTTGGATGGCAACCTTTACACGGTTGATTTCTCGAAAGAGAGCACATTCCATGCAACTTGTCTAATGGCCAAGGCTGACAAGGGGTGGCTATGGCATCGCCGGCTAGCCCATGTCGGCATGAGAAATCTTCAAGATCTCTTAAAGGGGAATCACATCCTTGGACTAACCAATGTCTCTTTTGAGAAAGATCGTGTGTGTAGTGCATGCATAGCCGGGAAGCAACATCAATCAAAACACCCACCCAAGAACATAGTATCTACTTCAAGGCCCCTGGAGCTCCTTCATGTGGATCTTTTTGGGCCTCCTTCATGGGATAGTCTTGGTGGGAAAAAGTATGGGCTTGTCATTGTTGATGATTACTCAAGATATACATGGGAGTTCTTCCTCAAGTCCAAGGACAAAACGAAGATCACCTTCATTGATTTTGCCAAGCAAGCCCAACGCAAGTTTGACAAAGAAATCCGAGCAATAAGGAGTGATAATGGCTCTGAGTTCAAGAACTATACCTTGGAAGAATTTCTTAGTGATGAAGGGATTGAGCATCAATATTCAGCTCCATACACTCCTCAGCAAAATGGTGTAGCCGAATGGAAGAACCGTACACTTGTAGAATTGGCAAGGTCCATGTTGGATGAATACAAGTCACCACATAGTTTTTGGGCTGAAGCTGTCAATACCGCATGTCATGCATCAAACCGACTCTTCCTCCACACGTGAATGATCCATATGTTGAAGATGTGGATGATGGACATGAAGTTGAACCTCATGAAACCCTCACCTCCATCATGCCTCGAGTGGCCGGTCGTGTTGATGTTGACAAAATCCTCACCGACATCTCGGAAGGTAGAGCCACTCGTAAACATTTGACAAACTTTTGTGCTCACTTCTCGTTTGTGTCTAGTATTGAACCACTCAAGGTACAAGAGGCATTGATGGACAACGATTGGCTTGTTGCTATGCAAGAAGAGTTGAACAGTTTTGAATGCAACCAAGTGTGGTCACTAGTCAAGAGGCCGTCCACCGAGCACAACGTCATTGGAACAAAATGGATTTTCAAGAACAAGCAAGATGAAAATGGTGTCATCATCCGCAACAAGGCAAGGTTAGTGGCACAAGGGTACTCACAAGTTGAAGGTTTGGACTTTGGTGAGACCTTTCCCCCATTGCTCGTCTTGAATCCATTCGCATCTTACTTGCTTATGCCGCTTTCAATGGTTTTACATTACATCAAATGGATGTGAAGAGTGCTTTCCTTAACGGTCCTCTACAAGAAGAAGTATATGTGTCACAACCACCCGGGTTCGTTGATCCCTTTCACAAAGACTATGTGTATAAACTTCATAAGGCTTTGTATGGCCTCAAACAAGCACCTCATGCTTGGTATGATCATTTGAAGAAGTTTTTACTCGATGATGGTTTTGTGAGAGGGGTGATCGATCCCACTCTTTTTACTAAGAGGGACAAGGGTGATTTGATTCTATGCCAAATCTATGTAGATGACATCATTTTTGGTTATCCTAACATTCATTTGTGCAAGAAGTTTGCGGATTCAATGACCAAGAATTTTGAAATGTCACTCAATACGGATTTGAAGTTCTTTCTCGGATTTCAAATTCAACAATTTCAAGAAGGAATTCTCGTATCTCAAGCAAAGTACCTCAAGGATATTCTAGAAAAGTTTGGTATGTCTGACGCTAGTCCATGCAAGACACCCATGCCAACCAAAATCACTCTCACTGAAGACACAAATGGTACTCCCTTCGACCCATCTACTTACCACTCTATGATTGGTTCATTGCTTTATCTTTGTGCATCTAGACCAAACATCATGTTTAGTGTATGCATGTGTGCTAGATTTCAAGCTTTCCCTAAGGAAAGTCATCATAAGGCGGTTAAGCATATTCTTAGATACCTTGTTCACACCCCAAAGTTGGGCCTCTGGTACCCCAAGGATGCTAAGTTTGATCTCATTGGGTACACGGATGCGGATTGGGCTGGAGACAAAGTGGATCGTAAGTCCACATCCAGTGCATGTCAGTTTCTTGGACGATCCTTGGTGAGTTGGTCCTCGAAGAAACAAAATTGTATTGCTCTCTCTACCGCAGAAGCTGAATACATTGATGCCGCTAGTTGTGCAACTCAGTTGTTATGGATGAGGCAAACTTTGAAGGATTACGGTATCACCTATAGAAATGTGCCTCTTCTGTGTGATAATGAAAGTGCCATCAATATTGCTGAGAACCCCAAAGATCATCTCCGCACCAAACACATTGATATTAGGTATCATTTCTTGAGAGATCATGTTGAAAAGGGTGATATTCACATTGATCACATTGGTACAGATTTTCAACTAGCAGATATCTTCACCAAACCTCTAGATGAAGCAAGGTTCTGTCGACTTAGGCGTGAACTTGGTATCTTGGAGCTTGACAACATTATGTGAAATCTAGTACCCAATCATGCATGAATCTAATGTCTTGTCATGATGTAGGCATATACTTAGGGGGAGACATTCAATTCATGAATGTTCTCGCCCTACTCAATGCATAAAAAGAACCAACACTCTCAAAGTATCCATGGGTCTAGACCTACGGTGCTTTAACATGATGGAGTAGTGACTATGCACTCAAAGTTCAAGTCTTTCTGTGTCACGTCATGTCTACTCAGACATTGTGGCATTAGCCACCACTTGTAGTATATGGCTATGATTGAGTAAGGTAAGATACGAGTTACTACATAAATAAGTTTTACTGTGAGAAAAAAATGCCTTTCTCCTCATCATGATCAGCACCTGCATTCTTGCCTCCTGTCAAAACTTCTGGCGTCGGACGTCCGTAGGTTCTGGACGTCTGTATATTCTGCTCTGATTCCCTTCGATCGGTCGTCCGGCCTCTCCGGACGTCCGTAAAATCCACTCTGGTTCCCTTAAGTTTGCCTAGACAATGAAGCTCCGGACGTCCAGAAGACTCCGGACGTCCGTAAATTCCTTTCTGTTACAATCTGCCCGGTCGTCCGTAGAATCATCTCTGTCATCCTCTATTTGCTGATGGTCCAGACTCCGGTCGTCCGTCCGTTTCCGGATGTCCGGACGCATATGTGACTCCGGTCGTCCGTAGGCTCCGGACGTCCGTACGTTTTTACTGGGCTCTATTTATACTGCGCCGTAGGGTTTGTCAACCAACCACATCCTCTTCACTTGTTTCACCGCCGCCGCTCGGCTCCTCCGTGCTCTTCCTCTCAAGGTAGGGCACAACCTTCCCTCCCCCCTCCTCATGCATTCACCCTGATCTATGGAGGGGTGTTGACATGTGCTTTCTTTCTCCCCTAGGTCACGATGCCTCGGTCCAAGCACTCCGCTCGCAAGAAAGTCACCGGAGGGCCGGCTCGCCCGTCTCGTCGTGGTGGCTCCCACGAATCCCAGGAGGAAGATCACCCTCGGAAACGTGTCGCTTGTCCTCCCAGCTCGTCCAGTGATTCCTCTTCGGAGGGGTCGGATTTTGAGGATGAACTTGAAGAGGTGCCAATGGTCGGCGTCCGCGTCGCTGCCCCCAAGCCCGGCACTCGTCGTCCAACCTTTCAACCTCCTCCTCCTCCGGTGCAACCCCACGGTGATGCCCGTCACATCTCCATTGAGCCTCCACTGTCACTAGGCCATCATGTTAAGCGTTTCAACGAGGTCCCCAAATCTTCATATCTTAAATTGCGTCGTGATGTAGATCAATTTACTATTGTTAGGGATTCTCAGGATAGTCGCTTTCGCACAAATGTCCAAGCCGACATCTTCACCACTATTGTCATCCCTAAACGCTTGTCACTTCACGTTTGCATTGATCTTGAGCACATTCGCACTCATCCGGAGAAATATCCGGGAGCCATTGAGCTCATTGAGTCGTCAAATCTAGCTGCTCCATTCGCCTTTCAACATGATTTTAACCACGCTGCCATCCATCAGTTTTATGCCACATGTTACTTTGCTCCTGATCACACTGTCACATGGATGACCTCCGACACTGCACTCACAGCATCTTATGCTCAGTTTTCCACTGCACTTGGATTTCCCGACACTGGGTTCAAAATCCACAAGGATGACCCCAACCATAAGCCCAAAGGCATTGCGGTCTGTGCGGATCTTCTTAGACCCATATCATCTTTGTCTAGCACTGAGAAACAAAAGGGTCTAAATCAAGTCTCCATTTGGCATTTTCCATTCAACATCATTTATCAGTGTGTCATCCGCACCATTTATCCCAAGATGGGTGACAAGGGCTCCTGCAGCAGCTACTGCATTGATCTCATGCATCGCCTCTTCACATATCCTAAAGGGAAGATAAATGTTCCACACTTTCTATGGCATGAGATCCGCCTTGCTAGCTTACAGCACAAGCGGGCTTTTCCTCATGCACCTTTTATTCAGGCATTTATCGAGAGTGTAGCTCCCTTTCCCATTGCACGCACTCAGATACATGAGAGATGGCTCATCCCACCTCACATGGCGGCTGACCATGTTCCTCCTCCTCCCGCTACTGCTAGTCGCACCGCCGCTAGTTTTCCTTCTCACGATACCCATCCTCCTTCCAGTGATGCCCCTTTTGGGCGCATTGCTCGTTTTCTTGGGAAGGCTCATTCAGCCATGATGAAGATGTTCACCTACCATTGCTCCCAACACCACGATGTGGTCACTCGCATGGTCACTTCCAAGAACGCTCTGAAGGCTCGTCTGAGACTCAGGCGTATATGATGTGAGTGGCGATGAGCGTCTTCCTGCAGTTCCCCCTTCTGATTTTGGTTTTCCCTCCGGTCCTAAGTGGGCTGATTTCTTCGACGAGGCTGGTGGCAGTGGTGTTCATGATAATGATGATGAGGATGATCTTTAATGTTGTTATGTCATACCCCCCTAGTTCTTTTCTTTGGATACTTGATGCCAAAGGGGGAGTAGGCTCCATATGCATGTTACTCTAGCTCATTATGTAATCGAACCTATGTTATGAATAGTTTGTTGAACTATGTTATGAGTTTGTTGAATCTGAGATTTGGTGGATCTATATGGAGTGTAACTCTTGATTATCGTGGCATCAGTGTGAGGGGGAGCCCTCATCATTTTTGTGTTAATAGTATCACTTTGAGGGGGAGCTCGCTCGCTACTCATTCTTATTATGGTTATTGAGCTCCACAACAAATACTTCCGATTACTATTATGAGTATGCATATGAGTTGTCATCAACTACCAAAAAAGGGGAGATTGAAAGGGCAATCATGCCCTTAATCATATTTTGATGTTGATGACAACACATATGCTCGGGACTAATCATGTTTATCAAGTATATCTCAGGATTATGTTCTAAAGACCGTGTGCATGGATCATGACTAGGGACAAAAGCATATAACTCAAGAATGGAGATACAAGATGTTGACTTCATTTATGGTTTGTTCTTGAGTATAGGGATCCCGCACTATTAAGAGGGGATCGATGGATCTGTGAAAAACTTGCTCAAAAGTTGCTATCTATATACCTTGCTTTCGGACGTCCGGTGTTCTACGGACGTCTGGTCCTTCCTGATTGCCCGGACGTCCGGACACTTCCGGACGTCCGACACTTCCACAACAGAAACATTTTTACGGATGGCTGGAACCCTCCGGACGTCCGACACTTTCACATCAGAAGCATTCTTACGGAGGTCCGACTCCGGTCGGACGTCTATATCATGTACACTGGATTGTGGGTCACACTTTTCACAGCGGCCGGTCGTCCAATGACTGTCGGACGTCCGGACCCATTTGGGCCTCCGGACGTCCGACGTTCTCCGGACGTCCGGCCATCCTGTACCCCAAACGGTCACTTTTTCCCACCTCCTATATATACATCCTTCCCTCCCACAGGATAGGGTTGACCATTCACTTTGAGCCTCACAAGAACACTCCTCACTCTCTCTCTCTCTCATTCATCCACACTAAATCCTAGATTCCCAAGTGTTCTAGGAACATTTTGAGAGAAGTTCTCCAATCAAGTGATAGATCCACTTCGTCCCCTTCTTTGCACCAAAGGAATTCGTGACTTGAGCAAGTTTTTGAGCATTTCCCCGTCGGTCTTGTTACTCTTGAAGGTTGGAGACTCCTAGGCGGTAGGAGTCATCCGGAGAGGAATCGAACTTTGTGATTACCCTCGGAAAAGTTTGTGAGGGTTTGGAGACCACCCCAAGGTCTACCACTAGTGGTTGAGAAACGCCTCCGTGGTGTTGTCTCAAAGGGAGAATAGGGTGAGCCTTCGTGGCGTTGGTGTGCCTTCGTGGTAACATCCATCCCTCTAACGGTGACTAGCTTCCCTCCAAGGAAGTGAACATCGTCTTACATCCTCGTCTCCCGGAGTTGCGGTTATTCCTAACCTTAACTCTCTACTTGTGGTTACTTGTCTCTTTACACTTGCATACATTATCTCTTCTTGTGCTTGCTTACTCATATATTTGTGTCACTTGATTATCTTGCTTAGCTCATTAGTATCATACTTGCAATTGTTAGGCTCACTTTCATTTTCCGCATTATTACCTAAAATTGCTTAGTAATAATTAAAATTTGTATTTGTACCTATTCACCCCCCCCCCCCTCTAGGTCCATCTCGATCCTTTCAGGTGTTCCGTAGGAAATTTTTTGATTTTCATGCTCCGTTCCCAATCAGGTCTTCCCCTGCGGTCGTGGCTTTTCACCCTCCCCAACCTCCTCCATGGCTTTCTTCCCCCCACGCACCATGAGGGCGGCATATTGCGCCTTTAACTTCTCCTCCCCATTGATGACCATCCAACAATGGGAGATTTTAAAGGATTTGCCTTCATGTTGGACCTTGAATGCCTCCAAAGCTTGGAATGCCTACAGATGAATAGCATGCAAGCATATGGGCAAATGGACATGCAAGCATAAGGGGAATGAAAACAAAGAGGGGCACATGTATACCATATCTTGCATGCTGATGCCGCTCACGGGGCATGCCTTGATGCTCTCAAGGGTGGCACAAAACTTGTTGCACTGTTGTTGTATCACCCTCCGTCGCTTTGAAATGGACACCCACCCACGCGTGTTATGCATTTGGTACGGCGCAAACTTCTTGCGCTCATGGAACTCACGATGGACACGAATCCAAAAGGTCGATGCCTTTTGTTTGACGCCGACCTTGGGGTCTTGCCCAATGTCTCTCCAACACTCACAAAGGAGCTTGTCCTCGGATGGCGTGTATGCCTTCGTCCGCTTGCTCTTGCGCTTCAGCTTCGCCCCGGTGGATTAGTTGGCGAGCTCGTCCTCGAACAAAGGCTCGCCGTTGATGTCCATTTCATCCTCTTCCGCGAGGTTGTAGTCCTCCAGGAACTCGTGGTCGAGCGGGAAGACATCCAGGCCGACCTGATCTTCCATGAAGGCGTTGTGCATGGCGGCTTGATCATAGGTCGCCGGTGTGAATGTCGCTCGGCCGTCTTGGCTTTAGGTCTCATCGGGATAGTAGCCAACCGTGGCAGCACCGCCAGCGGAGCTAGCGGTCGTCGCGCCACCCTCGAAGATGATGCTCTCCATGAAATGATTGCCCGGTTCCTCGTCGCCGGCCGCCGGCATTCTATCGAACAGGTCGCAGGCACCGGTGAGCACGTCGGCTGGCATCTCCCGCGCGTGTTTCCTCGCCCCTCCAGATGATGAGGCACCGGCCACTGCGCGTGGTGTTGAGGTCGATGGGAATGGGCGCGAGCATGGAAGGCGCCACCACGCTCACCTCCGGCGAGCGTTCCCCGGAGAGTCTGGAGGTTGCGAGTAGACGTGGAAGCCGGGAATCGGGTGCTTCGCAAACGCGCGCGGCGACTCTGGCAGCACCATTCGAGGAAACGCGAACGAGCCAGTGCTGGTCGCGGCCATGACAGCGCTGACGAGCTCGTGTTGGCCAGGCCTTAACCCTAGGTAGATCAGGGCCTCTCTCGTTGCCACCGTGACGCGAGCGTTGGTTTCCTCCTGCTGCACGGCGGCGGTGAGGGTGGCGGTGGCGGCTGCTTCATCCCTTGCGTCCGCTGCGTGCCTCCGGCCCTTCCTCTTGGTCGACTCCGCGGCCCGCTCCTCGGGCGCCAGCTGCTTCTTCTTCTTGGGCGCTGCGGCGGTCTTGTGGAGGGCATGGGGCTTGCCTTTGCCGGAGGCGGCGGAGGTGATGCCGGACGAGGCGAGGCCGGTTGCGGCATCGAGGGCATCGTCCATGGCGAGCAGCTGGGAGCGCGAGCGGGCGGGAGGATTTTTGAAAAGGTGTAGGAAAATGGTGGATGCTTTGCCACCGACTAGCGGGTATAGTTGACGCGCGGCGCCCGCGTCCGTCTCGTGTCCGCGCTGACGCAAATGAGGGTCAAAATTGGGCCGAGAATGGATCGGCAGACGGACGCGCGTCCGCGGCAACCCAAACAGACGGGCGCGGACGAACTCTAACCGTCCATGTACGTCCCCGTTGCAAACAAGGAAAGAGATCGCGGCGTATCGCGAGGAAGATAAGAGATGACGGCTCCTTTCCAGCCCTAGGCCACGCCCACGCATGCAACGAGGGGATATGCCGACGTCAAAGGTTTACAGTGCTTAAACCAGAAGTTTCCGGAGGGCAGGGCATACAGCATGTACGTCCAATGAACGGATGAAGGCGCACGATCTATCAATCAGCTAGTGCACTGTACCAATCCAATCAACGGACGACGAATTTGATTAGGCAACAACAGCATATTTACACGCGAAAACCATATGCGGAATAAAGTAGAATCTGCACACAAGGTTTGTGTTAAAAATTCTTCCTTTTCGCACCTAAAAGCGTAACCAAAATGTTAGATGACCAAACATTTGACAGGGTGAAGAGAATTAGCAGTGTGTTTTCCAAAATATCAGTACCAACCACGCCTCACCTACAGCCTAACAAAACATCACAGCAACCATAACACATATCATAAGCTTTCTGTGATCGAACAGAAGAGGAAAAGAATTCCTCCCTCACGAAACAGATGTCTTGCAAGAAATGCAAATTCACCTGAAACCAGTAAGAAAAACGAGCACCTGAGTGCATGGCTCGCTATATGTACCTGAGGCTTCAGCGTTGTTGCTACCATCATTCCAAAGTAACCAGCCAGCAGCAGTCCTCAAAAATCTATAGATGGCTTCCCTCCTGCTGCTGCTGAAAGCCATCGTCCGTGGTGCCGACGAGGGGCTTCTCGGCACAAGGGAGGTGCCAGAGGAGGTGAAGCAGCCCAAGATGTTCTCCCCAAACCCTCTGTTGGAGAACAAGGGATGTAGGCTCGACGACGACGATGTGGAAGAAGAACGGTGGCTGGTCGCCTGCTTGCAGTGGCCCCGGATCAATCGCCAATCAGCTTGGATGCAGACGATCTGATCTCATCGATCACTTCATATTCATAAATGGAGTGCCTGTCAATCTTGAATGAAGATGGCTGGCTCTGCCTTCCAATGTAGTTCTTGCCTACACTGCCTAGGATAAAGTATTTTGTGTCTGAACAAATGTTGGTTGATTTCTTGCATGCCTAGTACAAAATGTTCAACATAACAGAACTATCTCACTGCCAATAAAACTCTATCTTAATACAGGAAGCAAGCACTTGTTATTGGTGAAATTTCTTTCACACATTTCAATGGCCGGTCAAATATACAGCATCCCAAATGATCAACATTTCAGACAGGTGACAGTTCAACCCCAGTCGACAAAAGGAAGCGGAGGATAGCCACCTTCGGGGGGAGGTTATAGCGATGGAGGTAAGTTGCCCCAAGAAGTGTGGCCCCTTAGTATGTTCCCTGTGAATTGTGAAAGAAATAAACGTAGCATTATCAAATGGAAGCTCATAAAGAGGTTAAGTGCAACGGCGAGTCCAACAGGTGGGATTCAACAGGCTCAAGCCTGCCCTAGGAAACAATTTTTTTATTACTATAGTACTCCGATCTGAGCCTAACTCACCAGCCCATCTAAAAGCCCATTCACCGTATAGAAGAGGAAAAGAATGCAGCAGTTAGCCAGGCCAGTAGCTGCACGCGCACAAGCACAGCACCGCACGACGCAGCCAGCCAGCCACACCGCTGGAGGGATAAGCCACCAAGTATTTATTTGTCTAATTCTCAAATTACTCTAAGTCAGTAAAATATTAGTCTACTTTATGATATACTCCCTCCGATCCTTTTTACTCTGCATATTAGGTTTGTCTGAAGTCAATCTCATCCAACTTTGACCAAGTTTATATAAAAAATTATTGACATTTACATAACAACACCAACATCATTAGATTCATCTCGGAATATATTTTCATATTATATTTATTAGATATTATAGATGCTAATAATTTCTAATATAAATTTGGTCAAACTTAACTAAGTTTGACTTCCGGCAAATCCAATGTGCAGAGTAAAAAGGACCGGAGGGAGTATTAATTGATTTATTGTCCAATATAATTTGTTCGAAGTCCCCTCAACAAAGAAAACTTGTTCGCAGATTTACAAAAATGAAGAGAAATAGTACGAGCATGCACTTTTTTTTTACACAAGCAGTTCAGTTATACCCCCACCGAACCTGAATTTGCCCCAGCTAATGTGAACTTAGATCCCCTTCCCTTAATTGTTGTGAGCACATGCCGTCCCCAACTACCAGTGCCTAGGGTTTGTTCCATGCCGACGCCTCGGTCACCGTCCTCTCTTCCATATGGAGGCCTCATCCGTGGCCAGATGAGTGGGGACCTGCCCTTTCTTTGTTAGTTCCAGTATGTCTTTGTTTTCTCTTGGTTTTTGGTTCTCTGACGGCTCAGCAAGGTGTGTCGGGCGGCAATGGTGTGTTGGAATAAAAGAATTGTGCTAATTTGGGCAGATGACTTGCGGTTGGGCACTTGGACCTACATTTCTTTATTTTCTATATTTTGGTTTGAAGGCGTTGTACAATAGTAGTAAGCAACAATGACATCATTGCTTTGGCCTTTTTATTGTTGCTTCTCTTTTATTGATGTATTGGTGTGTCAATTCATAATACATTAGACAATATTTTCAATGATGATACCAATTTAGTTTAGTCACCATAAAAATTTAAGCCCACCCTCCATTTTCTTCCTGGATTCTCCACTAGTTAAGTATGATGAAACATTTATTAAGCTACCCTGGTATGACTTGCCTTTCTAAGCATCAAAATTCATTGCTTTGGAAAAAGCTCTCAAGGATATGACTAGAAGAAACAAACAACAAATTGTAAGTAGCATATTACTAAAGCACTTTAATATGTAGTCCATTATCAGACAGCAACAAGCAGACCAGTTTGCAATCGAATTGCCTCTAAATATCTAAATAGAACCTAATTACTAATAGGAAACGAGGCAAATGAACCCGCTAGTATGCAAATGATTAAATTCAATGATTTTACGCCATGGGTTCTATCCAGAAAATGACAACTGAGGCATGCAAAAAATGATGAGCAGATAGCTTGATGCATAACATAATTTTTGTTTTCCAGTGGCTGCCACAAAATAAAAATCAAGTACTATGTCTGGCAAGAGTCTCATGCAAGAAATAGATCACCTGAGAAAGAATTTCCTTCCATCGCCTGATATCCAACAAAATTTGGTTGAGTTCCAAGAAAATTAGACTGTTGCCCCATTGCTCCTGGAACAGGCCCTGAATAATAAAAGGAAATTCAAAATAATAAGGCCTACCCAAAGGAATAAACTCAGTGGAAAGTTGAGCATTTAGCGTGTCAAAATACGTAGCCACAAATTGCAACTAATAACTTGAGCATATAACTCATCATGTAAAGGAGCCTACAGGAGAATGAATACTACTAGTCTACAAGTCTATAAATACACCTCAACGATTTTATAGGCATACAGCTATTTGTTACATGGTAAAAGTATGTGAAGAACGGAATACTGCTTAAATCTCACAGAAGTGTAGCAACCAAACAAAAGTCTAGACAAATATCCACCAGACTACCCAAGTTGACCCGCTTAAGTCAAGTTCAGCATTGCGAAGCAAGTTTATAGGATATGAGTTGCATCCTACATGCCATACATGATGTAAACATATGAACAATGCATTCACCTCAAATCCATACTAGTGGTACCAGAATAGCACATGAAAGCAAACTGACCAGACGGAGCAAATGCTGGGTTCACAGCATGTGGCTTCGGATGGAAGTACCTGCACGCATCCCCAAACTTGCATGTTCCCTGTAACATCATCAATCAAGATTCAAGAAGCTAACTGAACAATCGTGCACTGAGTAACATCGTCCGCAAACTATAGCGCATGAACAATTGACCTCAGATTCATCATGGCACAACCACGTAATGCAGAATGCTGTAAGCTAAACGAGTACCCAACACAAGGTGGTAGTAGGAGCTAAGAAGCGACAAGGTACGTGCCGTGCGGACGAAGTGGTTGCAGACGCCCTGGCCGAGGATAGCGCCGTCGGGCTGGAGGAGGGGAGATGCGCCGCCGTGGGACTCTGCCGAAGAAGACGGGTTTAGGTTTAGGGTCAAGAATGGGAGGGGGCGGGCAAGGTGCTCGAGGGAATGCGTCAGAGGCCTGGAGGAGGGAGGGAGGGGGGGACGTAACCTTGGCGGCGGACGGAGTCGTACCAGAGGGCGCGGGCGCGGTGGTGCTGGGCGCCCTGGAGGTGGCGCCTGCGGGCGGCGGCGGTGTCCTGGAACTCCTTGTCGCAGTAGTCGCAGTAGTACTTGCCCAGCGGCATCTCCTTGGTCTCCTCCTCTGTCTCCTGCTCTGCTCTCCTCCGGGCGCGCCTTCAGGCAGGCAAGTTCGCAATCAGGAATTTCGCAACAGTTTTCTGAAAGGTTTTGCGACCAGTAAGGCCGCGCTTGGATTGAGTGTATTGTAATACAGGTGTATCAATTATACATGTATCTTACGGGATTAGGCTGATTTCCGACCGGAAACAATACAGACGTCTAGGGGCCTGTAATTTTTACAAGTGTATCCGAGGAAAATACGATAATCCAAGCGCGGCCTAAGATGTACAGTAGGTATGTTTCTCTCGACCTTTCTTTTCTGAGAGCGTCTCCAGCCGTTTGGCCCCTCACGGCGCATAAAAATCACCCCCTGGGGACGAGCCGGCGATTCTTTCGGCGCTGGGGCGATTTTGCGCCCAGTCGTCGCCCCCAGTCGCCGATTTCGACCCACTTTTGAAGCCCCATTTCAGCGAAAAAGGCCTATATGGGCGAGAATAGGCCCATATCCGGCATGGTTCGCCATGCCTCGGCGTTCAATTATCAACATAAATATTTTTTTATCACATATTTCATCACAGAAATTTCAAATACTTCAACAAAGTAGTACAATAACAAATAGTTCAATACAAATTATATAGTTCAACAAATAAAAACTCATATTTCATCACACGTCGCGCCGAGCCTCCATAGGTGCTCTATCAGATCTTACTGCAGTTGATGATGCACCTGTGGGTCTCGGATCTCCTGACGCATACTGAGGTAGGCAGTCCAGGTTGCCGGTAGCTGGTGATCAACTTGGGCAAGAGGACCCTGCCGGTGGTATGGTTCAGTGTCAAACACTGGCTCTTCCTGCTCGCTCTTAATGATCATTTTGTGCAAGATGACACAGCAGGTCATGATCTCACACATTTGATATTTCGACCAGGTCTGAGCGGGGTACCGGACAACAGCAAATCGAGATTGGAGCACACCAAATGCCCGCTCGACATCCTTCCTGCAAGCCTCCTGAATCTTTGCAAACCAGACGTTCCTGCCTCCAGGCACATGGTTTTTGTGTTGGAAATATGCCCTAGAGGCAATAATAAAAGCATTATTATTATATTTCTTTGTTCATGATAATTGTCTTTATTCATGCTATAATTGTGTTATCCGGAAATCGTAATACATGTGTGAATAACAGACACCAACATGTCCCTAGTAAGCCTCTAGTTGACTAGCTCGTTGATCAATAGATAGTCATGGTTTCCTGGCTATGGACATTGGATGTCATTGATAACGGGATCACATCATTAGGATAATGATGTGATGGACAAGACCCAATCCTAAACATAGCACAAGATCGTATAGTTCGTTTGCTAGAGTTTTTGCAATGTCAAAGTATCTCTTCCTTCGACCATGAGATCGTATAACTCCTGGATACCGTAGGAGTGCTTTGGGTGTATCAAACGTCACAACGTAACTGGGTGACTATAAAGGTGCACTACAGGTATCTCCGAAAGTATCTATTGTTTTATATGGATCGAGACTGGGATTTGTCACTCCGTATGACGGAGAGATATCACTGGGCCCACTCAGTAATGCATCATCATAATGAGCTCAAAGTGACCAAGTGTTTGGTCACGGGATCATGCATTACGGTACGAGTAAAGTGACTTGCCGGTAACAAGATTGAACGAGGTATTGGGATACCGACGATCGAATCTTGGGCAAGTAACATATCGATTGACAAAGGGAATTGCATACGGGGTTGATTAAATCCTCGACATCGTGGTTCATCCGATGAGATCATCGTGGAGCGTGTGGGAGCCAACATGGGTATCCAGATCCCGCTGTTGGTTATTGACCGGAGAGCGATCTCGGTCATGTCTACATGTCTCCCGAACCCGTAGGGTCTACACACTTAAGGTTCAGTTACGCTAGGGTTGTAGGGATATGTATATGCAGTAACCCGAATGTTGTTCGGAGTCCCGGATGAGATCCCGGACGTCACGAGGAGTTCCGGAATGGTCCGGAGGTAAAGATTTATATATGGGAAGTCCTGTTTCGGGCATCGGGACAAGTTTCGGGGTTATCGGTATTGTACCGGGACCACCGGAGGGGTCCCGGGGCCCACCGGGTGGGGCCACCCATCCCCGGGGGCCACATGGGCTGTAGGGGGTGCGCCTTGGCCTGCTTGGGCCAAGGGCACCAGCCCCACATAGGCCCATGCGCCTGTTGGGGAACGTAGCAGAAATTCAAAAATTTTCCTACGCAACACCAAGATCTATCTATGGAGAGACCAGCAACGAGTAGGAGGGAGAGTGCATCTACATACCCTTGTAGATCGCTAAGCGGAAGCGTTCAAGTGAACGGGGTTGATGGAGTCGTACTCGTCGTGATTCAGATCACCGATGATCAAGTGCCGAACGGACAGCACCTCCGCGTTCAACACACGTACAGCCCGGTGACGTCTCCCACGCCTTGATCCAGCAAGGAGAGAGGGAGAGGTTGAGGAAGACTCCATCCAGCAGCAGCACAACGGCGTGGTGGTGATGGAGGAGCGTGGCAATCCTGCAGGGCTTCGCCGAGCACCTACGGGAGAGGAGATGTGTCACGGGAGGGAAAGGGAGGCAACCAAAGGCCTTAGGTATGATTGCTCCTCCTTTTCCCCACTATATATAGGGCCAAGGGAGAGGGGAAGGGCGCAGCCTTGCCCCCTCCTCCAAGGAAGGGGTGCGGCTAAGGATGGGGAGGAGTCCATCCTCCCCAAGGCACCTCGGAGGTGCCTTCCCCTTTAGGACTCTCCCCTTTTTCTCTTCTCTTGGCGCATGGGCCTCTTGGGGCTGGTGCCCTTGGCCCATGTAGGCCAAGGCGCACCCCCTACAGCCCATGTGGCCCCCCGGGGCAGGTGGCCCCACCCGGTGGGCCCCCGGGACCCTTCCGGTGGTCCCGGTACAATACCGATGACCCCGAAACTTGTCCCGATGGCCGAAACAGGACTTCCTATATATAAATCTTTACCTCCGGACCATTCCGGAACTCCTCGTGACGTCCGGGATCTCATCCGGGACTCCGAACAACATTCGGTAACCACATACAAGCTTCCTTTATAACCCTAGCGTCATCGAACCTTAAGTGTGTAGACCCTACGGGTTCGGGAGACATGCAGACATGACCGAGACGTTCTCCGGTCAATAACCAACAGCGGGATCTGGATACCCATGATGGCTCCCACATGTTCCACGATGATCTCATCGGATGAACCACGATGTCAAGGACTTTATCAATCCCGTATTCAATTCCCTTTGTCTATCGGTATGTTACTTGCCCGAGATTCGATCGTCGGTATCCAATACCTTGTTCAATCTCGTTACCGGCAAGTCACTTTACTCGTTCCGTAACACATCATCCCGTGATCAACTCCTTGGTCACATTGCGCATATGATGATGTCCTACCGAGTGGGCCCAGAGATACCTCTCCGTTTACACGGAGTGACAAATCCCAGTCTCGATCCGCATAAAACAATAGATACTTTCGGAGATACCTGTAGTGCACCTTTATAGTCACCCAGTTACGTTGTGACGTTTGATACACCCAAAGCACTCCTACGGTATCCAGGAGTTACACGATCTCATGGTCAAAGGAAGAGATACTTGACATTGGTAAAGCTCTAGCAAACGAACTACACGATCTTTGTGCTAGTCTTAGGATTGGGTCTTGTCCATCACATCATTCTCCTAATGATGTGATCCCGTTATCAACGACATCCAATGTCCATAGCCAGGAAACCATGACTATCTGTTGATCACAACGAGCTAGTCAACTAGAGGCTCACTAGGGACATATTATGGTCTATATATTCACACGTGTATTACGATTTCCGGATAATACAGTTATAGCATGAATAAAAGACAATTATCATGAACAAGGAAATATAATAATAATACTTTTATTATTGCCTCTAGGGCATATTTCCAACAGTCTCCCACTTGCACTAGAGTCAATAATCTAGTTCACATCGCCATGTGATTAACACTCACAGGTCACATCGCCATGTGACTAATACCCAAGAGTTTACTAGAGTCAGTAGTCTAGTTCACATCACTATGTGATTAACACTCAATGAGTTTTATGTTTGATCATGTTTCTTGTGAGAGAGGTTTTAGTCAACGGGTCTGAACCTTTCAGATCCGTGTGTGCTTTACAAATCTTTATGTCATCTCCTAGATGCAGCTACCACGCTCTATTTAGAGCTATTCCAAATAACTGTTCTACTTGCAACTATTCTAAATTGTTGCCCCATTGTACGTATCCGGTATCTCTACTTAGAGCTATCCGGATAGGTGTTAAGCTTGCATCGTCGTAACCTTTACGACAAACTCTTTTACCACCTCCATAATCGAGAAAATTCCTTAGTCCACTAGTTACTAAGGATAACTTTGACCGCTGTCCTGTGATCCATTCATGGATCACTCTTGTACCCCTTGACTGACTCATGGCTAGGCACACTTCAGGTGCGGTACACAGCATAGCATACTGAAGAGCCTACGTCTTAAGCATAGGGGACGACCTTCGTCCTTTCTCTCTATTCTGCCGTGGTCGAGCTTTAAGTCTTAACTTCGTACCATACAACTCAGGCAAGAACTCCTTCTTTGACTGGTCCATCTTGAACACCTTCAAGATCATGTCAAGGTTTGTGCTCATTTGAAAGTATTATTAAGCATTTTGATCTATCCTTATAGATCTTGATGCTCAATGCTCAAGCAGCTTAATCCAGGCTTTCCATTGAAAAACAGTTTTCAAATAACCCTATATGCTTTCTAGAAATTCTACGTCATTTCTGATCAACAATATGTCAACAACATATACTCATCAGAAATTCTATAGTGCTCCCACTCACTTCTTTGGAAATACAAGTTTCTCATAAACTTTGTACAAACCCAAAATCTTTGATCATCATCAAAGCATACATTCCAACTCCGAGATGCTCACTCCAGTCCTTAGAAGGATCGCTGGAGCTAGCATACCTTTTAGCATCCTTAGGATCGACAAAAAACTTTCTGATTGTATTACATACAACCTTTCCTCACGAAAACTGGTAAGGAAACTCGTTTTGATATTCATCTGCCAGATTTCATAAATGCAGCTAATGCTAACATGAATCCGACGGACTTAAGCATCGCTACGGATGAGAAAATCTCATCGTAGTCAACTCCTTGAACTTGTGAAAAACTCTTCGCCACAAGTCGAGCTTCATAGATGGTGACATTACCATCCACGTCCGTCTTCTTCTTAAAGATCCATTTATCTCAATGGCTTGCCGATCATCGGGCAAGTCCACCAAAGTCCATGGATCCGTTCTCGGATTTTATGGCCTCGAGCCATTTATCGGAATCCGGGCCCACCATCGCTTCTCCATAGCTCGTAGGTTCATTGTTGTCTAGCAACATGACCTTCAAGACAGGATTACGTACCACTCTGAAGTAGTACGCATCCTTGTCATCCTACGAGGTTTGGGAGTGACTTGATCCGAAGTTTCATGATCAATATCATAAGCTTCCACTTCAATTGGTGTAGGTGCCACAGGAACAACTCCATGTGCCCTGTCACACACTAGTTGAAGAGACGGTTCAATAACCTCATCAAGTCTCCACTATCCTCCCACTCAATTCTTTCGAGAGAAACTTTTCCTCGAGAAAGGACCCGATTCTAGAAACAATCCATATTGCTTTCGGATCTGAATTAGGAGGTATACCCAACTGTTTTGGGTTTCCTATGAAGATGCATTTTATCCGCTTTGGGTTCAAGCTTATCAACCTGAAACTTTTTCATATAAGCGTCGCAGCCCCAAACTTTTAAGAAACGACAACTTAGGTTTCTCTAAACCATAATTCATACGGTGTCATCTCATCGGAATTACGTGGTGCCCTATTTAAAGTGAATGTGATTGTCTCTAATGCCTAACCCATGAACGATAGTGGTAATTCGATAAGAGACATCATGGTACGCACCATATCCAATAGGGTGCAACTATGATGTTCGGACACACCATCACATTATGGTGTTCCAGGCGGTATTAATTGCGAAACAATTTCCACAATGTCTTAATTGTGTGCCAAAACTCGTAACTCAGGTATTCATCTCTATGATCATATCATAGACATTTTATCTTCTTGTCACAATGATCTTCTACTTCACTCTAAAATTATTTGAACCATTCAATAATTCAGACTTGTGTTTCATCAAGTAAATATTCTCAACATCTACTCGAATCATCTGTGAAGTAAGAACATAACGATATTCACTGCATGCCTCAGCACTCATTGGACTGCACACATCAAAATGTGTTACTTCCAACAAGTTGCTATCTTGTTCCATCTTACTGAAACCGAGGCTTTTCAGTCATCTTGCCCGTGTGGTATGATTTGCATGTCCCAAGTGATTCAAAATCAAGTGAGTCAAAACGGTCCATTTACATGGAGTTTCTTCATGCATATACACCAATAGACATGGTTCGCATGTCTCAAACTTTTCAAAAACGAGTGAGCCCAAAGATCCATCAATATGGAGCTTCTTCATGCGTTTTATACCGATATGACTTACGTGGCAGTGCCACAAGTAGGTGGTACTATCATTACTATCTTTTGGCATGAACATGTGTATCACCACGATCGAGATTTAATAAACCATTCATTTTAGGTGTAAGACCATTGAAGGTATTATTCAAATAAACAGAGTAACCATTATTCTCCTTAAATGAATAACCGTATTGCGATAGACGTAATCCAATCATGTCTATGCTCAACGCAAACACCAAATAACAATTATTTAGGTTTAACACCAATCTCTTTGGTAGAGGGAGCGTGCGATGCTTGATCATATCAAGCTTGGAAAAACTTCCAACACATATCGTCAGCTCACCTTTAGCTAGTCTCCGTTTATTCCGTAGCCTTTATTTCGAGTTACTAACACTTAGCAACCGAACCGGTATCTAATACCCTGGTGCTACTAGGAGTACTAGTAAAGTACACATTAACATAATGTATATCCAATATACTTCTATCGACCTTTCCAGCCTTCTCATCCACCAAGTATCTAGGGTAATCTTGCTCCAGTGGTTGTTTCCCTTATTACAGAAGCACTTAGTCTCGGGTTTGGGTTCAATCTCGGGTTTCTTCATTTGAGCAGCAGCTGAATTGCCGTTTCATGAAGTATCCCTTTGTTCCCTTGCCCTTCTTGAAACTAGTGGTTTCACCAACCATCAACAATTGATGCTCCTTCTTGATTTCTACTTTCGCGGTGTCAAACATCGTGAATACCTCAAGGATCATCTTATTTATCCCTGATATGTTATAGTTCATCACGAAGCTCTAGCAGCTCGGTGGCAATGACTTTGGGGAAACATCACTATCTCATCTGGAAGATCAACTCCCACTCGATTCAAGTGATTGTTGCACTCAGACAATCTGAGCACAAGCTCAATAATTGAGCTTTTCTCCCTTAGTTTGCAGGCTAAGATAATCGTCGGAGGTCTCATACCTCTTGACGTGGGCACGAGCCTGAAATCCTAATTTCAGCCCTCGAAACATCTCATATGTTCCGCGACGTTTCGAAAACGTCTTTGGTGCCTCTACTTAAACCATTTAACTGAACTATCACGTAGTTATCAAAACGTGTATGTTTGATGTTCGAAACATCCACAAACGACGTTTGGGGTTCAGCACACTGAGCAGTGCATTAAGGACATAAGCTTTCTACTGTTCGCATAATTGCTACTACCAACTTTCAACTATATTTTCTCTAGGAACATATCTAAACAGTAGAACTATAGCGTGAGCTACGACATAATTTGCAAAAGGTCTTTTGACTATGTTCAAGATAATTAAGTTCATCTTATGAACTCCCACTCAGATAGACATCCCTCTAGTCATCTAAGTGATTACATGATCCGAGTCAACTAGCCCGTGTCCGATCATCACGTGAGACGGACTAGTTAACGTCGGTGAACATCTTCATGTTGATCGTATCTACTATACGACTCATGCTCGACCTTTCGGTCTCCGTGTTCCGAGGCCATGTCTGCACATGCTAGGCTCGTCAAGTTAACCCTAAGTGTTTTCGCTGTGTAAAACTGTCTTACACCCGTTGTATGTGAACGTAAGAATCCATCACACCCGATCATCACGTGGTGCTTAGAAGCGACGAACTGTAGCAACGGTGCACAGTTAGGGGAGAACACTTCTTGAAATTTTAATGAGGGATCATCTTATTTACTACCGTCGTTCTAAGCAAATAAGATGCATAAACATAATAAACATCACATGCAATTATATAGTTGTGACATGATATGGCCAATATCATATAGCTCCATTGATCTCCATCTTCGGGGCTCCATGATCATCTTGTCACCGGCATGACACCATGATCTCCATCATCATGATCTCCATCATCGTGTCTTCATGAAGTTGTCACGCCAACGACTACTTCTACTTCTATGACTAACGCGTTTAGCAATAAAGTAAAGTAGTTTACATGGCGTTCTTCAATGACACGCAGGTCATACAAAAAATAAAGACAACTCCTATGGCTCCTGCCGGTTGTCATACTCATCGACATGCAAGTCGTGAATCCTATTACAAGAACATGATCAATCTCATACATCACATATATCATTCATCACATCCTTTGGCCATATCACATCACATAGCATACCCTGCAAAAACAAGTTAGACGTCCTCTAATTGTTGTTTGCATGTTTTACGTGGCTGCTATGGGTTTCTAGCAAGAACGTTTCTTACCTACGCATGAACCACAACGTGATATGCCAATTGCTATTTACCCTTCATAAGGACCCTTTTCATCGAATCCGATCCGACTAAAGTGGGAGAGACAGACACCCGCCAGCCACCTTATGCAACTAGTGCATGTTTGTCGGTGGAACCGGTCTCACGTAAGCGTACGTGTAAGGTTGGTCCGGGCCGCTTCATCCCACGATGCCGCCGAATCAAGATAAGACTAGTAACGGCAAGCATATTGAACAATATCGACGCCCACAACTACTTTGTGTTCTACTCGTGCAAAGAATCTACGCAATAGACCTAGCTCATGATGCCACTGTTGGGGAACGTAGCAGAAATTCAAAAAAATTCCTACGCAACACCAAGATCTATCTATGGAGAGACCAGCAACGAGTAGGAGGGAGAGTGCATCTACATACCCTTGTAGATCGCTAAGCGGAAGCGTTCAAGTGAACGGGGTTGATGGAGTCGTACTCGTCGTGATTCAGATCACCGATGATCAAGTGCCGAACGGACAACACCTCCGCGTTCAACACACGTACAGCCCGGTGACGTCTCCCACGCCTTGATCCAGCAAGGAGAGAGGGAGAGGTTGAGGAAGACTCCATCCAGCAGCAGCACAATGGCGTGGTGGTGATGGAGGAGCGTGGCAATCCTGCAGGGCTTCGCCGAGCACCTACGGGAGAGGAGATGTGTCACGGGAGGGAAAGGGAGGCAACCAAAGGCATTAGGTATGATTGCTCCTCCTTTTCCCCACTATATATAGGGCCAAGGGAGAGGGGAAGGGCGCAGCCTTGCCCCCTCCTCCAAGGAAGGGGTGCGGCTAAGGATGGGGAGGAGTCCATCCTCCCCAAGGCACCTCGGAGGTGCCTTCCCCCTTTAGGACTCTCCCCTTTTTCTCTTCTCTTGGCGCATGGGCCTCTTGGGGCTGGTGCCCTTGGCCCATGTAGGCCAAGGCGCACCCCCTACAGCCCATGTGGCCCCCCGGGGCAGGTGGCCCCACCCGGTGGGCCCCCGGGACCCTTCCGGTGGTCCCGGTACAATACCGATGACCCCGAAACTTGTCCCGATGGCCGAAACAGGACTTCCTATATATAAATCTTTACCTCCGGACCATTCCGGAACTCCTCGTGACGTCCGGGATCTCATCCGGGACTCCGAACAACATTCGGTAACCACATACAAGCTTCCTTTATAACCCTAGCATCATCGAACCTTAAGTGTGTAGACCCTACGGGTTCGGGAGACATGCAGACATGACCGAGACGTTCTCCGGTCAATAACCAACAGTGGGATCTGGATACCCATGATGGCTCCCACATGTTCCACGATGATCTCATCGGATGAACCACGATGTCAAGGACTTTATCAATCCCGTATTCAATTCCCTTTGTCTATCGGTATGTTACTTGCCCGAGATTTGATCGTCGGTATCCAATACCTTGTTCAATCTCGTTACCGGCAAGTCACTTTACTCGTTCCGTAACACATCATCCCGTGATCAACTCCTTGGTCACATTGCGCATATGATGATGTCCTACCGAGTGGGCCCAGAGATACCTCTCCGTTTACACGGAGTGACAAATCCCAGTCTCGATCCGCATAAAACAATAGATACTTTCGGAGATACCTGTAGTGCACCTTTATAGTCACCCAGTTACGTTGTGACGTTTGATACACCCAAAGCACTCCTATGGTATCCAGGAGTTACACGATCTCATGGTCAAAGGAAGAGATACTTGACATTGGCAAAGCTCTAGCAAACGAACTACACGATCTTTGTGCTAGTCTTAGGATTGGGTCTTGTCCATCACATCATTCTCCTAATGATGTGATCCCGTTATCAACGACATCCAATGTCCATAGCCAGGAAACCATGACTATCTGTTGATCACAACGAGCTAGTCAACTAGAGGCTCACTAGGGACATATTATGGTCTATATATTCACACGTGTATTACGATTTCCGGATAATACAGTTATAGCATGAATAAAAGACAATTATCATGAACAAGGAAATATAATAATAATACTTTTATTATTGCCTCTAGGGCATATTTCCAACAGCGCCTAGGGTTCAAGGGGGCAAGAGTCCTAGGAGGGTAAGGCACCTCCTAGGTGCCTTGGGGGGGAGGGAAACCCCCCTTGGCCGCCGCACCCCCTAGGAGATTGGATCTCCTAGGGCCGGCCACCCCCCCTTGGCACCCCTATATATAGTGGGGGAGAGGAGGGACTTCATACCTTGAGTCCTTGGCCTTTGGTTGCCTCCTTCTCCCTCCCCAACACCTCCTCCACCTCCTTATTGCTTAGCGAAGCTCTGCCGGAGTACTGCAGCTCCATCAACACCACGCCGTCGTGCTGCTGCTGGTGCCATCTCCCTCAACCTCTCCTCCCTCCCTTGCTGGATCAAGAAGGAGGAGACGTGGCTGTTCCGTACGTGTGTTGAACGCGGAGGTGCCGTCCGTTCGGTGCTAGGATCTCCGGTGATTTGAATCACGTCGTGTTCGACTACATCATCCCCGTTCTTTGAACGCTTCCGCTCGCGATCTACAAGGTATGTAGATGCATCTATTCACTCGTTGCTAGATGAACTCCTAGATGATCTTGGTGAAACGAGTAGGAAAATTTTTATTTTCTGCAACGTTACCCAACAGTGGCATCATGAGCTAGGTCTATGTGTAGTTCTCCTTGCACGAGTAGAACACAATTGGTTGTGGGCGTAGATTTGTCAACTTTCTTGCCGCTACTAGTCTTATCTTGCTTCAGTGGTATTGTGGGATGAAGCGGCCCGGACCAACCTTACACGTACGCTTACGTGAGACCGATTCCACCGACTAACATGCACAAGTTGCATAAGGTGGCTGGCGGGTGTCTGTCTCTCCTACTTTAGTTGAAGCGGATTCGATGAAAAGGGTCCTTATGAAGGGTAAATAGAAGTTGACAAATCACGTTGTGGTTTCACGTAGGTAAGAAAACGTTCTTGCTAGAACCCTACTTCAGCCACGTAAAACTTGCAAACAACAATTAGAGGACGTCTAACTTGTTTTTGCAGCAAGTGCTTTGTGATATGATATGGCCAAAGTTGTGATGAATGATGAATGATCTATATGTCATGTATGAGATGTTCATGCTATTGTAATAGGAATCACGACTTGCATGTCGATGAGTATGACAACCGGCAGGAGCCATAGGAGTTGTCTTTATTTTTTGTATGACCTGCGTGTCATTAAAGAACGCCATGTAAACTACTTTACTTTATTACTAAACGCGTTAGTCATAGAAGTAGAAGTAGTCGTTGGCGTGACAACTTCATGAAGACACGATGATGGAGATCATGATGATGGAGATCATGGTGTCATGCTGGTGACAAGATGATCATGGAGCCCCGAAGATGAAGATCAAAGGAGCTATATGATATTGGCCATATCATGTCACTACTTATATAATTGCATGTGATGTTTATTATGTTTTATGCATCTTGTTTACTTAGAACGACGGTAGTAAATAAGATGATCCCTTACAAAATTTCAAGAAGTGTTCTCCCCTAACTGTGCACCGTTGCTACAATTCATCGTTTCGAAGCACCACGTGATGATCGGGTGTGATAGATTCTTACGTTCACATACAACGGGTGTAAGACAGTTTTACACAGCGAAAACACTTAGGGTTAACTTGACGAGCCTAGCATGTACAGACATGGCCTCGGAACACGGAGACCGAAAGGTCGAACACGAGTCGTATGGAAGATACGATCTACATGAGAATGTTCACCGACGATGACTAGTCCGTCTCACGTGATGATCGGACACGGCCTAGTCGACTCGGATCGTGTAACACTTAGATGACCAAAGGGATGTCAAATCTGAGTGGGAGTTCATTATAATTTGATTAGATGAACTTAATTATCATGAACTTAGTCTAAAATTTTACAATATGTCTTGTAGATCAAATGGCCAACGTAGTCCTCAACTTCAACGCGTTCCTAGAGAAAACCAAGCTGAAAGACGATGGCAGCAACTATACGGACTGGGTCCGGAACCTGAGGATCATCCTCATAGCTGCCAAGAAAGATTATGTCCTACAAGCACCGCTAGGTGATGCACCTGTTCTCCCTGCAGAACAAGACGTTATGAACGCTTGGCAGACACGTTCTGATGACTACTCCCTCGTTCAGTGCGGCATGCTTTACAGCTTAGAGCCGGGGCTCCAAAAGCGTTTTGAGAGACATGGAGCATATGAGATGTTCGAAGAGCTGAAAATGGTTTTCCAAGCTCATGCCCGGGTCGAGAGATATGAAGTCTCTGACAAATTCTTCAGCTGTAAGATGGAGGAAAATAGTTCTGTCAGTGAGCACATACTCACTATGTCTGGGTTGCATAACCGCTTGACTCAGCTGGGAGTTAATCTCCCGGATGATGCGGTCATTGACAGAATCCTCCAGTCGCTTCCACCGAGCTACAAGAGCTTTGTGATGAACTTCAATATGCAGGGGATGGAAAAGACCATTCCTGAAGTATTTGCTATGCTGAAATCAGCAGAGGTAGAAGTCAGAAAGGAACATCAAGTGTTGATGGTCAATAAAACCACTAAGTTCAAGAAGGGCAAGGGTAAAAAGAACTTCAAGAAGGACGGCAAGGTAGTTGCCGCGCCCAGCAAGCAAGCTGCCGGGAAGAAGCCAAAGAATGGACCCAAGCCCGAGACTGAGTGTTTTTATTGCAAGGAAAGTGGTCACTGGAAGCGGAACTGCCCCAAATACTTAGCGGACAAGAAGGCCGGCAAAACCAAAGGTATATTTGATATACATGTAATTGATGTGTACCTTACCAGTAATCGTAGTAACTCCTGGGTATTTGATACCGGTGCCGTTGCTCATATTTGTAACACACAACAGGAGCTGCGGAATAAACGGAGACTGGCGAAGGACGAGGTGACGATGCGCGTCGGGAATGGTTCCAAGGTCGATGTGATCGCCGTCGGCACGCTACCTCTACATTTACCTACGGGATTAGTTTTGAACCTCAATAATTGTTATTTTGTGCCAAGTTTGAGCATGAACATTGTATCAGGATCTCGTTTAATTCGAGATGGCTACTCATTTAGATCCGAGAATAATGGTTGTTCTATTTATATGAGAGATATGTTTTATGGTCATGCTCCGATGGTGAATGGTTTATTCTTTATGAATCTCGAGCGTAATGCTACACATATTCATAGTGTAAGTACCAAAAGATGTAAGATTGATAATGATAGTCCCACATACTTGTGGCACTGCCGCCTCGGTCACATAGGTGTCAAACGCATGAAGAAGCTCCATGCTGATGGACTTTTAGAGTCTCTTGATTACGAATCATTTGACACGTGCGAACCATGCCTCATGGGTAAAATGACCAAGACTCCATTCTCAGGAACAATGGAGAGAGCAACCAACTTATTGGAAATCATACATACTGATGTGTGCGGTCCAATGAGTGTTGAGGCTCGCAGTGGCTATCGTTATGTTCTCACCCTCATTGATGACTTGAGTAGATATGGGTATGTCTACTTAATGAAACACAAGTCTGAGACCTTTGAAAAGTTCAAGGAATTTCAGAGTGAAGTTGAGAATCAACGTGACAGGAAAATCAAGTTTCTACGATCAGATCGTGGAGGAGAATACTTGAGTCACGAGTTTGGTACACACTTAAGAAAATGTGGAATAGTTTCACAACTCACGCCGCCTGGAACACCTCAGCGTAATGGTGTGTCCGAACGTCGTAATCGCACTCTATTAGATATGGTGCGATCTATGATGTCTCTTGCCGATTTACCACTATCTTTTTGGGGCTATGCTTTAGAGACTGCCGCATTCACTTTAAATAGGGCCCCGTCGAAATCCGTTGAGACGACACCGTATGAATTATGGTTTGGGAAGAAACCTAAGCTGTCATTTCTAAAAGTTTGGGGATGCGATGCTTATGTCAGGAAACTTCAACCTGAAAAGCTCGAACCCAAATCGGAAAAATGCGTCTTCATAGGATACCCTAAAGAAACTGTTGGGTATATCTTCTACCTCAGATCCGAAGGCAAGATCTTTGTTGCCAAGAATGGGTCCTTTCTGGAGAAAGAGTTTCTCTCGAAAGAAGTAAGTGGGAGGAAAGTAGAGCTTGATGAAGTATTACCTCTTGAACCGGAAAATGGCGCAACTCAAGAAAATGTTCCTGAGGTGCCTGCACCGACTAGAGAGGAAGTTAATGATAATGATCAAGATACTTCTGATCAAGCTCCTACTGAAATTCGAAGGTCCACGAGGACACGTTCCGCACCAGAGTGGTACGGCAACCCTGTCTTGGAAATCATGTTGTTAGACAACGGTGAACCTTCGAACTATGAAGAAGCGATGGCGGGTCCGGATTCCGACAAATGGCTAGAAGCCATGAAATCCGAGATAGGATCCATGTATGAAAACGAAGTATGGACTTTGACTGACTTGCCCGTAGAACGGCGAGCCATAGAAAATAAATGGATCTTTAAGAAGAAGACAGACGCGGATGGTAATGTGACCATCTATAAAGCTCGGCTTGTCGCTAAGGGTTATCGACAAGTTCAAGGGGTTGACTACGATGAGACTTTCTCACCGGTAGCGAAGCTGAAGTCCGTCCGAATCATGTTAGCAATTGCCGCATTTTATGATTATGAAATTTGGCAAATGGACGTCAAAACGGCATTCCTTAATGGTTTCCTTAAGGAAGAATTGTATATGATGCAGCCGGAAGGTTTTGTCGATCCTAAGAAATGCTGACAAGGTGTGCAAGCTCCAACGCTCGATTTATGGGCTGGTGCAAGCATCTCGGAGTTGGAACATTCGTTTTGATGAGATGATCAAAGCGTTTGGGTTTACACAGACTTATGGAGAAGCCTGTGTTTACAAGAAAGTGAGTGGGAGCTCTATAGCATTTCTCATACTATATGTAGATGACATACTTTTGATGGGAAATGATATAGAACTTTTGGACAGCATTAAGGCCTACTTGAATAAGAGTTTTTCAATGAAGGACCTTGGAGAAGCTGCTTATATATTAGGCATCAAGATCTATAGGGATAGATCAAGACGCCTCATAGGTCTTTCACAAAGCACATATCTTGATAAGATTTTGAAGAAGTTCAAAATGGATCAGTCCAAGAAAGGGTTCTTGCCTGTTTTGCAAGGTGTGAAATTGAGCTCAGCTCAATGTCCGACCACGGCAGCAGAGATAGAAGAGATGAGTGTCATCCCCTATGCCTCAGCCATAGGTTCTATTATGTATGCCATGCTGTGTACCAGACCTGATGTAAACCTTGCCGTAAGTTTGGTAGGAAGGTACCAAAGTAATCCCGGCAAGGAACACTGGACAGCGGTCAAGAATATCCTGAAGTACCTGAAAAGGACTAAGGAAATGTTTCTCGTTTATGGAGGTGACGAAGAGCTCGTCGTAAAGGGTTACGTCGACGCTAGCTTCGACACAGATCTGGATGACTCTAAGTCACAAACCGGATACGTGTATATTTTGAATGGTGGGGCAGTAAGCTGGTGCAGTTGCAAGCAGAGCGTCGTGGCGGGATCTACATGTGAAGCGGAGTACATGGCAGCCTCGTAGGCAGCACATGAAGCAATATGGGTGAAGGAGTTCATCACCGACCTAGGAGTCATACCCAATGCGTCGGGGCCGATCAAGCTCTTCTGTGACAACACTGGAGCTATTGCACTTGCCAAGGAGCCCAGGTTTCACAAGAAGACAAGGCACATCAAGCGTCGCTTCAACTCCATCCGTGAAAATGTTCAAGCTGGAGACATAGAGATTTGTAAAGTACATACGGACCTGAATGTAGCAGATCCGTTGACTAAACCTCTCCCAAGAGCAAAACATGATCAACACCAGAATTCCATGGGTGTTCGATTCATCACAATGTAACTAGATTATTGACTCTAGTGCAAGTGGGAGACTGTTGGAAATATGCCCTAGAGGCAATAATAAAAGCATTATTATTATATTTCTTTGTTCATGATAATTGTCTTTATTCATGCTATAATTGTGTTATCCGGAAATCGTAATACATGTGTGAATAACAGACACCAACATGTCCCTAGTAAGCCTCTAGTTGACTAGCTCGTTGATCAATAGATAGTCATGGTTTCCTGGCTATGGACATTGGATGTCATTGATAACGGGATCACATCATTAGGATAATGATGTGATGGACAAGACCCAATCCTAAACATAGCACAAGATCGTATAGTTCGTTTGCTAGAGTTTTGCAATGTCAAAGTATCTCTTCCTTCGACCATGAGATCGTATAACTCCTGGATACCGTAGGAGTGCTTTGGGTGTATCAAACGTCACAACGTAACTGGGTGACTATAAAGGTGCACTACAGGTATCACCAAAAGTATCTATTGTTTTATATGGATCGAGACTGGGATTTGTCACTCCGTATGACGGAGAGATATCACTGGGCCCACTCAGTAATGCATCATCATAATGAGCTCAAAGTGACCAAGTGTTTGGTCACGGGATCATGCATTACGGTACGAGTAAAGTGACTTGCCGGTAACAAGATTGAACGAGGTATTGGGATACCGACGATCGAATCTCGGGCAAGTAACATATCGATTGACAAAGGGAATTGCATACGGGGTTGATTAAATCCTCGACATCGTGGTTCATCCGATGAGATCATCGTGGAGCGTGTGGGAGCCAACATGGGTATCCAGATCCCGCTGTTGGTTATTGACCGGAGAGCGATCTCGGTCATGTCTACATGTCTCCCGAACCCGTAGGGTCTACACACTTAAGGTTCAGTTACGCTAGGGTTGTAGGGATATGTATATGCAGTAACCCGAATGTTGTTCGGAGTCCCGGATGAGATCCCGGACGTCACGAGGAGTTCCGGAATGGTCCGGAGGTAAAGATTTATATATGGGAAGTCCTGTTTCGGGCATCGGGACAAGTTTCGGGGTTATCGGTATTGTACCGGGACCACCGGAGGGGTCCCGGGGGCCCACCGGGTGGGGCCACCCATCCCCGGGGGCCACATGGGCTGTAGGGGGTGCGCCTTGGCCTGCTTGGGCCAAGGGCACCAGCCCCACATAGGCCCATGCGCCTGTTGGGGAACGTAGCAGAAATTCAAAAATTTTCCTACGCAACACCAAGATCTATCTATGGAGAGACCAGCAACGAGTAGGAGGGAGAGTGCATCTACATACCCTTGTAGATCGCTAAGCGGAAGCGTTCAAGTGAACGGGGTTGATGGAGTCGTACTCGTCGTGATTCAGATCACCGATGATCAAGTGCCGAACGGACAGCACCTCCGCGTTCAACACACGTACAGCCCGGTGACGTCTCCCACGCCTTGATCCAGCAAGGAGAGAGGGAGAGGTTGAGGAAGACTCCATCCAGCAGCAGCACAACGGCGTGGTGGTGATGGAGGAGCGTGGCAATCCTGCAGGGCTTCGCCGAGCACCTACGGGAGAGGAGATGTGTCACGGGAGGGAAAGGGAGGCAACCAAAGGCCTTAGGTATGATTGCTCCTCCTTTTCCCCACTATATATAGGGCCAAGGGAGAGGGGAAGGGCGCAGCCTTGCCCCCTCCTCCAAGGAAGGGGTGCGGCTAAGGATGGGGAGGAGTCCATCCTCCCCAAGGCACCTCGGAGGTGCCTTCCCCCTTTAGGACTCTCCCCTTTTTCTCTTCTCTTGGCGCATGGGCCTCTTGGGGCTGGTGCCCTTGGCCCATGTAGGCCAAGGCGCACCCCCTACAGCCCATGTGCCCCCCCGGGGCAGGTGGCCCCACCCGGTGGGCCCCGGGACCCTTCCGGTGGTCCCGGTACAATACCGATGACCCCGAAACTTGTCCCGATGGCCGAAATAGGACTTGCTATATATAAATCTTTACCTCCGGACCATTCCGGAACTCCTCGTGACGTCCGGGATCTCATCCGGGACTCCGAACAACATTCGGTAACCACATACAAGCTTCCTTTATAACCCTAGCGTCATCGAACCTTAAGTGTGTAGACCCTACGGGTTCGGGAGACATGCAGACATGACCGAGACGTTCTCCGGTCAATAACCAACAGCGGGATCTGGATACCCATGATGGCTCCCACATGTTCCACGATGATCTCATCGGATGAACCACGGGCTGTAGGGGGTGCGCCTTGGTCTGCTTGGGCCAAGGGCACCAGCCCCACATAGGCCCATGCGCCTAGGGTTCAAGGGGGCAAGAGTCCTAGGAGGGTAAGGCACCTCCTAGGTGCCTTGGGGGGGAGGGAAACCCCCCTTGGCCGCCGCACCCCCTAGGAGATTGGATCTCCTAGGGCCGGCCACCCCCCCTTGGCACCCCTATATATAGTGGGGGAGAGGAGGGACTTCATACCTTGAGTCCTTGGCCTTTGGTTGCCTCCTTCTCCCTCCCCAACACCTCCTCCACCTCCTTATTGCTTAGCGAAGCTCTGCCGGAGTACTGCAGCTCCATCAACACCACGCCGTCGTGCTGCTGTTGGTGCCATCTCCCTCAACCTCTCCTCCCTCCCTTGCTGGATCAAGAAGGAGGAGACGTGGCTGTTCCGTACGTGTGTTGAACGCGGAGGTGCCGTCCGTTCGGTGCTAGGATCTCCGGTGATTCGAATCACGTCGTGTTCGACTACATCATCCCCGTTCTTTGAACGCTTCCGCTCGCGATCTACAAGGTATGTAGATGCATCTATTCACTCGTTGCTAGATGAACTCCTAGATGATCTTGGTGAAACGAGTAGGAAAATTTTTATTTTCTGCAACGTTACCCAACATTTTGATGGTCTTGACAAATGTTGACCATCTCGGATAGATGCCATCAGCTAGATAGTACCCCTTGTTGTACTGCCGCCCATTGATCTCGAAGTTCACCGGAAGAGAATGACCTTCAACAAGCTTGGCAAAGACAGGAGAGCACTGCAGCACGTTGATGCCATTGTGAGTTCCTGGCATACCAAAGAAGGAGTGTCAAATCCAGAGGTCCTGTGTGGCCACCGCCTCAAGTACCACACTGCAACCGCCTTTGGCGCCTTTGTACATCCCCTGCCAAGCAAATAGGCAATTCTTCCATTTCCAATGCATGCAGTCGATGCTTCCAAGCATCCCAGAAAATCCTCTTGCTGCATTCTGTGCTAGGATCCGAGCAGTGTCTTCCGCATTGGGTGTTCTCAAGTATTGCGGTCCAAACACTGCCATCACTGCCCGACAGAACTTGTAGAAACACTCTAGGCTGGTCGACTCGGCCATGCGCCCATAGTCGTCGAGTGAGTCACCGGGAGCTCCATATGCAAGCATCCTCATTGCTGTCGTGCATTTCTAGATGGAGGTGAATCCAAGTGAACCGGTGCAATCCATCTTGCACTTGAAGTAGCTGTCGAACTCCCGGATGGAATTCACAATCCGGAGGAAAAGCTTTCGGCTCATCCGATAACGGCGCCGAAATGTTCTGTCGCCGTGAAGTGGAGCATCGGCGAAGTAGTCGGAGTAGAGCATGCAGTAGCCTTCGAGACGATGCCGGTTCTTTGCTTTCACCCGCCCCGGCGCCGAGCCACCTCGCCGCGGCTTTTCATTGCTCGCCAGCAGCTAGGCGAGGGCGCCGAGCACCATGAGATGCTCTTCTTCCTGGACGTTGGCCTCAGCTTCCTCCTCCAGCAGCGCGGCGAGCACTTCCTCGTCATCCGAGTCCATCGCCGAGGTAGGCAAATCGCCGAACACCTTGCGCGTGGTGGGCGTGCACCCGCCGCTAAACTGCCCCTCCGCGGCCGGAAACGGTGGCCGGAAACGCCCAACTGGTGTCGGAGGGGCTGCCGCGGCGAACCTATGCTATTTTTCCGGCGGGGGAATGGCTATATACCGATGAAGGGCGGCGGGGCGGCGCCGGGATATACCTAGTTGCGGCCGAGAGTGCGGGGGGTGGGAGGCGGTCGGGAAAGAAAATCTTGACTTTTCACCTGACAGCGTGGGCCAGCCGCGCTTTTCCCTTGCGTCGGAGCCCCCAAGCGCCCCCCAGCGTGCCAGGTTCGGCCTGCGGCCGCCGGGCGGAAAAAAGGACCGAACCGGCGCTTTTCGTCGTCCTAGGGGAGCGACTGGGCTGTTTTTTTTGGCACCGGCGCCAAAAAAGTCGCCGGGGGGGCTTGTTGGGGACGCGGCTGGAGATGCTCTGATTCGTCGATCCAAAACTCTCTCGCTAGAGCATCTTCCAGACTGGTGTTTGTATAACGGGAGTATCGATTCAACATACAAGACTGGGTTTTTTTTTTCCTTTTCCAAAGATAATTGGATGCAGATCGTGCGCTTGGGTATGCTTCAAACTTTTGGAAACTTCCCAAACAACCTATCTCTGGCCATGCCGGCACTCAGCACTGCAATTCGCCAATCCAGAAGGAAAAGACTGCATAAGAAAACCCTTCAATGAAAACTTAAAACAAACAGAGTTGCATATGTTACAGATTCATGCAGCAGAGTCAAACATCCACTGTTCAAAATCAGCTACAACCATAACAAGGTGAACACAAATCATCTCACGTTGCAACAAACCACTCAATAGGAGCCAGCGACAGGTACATAGTACTGCAATAGCAACAGGTAAACCTTCAATGACAGGAATCTAAAACAAGGTGGCACGAATCTGACGATCAAGAAACTAGGAAAATCGAGAGGACCCATACAAGGATCACAACTACCATAAATACATTCATACTTCTCTAGAACATATTACAGATCAGCCATGGCAATCTCAATTCTCAGGCGAGGGTTAGTACAGGGGAGGGTGAACCGGTTACATTGTCAAGCTTGCATCGCAGCATACTACTACTCAGCTACACAGGTCAACAGGGTGGACTGGTCATACATCACGTCTTCCAACAACCATAATATAGTTCATCACGCTCGCATGCCTGCCCAACCAACATCCCCAGGAGAAATGCGCACTTGTCGATGCAATTCCAACGACTCGTGAGACAAACATCCCATAGTCATGCATGGGGGCTCTGCTTTCTCGCGTGTTCTGGGATCAATTTTGCCGCAACATCCGCTGGGATTCCTTTCAGTTCTGAGGACAAACCAAAAGCAAAAATAAGATTAGGTGCTGAAAACAAGACTAGGTGACAAATTAGATATTCAAGTCTAACACAAGTAATCACTGATGATCCCAGCCACCACAAATAATCAAGGTTGCATGGCTTACCGTTAGGCTTGAAGTTAAAAAGAGGAGGCAGAAAGCGGCCATTCGGAAGGCGGGTACCCGGGTCCCGAAGCTCATCAAAGAAGGGGTGAACAAGTGCCTCCACCTGGACAGCAAGTTAATAGAGATCTTAGTAAAATACCACAGTACACAAGATCATTGCAAAAGTATTGTATGAGTGCAGTATTCTCTGTGTTTCAATCACATGATGTGCATTCTGATATACTTACAGCAGTGCATCTTAGGTTGGGCGAGTACTGGAGGAGCCGAGAGACTAGATCAACAGCTTCAGGTGGCATCCTTTTATGGAATACCTACAGATTGCATGTGTTAGTAGGCTGATATGCACCAATACCTAACAGTACATAAACAGCACTACATAGATTTGTACCTTGTGCCATGGGTGTGCTTTAATCTGTGGGAATTTGAACTCCGTATAATTGGGGTTCATGCATTTAATTTCTTCCCTTGTAGGAGTACCAAGGACCTGCAGCAAATGATCAAATTCTATGTGATAAGAACTTTTGCCTGGGAAATAAAAAAGATAGCCGATTGCTAAGTACTAGAACTGTTAACTACCTTGATGATTTCAACAAGCTGGTCCACACCACTTTCACCAGGAAACAGAGGCTGTCAAACAAAATGACCTTGTAAGCCAATATGAACTAACAGTGTAGTGCTGATTTGTTAAGGGCTACATTCAAGATGCACTAAGAAAAGCAAGCTGCTTACCTGCCCTAGCATAAGCTCAGCAAGAACACATCCAGCAGACCAAATGTCAATGGCTGTAGTGTACTCGGTAGCACCAAATATGAGCTCTGGAGCCCTATAGTATCGGGAACAAATGTACGATATGTTCGGTTCTCCCTTAACAAGAACTTTTGCACTCCCAAAGTCACACAGTTTCAGCTGGTGAGTGTGTGGGTTTACCTACAGTTATAGTTAAGAAAAGTTAATCCACAGATAAAAACATGTGACTGATTTTGAGACCAACAGAAGATGAGTAAGTTTTCAGCATACCAGAAGATTTTGCGGCTTGATATCCCTGTGGCAAACTCCAATGCTGCCATGAATGTAAGCCAGAGCCCTACATATCTGTCCAAAAATGATAAATACGGGATTAGCAGGCGCCTAAGTATAATGCAGTACCAAAAAAATCAAAGAACATACAGAAATATTACCTGGTACGTATACAGCTTAACATAGATTAGTGGCATGCGCTGGTTCATCTTGTTGTAATGCTTGACAACACGATGGACAGTCTCAGGCACATACTCAAGAACCAAGTTTAGATACAGTTCATCCTTCTCAGTTGTAGAAAAGAAACAATGCTTCAGAGCTACAACATTTGGGTGGTCAAGCAGGCGCATGGTCTGTAGCTCACGGTTCTTGTAGCGCTTATCCTGAAGGACCTTCTTAATGGCAACAGTTTCCCCTGTCTCCAAACATTTAGCCTGCAAAACGGACAGATTAAGGTTATATGAGACACAAGCTCCATGTACACCCAACATTAGTACATAGCAATCACAAGAAAATCTATTATGGTTATATAGAATATCCTAGATGTATAGACAGTTAGCTCAAGACAGTAATACAAAAGAAACGCCTTTAGAGTAGATTCATGCGAGGCAATAAGAGAGCTGGCTGCCAATAAATAATAGACCAGCCTGAAGCTGTTGCAACTAACCTGGAATACAATACCAAATGAACCTTGACCAACAATCCGCTCAGCCATGTAGCTCACGGTCTGCAGGTGCAACCAAGAACAAGATTATTAACACGAAATAAGCCACATAAACTATTCAGCTCAACAAACTAATTCTAAGAAAGATAGCATTAGCAGAGATTGAAGGCATTTAGGACATTTAGCACGTCATAATTATGTTGTTGGCCTAATCATCGAATCATGCATGCAGGCAAACAGATGAGAACAAAAGGCTGCTAATCCTAATCAAATGTGACATCATAGGAACAGACAGTCACCTGTTTCGGCTGACCATTTTTGCCACCAGTAGTTGTGACAATTATGTGTCCAGTCTCTGTTCCCTTGCCATTAATAATAGTAGCTTCCACTTCCTGCATATGTCATTCAAGCCAATCGTTAGGATCAAGTCATATTTTTTGGAAATAAAATAGATCGCAGAAGACCCATCCAGATGACGGTTATCTGACCTTATCATCTCTTATCTTCAAATCGTTCATCTGATCTGGTAGCTTCTCAGCACCCATGCTGGTGCCGCTGCTGTTCTTGTGCCCAGAGGGAGCAACGCCTACTGAAGCCATCTGCTACGGAAGCCAAGAGACGCCGATTCAGCAGCGCATGAAATCAGAGAAGCAGTAGGTGTTTTGGTGTATCTGCAAATCCAATGACCAACATCAATCACATGAAGTAGCAACAAAATTTAGGATGAACAAGCCAGATGTAATTCACGACGGTTAAACACGAAATGTGCCTAACTAGCATAGCCAATTTGAGCGACGAAACGTTTATTTGGCCTAACTATTAGGTCCTGCGCTCAGCGACCTGTTCTCGGGAAAGCAGCTTTCCCCACGAGAAAGTGGACCTAAAATAACGCAGCGAATGGGCTCGCACAAACGTAACAAGCCTTAGCCTAGTCGGGGCATCTCATCTCTTCTGCATCTGTTTGGAGGGCATCAATAGCTGCAAGGTACTAGTACCAGCCTCTCAAACAATCAATACTACAATACTGGGTACGATTTGACGGCATAAATGATCTAGCTAGCAGTAAATAGCAGAAATATTTTAGCGTTCGTACGAGTGCTCCGTGCTGACTAAACACCGACACAAATCCAGAACACACGCCGCCGCACCACATCCCTCCTAAGAACCAACGCCTCGGAGAAAATCGGCTAATCTGCGAGGAATCCTCGCGCAAATCCGGCAGAGATCGCAAAATGGCCATGGCTTCCGTCAGGAAAAGGCGCAGATCCTGGCAGAGTCATAGCCAGATCATGGTCGCCGGAACGAACGAAGAATCGGCCCGAGAAGGAGGAAGACGCCACACGCTGCTTGCTGCGCGGACTCGACAGCCACGGATGGATGGAGCAGAGAACGCGTCTTCAGGGAGGACGCAAAACCCAGCAGCAGGAAGAACCAAATCGGCGAAGAAGGACAAGGGACGCGCCGCGATTCATACCTCCTCCTCCTCTTCCTTGGCAGAGAGATCCCTCGATTCTCCGCTCGCTCCGCCCTGTGTTGCAGCTGGGTTGGCTTGCCCTTTCCTCTCTCCCCCTCTCTCCTCTCCTTTCTGGTTGTCGGGACGCAACGAGATAGCAGTAGTAGTAGTACTAGTCCAGCAGCACCGGTGCCAGTGCCAAGGCCAAGGCGGAGGGACGACGCAGCGGCCGAAATGATTTGTGCCTGCCCCCCGCCTGCTGCCGAGGGCAGTCAAAGCAACCCACCACCACGGGAACGCGCGCCGCCCGGGCACGGCCCCGCTCGCCTCTACGCTCGCCGACAGGTGGGCCGTTTCCTTCTAAGGCCCCATGTGTCGGGGTCGTAGTGCGGGTACGCGTCTCGTGGGGGCGCATGGGGGCTCGGGATCGATGGATCCATTGGGGTCTGGTTGGCCACGCCTTTTGACCGGTCAAATCTGCGGGGCCCGCAGCCTGGACTGGACTGCCTCGGTGGGTCGCCCTTGCCACTGCTCACCTGCTTTATCGGTCCTCTCGCCGACGCGCGGGCCCGGCGTCACATGGCCCGCGGGACAGCGAGGGGACGTGAGAGGGACGGGTGACGGGTGCCGTGTGCTGCCAAGGTACTACTACTCGCCCTATTTCCCTTTCTTTTCACCGCGTCAGAGGACCGAAAGATTCGAGTAGGTTATGGGCGAAATGACGGGGCTGCCCCCGCCCTTTCCCGCTGGGTCTGGTCTGGGTTGGGTAGATCTGGCTGGGGTTTTTGGTTTGGTTTAAACTCGACGCGGGCTGGTGAACGGTAATGGGTGGCAGTGAGTGGAGAGAGGACCAGCGTCCAGCATGTGGCTGCAGCGAGACGTGGGCAGGGGCGAAGTTTTTTCAGGACCGCGGGCGCGGGGGGCAGCAGGTGCTACGTGTAACTCTGAGGCCAAACTGTGTGGTAAAGTACCACGCTGGGTGCCAAAATTTCAAATTCACCGGCTGCGTGTCGGTCTCCGCTCCGCTCTTGAATTGAGACCCCAGCAGCCCCGAGTTATGGGGTGGGGGCTCGAGTGACGCTGACAGATGCTCCGTCTTGAGTAGGAGTACCCATTTTGATTGACAAGGGGTTTCGGTTTCAACTCAACTGAACTGAGCGGTAAAGTAAAATACCAGCGATTTTTGTGCGCGCCTAGACCCTGGACTTCCAGCATCTTTCACGATGTACTACTTCCTCCGTTTTCAAATGTAGCTTATATTTTGTTCTCTAAAAGTTAAACATGTCTATGTTTCACAAAATTAAGGAAAAGGTATCGACGTTTACAATACAAAATGAGAACCATTAGATTCACCATGAAGTGTAATTTTATACCCTCTCCGTTTCTAAATATTTGTCTTTTTTGAGATTTCAAACGGACTACCACATACGGATGTATATAGACATATTTTAAAGTGCAGATTCACTCATTTTGCTCTATATGTAATCTCTAAAAAGACAAATATTTAGAAACAGATGGAGTATTTCACAAGTAATTGTGTATGTGCAATGCACGCTGATATCAAGCAATATATTAACTGCATTGTACATTAATATTAGATAAAATATATATTATATGTTAATATTAGGTAGGATATAATTATTTCGTTAATGCCAACATTGATATTAGGCATGTGCTAAATGTGTTTACTGTCAAACATGTTTAATGCTAAACATCGGAGCGAAGTAAACTGTTGGATAGATGCGTTCGAACGGGTGAGATATGTTGGATCTCCACAACTCACTATTTTTGTATTGGTATCTCTATCTTCTCTATATTTATTTAGTAAATAGAACGTAAGGTTCTCGTTTCACCCTCTTCTTCGTCCAACCTCTCTATATATGATCGCCCTCTAATTTTTCTCTCAAATAATAATATTCTTTGGAAAGTAAATAAATTCTTACTAAATAAGTGCTTAACAAAAAGGTGATATTTTTTTCTTCCATCCCTGCTCTGATCTTTCTCCTAAATAATATTTTCTTTGGTAAGTCAATAAACTCTTACCAAATAAGTGCTTATCAATAAGATGACAGGTAAATCATGACAATTGCATACAAAAACTTGCTAAGATTTTAGCGCACCAATCTAATAATAGACGTTCAATCACGGGCTAATATATTAGAATGTTTATACTCATGTTGCAATCGCACGGGTAATTATCTAGTAGATATAGATTTAGATATTGATTTATCTAATATTTTAGGTGTTATTAATAGTTTATTCTTGAAACTTAAAAAGTTGACTTTTGAAAAACCTAATATGCACTACCTTATAAAACAAAGGAAGTACCACGAGACACAAATTGCCAATGCATGCTTATAAGATAAAATCAATGGTAAATATAGTCATAGAAATGGAACTAAACACATCATGCTAGCAACAATGAGACACCTAAGGTAAGGCACGAAGAACTTAGGGTGTGTTTGGTTCGGAAACGAAGTAGAATGTAATGTCATGGTTCCATTCCACCGAAACGGGTTGGTTCTGTTCCGGTGTTTGATGAAGGGAATTAGGAGGAACGGAATGGTTCCATCTCAGCGTTTGGTTGGGATAGCACGAAATGAGTTTTTCCACAGAATGCATTTGGTTTATCTCAAATCTTTGCATAGAAATGGTGGGAGTTTCACATACGTATATACATGGTCACAATTATATCTCTTTACATTTTATCAATTTCTGTCAAGTACATGTAAAAAATTGGTCAAAAGACAAAATTGACTCAATCAAGGAGGAAAAGCATTGACAAACATGCACACATTTTTAGCATCAAATTATTCAAATTTTCAGCGGCCATTTCATTTGTATTTGCACTTTTGCAGCACCATCAATTGATATAATCTCAAAAGGATCTACGGTTCATACAGGAAAAAAAATTCTCACTGTTTTCTATTCACATGAAGAGTTTGCCATCTTGAGTTTAGCATGAACGCATCCGGCAAAAATCTACAGGCATGAACAAAAAAAAATCTCACTGCAAGCATCAGGAACATGTTGAGTTTGGCATGAACGCATCTTAGTTAATTTTGCGTTCAGTTCAAGCAAAGATACTGAACGCATCCATCAATACTGAACGCCATCTGCTCCTTTCCTCTCTGGCCGCTGCCGCTGCCCAGGCAAGCTGATGCTGCCGCCGCTCAGGTGTGGCTGCCGTTGGCTGGCTTCCAATCCTCGCGCCGAAGTAGCGCTGGCTCGCCGCCCAGCTTCAAGACCGTCGCCTCGCAGCCGCTCGTCCGCCGCCCCGCAGCTGATTGAGGAGAAGACGAGGAAGAGGGTGGGGTGGGGGAAGGACACTCACCGGTGCAGATGGGGGAGAGGAACTGCCGGTGGCGCGAATCGAGGGAGGAGAGGGACGAGGGGAGGCGGCGCACCAGAGAGGAGAGGGCGAGAGGGGATGGGGTTGCGAGAGAGAGACGAGGGGGAGACGGTTCCGCGTCGTCCGCTGGAATTCGAGGTCTCACCTCGTTCCGGATCTGGGCCGAATATTCGGTCCAGGGAAACGAGCGGATCACGTCCCATGCGCATACCAAACACGAGAATCAGGTCCAGGAACAGGTCCGACCCGTGACATTCCAATCCATGACAGAAACCAAACACACCCTTAGGTGCAACTACTCATTTGATCCTATAAAGTAACCGGAGAGGACAGATCCAAACCATCTAATCCCACAATCGAATGATCCAAAACCTCCCAATCTTGAGCGCACTAACAGTCAATAATTTCACCCATCAGGCTGTAAATCTAACACCCCTTTGTGAAAGTGCATGTGGCACTTAATTATATTTTGGTGTGATGACAATATGGTTAGTAGAACTAATATTAGTTGCTAAAGTTTATCTCAAGTTATTGGTTCCATGAAGATCATGTTGGAGTTGTGTGACCCCCCCCCCCCCCAAATTCAAAAAGATCAAAAGTGTGGTTTACCGGTGACTCGAAGGTTTTCATTTTAGTTTGATTTCAGTCGTAGAGAAAACCGCACTATTAAGAGGGGTCATCGTGGATGAGTGTCGTGTGGGAATACTTCAAAAGCATATACACCATCCCTCCTACACCTATCACTCATTGTCAGTCTGTAGTGTGCTTTGCCGAGGTGTCCCTTGAGCATCAGCAGAAACTCCCTGAACACCCCGTACGCACGGGGTCTTTTGACCCCCGTGCGCACGGGGTAGTCAAAAAGTTTCTGCACACCCCATGCGCACGGGTTAGCACGAAATTCTTTGGACACCCCGTGCGCATGGGGTGGTGGTCAAGTCTCTGGACACCCCGTGCGCACGGGGCTGGCTTAGCCAATGTGCATGGGGTCCAACGGGCAGAAACCCCCACCTAGAGAAAACTATAAAAGGAACCATTCTTCCACCTCCAACCTTTAACCCCAATGTCGTGTTGAGCTCCACCACTGCAACACTCCATTTTGCTCAATGCTCTCAATCCCTCCACCCTAACTTGTTGAAACTTTGGCGATTGGGAGAGCAAGACCCAATATACACTTTGATCAAACCAAATTCGTGTCCCCCATAGTATTTGTCCCTTACTTGTGGTATGCTTCGGAGAAGTTTGTAAAGGTGTGGTGGTCGCCTTCAAGACCACCCACGAGTGATTGAAGCTCAACCGTTGGGGGTGACTCGAAAGAGAATACGGTGAGCCTTCCATGGCATTTCGCAAACTTTGGCTTCGGCACCGCTCTAAACAAAGATTAGCTCTTCCCCAAGGAAGAATGAACTTCAGGATAAAACCCGCGTCCTCGTCTCACTTGTGGTTAATCCTTTTCCGCACTTTACTTTGCTTTGTATGCTTGAATTGCCTAGCATATTTAGCTTTAAGATTGCTTGCCATATAGGTTGTGTTCACCTAGTTGCATATCTAGTGAAACCTATTTATTAGATTAACCCTAAAGTTGACAAGTAAGTTTAAAACGTGTAGTCTCCTATTCAACCCCCTCTAGTCAGTCGTATTGATCCTTTCAATTGGTATCTGAGCCTCATGCTCTAATATAAGGTTTTACAACCTTAGAGGACATGGATGATCTAATGAATGTGGGTGGTGCTGTTGGGAATCGTTGCATGGAAAATAAAAAAAAATCTACGCATACGCAATGATCTATCCATGGAGATGCATAGCAACGAGGGGGAGATTGTGTCTGCGTACCCTCGTAGACTGTAAGCGGAAGTGTTTCGCAACGCGGTTGATGTAGTCGAACTTCTTCGCGCTTCAACCGATCAAGTACCAAACGCACGGCACCTCCGCGTTCTGCACACGTTCAACTCGGTGACGTCACTCGCCTTCTTCATCCATCAAGACGTCGAGGTAGTAGATGAGTTCCATCAGCACAACGGCGTGGTGACGGTGATGGTCAAGTGATCTCCTCAGGGCTTCGCCTAAGCACTACGAAAATATGGCCGGGGTGTAAATCATGGAGGGGGGCGCCGCTCACGGCTTGGCAATTGTCTGGGGTGTGCTAGGCGCCCCCTCCTCATATATATATATATGGGTGGAAGGGAGAGGGGAGAGGCCAAGGGGCGCCCCAAGTAGGTCTGAATCCTACTTGGTCTCGTGCCCTTGGCCCCGTCCCCCTGCCATATTTGTCCGAGGGGGGAGGAAAGAGGGGGAGAGGGAAGGAAGAGGGAATCCTATTCCGCTCTTTCCTTTCCCTTCCCCTCTTTCCTTCTCCTCTTAGGCCAGCCCATATGGGGGGCACGCCAGCCCCTTGCGGCTGGTGCGTTTCCCCTCTTGGCCCATAAGGCCCATATATTTTGCAGGGGGTGCCCGGAACCCCTTCCGGTGACCCGTTATGTACCCGGTACCCTCCAGAACACTTCCAGTGTCCGAATACCATCGTCCTATATATCAATCTTTACCTCTCGATCATTTCAAGACTCCTTGTCATGTCCGTAATTGTTGGAGATCATTGCAGAAATTAAAAAAATTATACGCATCACCAAGATCAATCTATGGAGAGACTAGCAACGAGAGAAAGGGGAGGGCATCTTCATACCCTTGAAGATCGTGAAACGGAAGCGTTACAAGAACGCGGTTGGAGGAGTCGTACACGTACCGATTCAGATCACGGTCGATTTCGATCTTAGTGCCGAACAACGGCGCCTCCGCGTTCAACACACGTGCAGCCCGGTGACGTCTCCCGCGCCTTGATCCAGCAGGGAGGAGGGAGAGGTTGGGGAAGACAACTCCAGCAGCAGCACGACGGCATGGTGGTAGTGGAGCAGCGGTTCTCCGGCAGGGCTTCGCCAAGCTCAAGCGGAGGAGGAGAGGTGTTGGAGAGGGGGAGGGCTGCGCCTTGGATGAGGTGCGGCTGCCCTCCCTCCTCCCCTCTATTTATAGGGTGAAGGGGGAAGGGGGGCGACCCCTCTAGATGAGATCTAGAGGGGGGCGGCGGCCAAGGGGAGGGGGCTTGCCCCCCAAGCCAAGGGGGGCGCCCCCCCTTAGGGTTTCTCCCAAGCCCTAGGCGCATGGGCCCTAGGGGGGATGGCGCCCAGCCCACTTAGGGGCTGGTTCCCTTCCACACACAGTCCATAGGGCCCTCCGGGGCAGGTGGACCCTCCCGGTGGACCCCCGGAACCCCTTCGATGGTCCTGGTGCAATACCGGCAAACCCCCAAATACTTCCGGTGACCGTATGATGACTTCCCATATATAAATCTTCACCTCCGGACCATTCCGGAACTCCTCGTGACGTCCGGGATCTCATCCGGGACTCCGAACAACATTCGGTAACCACATACAAACTTTCCCTATAACCCTAGCGTCATCGAACCTTAAGTGTGTAGACCCTACGGGTTCGGGAATCATGCAGACATGACCGAGACATCTCTCCGGCCAATAAACAACAACGGGATCTGGATACCCATGTTGGCTCCCACACGTTCCACGATGATCTCATCAAATGAACCACGATGTCGAGGATTCAAGCAATCCCGTATACAATTCCCTTTGTCAATCGGTACGTTACTTGCCCGAGATTCGATCGTCGGTATCCCAATACCTCGTTCAATCTCGTTACCGGCAAGTCACTTTACTCGTTCTGTAATGCATGAACCCGTGACCAACTTCTTAGTCACATTGAGCTCATTATGATGATGCATTACCGAGTGGGCCCAGAGATACCTCTCCGTCAAATGGAGTGACAAATCCCAGTCTCGATTCGTGCCAACCCAACAGACACTTTCGGAGATACCTGTAGTGCACCTTTATAGCCACCCAGTTACGTTGTGACATTTGGTACACCCAAAGCATTCCTACGGTATCCGGGAGTTGCACAATCTCATGGTGTAAGGAAATGATACTTGACATTAGAAAAGCCTTAGAAAATGAACTACACGATCTTGTGCTATGCTTAGGATTGGGTCTTGTCCATCACATCATTCTCCTAATGATGTGATCCCGTTATCAATGACATCCAATGTCCAAAGCCAGGAAACCATGACCATCTATTGATCAACGAGCTAGTAAACTAGAGGCTCACTAGGGACTTGTTGTGGTCTATGTATTCACACATGTATTACGGTTTCCGGTCAATACAATTATAGCATGAACAATAGACAATTATCATTAACAAGGAAATATAATAATAACCATTTTATTATTGCCTCTAGGACATATTTCCAACAGTCTTCCACTTGCACTAGAGTCAATAATCTAGTTACTTTGTGATGAATCGAACACCCATAGAGTTCTAGTGTTGATCATGTTTTGCTCGCGGAAGAGGCTTAGTCAACGGATCTGCGACATTCAGATCCGTATGCACTTTACAAATATCTATGTCTCCATCTTGAACATTCTCATGAATGGAGTTGAAGCGGTGCTTGATGTGCCTGGTCTTCTTGTGAAACCTGGGCTCCTTGGCAGGGCAATAGCTCCAGTGTTGTCACAAAAGAGAGTCATCGGGCCCGACGCATTGGGAATAACTCCTAGGTCGGTAATGAACTCCTTCATCCAAATTGCTTCATGTGCTGCCTCTGAGGCTGCCATGTACTCCGCTTCACATGTAGATCCCGCCATGACGCTTTGCTTGCACTTCACCAGCTTACTGCCCCACCATTCAAAATATACACGTATCCGGTTTGTGACTTGGAGTCATCCAGATTTGTGTCGAAGCTGGCATCGATGTAACCCTTTAAGAGGAGCTCTTCATTACCTCCATAAATGAGAAACATATCCTTAGTCCTTTTCAGGTACTTCAGGATATTCTTGACCGCTGTCCAGTGTTCCATGCCGGGATTACTTTGGTACCTCCCTACCAAACTTACGGCAAGGTTTACATCAGGCCTGGTACACAGCATGGCATACATAATAGACCCTATGGCTGAGGCATAGGGGATGACACTCATCTTTTCTCTATCTTCTGCTGTGGTCGGGCTTTGAGCCGAGCTCAATTTCACACCTTGCAATACAAGCAAGAACCCCTTCTTGGACTGATCCATATTGAACTTCTTCAATATCTTATCAAGCTATGTGCTTTGTGAAAGACCTATGAGGCATCTCGATCTATCTCTATAGATCTTGATGCCTAATATGTAAGCAGCTTCTCCAAGGTACTTCATTGAAAAACACTTATTCAAGTAGGCCTTTATGCTTTCCAAAAGTTCTATATCATTTCCCATCAATAGTATGTCATCCACATATAATATGAGAAATTCTATAGAGCTCCCACTCACTTTCTTGTAAACGCAGGCTTCTCCATAAGTCTGCATAAACCCAAACGCTTTGATCATTTCATCAAAGCCAATGTTCCAACTCCGAGATGCTTGCACCAGCCCATATATGGAGTGCTGGAGCTTGCATACCTTGTTAGCATTCTTAGGATCGACAAAACCTTCCGGCTGCATCATATACAATTCTTCCTTAAGGAAGCCGTTAAGGAATGTCGTTTTGATGTCCATTTGCCATATTTCATAATCATAGAATGCGGCAATTGCTAACATTATTCGGATGGACTTCAGCTTCGCTACGGGTGAGCAGGTCTCATCGTAGTCAACCCCTTGAACTTGTCGACAACCCTTAGCGACAAGCCGAGGTTTATAGATGGTAACATTACCATCCGCGTCCGTCTTCTTCTTAAAGATCCATTTATTTTATATCGCTCGCCGATCATCGGGCAAGTCTGTCAAAGTCCATACTTTGTTTTCATACATGGATCCTATCTCGGATTGCATGGCTTCAAGCCAATTGTTGGAATCTGGGCCCGCCATCACTTCTTCATAGTTCGAAGGTTCATCGTTGTCTAACAACATGATTTTCAGGACAGGGTTGCCATACCATTCTGGTGTGGAACGTGTCCTTGTGGACCTATGAACTTCAGTAGCAACTTGATCCGAAGTACCTTGATCATCATCATTAACTTCCTTTCTAGCCGGTGTAGGCACCACAGAAACATCTTCCTAAGCTGCGCTACTTTCCGGTTCAAGAGGCAGTACTTCATCAAGTTCTTCTTTCCTCCCACTTACTTCTTTCGAGAGAAACTCTTTCTCCAGAAAGGACCCGTTCTTGGCAACAAAGATCTTACCTATGGCACTATGAATATGTGTAACATCACGTTCGAGATTCAATAAGAATAAACCATTGACCAGCGGGGCGTGACCATAAAACATATCTCTCATATAAATAGAACAACCATTATTCTCGGATTTAAATGAGTAGCCATCTCGCATTAAACGAGATCCAGATACAATTTTCATGCTCAAAGCTGGCACTAAATAACAATTATTGAGGTTTAAAACTAATCCCATAGGTACATGTAGAGGTAGCGTGCCGACGACGATCACATCGACCTTGGAACCATTCCCGACGTGCATCGTCACCTCGTCCTTCGCCAGTCTCCGCTTATTCCGCAACTCCTGTTTTGAGTTACAAATATGAGCAACCGCACCGGTGTTAAATATCCAGGAGCTACTATGAGTACTGGTAAGGTACACATCAATAACATGTATATCACACATACCTTTGGTGTTGTCGGCCTTCTTGTCCGCTAAGTACTTGGGGCAGTTCCGCTTCCAATGACTGTTTCCCTTGCAAAAAAGCACTTAGTCTCATGTTTGGGTCCATGCTTTGGCTTCTTCCCGGCAACTGGGTTACCGGGCGCGGCAACTCCCTTGCCGTCCTTCTTGAAGTTCTTATTACCCTTGCCTTTCTTGAAACTAGTGGTTTTATTGACCATCAACACTTGATGTTCCTTTTTGATCTCCACCTCCGTTGATTTTAGCATTGAATATACCTCAGGAATGGTTTTCTCCATCCCTTGCATATTGAAATTCATCACAAAGCTCTTGTAGCTAGGTGGAAGCGACTGAAGGATTCTGTCAACGACCGCGTCATCCGGGAGATTAACTCCCAGCTGAGACAAGCGGTTGTGCAACCCAGACATTTTGAGTATGTGCTCGCTGATAGAACTATTCTCCTCCATCTTACAACTGTAGAACTTGTCGGAGACTTCATATCTCTCGACTCGGGCATGAGCTTGGAAAACCATTTTCAGCTCTTGGAACATCTCATATGCTCCGTGCTGCTCAAAACGCTTTTGGAGCCCCAGTTCTAGGTTGTAAAGCATGCCGCACTAAACCAGGGAGTAATCATCACTACGCGACTGCCAGACATTCATAACGTCTTGAGTTGCTGGGAAAACGGGTGCTTCACCTAGCAGTACTTCTAGGACATATGCTTTCTTGGCAGCTATGAGGATGATCCTCAAGTTCCGGACCCAGTCCGTATTAGTTGCTACCATCGTCTTCCAGCTTGGTTTTCTCTTGGAACGCGTTGAAGTTGAGGGCAACATTAGCATGGGCCATTTGATCTACAAGACATATTGCAAAGATTTTAGACTAAGTTCATGATAATTAAGTTCATCTAATCAAATTATTTAATGAACTCCCACTCAGATAGACATCCCTCTAGTCATCTAAGTGATACATGATCCGAGTCAACTAGGCCGTGTCTGATCATCACGTGAGACAGACTAGTCATCATCGGTGAACATCTTCATGATGATCGTATCTACTATACGACTCATGTTCGACCTTTCGGTCTCTTGTGTTCCGAGGTCATGTCTGTACATGCTAGGCTTGTCAAGTCAACCTAAGTGTTTTGCATGTGTAAATCTGGCTTACACCCGTTGTATGCGAACGTTAGAATCTATCACACCTGATCATCATGTGGTGCTTCGAAACAACAAACTTTCGCAACGGTGCACAGTTAGGGGGAACACTTTCTTGAAATTTTATGAGGGATCATCTTATTTATGCTACCGTCGTTCTAAGCAAATAAGATGTAAACATGACAAACATCACATGCAAATCATAAAGTGACATGATATGGCCAATATCATTGTGCGCCTTTGATCTCCATCTTGAGGCACGGCATGATCACCTTCATCACCGACATGACACCATGATCTCCATCATCATGATCTCCATCATCGTGTCTTCAGTTGTCTCGCCAACTATTACTTCTACTACTATGGCTAATGATTTAGCAATAAAGTAAAGTAATTACATGGCGTTATTCAATGACACGCAGGTCATACAATAAATTAAGACAACTCCTATGGCTCTTGCCGGTTGTCATACTCATCAACATGCAAGTCGTGATTCCTATTACAAGAACATGATCGATCTCATACATCACATATATATCATTCATCACATCCTTTTGGCCATATCACATCACACGACATATGCTGCAAGAACAAGTTGGACGCCCTCTAATTGTTGTTGCAAGTTTTTACGTGGCTGCTATAGGTTTCTAGCAAGAATGTTTCTTACCTACGCCAAAACCACAACGTGATATGCCAATTGCTATTTACCCTTCATAAGGACCCTTTTCATCGAATCGAATCCGACTAAAGTGGTAGAGACAGACTCCCGCTAGCCACCTTATGCAACTAGTGCATGTCAATCGGTGGAACCTGTCTCACGTAAGCGTACGTGTAAGGTCGGTCCGGGCCGCTTCATCCCACGATGCCGCCGAATCAAGATAAGACTAGTAACAGCAAGTAAATTGACAAAATTGATACCCACAACAACTTGTGTTCTACTCGTGCATAGAAACTACACATAGACCTAGCTCTAATACCACTGTTGGAGATCGTTGCAGAAATTAAAAAAATTCTATGCATCACCAAGATCAATCTATGGAGAGACTAGCAAGGAGAGAAAGGAGAGTGCATCTTCATACCCTTTAAGATCGCGAAACGGAAGCGTTACAAGAACGCGGTTGGAGGAGTCATACACGTAGCGATTCAGATCGCGGTTGATTCCGATCTTAGAACAACAGCGCCTCCGCGTTCAACACACGTGCAGCCCGGTGACGTCTCATGCGCCTTGATCCAACAGGGAGGAGGGAGAGGTTGGGGAAGACAACTCCAGTAGCAGCACGACGGCGTGGTGGTGGTGGAGCAGCGGTTCTCCGGCAGGGCTTCGCCAAGCTCAAGCGGAGGAGGAGAGGTGTTGGAGAGGGGGAGGGCTGCGCCTTGGATGAGGTGCGGCTGCCCTCCCTCCTTCCCTCTATTTATAGGGTGAAGGGGGAAGGGGCCGGCCCCTCTAGATGAGATCTAGAGGGGGGCAGCAGCCAAGGGGAGGGGGCTTCCCCCCAAGCTAAGGGGGGGCGCCCCCCTTAGGGTTTCCCCCAAGCCCTAGGCGCATGTGCCCTAGGGGGGGATGGCGCCCAGCCCACTTAGGGGCTGGTTCCATTCCACATACAACCCATAGGGCCCTCCGGGGTAGGTGGACCCCCGGAACCCCTTCGGTGGTCCCGATGCAATACCGACAAACCCCTGAATACTTCCGGTGACCGTATGGTGACTTCCCATATATAAATCTTCACCTCCGGACCATTCTAGAACTCCTCATGACGTCCTGGATCTCATCCGAGACTCCGAACAACATTCGGTAACCACATACAAACTTTCCCTATAACCCTAGCATCATCGAACCTTAAGTGTGTAGACCCTATGGGTTCGAGAATCATGTAGACATGACCGAGACAGTTCTCCGGCCAATAAACAACAGCGGGATCTGGATACCCATGTTGGCTCCCACACATTCCACGATGATCTCATCGGATGAACCACGATGTCAAGGATTCAAGCAATCCCGTATACAATTCCCTTTGTCAATCGGTATGTTACTTGCCCGAGATTCGATCATCGGTATCCCAATACCTCGTTCAATCTCGTTACCGGCAAATCACTTTACTCGTTCCGTAATGCATGATCCCGTGACCAACTACTTAGTCACATTGAGCTCATTATGATGATGCATTACCGAGTGGGCCCAGAGATACCTCTCCGTCATACGGAGTGACAAATCCCAGTATCGATTCGTGCCAACCCAACAGACACTTTCGGAGATACCTGTAGTGCACCTTTATAGCCACCCAGTTACATTGTGACATTTGGTACACCCAAAGCATTCCTACGGTATCCATGAGTTGCAAAATCTCATGGTCTAAGGAAATGATACTTGACATTTAGAAAAGCCTTAGCAAACAAACTACACGATCTTGTGCTATGCTTAGGATTGGGTCTTGTCCATCACATAATTCTCCTAATGATGTGATCCCGTTATCAATTACATCCAATGTCCATAGTCAGGAAACCATGACCATCTGTTGATCAACGAGCTAGTCAACTAGAGGCTCACCAGGGACTTGTTGTGGTCTATGTATTCACACATGTATTACGTTTTCCAATCAATACTATTATAGCATGAACAATAGACAATTATCATGAACAAGGAAATATAATAATAACCATTTTATTATTGCCTCTAGGTCATATTTCCAATAATGATCTCATTCGGGACTTCGAACAACATCCGGTCACCAAATCACATAACTCATATAATACTATATCATCATCGAACGTTAAGAATGCGGACCCTATGGGTTCAAGAACTATGTAGACATGACCGAGACACCTCTCTGGCCAATAACCAACAGCGGAACCTAGATGCCCATATTAGCTCCTACATATTCTACGAAGATCTTTATCGGTCGAACCGTTATGATAACATACGTAATTCCCTTTGTCCGTCGGTATGTTACTTGCCTGAGATTCGATCGTCGGTATCTTCATACCTAGTTCAATCTCATTACTGGCAAGTATCTTTACTCTTTATGTAATACATCACCTCATGACTAACTCCTTAGTCATTTGCTTGCAAGCTTATGATGTGTATTACCGAGAGGGCCCAGAGATACCTCTCCGATACTCGGAGTGATAAATCCTAATCTCGATCTATGCCAACTCAACAAACACCTTCGGATATACCTGTACAGCATCTTTATAATCACTCGGTTACATTATGGTGTTTGATAGCACACAAGACATTCCTCCGAAATTCGGGAGTTGCATAGTCTCATAGTCAAAGGAATATGTATTTGACATGAAGAACTCAATAGCAATAAAACTGAACGATCATTATGCTAAGCTAATGGATGGGTCTTGTCCATCACATCATTCTCCTAATTATGTGATCCCGTTATCAAATGACAACTCATGTCCATGGTTAGGAAACCTTAACCATCTTTGATCAACGAGCTAGTCTAGTAGAGTCTCACTAGGGACACATTGTTCATTTATGTATTCGCACATGTATTAAGGTTTCCGATCAATACAATTCTAGCATGAATAATAAACCTTTATCATGAATAAGGAAATATAAAATAACAACTTTATTATTGCCTCTAGGGCATAGTTCCTTCAGTCTCCCACTTGCACTAGAGTCAATAATCTAGTTCACATCATCATGTGTAACACCCATAGTTCACATCGCCATGTGACCAGTACCCAAAGAATTTACTAGAGTCAATAATCTAGTTCACATCGCTATGTGATTAACACCCAAAGAGTACTAAGGTATGATCATTTGCTTGTGAGGGAGGTTTAGTCAACGGGTCTTCCACATTCAGATCCGTATGTATTTCTCAAATTTCTGTGTCTACAATATGCTCTGCATGGAGCTACTCTAGCTAATTGCTCCCACTTTCAATACGTATCCGGGTTGAGACTTAGAGTCATCTGATTGGTGCAAAATCTTGCATTGACGTAGCTCCTTACGATGAACTCTTTATCGCCTCCATAACCGAGAAATATTTCCTTAGTCCTCTAAGGATAATTTTGACCGCTGTCTAGTGATCTACTCCTGGATCACTATTGTACCCCCTTGCTAAACTCATGGCAAGGTACACAATAGGTTTGGTACACGGCATGGCATACTTTATAGAACCTATGGCTGAGGCATAGGGAATGACTCTCATTCTCTCTTTATCTTCTGTCGTGGTCAGCCTTTGAGTCTTACTCAACCTCACACCTTACAATACAAGCTAGAACTCCTTCCTTGACTGATCCATTTTGAACTCCTTCAAAATCTTGTCAAGGTATGTACTCATTGAAAATCTTATCAAGCGTCTTGATCTATTTCTATAGATCTTGATGCCCAATATGTAAGCAGCTTCACTGAGGTCTTTCATTGAAAAATTCTTATTCAAGTATCCTTTTATGCTATCCATAAATTCTATATCATTTCCAATCAGCAATATGTCATCCACATATCATATCAGAAATGCTACAGAGCACCCACTCACTTTCTTGTAAATACGGGCTTCACCGTAAGTCTGTATAAAACCATATGCTTTGATCACCTCATTAAAGCGTATATTCCAACTCCGAGATGATTGCACCAGTCCATAAATGGATTGCTGGAGCTTGCACACTTTGTTAGCACCTTTAGGATCGACAAAACCTTCTGGTTGCATCATATACAACTCTTCTTTGAGATATCCATTAAGGAATGCAGTTTTGGCATCCATTTGCTAGATTTCATGATCATAAAATGTGGCAATTGCTAACATGATTCGGACGAACTTAAGCATCACTACAAGTGAGAAAGTCTTATCGTAGTCAACTCCTTGAACTTGTCGAAAACCTTTCGCGAGAAGTCGAGCTTAGTAGACAGTAACATTACCATCAGTGTTAGTCTTCTTCTCGAAGATCCATTTATTCTATGTGGCTTGCCGATCATTGGGCATGTTCACCAAAGTCCACACTTTGTTCTTATACATGGATCCTATCTCAGATTTCATGGCGTCAAGCCATCTGTCGGAATTTGGGTTCATCATAGCTTCTTCATAGTTCGTAGGTTCGCCATGGTCTAATAACATGACTTCTAGGACAGGATTGGCGTACCACTCTGGTGCGGATCGTGCTCTGGTCGACCTATGAAGTTTAGTAGTAACTTGATCTGAAGTTTCATGATCATCATCATTAGCTTCCTCTCTAGTTGTTGTAGGCATCACGGGAATGGTTTTCTATGATGTACTACTTTTCAATTTGAGAGAAGGTACAATTACCTCATCAAGTTCTACTTTCCTCCCACTCACTTTTTTCAAGAGAAACACCTTCTCTAGAAAGGACTCATTCTTAGCAACAAAGATTTTTTTTGCCTTCGAACCTATGGTGGAAGGTATACCCAATAGTTTCTTTCGGGTATCCTATGAAGACGCACTTCTCCGCTTTGGGTTCGAGCTTATCAGGCTGAAGCCTTTTGTCATAAGCGTCGCATCCCCAAACTTTTAATGAACGACAGCTTAGGTTTCTTGCCAAACCATAGTTCATATGGTGTCGTCTCAACGGATTTAGACGGTGCCCTATTTAACGTGAATGCAGTTGTCTCTAATGCATAACCCCAAAATGATAGTGATAAATCGGTAAGAGACATCATAGAACGCACCATATCCAATAAAGTACGGTTACGATGTTCGGACACACCAGTACGTTGTGGTGTTCCAGGTGGCATGAGTTGTGAAACAATTCCACATTGTTTTAAATGAAGGCCAAACTCGTAACTCAAATATTCGCCTCCGCAATCAGATCGTAGAAACTTTATTTCCTTGTTACGATGATTCTCCACTTCGCTCTGAAATTCTTTGAACTTTTCAAATGTTTTAGACTTGTGTTTCATTAAGTAGATATACCCATATCTGCTTAAATCATCTGTGAAGGTCAGAAAATAATGATGCCCGCCGCGTGCCTCAATACTCATCGGACAGCATACATCGGTATGTATTATTTCCAATAAGTCATTAGTTCGCTCCATTGTTCCGGAGAATGGAGTTTTAGTCATCTTTCCCATGAGGCATGGTTCACAAGTATCAAATGATTCATAATCAAGTGATTCCAAAAGCCATCTGCATGGAGTTTCTTCATGCGCTTTACACCAATATGACCTAAACGACAGTGCCACAAGTATGTTGCACTATCATTATCTACTTTGTATCTTTTGGCATCAATATTATGAATATGTGTATCACTATGATCAAGATTCAGCAAACCATTTACATTGGGTGTATGACCATAGAAGATTTTATTCATGTAAACAGACACACAGTTATTCTCTGACTTAAATGAATAAATGTATTACAATAAACATGATCAAATCATATTCATGCTCAACGCAAACACCAAATAACTTTTATTTAGGTTCAACACTAATCCCGAAGGTTGAGGAAGTGTGCGATGGTGATCGTATCAACCTTGGAATTATTTCCAACACACATCATCACCTGGCCCTTAACTATTCTCTTTTTATTCTGCAACTTCTGTTTCGAGTTACTAATCTTAGCAACTGAACCAGTATCAAATGCCCAGGGGCTACTACGAATACTAGTAAGGTACACATCAATAACATGTATATCAAATATACCTTTGTTCACTTTGCCATCCTTCTTATCCGCCAAGTATATAGGGCAGTTCCACTTCTAGTGACCATTCCCTTTGCAGTAGAGGCACTCGGTTTCAGGCTTAGGTCCAGCTTTGGGCTTCTTCACGGGAGTGGCAACGTGCTTGCCATTCTTCTTGAAGTTCCCTTTATTTCCCTTGCCCTTTTTCTTGAAACTAGTGGTCTCATTAACCATCAACACTTTATGATCTTTCCTGATTTCTACCTTCGCCAATTTCAGCATCGTGAAGAACTCGGGAATCGTTTTCGTCATCCCTTGCATTTATAGTTCATCACGAAGTTCTAGTAGCTTGGTGATAGTGACTGGAGAACTTTGTCAATCACTATCTTATCTGAAAGATTAACTCCCACTTGATTCAAGCGATTGTAGTACCGTGACATTCTGAGCACATGCTCACTGGTTGAGCTATTCTCCTCCATCTTGTAGGCAAAGTACTTGTTAGAGGTCTCATACCTCTCGACATGGGCATGAGTCTGAAATACCAATTTCATCTCTTGGAACATCTCATATGTTCCATGGCGTTCAAAATGTTTTTGAAGTCACGGTTCTAAGCCGTAAAGCATGGTGCACTAAACTATCAAGTAGTCATCATACCGAGCTTGTCAAATGTTCATAACGTCTGCATCTGCTCCTGCAATAGGTCTGCACCTAGCGGTGCATCAAGGACATAATTCTTCTGTGCAGTAATGAGGATAATCCTCAGATCACGGACCCAGTCCGCATCATTGCTACTATCATCTTTCAACTTATTTTTCTCTAGGAACATATCAAAAATATGGGAGCTATATTGCAAGCTATTGATTTACAACATAGATTTGCAAATACTATCAAGACTAAGTTCATGATAAATTATGTTCAATTAATCAAATTACTTAAGAACTCCCACTTAAATTGACATCCCTCAAGTCATCTAAGTGATATGAGATCCAAATTAACTAACCCATGTCTGATCATCACGTGAGATGGGGTAGTTATCAATGGTGAACATCTTATGTTGATCATATCTACTATATGATCCATGTTCGATCTTTCGATCTCCAGTGTGATGAAGCAATTCAAAGATCTCGGTTGGCTTTGCTCAAGCAAGAAGTCAACCTATTTGTGAGGAATGATGATGAGACCGCAGAAGAGGTGCATCGAAGGTTGAAGTCTCTATGCGAGCTTCCTCTACTCATGATGGCCATGACCACATCTGACCATGTTCCCTGTGTTGTCCACATTCAAAACTCTATGCCTAAAGTAACATTTTCAGATTTGAAAATAGATGGATTGATGATACGTCTCCAATGTATCTATAATTTTTGATTGTTTCATGCTATTATATTATCAATCTTGGATGCTTTATATGCATTTATGCTATGTTATATCATTTTTGGGGACTAACCTATTAACCTAGTGCCGAGTGCCAGTTCCAGTTTTTTGCTTGTTTTGGCTTTTCAGAAAATCAGTACCAAAGGAAGTCCAAACACGATGAAACTTTACGGTGATTTTTCTCGACCAGAAGGGACCCTAGAAGGTTCAGGAGGAGGCCAGAAACAGCTATGAGAGAGCCACGAGATCACAGGGCATGCCCCAGGGGGTAGGCGTGGCCCTTGAGCTCATGGGCCCCACATAACACCGTTTGACCTAATTCAACCTCTATAAATTCACATATATTCCCAAACCAACAAAGAGCCACCTGAAACACTTTTTACACTATCGCAAACTTCCATGATCCCATCTTGAGGCCTTTTTCGGTACTCTACCGGAGGGGGAATCGATCACGGAGGGCTTCTACATCATCCTTGCTGCCTTCCGATGATGTGTGAGTAGTTTACCACAGACCTACGGGTCCATAGCTAGTAGCTAGATGGATTCTCACTATTGCGGGATGCTGCTAACGTGACACAATGATCGGAGACCCTTCAACAAAACTGCGTGCAATGCAATAATCGCAAATGATGGTGTAAAAAATCATCAAAAAGGTGCAAAATGTTTGCGATGACGGATGCATCAAACACAGTTCAGATTTTTGTTGCGTGTGTGATTCAGGGCATATAGTTCAGTTTAATTAACTGTTTGCGATGACTGATGAGGGTGAACAAAAGAAACGGGCTGCCAGATGAAGGCGTGTGAGATGTAGAGCATATGCTTCACTCGGATGAACTGTTTGCGATGAGGCGGAATAACAGAAACGGGCAGCCAGATGAAGGTGTGTGCGATATACGTCATACAGTTCAGTCGGATGAACTGTTTGCATTGAGCCAAGAGAACAGAAACGGTTCAACTTAACAAGATGTGTGTGATACATAGAAAACAGGTCTGTAATTGGAAATGTGTGGGAAGACCAATAACAGCACAGACGATTCCTGTTAACAAGCCGTGTGTGTTGTGAGCAAACAATTGCTGGTATACAATTGTCAGTGATTGATGAAATCATCACCGACGGGTTTCATTGTTTAGTCTGTGTGCGATGTGATTTGCTCTGTCTATAGAGCATCAACATATATATACTTAAAAAGACAACATTGCATAACCAAATTAAGCATACAATTATGCAAGTGACTACACACATAACATTTTCACACACCAAAGTAAGCAATTACATGCATACTAAACTAGGAGAAACGAGGATCTAATCATCTACTTCTTGTTGCGACGACGCTTGCCATTGCTCTGCTTCCGGCTGGATCCCTAGCCGTTTTGGGGAAGGAGGCACTTCCTCATGTCAACGATCCGCCTGTACATGTTGTAGCACGTGTATGCCTCCTTGGCCGCATACACAATGTGAGCTTTGTCGAGTTTCTCCATCCAGGCCAAGTGCCAGGCATGCTTGTCCTTGTTGCAGGAATCCTTCATTTCTCTCTCCTCCACATAGGCAAAATTGCCATGTAAGCAGGCTATAATCCCACTATTGTAGTACTTGCTCTTAGCGGTGTAGCGGACCAACCGTGTGGGGAGCGAAGTGGCTTTGCTCGTGTGGGGGATGGAGGCTATCCCGCGCGGGCGCTAGGTCTGAGAGGACGGCCTTGTCATCAGTGTGTGACCTCTCTATGGAAACCATTCTCTCCCCACTAGCCTCTTCGTGTACCGTGGCAACCGTCCACCGCCTCTTCGCCTTTCCCTCTCGGTTTGGAACTACCATCGCATGCTCTTCCTCCCTCCATTTGCCTTCACCCTTCCTTCTACCATTGTTCGATCGTCTTCTCCATGGAGGGAACAGGCCGGAAACGGCCCTGTTATTCTTGCCCTGATCTAAAGATGACATGGTGGAAGAACTCATTGATCGTAGCGATGTCATCACCTCGGCTAGCATGGCAGGTTCGTTCAAGTCCATTCTCGACTCAACAAATAACATCATTGCAAAGAACCCGAGGGTTCAGGAGCGGTTTGATCTCCCCTATCTTTTTCGCCATGACGCTGGTCGCCGGTGTGGGGACGACGGAAGCCTCGCCTTGTGCAAGTGGATGCCGCTTAATAATGATACATGTGATGTTAAGATGCCATCGCTTGAGGGTACGGCTTGGGTAGGCGCAAATGGAGATTGGGTTGTTTATATTGGGTATAACTGCGAGTGGGAACTTGTGATTGTGTACACTCATCACCGGGTTCCACTTCCAAAAATCATAGACTGCCCTGAGGTTGAGCACACAATTGATCTACATACGTTCAAATATGATCATGGGGACTGTCGTCTACGGAAGATAGCAATTTGTCGAGTTCCCAACCACTCTTGGGATTACAAGAACTATGAAGTTGTTGCTATCTTCGACAAGCTTGTTGCCGTCCTTACTTCCACACCTCGATGGATTTTGCTCAAAAATCAATTTCTGTACACGGATGAGTACTGTCATGCAATTCAATACGAGGGTCTTGTGTTTGCTGCCACCGCTCGTGGCACTATTTTCGCATGGAATCCTTATGATTTTGGTACATTTGTCTTCCATTGTAATTATAATTGTTTCATCCACATGCATGCGGGTTAGCTAGTTTCCCTTTACTAATTAAACTTCTTGTGTTTCCGAGGTCCTGTGAACATTACACCACCTATACTTGAAAAAATTTATAACCAAGGGGGAGATGATGATGGTGATGATGACGAGGACCTATATACTCAGTTGCGCCTGGCAACTTATTTCGATGGATCACCTCTTCTTGTATGTATAGAGGGCACTACTGATGTTACTAACAAAGCAGGTGTTGTCTCCCATGGTCGCACTCTCCGGACCTATTCCAACATCTGTTGCAGGGTATTCGAGATGAGTACTCATGTGCTAGCGCCAACACCTTCTCCCTGGTTCAGTATTGATAGTCTTGGCGAAAACTCGCTCTTCCTTGGACTAAACTATCCAATGATGGTGAAAGGCGATCCAGCTGCTGTTGACACAATGTTATTACCATTTATGAGAAGCAACTGTATCTGTATCTCGGACATTGCTATGATTCCCTACCCTCACTATCACAATATGCGTCCTATAGGTCGCTTCAGCCTGGATGATCAGTCATGCATTGGTCTCGAGATTGACAATAGCAGACCCTTCCTAGAGAATCAGTTATGGTTCAAAGCAAGCGTTTCCAACGCTGAGGACTGGTTGAGCTGAAGTTCATTTCATCGCTTTGTTATTTGTTGTGTGAGAAAAACTTTAGTGTTTACTAGAATGTTTTGTTGGACTTAGTCTATAATCCAACATGTATCCTCATAGTCATTGTGTGTTGATGACTTGTTGTATATAATCCAACGTATATTGTTTTTCTATTTGGATGACTAATGCTGCCACTTTAATGCTTAACCGAAGCATGACACATATCCATTGTTGGTCTAATGCTCATGGTTCGAATAAATAATTCGTTTGGGATATTGGTTCCCAATTATTAATAATCTCCCGTTTGTAATTAGATAAAGTTTACATCAAAACTGGTCTCAAAATTGACCAAAAAAGTACAATGCAACTTTGTATTGGTGTCCATATGACAACACGATAAGTTTCATGAACTTCAAATAAGTTTTGGATGTACTAGAATTTAAAAATCAAGATTCTCATTGTTTGAAATTTGTTGCACGGGGAGTAAACATGCACCCAGTGAGACACATGTGTTTTTGCAATCCATTTAGGTGCATTGTCACGTGTGCATGTAGCTCGACTTTGATTTTTGCACATTATACCCATAGAAAATCAATCAATTAAGGTACTAAAACGTCTTAGTAATCTCTGATTTTTTTTCCAAATTAAAACGTCCCTCCTTTGATAACATATATATGTTCAAGCGGGATAATTAATTTAACATGCATCATAGTTGTGGTGGATTCGCGGTGTGTGTGTGGGTGTGTGTGTCTAGGGGTGGCGGGTGGCTCGCAGTACAATATGAATTGTGAGCCACCATGGGGGTTGGCCATTTTGTTAGGCAGGTCGGTGCCACATCAGAGTCAGGAATTCGTAATTTAAAACATTACACAACCCTTTCATACATACATGTTTTGGCCACATGCAGTCAATGGTTGTCCTATACGACACTCGATACTCGCGAGTGACTCTTTCAGTGGGCCCGTGAGGTCGTCGTCCATCACTTTGACGAACGGCCGGTAATGCGGTTAATTTAAAAAGCAGGTATCTTAATGTTTGCGGCCGAGTGACGGTGACAGGGTGTTTGACATTCATTCCCGTTTCTTGCATGGGACCTAAGCATGCAACCAAGGACACGGATTTGAATTTTCAACCAATTTATATGCATTAGAGCATGTGCCTGTAGTTCAAATTTGAATTATGCACATAAATGCATTGAAAACTCAATTAATATATAAAAATGTCCAAACGAACCCCCAAAAAATCCAAATTTTAACACAACACTCCTATTGTTCTACGTTGACACTAGAGAAAAAAATGAAAGCAATAACAGGCAACGAATATCGTTTTGTCCCCAAAGGTGGCACGTTCCCTACCGAAACCATGAGGCTCTTGTTGTGAGAAGTTCTGGTTTGTGAGAAGCTTATACCCAAACCTGCCCGAAATGGGACAATTTTTTTTACCACGGCATGTTGATGCCGCTCCATGATAGTATGCCAAGTTTCATGAATTTTAGAAGAATTTTGGATTTACTAGAATTTAAAAAGCAGGCATCTCAATGTTTACGGCCGAGTGACGGTGGCAGGGTGTTTGACATTCATTCCCATTTCTTGCATGGGACCTAAGCATGCAACCAAGGACACATATTTGAATTTTCAACCAATTATTATGCATTAGAGCATGTGCATGTAGTTCAAATTTGAATTATGTACATAAATGCATTGAGAACTCAATTAGTGTATAAAAATGTCCAAACAAACCCCGAAAAAAATCCTAAAACGAACACAACACTCATGTTGTTCTATGTTTTTACCACTAACCCAAATGGGACAATATTTTACCACTGCATGTTGATGTCGTCCCATTCTAGCGTGTCAAGTTTCATAAATTTCAGACGCATTTTCGATTTACTAGAATTTAAAAACCATGTATCTCAATATTAGTGGCCGAGCGACGGTGGCAAGGTGTTTGACATTCATTCTCATTTTTTACATGGGACTTAAGCATGTAACCAAGGACACACATTCCAATTTCGAACCACTTTATATGCACTAGAGCATGTGCATGTAGTAGTTCAAATTTGAATTATGCACATGAATGCATAGACTACTTCCCCGGGGGAGGGGGGGAGGGGGGGGGGTCTCCCGGTACTCCAGAAAATACCCGATTCACTCCGGAACCATTCTAGTGTCCAAATATAACCTTCCAATATGTCAATCTTTACCTCTCGACCATTTCGATACTCCTCGTCATGTCCATGATCTCATCCGAGACTCCGAACAAACTTCGGTCATCAAAATCACATAACTCGTAATGCAAATCATCATCGAACGTTAAGCGTGCGGACCCTACGGGTTCAAGAACTATGTAGACATGACCGAGACATATCTCTGGTCAATAACCAATAGCGGAACCTAGATGCTCATATTGGTTCCTACATATTCTACAAAGATCTTTATCGGTCAAACCGCATAACAACATACGTTGTTCCCTTTGTCATCGATATGTTACTTGCCCAAGATTTGATCGTCGGTATCATCATACCTAGTTCAATCTCATTGCTGGCAAGTCTCTTTACTCGTTCTGTAATGATTCATCTTGTAATTAACTCATTAGTCACATTGCTTGCAAGGCTTATAGCGATGAGCATTACCGAGAGGGCCTAGAGATACCTCTCCGATACACAGAGTAACAAATCCTAATCTTGATCTATGCCAACCCAACAAACACCTTCGTAGACACCTGTAGAGCATCTTTATAATCACCCAATTATGTTGTTGCGTTTTGTAGCACACAAGGTGTTCCTCCGGTATTCGGGAGTTGCATAATCTCATAGTCAGAGGAACATGTATAAGTCATGAAGAAAGCAGTAGCAATAAAACTATAACGATCATAATGCTAAGCTAACAGATGGGTCTTGTCCATCACATCATTCTCTAATGATGTGATCCCATTTATCAAATGACAACACATGTCCTTGATTAACGAGCTACTCAAGTAGAGGCATACTAGGGACACTCTGTTTTGTCTATGTATTCACACATGTACTAAGTTTCCGGTTAATACAATTCTAGCATGAATAATAAACATTTATCATGATATAAGGAAATATAAATAACAACTTTATTATTGCCTCCAGGGCATATTTCCTTCAGTCTCCCACTTGCACTAGAGTCAATAATCTAGATTACAAAGTAATGATTCTAACACCCATGGAGTCTTGGTGCTGATCATGTTTTGCTCGTGGAAGAGGCTTAGTCAACGGGTCTGCAACATTCAGATCCGTATGTGTCTTGCAAATCTCTATGTCTCCCTCCGCGACTTGATGGCTGATGGAATTGAAACGTCTCTTGATGTGTTTGGTTCTCTTGTGAAATCTGGATTCCTTTGCCAAGGCGCTCCAGTACTGTCACAAAAGATTTTCATTGGACCCGATGCACTAGGTATTACACCTAGATCAGATATGAACTCCTTCATCCAGACTCCTTCATTTGCTGCTGCCGAAGCAGCTATGTACTCCGCTTCACACGTAGATCCCGCCACGATGCTTTGCTTGGAACCGCACCAACTGACAGCTCCACCATTCAATATAAATACGTATCCGGATTGCGACTTAGAGTCATTCGGATCAGTGTCAAAGCTTGCATCAACGTAACCATTTACAACAAGCTCTTTGTCACCTCCATAAATGAGAAACATATCCTTAGTCCTTTTCAGGTATTTCAGGATGTTCTTAACCGCTGTCCAGTGCTCCACTCCTGGATTACTTTGGTACCTCCCTGCTATACTTATAGCAAGGCACACATCATGTTTGGTACATAGCATTGCATACATGATAGAACCTACAACTGAAGCATAGGGAATGACTTTCATTTTCTCTCTATCTTCTACGTCAGTCGGGCATTGAGTCTGACTCAACTTCACACCTTGTAACACAGGAAAGAACCCTTTCTTTAACTGATCCATTTTGAACTTCTTCAAAACTTTATCAAGGTATGTGCTTTGTGAAAGTCCAATTAAGCGTCTTGATCTATCTCTATAGATCTTGATGCCCAATATGTAAGCAGTTTCACCGAGGTATTTCATTGAAAAATTCGTATTCAGGTATCCTTTTATGCTATCCAGAAATTCTGTATTATTTCCAATCAACAATATGTCATCCACATATAATATTAGAAATGCTACAGAGCTCCCACTCACTTTCTTGTACATACATGATTCTCCAAAAGTCTGTATAAAACCATATGCTTTGATCACACTATCAAAGCATATATTCCAACTCCGAGAGGCTTGCACCAGTCCATAAATGGATCGTTGGAGCTTGCACACTTTGTTAGCACCCTTTGGATCGACAAAACCTTCTGGTTGCATCATATACAACTCTTCTTTAAGAAATCCATTAATGAATGCAATTTTGACATCCATTTGCCAAATTTCATAATCTTAAAATGCGGCAATTGCTAACATGATTCGGACAGACTTAAGCATCACTACGGGTGAGAAGGTCTCATCATAGTCAACTCCTTGAACTTGTTGAAAACCTTTCGCAACAAGTCGAGCTTTGTAGACAGTAACATTACCGTCAACGTCAGTCTTCTTCTTGAAGATCCATTTATTCTATATGGCTTGCCAATCATCGGGCAAGTCCACCAAAGTCCACACTTTGTTCTCATACATGGATCCCATCTTAGATTTCATGGCCTCAAGCCATTTCGCGGAATCTGGGACCCTTATCGCTTCCTCATAGTTCGTAGGTTCATCATGGTCTAGTAACATGACTTCCAAAACAGGATTTCCGTACCACTCTGGTGCGGACCGTGCTCTGGATGACCTACGAGGTTCGGTAGTAACTTGATCTGAACTTTCATGATCATCATCATTAGCTTCCTCACTAATTGGTGTAGGAATCACTAGAACTAATTTCTAAGATGAACTACTTTCCAATTCGGGAGAAGGTACAATTACCTCATCAAGTTCTACTTTCCTCCCACTCACTTCTTTCGAAGAAACTCCTTCTCTAGAAAGGATCCATTCTTAGCAACAAATAGCTTGCCTTCGGATCTGTGATAGAAGGTTTACCCAACAGTTTCCTTTGGGTATCCTATGAAGACACACTTCTCCAATTTGGGTTCGAGCTTATCAGTTGAAGCTTTTTCACATAAGCATCGCAGCCCCAAACTTTAAGAAACGACAACTTGGGTTTCTTGCCAAACCACAGTTCATATGGTGTCGTCTCAACGGATTTCAATGGTGCCCTATTTAACGTGAATGCAGCCGTCTCTAAAGCATAACCCCAAAACAATAGCAGCAAATCAGTAAGAGACATCATAGATCGCACCATATCCAATAAAGTACGGTTACGACGTTCGGACACACCATTACGCAGTGGTGTTCTAGGTGGCGTGAGTTGCGAAACTATTCCACATTGTTTCAAATGAAGACCAAACTCGTAACTCAAATATTCGCCTCCATGATCAGATCGTAGAAACTTTATTTTCTTGTTACGACGATTTTCCACTTCACTCTGAAATTCTGTGTACTTTTCAAACGTTTCAGACTTATGTTTCATAAAGTAGATATACCTATATCTACTCAAATCATCTATGAAGGTCAGAAATTAACGATACCCGCTACGAGCTTGAACTATCATTGGACCGCATACATCGATATGTATTATTTCCAATAAGTCAGTAGCTCGTTCCATTGTTCCAGAGAACGGAGTTTTAGATATCTTGCCCATGAGGCATGGTTCGCAAGCACCAAGTGATTCATAATCAAGTGATTCCAAAAGCCCATCAGCATGGAGTTTCTTCATGCGCTTTACACCAATATGACCTAAACGGCAGTGCCACAAATAAGTTGCACTATCATTATCAACTTTGCATCTTTTGGCTTCAATATTGTGAACATGTGTATCACCACGATCGAGATTCAACAAAAATAGACCACTCAACAAGGGCGCATGACCATAAAAGATATTACTCATATAAATAGAACAACCATTATTCTCCAATTTAAATGAATAACCATCTCGCATCGAACGAGATCCAGATATAGTGTTCATGCTCAACGCTGGCACCAAATAAAAATTACTCAGGTCTAAAACTAATTCTGAAGGTAGATGTAGAGGTAGCGTGCCGACGGCGATCACATCGACCTTGGAACCATTTCCGACGCGCATCGTCACCTCATCATTAGCCAATCTTAGTTTAATCCGTAGCCCCTATTTCGAGTTGCAAATATGAGCAACAGAACGAGTATCAAATACCCACGCGCTACTACGAGCATTAGTAAGGTACACATCAATAACATGTATATCAAATATACCTTCCACTTTGCCATCCTTCTTATTCGCCAAATACTTGGGGCAGTTCCGCTTCCAGTGACCAATCCCGTTGCAGTAGAAGCACTCAGTTTCAGGCTTAGGTCCATACTTGGGCTTCTTCCCGGGAGTAACAACTTGCTTGCTATTCTTCTTGAAGTTCCACTTCTTCCCTTTGCCTTTTTTTCTTGAAAGTAGTGGTCTTGTTAACCATCAACACTTGATGCTCCTTCTTGATTTCTACCTCCGCAGCCTTTAGCATTGTGAAGAGCTCGGGAATCGTTTTCGTTATCCCTTGCATATTATAGTTCATCACGAAGCCTTTATAGCTTGGTGGCAGTGATTGAAGAACTCTGTCAATGACACTATCATCAGGAAGATTAACTCTCAGCTGAGTCAAGTGGTTATGGTACCCCGACATTCTGAGTATGTGTCCACTGACAGAACTATTCTCCTCCATTTTGTAGCTATGGAACTTGTTGGAGACTTCATAACTCTCAACTCGGGCATTTGCTTGAAATATTAACTTCAACTCTTGGGACATTTCATATGCTATGACGTTCAAAATGTCTTTGAAGTCCCGATTCTAAGCCGTAAAGCATGGCACACTGAACTATCGAGTAGTCATCAGCTTTGCTCTGCCAGACATTCATAACGTCCGCAATTGCTCCTGCAGCAGGCCTTGCACCTAGCAGTGCTTCTAGGATGTAATTCTTCTCTGCAACAATGAGGATAATCCTCAAGTTATGAACCCAGTCCATGTAATTGCAACCATCATATTTCAACCTAGCTTTCTCTAGGAACGCATTAAAATTCAGGGGAATGGTAGCACGGGCCATTGATCTACAACAACATAAACATGCAAAAACTATCAGGACTAAGTTCATGATAATTTAAAGTTCAATTAATCATATTACTTAAGAACTCCCACTTAGATAGACATCCCTCTAGTCATCTAAATGATCGCATGATACAAATCAACTAAACCATGTCCGATCATCACGTGAGATGGAGTAGTTTTCAATGGTGAACATCACTATGTTGATCATATCTACCATATGATTCACGTTCGACCTTTCGGTCTCAGTGTTCCGAGGCCATATCTGCATATGCTAGGCTCGTCATGTTTAACCCGAGTATTCTGCACGTGCAAAACTGGCTTGTACCCGTTGTATGTGAACATAGAGCTTATCACACCCGATCATCACGTGGTGTCTCCGCATGACGAACTGTAGCAATGGTGCATACTCAGGGAGAACACTTATACCTTGAAATTTAGTAAGGGACCATCTTATAATGCTATCGCCGTACTAAGCAAAATAAGATGCATAAAAGATAAACATCACATGCAATCAAAATATGTGACATGATATGGCCATCATCATCTTGTGCTCATGATCTCCATCACCGAAGCATCGTCATGATCTTCATCATCACCGGCTTGACACCTTGATCTCCATCGTAGCATCGTTGTTGTCTCGCCAACTATTGCTACTACGACTATCGGTACCGCTTAGTGACAAACTAAAGCAATTACATGGCGATTGCATTTCATACAATAAAGCGACAACCATATGGCTCCTACCAGTTGCCGAAAACTCTGTTACAAAACATGATCATCTCATACAACAATTTATATCTCATCATGTCTTGACCGTATCACATCACAACAAGCCCTGCAAAAACAAGTTAGACGTCCTCTACTTTGTTGTTGCAAGTTTTACATGGCTGCTACGGGCTTCTAGCAAGAACCGTTCTTACTTACGCATCAAAACCGCAAGGATTTTTCATCAAGTGTGTCGTTTTAACCTTCAACAAGGACCGACCATAGTCAAACTCGATTCAACTAAAGTTGGAGAAACAGACACCCGCCAGCCACATGTGTGTGAAGCATGTCGGCAGAACCAGTCTCATGAACGTGGAAATGTAATGTCAATCTGGGCCGCTTCATCCAACAATACCGTCGAATCAAAGTAAGATGTTGGTGATAAGCAGTATGACTATTATTGCCCAAAACTCTTTGTGTTCTACTCATGCATATATCATCTACACATAGACCTAGCTCAGATGCCATTGTTGGGAACATAGTAATTCAAAAAAATTCCTACGAACACGGAAGATCTATCTAGGAGATTCATAGCAACGAGACGGGAGAGTGTGTCCACGTACCCTCGTAGACTGAAAGCGGAAGCGTTTATTAACGCGGTTGATGTAGTCGAACGTCTTCATGATCCAACCGATCCAAGTACCGAACGTACGACACCTCCGTGTTCAGCACACGTTCAACACGATGACGTCCCTCGTGCTCTAGATCCAGTTGAGGACGAGGGAGAGTTCCGTCAACACGACGGCGTGGCGCCAGTGATGATGAAGTTACCGGTGTAGGGCTTCGCCCAAGAACTATGGCGATATGACCGAGGTGTTAAAATGTGGAGGGGGGCAGTGCACACGGCTATGAGATTGTCTGTTGTCCTTTGGGGTGCCCCCTGGCCACGTATATCAAGGAGGGAGAGGAGGAGGCCGGCGGCTAGGAGGGGCGCGCTGATGTCTACTACGCAACCTTGTCCTTGTAGACGTTGTTGGGCCTCCAAGTGCAGAGGTTTGTAGGATAGTAGCAAATTTGCCTCAAGTGGATGACCTAAGGTTTATCAATCCGTGGGAGGCGTAGGATTAAGATGGTCTCTCTCAAACAACCCTGCAACCAAATAACAAAGAGTCTCTTGTGTCCCCAACACACCCATTACAATGGTAAATTGTATAGGTGCACTAGTTCGGCGAAGAGATGGTGATACAAGGGCAATATGGATGGTAGATATAGGTATTTGTAATCTGAAAAATATAAAAACAGCAAGGTAGCAAGCGATAAAAGTGAGCGTAAACGGTATTGCAATGCTAGGAAACAAGGCCTAAGGTTCATACTTTCACTAGTGCAAGTTCTCTCAACAATAATAACATAACTGGATCATATAACTATCCCTCAACATGCAACAAAGAGTCACTCTAAAGTCACTAATAGCAGAGATTGTTGTAGAGTATGAAACCACCTCAAAGGTATCCTTTCTGATCGATCTATTCCAGAGTCCGTAGTAAAATAACATGAAGCCATTCTTTCCGTTCGATCTATCATAGAGTTCGTACTAGAATAACACCTTAAGACACAAATCAACCAAAATCCTAATGTCACCTAGATACTCCAATGTCACCTCAAGTATCCATGGGCATGATTATATATGCATCACACAATCTCAGATTCATCTATTCAACCAACACAAAGTACTTCAAAGAGTGCCCCAAAGTTTCTACCGAAGAGTCAAGACAAAAACGTGTGCCAACCCCTATGCATAAGTTCACAAGGTCACTGAACCCGCAAGTTGATCACCAAAATGTACATCAAGTAGATCACGTGAATATCCCATTGTCACCACAGATAAGCACATGCAAGACATACATCATGTGTTCTCAAATCCTTAAAGACTCAATCCGATAAGATAACTTCAAAGGAAAAACTCAATCCATTACAAGACAGTAGAGGGGGAGAAACATCATAAGATCCAACTATAATAGCAAAGCTCGCGATACATTAAGATCGTGCCATATCAAGAACACGAGAGAGATAGAGAGAGATCAAACACATAGCTACTGGTATATACCCTCAGCCCCGAGGGTGAACTACTCCCTCCTCGTCATGGAGAGCGCCGGGATGATGTAGATGGCCACCGGTGAGGGATCCCCCCTCCGTCAGGGTGCCGGAACAGGGTCCCGATTGGTTTTTGGTGGCTACAGAGGCTTGCGGTGGTGGAACTCCCGATCTATTGTACTCCCCGATGTTTTCAGGGTATATGAGTATATATAGGCGAAAGAAGTCGGTCAGGGGAGCTACGAGAGGCCCACGAGGGTGGGGGCGCGCCCAGGGGGTAGGGCGCGCCCTGGACCCTCGTGGCCACCTCGTTGCTTCCCTGACATCTACTCTAAGTCTCCTGGACCGCGTTTGTTCCAAAAATAACTCTCCCAAAGGTTTCATTCCGTTTGGACTCCGTTTGATATTCCTTTTCTGCGAAACACTGAAATAGGCAAAAAAATAGCAATTTGGGCAGGGCGTCCGGTTAATAGGTTAGTCCCAAAAATAATATAAAAGTGTATAGTAAAGCCCATTAAACATCCAAAACAGATAATATAATAGCATGGAACAATCAAAAATTATAGATACGTTGGAGATGTATCATGCGCCATAGGGGGGGTCCAACTAGGATTCGAATCCTAGTTGGAGTCCCCTTCCTTTTCCAAGAGGGGGAGAGAGGGAAGGAGGAAGAGGAAGAAGGAAAGAGGGGGGTGCCGCCCCCTCCCTAGTCCAATTCGGACTTGCCATGGGGGGGCACCCTTGCGGCCCTCCTCTCCTTTTCATTGATACCCATGAAGGCCCACTACTTCCCCGGGGGGTTCCGGTAACCTCCTGGTACTCCAAAAAATACCCGAATCACTCTGGATTGTACGAATATAACCTGCCAGTATATCAATCTTTCCCTCTCGACCATTTTGAGACTCCTCGTCATGTCCATGATCTCATCCAGGACTCTGAACAAACATCGGTCATCAAAATCACATAACTCATAATACAAATCGTCATCGAATGTTAAGCGTGCGGACCCTATGGGTTCGAGAACTATGTAGACATGGACGAGACATATCTCGGGTCAATAACCAATAGCGGAACCTGGATGCTCATATTGGTTCCTACATATTCTACGAAGATCTTTATCGGTCAAACCACATAATAACATACGTTGTTCCCTTTGTCATCGGTATGTTATTTGCCCGATATTCGATCGTTGGTATCATCATACCTAGCTCAATCTCGTTATCGGCATGTCTCTTTACTCGTTCCATAATGATTCATCCCGTAACTAACTCATTAGTAACATTGCTTGCAAAGCTTATAGTGATAAGCTTTACCGAGAGGGCCCAGAGATACCTCTCTGATACACTGAGTGACAAATCCTAATCTTGATCTATGCCAACCCAACAAACACCTTTGGATACACCTGTAGAGCATCTTTATAATCACCCAGTTATGTTGTGACGTTTGATAGCACACAAGGTGTTCCTCCGGTATTCGGGAGTTGCATAATCTCATAGTCAGAGGAACATGTATAAGTCATGAAGAAAGAGTGGCAATAAAATTATAATGATCATAATGCTAAGCTAACGGATGGGTCTTGTCCATCACATCATTCTTTAATGATGTGATCCCGTTCATCAAATGACAACACATGTCTATGGTTAGGAAACACAACCATATTTGATTAGCGAGCTAGTCAAGTAGAGGCATACTAGGGACACTTTGTTTTGTCTATGTATTCACACATGTACTAAGTTTCCGGTTAATACAATTCTAGCATGAATAATAAACATTTATCATGATATAAGGAAATATAAATAACAACTTCATTATTGCCTCTAGGGCATATTTCCTTCAGATCGACGCTGACGAGTGAAAGAGTGCCTTCCCCAACGACCCCGATGACGACACCGGCCCGGACCCGGCTCGTGGCACACCGTACCTGCGTGGAAGGATTGGCTCGACCTCTACTTCGACCAAAAGTAGTTTAGCTTAGTTTAAATTTATGTTTTATGTTCGGTTATTCAAAACTATCTATGTTTATGTTTGAATGCATGCTACTTTCGATTGAACCTGCTTTGAACTTGATCAAATTGAAGTTACAACATTAAATTTAGGGGATCGACTAGAAATGGCCAAAAATTGCTGGAGTATATATATAAATCCACTAAGGGTTTTAGTCCTTTAACTTTTAAAGGATCAGTTAGAGATGGCCTTATGCCTTGTTTATTTCAGTTCTTCACAATGTGATGCTCTATATGTGCAACTATTTGCCGTGCAATTCAATTTCATCAATAACAGTTTCAATAATACCATTATGAATTACGATATTTGGTTGCTATTAAGGATATTGTAGTTAACATGCGTTTTCGTTTTTTAACAATAACTAGTGTACTTTAGACCTGCACAATACCAGTTTGAATGACTATTTGCTTGTTTATAAATGTTCTGCCTGATGCAGTTAACACACCTTTCCACTTGTTTTGCTTAACTAGTGTGCTTAAGCCTGCACACTGAAGCTATCATTTGTAGATAATGTTGTCTACCATGGATATATTTGGTTGATGTTTAGCCTGTTGTGCTTGACATGCCTTTATATGTACTCATACAGTACAATATTGAGAACAGTGCTGTTTTCCATTGAGGTTAGTTTCATCGCATTGCTTATATGTACTCACTGTTCAGGATCTCGGTAGCTGGTACAATATAGCCTGGGGGTTGATAAGGGATAAATCGTCGAATTGGACATTTCATAGAATATATCTGTAACCCATTTATTAGTAGGTTAACTAGGGCCATATTTAATATATCCGAGGCTACATAGCAACATGCATTGTACTGAATGACTAAATATGCAATCTCAGGCTACATAGCAACAAGGAAGAGTGTTGCCTTAATGTTCGTGTTACCTTAATGTTCTGATGATGTCTAGATATACATGTATAAAATCTTATATAATGGGATGGAGGGAGTGTTGTACTACATCATTTTGCAATTGTTGTTTTGCTTCTAATATTAACTTGGTGCTTTTAGGTACACATGTCATTGCCAAAGATCCACACTTGGACCCTTTCTGCCTATGGGGCAATGAGATATTCATGAACCAGCATCAAGTGAGGAAACTTATAAAGATTGTTATTAAAATGGGTCAAAAGATGTGAATCGAACTATTTGTTTACACTTTATGCAAGACAATAGTGAACTGTAGGATGGGAAGTAAGAACCCTGTAGCCTTCTTTTTACTGCCCCTAATGAGTTGTGTTAGATGACAATGTCTGAATCTTTTTTCCTTTGTAGTGGATCCTGAAGCAGTTTACTCAAGATTACCTTAAACTACATGATTGGCGGCCGGCCATCACAAGGGATTGGACTAGAGTTGTGCGTGTTTTCTGCATCCAGGAGACCATAATAGGGCCATTCCGCTTCACCTTGTTCAGCAACCAGAATGTCTGTTGCCTCTTTCTTTACCATTTGTAATAGTACAAGTATAAACCCTGGTTCATCATTCTTTATTTGGTGCTTATGTAATTCTTAAACATATGTACCTGTTAATTGAATAATGCATTGGTTGTTTGAACCTTATGGATATGAATAAAGCTATAGCCTACTTTCAAGTTTAAATTAGGTACAATTTTAAATAGCAACAATTAAATTAGGGCGAAATTACGGTGTGCAGGTCATTACGGGACACACGGTTAATAAAGCACAGTGTGTGCGATATACATCATAATCCAACATGGTTCACGAAGTGGAAACGTGTGTAACAATGCACACAGATGCTGTTTGCAAAGCGTGTGTGATGTCAGATGCTACGTCTTGAGCTTGCGTTGGTTTTCCTTGAAGAGGAAAGGGTGATGCAGCAATAGTAGTGTAAGTATTTCCCTCAGTTTTTGAGAACCAAGGTATCAATCCAGTAGGAGGCTCCTCAAAAGTCCCACGCACCTACACAGACAAACAAGAACTCGCAACCAACGCAATAAAGGGGTTGTCAATCCCTTCAAGGCCACTTGCGAAAGTGAGATCTGATAGAGATAATATGATAAGAGAAATATATTTTTGGTATTTTATGATATAGATTGGAAAAGTAAAGATGCAAATAAAAGTAGATTGAAAGCTTATATGATAAAAGATACACCCGGGGGCCATAGGTTTCACTAGTGTCTTCTCTCAAGATAGCATAAGTATTATGGGGGGTGAACAAATTACTCTCGAGCAATTGATAGGAAAGCGAACAATTATGAGATTATCTAGGCATGATCATGTATATAGGCATCACGTCCGTGACAAGTAGACCGACTCCTGCCTGCATCTACTACTATTACTCCACATATCGATCGCTATCCAACATGCATCTAGAGTATTAAGTTCATAAAGGACAGAGTAACGCATTAAGAAAGATGACATGATGTAGAGGGATAAACTCATGCAATATGATATAAACCCCATCTTTTTATCCTCGATGGCAACAGTACAATACGTGCCACTGCAAAAAAAAATACACTTCCGTGATGATACGTGTTTGTCATAGTAGGTCGCGTTTTTTGTCATGCATGTACATCCATGGCAAATTTATGACAGAATCGAGATAGTCATACCTATGCTGTCGTAGAAGTGTTCGATGACATTACCAAAATTATCATCACAGAAGTGTCCAGTTCCACGACGATAAATCACGCATCACAGAAGTGCTTTCGTCAAGGGTGACCGACACGTGGCATCCACCGTAACGGAACGCCGTTAAGCTATCGGGTCGGGTTTTGGATCCGATAACCCGTTAACATCCCCGACCAATGGGGATTTTCCACGTGTAAAATCATCATTGGCTGGAGGAAACACGTGTCGGCTCATTGTTGGGACAGATGTCATCCACTCATTGGACAGAAGGCGCCTATGATACGTCGACACATGGCACAGCCCAACAGAGGCCCATTCCTGTGAAAAGGCCGACCCGTTTGACTTGGTCAAAAGGTGACGGGCCGACCCATGGAAAGCCTGTTAACGGCATGTTCGCATATAGCCCATTTACAACCCGCTAACCCAAGGCCCGTTACGCCATATCCGAATTAGGCCCAGTAGCGTCATCTGGGCCATCCAATATGATTCCAGCCCGTTTTCACTTCTGGCCCATATATGGCCCATGACGTCTTTCGGCCCATATGAGGCCCTATGTAACTCTTGGCCTATTAACGGCCCGTGGTGAAACTGGCCCGCGATGAACAGTGTATTACTTTAGACCCATTAACAACCCGTGGTGAAACTGGCCCGTAATGAACAGTGTATTGCTTTATACCCATCAAGGGCCCGTTATTCAGTTGGGCCATTTACAGCCCATGTTATCTACAATTGTGATAGCCCAAGACACTTTGTGCATGATTATCCGTATGAGAGATGTGAAGACAAGTCCGAGAAGCTTCTGCTCAAGAAGAAGTTCACCAAGTTCTCAAAGAGGAAAGATGACAAGGCTCTAGTCCATGAGGAGTACATGTCTCAAGATGAAGATGACGGTGATGATGATGAAGTGGGCACGGCTACCATTGCCGTGCACGCCACTACCTCCTCCTCCACCATTGGCCTCTTCGACTCTGCAAACGAGGACATGCCTTTCAGTCATCGGTGCCTTATGGCCAAAGAGGTAAAAACCAAGTCCAAATCTCAAAACCCGCCATCTACACTCCCAATGTCTCATGTGGATAGTGGAGGATGAGTGTGAAGAGGGCATGGACAATTATGAGGAATCCTTGATGGCTTTCATGAAAACTCTTCATGGTGAAGCTCATGCTTGTTTTGGTGATCTCCTTAAGTCACTCACCGAACGCGATGATTTTATTGAGAACGTTGAAAACCTCCTCATAGGAAAAAGAGAGAGTTGAACTCCCCGAGCATGAACTACATGAAGAGAGTGTCACGAGAACATCACTTGAGGAAGCCTTGTCGGCTCATCAAAATGACTTTGTTAAAACCAATGATGCTTTGCAACTTCCTCTTGAGAACAAGGATGCCCTTAATGTTTGAGTTGAAAAGCTTCTAGTTGATCACACGAGACTTGTTGAGGAACATGAGTTCCTTGTGACTAGTTCCAAGGTTGTGAGAGGTGACCTCATTTCCCCCACTGAGTCTTATGCTCAACTTAAAGCTATAACCATTAAGGCACTTACTTCCGTACCTCATATGGAGTTAAATGATGAATCTTGTATGGCTAACTTTGTTCATGATTGCATCTCTCTCCAAGAGGAAAATAAGAAGTTAAAAGACCAAATTGATAAAGGGCTTGTGACATGCATTTAAGAGGAGAAAAACCTCAATGACCTCTTCATTAACAAAAGGAGTGTGTTGCCGAGGAGGGAATTGCGTTTAACCCCGCATCCAAGAAAGGTAAGAACAAGAAGAAGAGCAACAAGAAGAAGATTGGTCCGACTCCTTTTGATGGAGTCCTGGACTAGGGGGTGTCCGGATGGCCGGACTATCATCATCGGCCAGACTCCAAGACTATGAAGATACAAGATTGAAGACTTCGTCCCGTGTCCGGATGGGACTTTCCTTGGCGTGGAAGGCAAGCTTGGCGATACGGATATGTAGATCTCCTACCATTGTAACCGACTCTGTGTAACCCTAGCCCTCTCCGGTGTCTATATAAACCGGAGGGTTTTAGTCCGTAGGACAACACAACCATTACAACAATCATACCATAGGCTAGCTTCTAGGGTTTAGCCTCCTTGATCTCGTGGTAGATCCACTCTTGTACTACCCATATCATCAATATCAATCAAGCAGGAGTAGGGTTTTACCTCCACCGAGAGGGCCCGAACCTAGGTAAAAACATCGTGTCCCTTGTCTCCTGTTACCATCCGCCTAGATGCAAAGTTCGGGACCCCCTACCCAAGATCCGCCGGTTTTGACACCGACATTGGTGCTTTCATTGAGAGTTCCTCTGTGCCGTCACCGATAGGAAGGATGCCTCTTCCCGTCTTCAAGGATGACGCCAAAGGAGCCTTGGCCGCCGGCCAAACTATCCGGCTAGGTGGTTTTCTCATGACTGCCTGTTCGGCCACCGCTTCGACAATGACCTCTCAGGTCATCAAAAGCAATATTCACGTCAGCTCGGAATTCGCCGAGCGGCTCGATCCAATAGAGCCCTCGTCCGTAAACGAGCTCTTGGATCGTATCGCCGCCCTAGGAGTCGCTACAGACTACAATCAGATTGGGCTTAAAACCGATCTGAGAGAGATTAACTCTCCCCAGGTCACCCACCACGTTGCAGTGGTAGAGGAACAACGCGGCGACTCTTCTCCTGTATTGAAAACTAGTCATGTCCGGGCTCCCGAACCCTCCATGTCGGATTCCCGCGGAGGGACGGACTTCGATCAAGCACTGAACCTAAAGTCAGGCATCAGACCGGACTCGTTGGACAACATCCAGCAATCCAAGCTTCCAAATTTGGAAACTTCTTGGCCCTTGAGCCTCGAGATGGGTAGGGTTCCGGACTTAATTGCACCTAGCCGCCCAGACATATGCGATCTATCTCTAATCAGACAAGAGCCCGCTGAAACAGTACATCATTACTGGGCCAGATTCCTCCTGGTCATGGACAGGATAAAGGACTGCCGAGAGGAAAACGCAATTTCAATTTTCTGCAATAATTGCACGGACGAGGGAATCTTGAACGCCGTCAGCCGTCGTGAAATTACATGCTTCGCCGACCTGGCGTCCATAGTACGAAAGTACTATGCGATGGAGAGTTTCCGAAAAACCGAAACTAAGTTTTGGGACAATCCGGCCCCGAACACAATCCCAGTCCACAACAAAAGGGTGCATAACACTCAGGCACCAGCTACAAAAACCAAAAAGCAAAAACCCCATGAAGGGCATGGAACCGTACTGGAGGGATGGCTTAGCAGACCCTGTAAAATTCACAGTACAGAAGGCGCCACCCCAACACATAGCCTTCGAGCATGTTGGATACTACGGCAGGTGGCCAAAAGTGGCGAGGAGCTTCTAGCCCCGAAAATCCATTCCAACAATACCAGTACGGTATCAACAGTCTTCGAGACTTTCACATCAAATAATATGCGGAAACGAACAATCCGCAGCCTCGCCAAAGTCTACCAAGTAGCAACAACAAATCCATGGAGCGACACGGCCATCACCTTCAACGCCGGCGACGAACCTAAATTCCGAACAACCCGAGCACCAGCCGCATTGGTCCTTAGTCCAATAGTGGACGGCTTTCGACTTACCAAGGTACTCATGGATGGCGGCAGCGGATTAAACCTCATCTACGAGGAAACTCTTCAAAAAATGGAAATAGACTGGAGCCGCATTGAGCGAAGCAGCACAACCTTCAGAGGAATAATCCCTAGCCGGGAAGCGCGCTGCACCGGAAAAATCACACTCGATGTGGTGTTCGGCTCGCCGTACAATTACAGGTCCGAAGAAGTCACGTTCCAAGTGGCCCCGTTCAGCAGCGGATATCACGCTATATTAGGACGAGAGGCATTCACAATTTTTCAAGCCGTACCCCATTACGGGTACATGAAGCTCAAATTGCCTGGGCCCGGCGGAATAATCACTCTCATTAGTGATCCGGACATAGCACTCCGCGCCGAAAACAAGATGGCCGCATTAGCCTTGGAGGCACTATCCGAAGCCCTAGTGGCAGAAGAACTCACCGCGCTGCGCTCTACGGTGAATAGGGACGATGTGATACTCGATAAGAGATCCAAGTCCACCTCCTTTAAACCAACAGACGAAATAGTAAAATTCCAGGTCTATCCAACGGACCCGACAAAGACGGCCTCCATCGGGGCACAGTTGAACCCTGATGTAGACGCCGCACTGCGAGAATTCCTTCAGAAAAATTGGGACATTTTCGCCTGGCACCCTTCAGATATGCCGGGAATCCCACGCAGATTGGCAGAACATAGCCTAAATATCCTAAAAGGGTTCAAGCCAGTCAAACAGGCTCTTCGACGATTTTCCGAACCCAAAAGACAGGCAATGGGAGAAGAACTAGCCAAACTATTGGAAGCCGGATTCATCAGAGACATCAAACATCCGGATTGGCTAGCAAACCTGGTAATGGTACCAAAGAAGGACAAATCCTGGCGCCTATGTGTCGATTTTAAAGACCTCAACAAGGCCTGCCCAAAGGATCCCTTCCCCCTCCCCCGCATCGACCAAATAATCGATGCTACCGCAGGGCACGATTCATTGTGCTTCCTGGACGCATACTCCGGCTACCATCAAATCAAGATGGCGGAAGCGGACCAAGCCGCAACAGTATTCATTACTCCATATGGACCATTCTGCTTCAACACGATGCCCTTCGGACTTAAAAACGCCGACGCAACATATCAGCGCATGATTCAAACATGTCTGGCTACCCAGATCGGCAAAACAGTAGAGGCATACGTAGACGACGTAGTCGTCAAAACCAAACACGTCGAAACTCTAGTAGACGATTTGAGGCTCACATTCGACAACCTCCGAGCATATGACATCAAGCTGAATCCGGAAAAATGTGTTTTCGGCGTACCAGCCGGAAAGCTCCTGGGCTTCATTGTATCTGGTAGAGGAATTGAAGCGAACCCAGCCAAGATCCGAGCTCTGTCACAGCTGGATATTCCAAAAGACCTCAAACAGATACAAAAATTGACTGGATGCGTGGCGGCTCTAAGCCGCTTTATCTCCCGTTTGGGAGAAAAGGCATTGCCCCTCTATCGCCTCCTCAGACGCACCGAACACTTCGAGTGGACGGATGCTGCCACTACTGGACTCGAAGAAATAAAAGCCATATTGGCAACAAATCTGGTCTTGGCTGCGCCTAACCTGGGCGAACCAATGTTGTTATACATCGCGGTAACACATCAAGTTGTAAGTGCGGTACTCGTCGTAGAACGAGAGACAGAAGGGCATAAATTCCCTCATCAAAAACCAGTGTACTACGTATCCACTGTTTTAACTCCCTGCAAGTCCCGTTACCCGCACTATCAAAAGATAGCGTATGCGGTGTTCATGGCATCCCGGAAGCTCCGACACTACTTTCAAGAGTGTTCGATAACAGTGGCCTTTGAAGTACCCCTAAATGACATTATAAACAACCGCGATGCGACGGGCAGGATTGCAAAATGGGCCATTGAGCTCTTACCATTCGATATAACTTACAAACCTCGGCGAGCTATAAAGTCGCAAGTTTTGGCTGACTTTGTCGCTGAGTGGACTGAAGCCGAACTCCCTAAAGAGTACAGCGCATACTCTAATTGGATTATGCACTTCGACGGCTCCAAAATGTTGGCCGGGTTGGGGGCTGGCGTCGTATTGACGTCCCCAACCGGAGACACAATCCAATACGTACTTCAAATAATGTACACAGACTCCAACAACGCAGCCGAATACGAGGCCCTCCTACATGGCCTCCGGATGGCAATCTCCATGGGCATTCAATGCCTAGAGGTGCGTGGGGATTCAAACCTTGCAATATCCCAAGTAAATGGAAACTTTGACGCCAAGGATCCGAAAATGGCAGCCTATCGTAACGCTGTCCTAAAAATGTCAGCTCGGTTCGAAGGACTTGAATTCCACCACGTAGCCCGGGATAATAACCAAGCAGCCAACGTATTGGCACGCATCGGCGCAAAACGTGACGCTGTCCCTCCAAACATCTTCCTGGAACGGCTCTTTAAGCCATCCGTACTATGGGAAGAGGAGTCCGGAAATGACAAACCGGAAGCAGCCCCACCAACCGACACGAAACAATCTGACATAATCGGCGATTCAGCCGATGAAATAACACCTTCAGCCCACGAAATAATGGCAGTAACCGCCCCGTGGACAGAGCCATTCCTAGCCTACTTGCTTAGGCAGGAACTTCCCTAAGACCAAAATGAGGCCCGCTGCATAGTTCGGCGATCCAAAGCCTACAAGGTCCACAAGGGAGAACTTTATAAGAAAAGCACAACCGGAGTCCTTCAAAGGTGTATCTCCGAAGAGGAAGGGCGAAACCTTCTGGCTGAAATTCATGCCGGACTAGGCGGACACCACGCCGCAGCTCGGGCCCTTGTAGGAAAGGCGTTCCGTACAGGATTTTATTGGCCGACGGCCTGGGCAGATGCTCAGGACTTAGTCCAAAGATGCGTCGGTTGTCAGCTCTTTGCTAATCAGAGCCATATGCCACCCACCGCCCTCAAAACTATACCCATTACCTGGCCGTTCGCGGTCTGGGGGCTTGACATGGTTGGACCCCTTAAAGGGGGAACCCACAAGCAAAGGTACCTATTGGTCATGGTGGACAAATTCACCAAATGGATAGAGGCCAAGCTAGTTAAAACGGCAGAGTCCGGACCAGTGATAGACTTCATATCCGGGGTAGTACACCGTTATGGCGTCCCCCATAGCATCATTACCGATAACGGCACGAACTTCACGGTCGACGAGGTTAAATTATGGTGCAAAAATATGGGCATTAAGCTCGATTACGCTTCATTCTATCATCCTCAAACCAACGGTCAAGTGGAACGAGCAAACGGTCTAATAATGAGCGGCATCAAACCCAGACTAGTGCGGTCCCTCACGGAATCTAACACGCACTGGGTAGAGGAGCTCGACTCCGTACTCTGGGGGCTGCGGACAATGCCCAACCGTACTACCGGATTCACACCATTTTTATGGTATACGGCGCAGAGGCAGTTTTGCCCTGCGACATTATCCATGACTCACCTCGAGTGCGCATGTATGAAGAAAGAGAAGCCGAGCTGGATCGGCAGGACAGTTTGGACGCATTGGAGGAAGAACGCGACGTTGCAAAAGCTCGTTCCGCATTCTATCAGCAGCAGGCTCGAAGATACCAAAGCAGAGAAGTACGGGCTAAGACGTACAATGTCGGTGAACTAGTTCTATGCCTGCCGGACAAGAAAAAGGACAAGCTCAAGCCCAAATGGGAAGGCCCCTTCATTATCGATCAAGTCTTGACCGGCGGAGCGTACCATCTACGAAATGCATCGGACAACCGACTCGAGCCGAACCCATGGAATGCAGCCCGCCTCCGAAGATTCTATGCCTAGCGCTGGATTAAGAGTTCGTCCCCTTCCCCCGTCCAACTTTTTACACTTCAGCTGTCTTTTGTTTCTCTTTTTTCTCTCACCCCTTTTTTTTCATACAAGCCCTTAAAGGCCTACTTGCGCATTGTTCGCACACACTTGATGTGCTATCCGCACTCATTATACCTGGGGGCTTCTTTACCAGAAGCTTACTTATAAGGGCTTCATGCCCAGCACATGTGTCAAACTTCCACATGTACCTTTTATTCACCATTATATGCATCGATATGACTTAAGTTTTGGCCAAGCTGGGTTGCCTGGCTCCTGTGCTTACCCCTACGTTCCCGATTGTTCGGCTAGGAGGTAAAGGGAGCACCTCTGCGATTGTTACTGCCGGGTCAGCCGGATGTGTACCTCAGACTGGGTGAAGCCGAAAGCTAGCGTTCTTAAGGGAATATTCGGTCGGTGACTTGAAAGATGATTTTTTACCTATTTATTTATCTGCCCCCAGATGTTTTCTGCTCTTTTCGCAGTCCGGACATGCACTTTAGGGCATGCCTCCCAGGGAAAGGAACCCTTAACGGAACTATTCTCCCTGGAAGATGTTTCTTACTAACCATGTAATATAACATAACTAGTTGGGCACTTGTCTGATAAAGCACTAATGACCCCTACGCCTGGTCTCCATGCATGCCCCGGTTGTTTCTTAACCGAGAAGATATCCGGACACACTCCGGACCCTAGGGTCCCGAGGTTGAAGCGAAAAGGTCGGCAAAGACAAACGATCTACAATCCGGCTAGAAGGCATTTTACATGTCATTTTAAAAATACATTGTCAAATCGACTGACTGTATTCTTCCTGAATCCCGTCTAATAGGCTGTCTAATTTACAGTCCCGTTGGGAAAATTTAGCGGCCAACTCTACTTGGCCGTACACTAAACTCACAGGGATCTCCTTCCCATCGGGCCCCACAGGTCCGACCTCGGCCATGTGGTTGGGATCCGCCTTCTTGTACCGCGTCTTCACCATGGCCCAGGCCTCCCTGGCACCCTGGCGACAGGCCGAAATCTTCCATAAACGGAAGCACTATCGCACTCCCTGAAGCTTCTCCGCAAGCTCTCCAAGGCCCTCGGGTAGGGAGAGGGACGACCATAAGGCCTGGACGACATCGTTCATTGCCTGCCGAACACGTTCGAGCAGTTGCACCAGCTCGGGAAGTTGGTCACCCGTTGATATGGGCATCTCCTCCGCAGGGCGACCTGTGAGTATACCTACAAACATATTTTGTCAATTGACTTCCTCGCCGAACTCTTCTTTTCAAAGGACTTCGCTCAAGCACTTACTATAGATGCCGCGACGAAGCTGCTGATTCTCCTTCATGGAGCCAGACAGCTCGGCCCGAACACCTTTCAGCTCTTCTCCAAGCTGGGCGTGGGCATCCCGAAGCTTGTTCCTTTCTTGCTGCACCCTCGTCAGCACCCTCTCGTCGGCCTTCAGCTGGCGCAGTAATTCTTGCCTGTCCGGACCCTGTCCGGCAGCACCTGCAATGTCATTGTTAGACTTGCGCGCACACCGCACACCGCTTATCTTTTTAAAATAATGTGTTACAAGGAGGGGTCCCTGCGTTCCCTCCTGCGGCAGCAAGTGCGGCCTCAAGTTGGGCCTTACACTCTTGCAGCTCCTGAGACAGTTGGGTATTCTTCTCTGTAAGATCCTGCATTTCAAATGATCCTTAAATCAGTTAATATAACTACTTTAAGTCTCGGGGGCTACTGGCACATACAACTATTAAAATCTCTTACCCGTATGTCTTTTACATACTGCTCCGTGGCTCTGGTCAAACCATCTTGAGCAGCACGGAGGTGCGCGTCCCCCGCATTAAAGGCATTCAACGCCTCAGGGGAGAAGCACACGTCACGAAAAACTGTCCGGCGGCGCCTGTGGTTCATGGCGCTCTCCACCTCAGACTTGGTGGCGGACAGTCTGTCGGCATCCTCCGTTGGAGGAGTATCCGACTCGCGCCTTGCGCTTGCCTCCCCCTCCAGACCGGGTGTTGGAGCCTGGCTGGCAGAGGCTGGATTGGCAACCTCTACGCCCGCAGTCCGGCGGGCGCTCTTTCTCCTGCAAAGGTCATGAGCATTCAAACACTTCCTAGGAACCTTGTCCTAAAATACAACCGCGAGCTATACCATTGCGGTGACGTTTCGATCTGCGCCGCACTCCGCTTCCGCCTGCTGGGCCGGACTGACCCTTGTTGGCCAGCCGCCGCGGGTTTGGCTTCCTGCCCTGAAGGCACCCCCTGCGAGACACCATTATATACGGTAGTCAGATATGCACAGGGACGGAATGATGGTGTCAGGACTTCGGTCACAATCACCTGGGAAGCCGGATATAGGCCGGGGTAGTCAGCCGTAATGGCGACTAAAGCATTATCCATGCTGAGTTGATGGAACACCCCGTCGATTAGCTCCACCTTTATGTCTGGGACCTCTTCGGAGGCCGGATCTTGGGATCTCTCGGGATCCTCGGGTTGCGGGGCCGGACTATGCATGCCCTCCACAACCCGACGCAGCTCCTGCGTCGAAAGCATAAATGTAAGAAACTTAAACTTTGAAAGCATGGGTCGGACACACAAAGTGTTCGCTTACCCAACACCGAGGGTTGTTCATGGAGAACCCATCCAACGGGCTCGTCTGGAGGAAATCCTCCTTCTCCCCTTTGTACAGGCCGGACAGGATCTTCACCAGGTCTTCGGCCGATCCCGGCCCTTTGTGGCCATGACGAGTGGCGTCATCCTCCCCATTGAAGTCCCACATAGGGTGGCCCCTGTATTGCGGCGGCTGCACCCCCTGCATAATGCACGTTGCCATGACTCCAATCATGGTCAATCCGGAATGGGCCAGTAACCTTATCTGGCCCATCAAATAATGGACGCTCTTGTCTTCCTCCAGCTGGGGGCTCCGTGGGCGCCAGCTCAGGCGTTTCTTCATAGGTGCATTACTGAACCCCGGGAGACCGATCCGAACAGGGTCCGACAGCGGAGCGTCTTCCACATAAAACCATTCTGAAGGCTAGTCTTCGGACGCCTTCTTGGGGGTTCCAGATGGATATCCGGTCCCGGCGATGCGCCATATTTCGGCACCACCCACTTGATATATGGACCCCTCGTGAGAGCGGGGTACAAGGCAGAACAACTTCTTCCACAGCGCAAAATGGGGCTCAATGCCCAGAAATAGCTCACAAAGAGCTACGAAGCCCGCGATATGCAGAATCGAGGCGGGCGTGAGGTGATGGAGCTGAAGTCCGTAGAACTCCAGAAGGCCACAGAGGAACGGATATATAGGAAATCTGAGCCCCCTTATCAGATAGGGGACGAAGCATACCCGCTCCCCTTTGTTGGGACTTGGGGTAGCCTCCGCTTGCTTCCCACCTTTGTAGGTGGCCAGCCCGGCTCGAACCGGGACCATAAAGGCCGGAGGAAGATATTCCTCCGCTTGGAGCGTCACTAGCTCGTTGTGAGGGACAGAACACCTCCTCCAATCTCCTGGCAGAGGGCTGGGAGCACGAGAGGAGGAGCCGTGACGACGGTCCATGATGGAATGGATTTTTGGTCAAAGGCGCTCCGATGAGTACTCGCGGATGGAAGATGGTGTGATTTGGATCTGGATTATTGCCTCTCTTATAGGCAGATTATTTGCGCAGCTAGGGGGTAAAACATAAAAGATACCCTGGCTTTTCGCATTCGTGCAACGCGTGGAAGAAGGCCATTATTGGGCGTGGAAGCCAAGGAGCACAATGTTTACAAAATAGCCGGACACTATTCGGCAGGTACATGGAACTTAAAGGAGAACCCGCCTTGCAACGCCGAAGACTATATACGCGCTGGACTTATCATCATTGAAGCCTGGTTCGGGGGCTACTGAGGGAGTCCTGGACTAGGGGGTGTCCGGATGGCCGGACTATCATCATCGGCCGGACTCCAAGACTATGAAGATACAAGATTGAAGACTTCGTCCCGTGTCTGGATGGGACTTTCCTTGGCGTGGAAGGCAAGCTTGGCGATACGGATATGTAGATCTCCTACCATTGTAACCGACTCTGTGTAACCCTAGCCCTCTCCGGTGTCTATATAAACCGGAGGGTTTTAGTCCGTAGGACAACACAACCATTACAACAATCATACCATAGGCTAGCTTCTAGGGTTTAGCCTCCTTGATCTCGTGGTAGATCCACTCTTGTACTACCCATATCATCAATATAAATCAAGCAGGAGTAGGGTTTTACCTCCATCGAGAGGGCCCGAACCTGGGTAAAAACATCGTGTCCCTTGTCTCCTATTACCATCCGCCTAGACGCACAGTTCGGGACCCCCTACCCGAGATCCACCGGTTTTGACACCGACACCTTCTCCTACCCAAAGGGTAGTGTTTGTGCAAGAAGGGCACAAGGAGAAGGAGAAGGAAAAAGGGGTTGTTAGTAATGGCAAGGTCACTAGGGACAAGGCCATTCCCAAGGATTTTGCCAGCAAAAACAATCCATCTTATGTCCTCATGAGAGGAGATGATGGTTATACATTTGCAAAATTTGTTGGGACTAACTATGATGATTATGCTTGAACTATTTGGGTTCCTAAGACCCTTGTTGCTAACTCTCTAGGACCCATTGCAAAATGGGTACCCAAAACCAAAGCTTGATTCTTGTAGGACTATATCTACGATGGAAAATAATGGGTGATCGATAGTGGATGCACCAATCATATGACCGAAGAGAGGGAGATTATTGTGGAGTTCGTTGATCCCCTCAAGGCCTCTTCGAACATCTCCTTTGGTGCCAATAGCAAGGGCAAGGTATTGGGTTTGGGCTAGGTGGTAATCTCTAATGATTCATCACTTTCAAATGTCATGCTTGTCTAATCCCTTCACTACAATTTACTTTCAACAATTCAATTGGCATGTGTCAGTTATGATTCTCATTTCGGTGGATTCCATGTGACCATATTTAAGAGAAGTAACCTCAAAGTGGTCTTTGTTGGGCATGTTGAACACAACCTTTACATGGTTGATTTATCAAAAGAGAAAACTCATCTTGCAACATGCCTAATGGCCAAGGCCGACGTGGGGTGGTTATGGAATTGATGGCTAGCCCACGTTAGCATGAGAAATTTACAAGCTCTCTTAAAGGGGGAGCACATCCTTGGACTAATCAATGTGTCTTTTGCCAAAGATCGTCCTTGTAGTGCTTGCATTGATGGAAAATTACATGAAAAAGCTCATAAAGTGAAGACTATCATCACCACTTTGAGGCCTCTCGAGCTTATCCACTTGGATCTGTTTGGGCCTCCAACTTATGATAGTTTGGGAGGGAGGAGGTATTGCCTTGTCATTGTCGATGACTACACAAGATATACTTGGGTGTTCTTTCTCAAGACCAAAGATGAAACTCAAGAAACCTTTTCATCAACTTTTCCAAAGAAGGTCAACATAAATATAATTGTGAGATTAAGGCAATTCAAAGTGACAATGGCACCGAGTTCAAGAATTACATGATGGATGAGTTATTGAGTGAAGAGGGGATAAAGCATCAATATGTCGTGCCATATACTCCCCAACAAAATGGTGTTGCGGAGAGGAAGAATCGGACTCTCATTGAGATGGCTAGGACCATGCTTGACGAGTATAACTCTCCCTACAAGCTTTGGGCCGAAGCCATCAACACCGCGTGTCATGTTTCAAACCGGCTTTATCTTCGCAAGCTCAAGAACAAGACCCCATATGAACTCCTAATCAAACGAAAGCCTAACGTAAGTTTGAGCCTAAAACTTATGAGGGCATATTTGTTGGATATGCATCAAACTCTCATGCTTACCGAGTTCTCAATAAATCCACTGGATGCATTTAGGACACGGTGAATGTGGAGTTTGATGAAGATAACGGCTCCTGTGTGGAGCAAATTGTTCCTAGTGTTGTAGGTGATGAGGCACCTTCACAAGCTATAAGAACTATGGGGATAGGCCACGTTCTTCCACAAGAAATACCCCAAGTCCAAGTAGAAAAAGGAGTAAGATCCCCTCTTGTGGAGTCTCCACAAGGGAAGTCATCACTGTCACCACTTGTACAAGATGCTACGGGTGATCATGGACCTATCCAAGAACAAGATCAAGTCCCTCATGTCCCCAAGCAAGATAAAGGGAAAACTCATTCAAATGATGAAGAACCAGTCATTGAGGCTCAAGATCAAGCTCAAGTTCTAGATCAAGATCGACATCAACCCCAACCACAAGGGTCTTCAACATCGCCACTTCCCAATGAACAAGAACTTGTGGTTATGAAGAGAAGGGTGTCTCCGAGGCTAGAATAATCTCAAGGACAAGCTTCTTCATCAAGTTCAAAACCAAGTGAAGAAGAGCTTGCACTCAAAGAGCAAAAAGTGGCTGCCAAGTTAAAGCAACTTCAACATCTCACCGAGAACATCTATGGAAGCATAAAAAGGGGGTAACTACTCATAGACGTTGGGCAAACTTTTGTGAACATCACTCGTTTGTCTCTTGTGTTGAGCCCCTTAAGGGTTAATTCGCACTTGACGACCCGGATTGGGTGGATGCCATGCTGATGACCCAAAAGTATATGGGATAAAATGTAGCCTTTTTGATAAGTAAGAGTGTCAAACCCAACGAGGAGCAGAAGGAAATGACAAGTGGTTTTCAGCAAGGTAATATCTGCAAGTGCTGAAATTGTAAGTAACATATCAGTTTGATAGCAAGGTAATTTGTAACAAGCAAGTAACGGTAGTAGTAACAAAAGTGCAGCAAGGTAGCCCGGTCCGCTTGAGGCAAAGGATAGGCCAAAATGGTCTCTTATGATAAGCAAAGTGTTCTTGAGGGTACACAGGAATTTCATCTAGTCACTTTCATCATGTTGGTTCGATTCATGTTCGCTACTTTTATAATTTGGTATGTGGGTGGACCGGTGCTTAGGTGCTGTTCTTACTTGAATAGACCTCCTACTTATGATTAACCCCCTCGCAAGCATCCGCAAATATGAGAAAAGTATTAAGAATAAATTCTAACCATAGCATGAAACTTTTGAATCCAATCGGCCCCTTACGGAATAGTGCATAAACTAGGGTTTAAGCTTCTGTCACTCTCGCAACCCATCATCTAATAACTACTCAACAATGCATTCCCTTAGGCCCAAATATGGTGAAGTGTCATGTAGTCGACATTCACATGACATCACTAAGGGAATCACAACATACATATCATCAAATATCGAATACATATCAAGTTCACATGATTACTTGCAACACGATTTCTCCCGTGACCTCAAGAACAAAAGTAACTACTCACAAATGATAATCAAGCTCAAGATCAGAGGGGTATTGAATAGCATAATGGATCTAAACATATAATCTTCCACCAAATAAACCATATAGTAATCAACTACAAGATGTAATCAACACTACTAGTCACCCACAAGCACCAAACTATAGTTCCGATACAAAGATTGAACACAAGAGATGAACTAGGGTTTGAGAGGCGATGGTGCTGTTGAAGATGTTGATGGATATTGCCCTCCCCAAGATGGGAGGGTTGTTGGTGATGATGATGGCGATGATTTCCCTCTCCGAGAGGGAAGTTCCCCCGGCGAAATCGCTCCACCCGAGGGCAAAAGTGCTCCTGCCCAAGTTCCACCTCGAGACGGCGGCGCTTTGTCCCGAAAGTACTCTCCTTATTTTTCCTAGGTGAAAATGACCTATATATCAGAAGAAGGGCACCGGAGGTGGGCCGAGGGGAGCACAACCCACCAAGGCGTGCCTGGGCTCCCTGGCGCGCCCAGGTGGGTTGTACCCACCTGGCGGGCCCCTCTAGTACTTATTGGCTTCAATAATTCTCATTTATTCCATAAAAAATCCTCATGAAGTTTCAGCTTATTTGGAGTTGTGCAGAATAGGTAGCCTGACGTAGCTTTTTCAGTTCCACATTTCCAGCTGCCGGAATTCTCCCCCTTTGTGTGTACCTTGCATATTATGAGAGAAAAGGCATTAAAATTACTCCAAAAAGCATTATTATGCAATGAAACAACATAAATAATAGTAGGTAAACTGATGCAAAATGGACGTATCAACTCCCCCAAGCTTAGACCTGCTTGTCCTCAAGTGAAACCGAAATCGAAAAACATATCCACATGCTTAGAGAGAAAGGTGTCGATAAAAACAAAATACGAACATAGAAGCATCATGTAACTTATTATGATAGCAACAAACTTTAACATAAAACTTTTATCATAGAACTTTTATCATAGACTTCTCATGAGCAAGTAACAATTCATCACAGCATTGAAGTATAAAGCATAAACTCTATTGGAAACCAACAAACTATGTTCTCGGTCAACTTTGCAACTACAATTCATCATATTTTTAGGAAGGGTCATGTATCGAAGCCTTTAGGCAAGTCCACATACTCAACCATCATATAGTCTTATATGATTGCTAACACTCACCGCATACACATGAGCAAAAGGTTTCGACCAGACACATAGAAAGGTAGGGGCTTATAGTTTTGCCTCCTGATGTATTCACCTCAAGGGTGATGTCAACAATAATAACTCATGCTACCCATATTCAGCTGGATATATGTGCCTAGATATTTCCTCACCACATGATGCTTGCCAAAAGATAAAATAAAAAGGAATATAGAGAACAACTTCGACTCTTGCAAGAAAGTAAATACATAAAAGTAAAAGATAGGCCCTTCGCAAAGGGAAGCAGAGGTTGATATGCGCTTTTTGTTTGTATGCTCAACCCCTTAGTGCAAGAGAACGTCACGTTATATTGCCCCTTATGATGGCAACCTTTATTATGTAGTATGTCGCTTTTATTCTTCGCCATCACAAGTTCGTCCAACGCTCAATTTTCTCTTACACTAAATGATCTAAAACTTTTAGAAGCAATTTTTACTGCCTTATTGCACCAATGACAACTTACTTGAAGGATCTTACTCAATCCATAGGTAGGTATGGTGGACTCTCAAAACAAGATTTGGGTTTAAGGGTTTTGGATGCACAAGTAGTATCTCTACTTAGGGCGGAATTTTTGGCTAGCAAAGATGGGGGCAAACACCACATGTCGAATGATCTATGACAATATAGATTCTATGTGAATATGAACAAACATATATCATTAAGTTGTCTTCCTTGCCCAACATCAACAATTTTGGCATATAATATTTTGATGGGTGCTCACAATCACAAAAGATTTCCAGGATAGTGTATTTGCATGTGAATCTTCTCTTCCCTTATTAATTCTTTCATGAGTTGCATCATTGACCAATGCTATGTTTGTCAATCTACAATAAAATTTTCTATTTATACTTTTCCTTATGTGGTGTTATTACTCACCATAATATTAGCATATGATCTTTTTCATTTATTTCCTTTCTTTTTATTGAAACATGAAAGTAAAGAAAGCAAAACTCAAACTAAAATTTGTTATATATCTCGCACACGATTACAAAGATAGATCACTAAGCAAACTTTCAAAAGAAAGGATCAAACTAAACTTTTAGTCATCTAAAGCAAAAGATAACAATGGATCGAACTAATATAAGTAAAGGCAAAATATTGTGGAGGTGATACGATACCGGGGCACCTCCCCAAGCTTGGCGAAAGCCAAGGGGAGTGCCCATACCGATACTCAATTTTCTTTTGGTGATGAAGAAGGAGGTGGTGGTGATTAAGCGGTAGCGATCCTGCCAATAAATCTCTGAGTGCCTCTCTTAAACTGTGAATCTCCCAAAGAGCTTGGTGGAGCAACTCAGTGTTCTTCTCTACTTCGGCCATGATATGCTTATTTTCCGGACCCCAAGAGTTTGTCCCTGCATCACTTTCTCTTGGACGAGATATGTCCCAATTGGACGGTATATGCACACGAGGAGTGTTTTCGAACCCATAGTTATGAATCAAATTGTGAAAATTGTTATGATGTAACCTGTGTAAAGGCCTCCTGGAAGGGAGTTCTTCTTGTACTTCAGAGCTCTCTCGATTGTTTGATGATCTCATGGCTTGATGAGGATTAGGACAGGTAGAGATACCGGCTAGTGTGCCTCTCTCGGAAGCCTGAGGGTGAACTCCAAGGGAATTCCCTTCATCTTCCTCCATGGCAACCTCCTCAACTCTCTCCCCCTCTAGCTCCTCCTGCAGCAACCCCGCATTGTCTTCTCCATTGTTGGAAGAGGGGAAAGACATGATGCCTGGGTTAACCGATCGTATCATGTACCTCCTCTTTTTCATGATTCTGGAGTGTTCCGGGAGGTTTCTTTTATGTGTTCCTTCGGTGCCATAGTTTGGATAATATTGCTTTCAAAATTAATTGGCGTACCTGAGATATAATGTTTTATTCGTTGCCCATTAACGACCTTCGACATTATTTATTTTGATAGCTCCAGATCGATAAACCTCCTCGATAACATAGGGTCCTTCCCATTTGGAGAGGAGTTTTCCTGCAAAGAATCTAAAATGAGAGTTGTACAAAAGAACATATTGTCCAACTTTGAACTCACGCTTTTGGATTCTTTTTCATGCCATCTTTTAACTTTTTCTTTGAATAACTTTACATTTTCATAAGCTTGGGTTCTCCATTCATCTAATGAGCTAATATCAAATAACCAACAAGTTTGAAATCATAGTTGAGTTCTTTAATTGCCCAATATGCTTTATGTTCTAACTCAAGAGGCAAATGACAAGCTTTTCCGTAAACCATTTTATAAGGAGACATACCCATAGGATTTTTATATGCTGTTCTATAAGCCCAAAGTGTGTCATCTAATTTCTTAGACCAATTCTTCCGGGACCAATTGACAATCTTTTGTAAAATTACTTTTATTTCTCTATTGCTAAGTTCAACTTGACCACTAGACTGAGGATGATAGGGTGATGCAATTCTATGGTTAACATCATACTTGGCAAGCATTTTACGGAAAGCACTATGAATAAAGTGTGAACCACCATCAGTCATCAAATATCTAGGGACTCCAAACCTTGGGAAAATAACATCCTTAAACATTTTAATAGAGGTGTTGTGATCAACACTACTAGTTGGAATAGCTTCTACCCACTTAGCAACATAATCAACAACAACCAAAATATGAGTATACCCATTAGAGGAAGGAAAAGGTCCCATGAAATCAAATCCCCAAACATCAAATGGTTCAACAGCCAGTGAATAATTCATAGGCATTTCTTGACGCTTACCGATATTACCTATTATTTGATATTCATCACAAGATAAGACGAACTTACGAGCATCCTTGAAGAGAGTAGGCCAATAAGAACCAGACTGCAATACGTTATGAGCAGACCTGTCTCCCGCATGATGCCCTCCATAAGCTTCAGAGTGACATTTCCATAGGATTTGTTCCTGTTCATGCTCGGGTACACAACGTCTAATAATACCATCTACTCCTTCTTTATAAAGATGTGGGTCATCCCAAAAGTAATGTCTTATATCATAGAATCTTTTTTTCTTTTGTTGGTATGTAACGCTAGGTGGTATGTATTTAGCAACAAGAAAATTAGCATAGTCAGCATACCAAGGAGTGTTATGAGAAACATTTATTGCAGCTAACTATTCATCAAGAAAGCTATCATTAATAGGTTGTGGATCATCAAGAATATTTGCAAGCCTAGATAGGTTATCAGCTATGGGGTTCTCCGCTCCTTTTCTATCACTGATATGCAAATCAAATTCTTGTAGTAGAAGAACCCACCTAATGAGTCTAGGTTTAGCATCTTTCTTTTCTAGAAGATATTTTATAGCAGCATGATCGGTGTGAACAGTCGCTTTGGAATCAACAATATAGGATCTAAACTTATCACAAGCAAACACAACTGCTAAAAATTCATTTTCAGTAGTAGCATAATTTTGTTGGGCACTGTCTAGAGTTTTACTAGCATAGTGGATAACATTCAGTTTCTTGTCAACTCTTTGTCCTAGAATAGCACCAAAAACATAATCACTAGCATCACACATAATTTCAAAAGGAAAGTTCCAATCAGGTGGTTGAACAATAGGTGCAGAAATTAAGGCTTTCTTTAGTGTTTCGAAGGCTTCCAAATAATCATCATCGAAAACAAAAGGGATATCCTTTTGCAAAAGATTTGTAAGAGGGCTAGAAATTTTAGAAAAGTCTTTGATAAATCTCCTATAGAAACCAGCATGACCAAGGAAACTACGAATACCTTTGATATCTTTAGGACATAGCATTTTCTCAATTGCATCAACCTTCACTTTGTCCACCTCTCAAGCCCATTGATCCGCTGCTCTCACGACCTAGCTCGATGAACACGACAGAGAAAGACACGACAACTTACCCAGGTTTGGGCCACCTTGCAGTGTAATACCCTACTCCTGCTTTGTGGTGGATTAGCCTCGCTAGTGGCTGAGGATGAAATAATACAAGTGGAAGAACAACCTCAGGAGGCGTGTTCTTGTGATGAGCTCTTGGTGGTTCGATGAGCTGATCCCCCTCTATGGTGGTAGCTAGGCTATATTTATAGTGGCCTTGGTCCTCTTCCTCCAAAACTTAGGCGGGAAGGCATCCCACAATGGCCAAATTTGAAAGGGGACAAGAAGTACATCTAATCGTGATGAAAGGTGGTCTTCGCCTACAAAGCTTCTGAGTGTGACATCGTGGTGGGCTCGGCGATGACATCCATCATGCTGTTCTGGCGGTCTTGGTCTCGTTGCATGCAAATGGGAACCTTTGGCTGATTCATTGGGAATCCACACCTGCACTTGCGTCCTTTGCACCAAAGAGGAGATCTGCTGCTCTGCGCCCGCTGGCGCGCGCCTGGCCTTGGTCGTTATGCCTGATGTCATTTCAGCCTCGTGAGGCTGGGTCTTGCATAGAAATCTCCGCTCCACTCAGGAGGCCGCCTAAGAAGGCCGCTCCCTCGGGAGGTCTTGAAGTCGCCCGCCTCGCGAGGCTTGACCCCTCACGAGGGTTTTGTCTTGCCGTAGTCGAAGCTGGGTCATACCATGCCGTGGATGAAGCCACATCGTGGGCTGCAGGCAGGCAGGTCTGGGTACCCTGGTTCCCAGAACACCGACAGAACCCCCGAGGCCCAAGGCTTGCTCGCACTTGGCTTCATGGCAAAGCCAGAGGACAAGTGCGAAATGCCACGGCCCCAATCGCCTGCAAATCGAGCCGACGCATGGCGCTTGATGGGACGTGGGCGTCTCCACTTCTCCACACGGGCTCGGCAACTGGCGTGGTCTGACAAAAAGGCCAACTCCCACAGTCGAGCCTTCATTGCCTCCTTTTCATCTTGCTCCAGATCTCATCCATTTCCTGCCGAAGGCGCCTCCAGACCCACCAAATCCTCGCTCCCAAGCTCCTTGCCGATGGGGAAGAAGGCGAAGTTTGCCGGCGTGGCCATGACCGCTGCTCTTGATGTTGAAGCGGCCCTTAGCCCATCAACCATCACTGAAGTCGAGCACCTCACCGCCGTGCTCCCACTTACGGCGGGCCCGGAGAACGAGAGGGGAGCGACCAAGCTTCGGGTCGGCTCCGCCGAGGAGGGAGCCTTGGCAGGCGCGTTCTTCCCTTTTTCCTCGACAGCCTCTTTGCGGGGCTCGTCCCGCCTTTCTCCAGGTTCTTCTTCACCATCCCTGACCACCACCAGATCCACGCGCTTCATCTTCAACCCAACTCCGTCTTCCTCCTGTCGGTCTTTGCTTTCTACTGCGAGGCCTTCGTGGGGGTGAAGCCCTCCATCGTGTTGTTCCACCATTTCTTCTCCCTCTGGACGCATGGCTCAAGCGAGCTCTCCAGATGCGTCTCCTTCATCATGCTCCACGATAACAACGAGCTCATGAAGGTCGCGAAGAAGGTGGATGACTTCTGGCGCAAGTGGATCTACCTGGACGCCCAGAGCCATCACGCTTCACTAGAGCTGCCGGCTGAGCAACCGGAGAAGCAGCCTCAGTGGTCTCATGAGAAGCTCACCGACCCCCGGGCGGCGCCGGTCTTGAAGAAGTGAAGGCAAACATGGACTCCGGGGCACTGACGGGGGCCATGATCATCCGCGAGTTCCTGGTGAAGCGGTTGGCCCCTCTCCAAGCTCACTTGCGCCCCATGTGGGACCTCAAAACCACAGAAGATGTCCTTCGGCTGCGCCCTGGGAACCTGGCGGCCGAGGAGCTGGACAAGGCTATGCAGGTCTTGGTCGGGGAGGATCCAGGCTGCCATTTGGGGGCCCACCTTCCGCTGTACTGCCATGACTACAGGGCGAAGCTGGCCGCCTCCATGCTGGACTTCAACGAGCGAGGGCTCGTGCCGTCCTGCCCCCTGAATACTTAATGGCATTGTCCTCTGGCGAGGACTCCGTCGAGGGCGAGGAGGAGGAGGAAGACATGGAGGCGTGAGAGAAAGGGATGGGGGAGATTTCTCCTCCTCGGCCGAGCGAGCTTCTCCAGGGTCTTCCTTATGATGACGACGTTGAGGAGGGCTTGGTCGGGGAATCCCCACCTCCCGTTGGGGTTGTCACGAGGTCCGAGGGGACCCCGCTGCGAAGGCTGACCCGCGGGGGCCTGAAGGGAGGAACGACGTTGGAGCTGTCTCAAGGCAGCGCCTTTGCCTTGTCACCTGCAGCCGCCGCTCCAGAGCCTCCCGTCGTGCGCCCAGCTGATCCTCCGGTTGTGGCGAGGCCCTTGCTGCAGAAGCTTGGGGGCAGCGCCGTCCTGGGCAAGAGAAGGGCGTATATCGCCAAAGACGAGTAAGCACCTCACTTTTTTTTACCTTCTATCGCGATACCATGCTCATGATGTGGCTCTCCTGACGACCAGGCTGGCCCCCGAGGTGAAGAAGAAGAAGGAGGAGGACGCCGCTCCCAAGGCGCAGCAGACTCCGAAGGCGCCAGCTTCTGACGCGTCCGTGGGAGGCGGGATGCCCCCGGAGCCCCCTGCCCCGACTGACATCGCAATAGAGCCAGCCTAGGTGCCAATGCCACCTCCTTCCTGGGTGCTCACGCCGGCAGACCTGGGCTCCTTCATCAGGCCCGGTGCTTTGTAGGAAGCCTACATCGCGTTGGACCGACTCCGGAACAATCTTTAGGGTGCTGACGGGCATGCGGTGACAGGGCGCCTGGAGCTGATCTCAGGGTGGCTTCGAGCCGACTCATCCGTCAGGATGGCTTGGAGCCAGGCCGAAGCTGCTGCCGCGGGTGCCAAGGAGCAGGCGACGACAACCGCAACAGCTCGTGATGCTGCGCTGGCCGATGCCGCGTCCGCCAAAAGCTGCTGCCGCGAGGTGGAGGCCGAGTTGGAGAAGCTTCGCGAGGGGAAGACCTCCCAGGCGCGCGGGCTCCAGGCACGGGAGGAGGAGCGCATGACACGGGAGTCTGCAGTTGCCGACATGAGGCCAAGCTAGAGCAAGCAGCCCAAGAACAGGGCGCGGAGTGGAGCTGACTAGAGAAGCTGAAGGAGGAGGTGGACGCGGCCCAGGCGTCGCACACCAAGCACGTCTCAGGGGAGATGGCCAAGCTGGAGGCCAGGGAGAAGATGCTTGCCGCAGCTAAGAAGGTCGGGCGCGACGCCTTCACTTCCTTCGAGCTAAAGTGCCGCAAGGCACTCCAGTCCCTTTATGGAGAAGGGTACGACAAGCCGATGGCGACCCCAGATGACGGCTTTCCTGGTCTTCTCACCAAGCTTGTCGAGGAGCTGGGGAACATCTCCGCTGCGCTAGGCTCCATCATGGAAGGGGAGTGCCGCGCGCTCCTCACCGCGGCCGTGACATACGTCGATAGCCATCTTCATCTCCTGTATCCCAGCCTAGACCTTGGCACATTGCTGGAGCCTGTGGCACCCGAGTCCCGGGTCGCTGCTGCTGAAGTCATGAAGGAGAAGGTGGAAGCCCTGGTGGTGAAGTTCCGCCGCATCGACCCTGAGGCCTTGGCGGCTGCAGCTGGCAGCGAAGGCGACAACGACACCGTCGAGGGCATGCTCCCCAAGGCAGCTGGTGGCGGCGAGCAGAGCTGAAGGCATCACCTCCCATGCTTTATCCTGCAACATTTGACGTGCCTCGTGGAGGCGTAAGAACTCCTGCTTTGAATTCGTGAACATTATGGTTTGCTAGGATTCCGCGGTTTTCCTTTCCGTGCTCGATTACCTCTCGTTTGCCTTTAGTGTTCTGTGTTAACAGGGCCTAGCCCCGCGCATACCTCAGCTGCCATTGGTTCGTCTGGATCGCCAGGACGAGACCAAGGGGTGAGGGGCTACGTGACCAGTGTGGCCCTTGAGTCGCGATGCTCAGGGGTCCCCCTTAACGTACGAACGGCCTCGTGAAGGAAGTGCGAGCAGCGTCTGGGTTAATCCGGAGTCCTCATACCTTTCCTTGCCAACTTTTGCTTGCGAGGGCCTCGAGATGACCAGGTGTTGAAGACCTGGTAGGGTGGCGTGCGCCAGGCCAGACCTGGACGCAGCCCCCGTGCCCAGCCCCCTCGCGCGGTTCTCCCAGGTGAAAGTTGGCGCGGTGAGGCCAGAGGTCGAGCCCTGGAGCTCTCCTGAGGTTAGTGCAGCTGCTAGGGTGCCCTCAGTTGTTTATCATCAGCGTGGAGCATGACACTTCCACTTTTGCATGGGCATAGCCGCTCCTCGACTGTGTCGTCCGCCAGCACGGAGCATGGGGCTTCCACTGGTGCGTGGGAGGGGCACCCTCTGAGGGAAGTCCCCGGGGCGTGTACAGCCCCGTCCTGGCACGTGGCTTGCACGGCTGGACTGGAGGAGGTGTATATGGGCACCCCTGAGCCAGCGCGGGACTCACGAGGCCATACCTCAAGGTGGGTTGCACCTGAATTTTTAGTAAGGATGCTTGCTGGAATCCTGTGAGATGGTTAGGTCACCTGCACCAAGTGAATCTCCGGAGGATATTGCATGAGAAGGCCAAACACCAGCAACCCCGGGAGGTGACGTGAACGGGGTCGGCCTGTCAGACAAAGCTCAGCCGCTAGATTTATCGATGCTGCAGGGACAGACCCGAGCCTAGACGCCGTGCCCAGACTCCTCATGCATCGATCCCAAAGAAAGACAACCGGCGCGTGGCTCCCTCGGTGGCGAGGCACCGTGCCGCGCACCCTAACTTATCCACTCGCGATTAGCTCATGCGAGAACAAGGCACCAAGGGCCACGGGAGGTGACGTACACGGGGCTGGCCCATGAGACAGAGCTCGGCCACTTGGGTTGCTGCAGGGACGGACCCGACCATAGACGCTGTGCCAGTCCTTAATCATGACACGTTCACGGGCGGGTTTGAAAGGGCGCACGACGTTCATGATGGCAAAGCACTGGACAAGCAGGTGATAATATATAGCAGCTCATAAAAGGGGGAAATCAGTTCTAATAGATGCACAAAACGATACACGCTACAGGGCTGACCCCTATAGCTTGAGGATGATGCAGCCCAGGGGCGCCCTCAACTGAACGAACTAAAAAGTCACCTGGCACCGTTGGGGTAGAATTGTTGAAGTAGCTGAAGATGCACGCTGCAGAAGTTGCTCCTCATGAGCCAGCAGGCTCCTGAGCCTCGGGGGGCTCCGGCTCCTCCTCCTTCAGGACTGCCTGGCGCCTGGCTTCATGAGACGCCACACATGCATCACTGGAGCGAGGCTGCCATGCCCGGTAGGCCGAATGACATGCGGACGTAGCTGTGGGGGTGGCCTCCGCACCGGCCGACGCTGGATGGCCAGAAGAGATCTTGAGAAGCGGCTCTGTTGAGGCCTGGGATGTTGGCGCAGACGCGTAGCTCCTGTCCTGAGCGGCTGCTGTGTTGGGTGGTGCGGGCCGCCGCTCGCTGTCGGTGTCAAAACCGGCGGATCTCGGGTAGGGGGTCCCGATCTATGCGTCTAAGGCTAATGGTAACAGGAGGCAAGGGACACGATGTTTTACCCAGGTTCGGGCCCTCTCGATGGAGGTAAAATCCTACTTCCTGCTTGATTGATATTGATGATATGAGTAGTACAAGAGTTGATCTACCACGAGATCGTAGAGGCTAAACCCTAGAAGCTAGCCTATGATGATTATGATTGTGTCTCTAGGGACTAAACCCTCCGGTTTATATTGACACCGGAGGGGGCTAGGGTTTACACAGAGTCGGTTACAAAGAAGGAAATCTACTATCCGGATCGCCCAGCTTGTCTTCCACGCAAAGGAGAATCCCATCCAGACACATGACAGAGTCTTGAGTCTTGTATCTTCATGCTCCAATAGTCCGGACAAAGTGTATAGTTCGGCTGTCCGGATACCCCCTAATCCAGGACTCCCTCAGTAGCCCCTGAACCAGGCTTCAATGACGATGAGTCCGACGCATAGATTGTCTTCGGCATTGCAAGGCGGGTTCCATCTCCGAATACTCCGAAGCAGATTTACGGATTGTGTCTAGCTTTGCGAGATAATTTCCGCACACCTCCATATAGTACTTCATAAATCTGATCTGCTGGTAATTTTTGCACGGTGTGCTCTTTACGCCGTAGTCTGGTCCAACACGAACCGGTTTTTCTTAGCCTGCCTCAATACGCGTTGCAATGCGGTTTTATTGGCACACCCTACCAAAGCAGTGATCGTGTTCCCCTTATCGTGGGATCTTCCATCGATACGGGCATGCGCAACCCCACGACGAATGTTGGTATGACTCTGTGTTTTTAGGTAAGTCCCAAGCGGTTACGCTGAGGACGCTTGATATTCACCCCCTTTATAGAGGGGTCGAGGCCTATCCCTCTTTTCTACCACGCTTGCACCTTTTCACATCTCAAGTTCCAACACCCGAAGCCCAAGCTTAAGCCCTCCGGATCTTCAATCATGTCCGAACCCAACCTTGAAGGTCGGTGGGTGGCTTCCTCTGTCTCAGAGGAGGATATCGCGAAGCTTAGGGAGGACGGATACCTGACTGCTGACATCAGGCACAGGCTCCCTGCTTCAGGGCAGATCATCCCTACTCCCGAGCCCAATGAGAGTGTCGTATTTGTTTCTCACTTCCTCCACGGCTTAGGCCTTACTCTTGATCCCTTCGCGAGAGGGCTCATATTCCACTACGGGCTAGATTTTCATGATCTGGCTCCGGACGCCATCCTTCATATCTCGTCGTTCATTGTTGTGTGCGAAGCTTTTCTCCACGTCACCCCCCACTTCGGCTTATGGCTCAAGACCTTCAATGTGAAGCCGAAGATGATTGAGGGGCGACACGCGAAGTGTGGAGGTTCTGTAATAAGCAGGAACGCCGATGCTCCATGGCCAGAGGGTTCCTTCCCGGAGGTGTATGATCTGTGGCAGCGGAGGTAGTTTTACGTCACGACTCCTAGAGGCACAAAGTGGGTGGCTGCCCCTGACTTCCGTTCTGGCCCTCCGCCTCAACTGGCGTCATGGGCCAACGTAGGACGGGATTGGGGGCCTGCTAATGATGTACCCACGTTGCAGAGCCGCATACGGGAGCTTCTTGAGAGGGACATCAGCCTTGTAAGCGTAATTCAGGTAATGCTAATCCGATGGATCTTGCCGTGCAAATGCTGGCCTCTCCAGATGTGGCAGTTCAATCCGGAAGGTCCGCGGACTATTCAGCACTTCTTTGGCGTCACACTCGAAGGAATGTGTAAGTTATTCTTTGGACCACAAGTAAAGTGTCCGGACACCACCGAGGATGCGGGCCTGAGCTGCAACCGCCCAGATACCCAAGTAAGCAACCCAGAAACCGAACACTTTGTTTATTTTTATCATGACATTATTCTGAAAAACCCTCCCTGGCCAGGAGTGGCTCAGCAAGGCGGAGAGAATTAGGTGTCCGGCGCCACTTCCCGAAGGCTCGCCTAGCTCTACCATAGCCAAGATGCTTGGTCGTGTGCTAAGGAAAGTGCCCTTGGGGAAAGACGAAGGGAAGAACAGAGAAGCAGAACTTCACACATTGCACATCCAAACCGGGGGAATTGTTACCTTCCCAAAGGAGGATAGTCGGGGAGGGGGATCTAAGGCCTCCTCCCCTCGTGGGAAGAAGAGGGCCGCCTCCGAAGACTTGGAGACGGAGGTGCCCAGACAAGGGAAGAAAGCTTCACCAGGGGGCCCTGCCCCGAAGGGCCTCCTCACCGCGCCATGCCCACCAACGGGCCAGCCCTCAGCCGAGCTGTAAGTTTAATCGTAAATACGAAGGTACTGCTTCCTTCTCCGAGAACAATAACCAGGATTCATTCTTTGCAGTCCGGCCAGCAGCTCTTCTCGACAGAGTTCGTCTTCGGGGGATCCCCTTCCGGAGATGATGGAGAGTGAGACCCCACCAACCTCTCCGCCTCATGAGGCGGGCGACCCCGAGGTGTCGTCACGGAGGAGTCCAGATTTGCCGAAGCCAGAAGCTAATACTTCGGCCGCCCTGAGCCCAGAGCGTTCAGCTACCACGGGGGGTGATAAGAAGGGTCCGGCACAGTTCGGCGTCCGGCCGGACACACTGACGGGCCTTCTGGAGCGAGCTGCTCTCTCGGAGGAGCACCGATCATTAATGAGCATGGTGCTTGAGAAGATTTCATCCGTCACAAGTGGGTTGAATGAAGCCTTTATGAGCCTGCTCAGAGGCCTTGAGGTATGTAATGAAAATACATAATTTTTGACTGTGACGCGCGCGCTAGGTGTGCTCCATATGGATAGTAGCCCCTGAGACTCTGGTTGTCCACCCTAGGCGGCAAACGGAGGATCACATTGTTAAGTAATGATCATGTTGTATTTATGCACATGTGTCTAAGGATCCGGCAGCCGACTGGTCCGTTGAAGTTGCCGAACTGAGGAGGCAGATTGGAATTATTGATGCCGACATCATGCTTGTGAATGAGCGGCTTAACGAGTCACAAGGTATGTGCTCTGCTTTCCTTATTTTTTATAGGAAAAACTGAGAGGAGCATAATATTAATGTGATATGCTTGGACTGCAGACGGTGCTACTGCCGTGGAAGCCCTGAGGGCGGAACTTGCCCTGGCCAAGGAACAAGCCCGGGCTAGCAATGCGGATGCCCTAAAGGCGGCCGAAGAGTTGAGAGCCGAACAGGTTGCTCGTCGCCGAAGCAAAGACAAAATAGCCGAGATGGTTGTGGAGCTGAAAAATGCCGCCGACCGGTATGAGTTCCTTAAAAAAGAGAATCAGGCTAATTCAGCTGACCTGAAAAAGGCACTTGATGCGGCCAAGGAGACGTGGTCCGAAATCAGGGATGCGCCGGAGGAGCTTCGCCAGGCCGGAGAAATCGCGTCTGGAAACCCCTATTTATTGCGGATGAAGTTTTTAGATCTGAAGTATGCTCCCCTGGATCGATGTTGGAGCCGTGCAGACGCGTATGCGGATTGGCGAACAGTAAGGCTGATGCGGCCAAGTTTTTTGAGGATCAAAATGACAAAGAAGTGGAGAAGCTGTTCTGGTCGCAATTCAGTGCTCCTACGCGCCCATTGCAGTTGAGTGAGAGGATGGCTGCTGTGGCTGAGCTTCATATGTTGTCCGGTCTTGCAATGCGGTCTATAATAGACCATCTATGGCCGAAGAGGCCAAAGCCAGACAGTTATTTTGGTTTAGTGCAACAATTCCTTGGTGCCGTATCGCAGATCGATGCCATTAAGAGGTCGGCGTGCATAGAGGGTGCGTGGATGGCTCTTGCCCGCATTAAAGCATATTGGACAGATATGGAGGACACCATCATTGCGACCCAGAATCCGGCTGGAGGCCAGGATCCGGCCGAGCACTACTTGGAGCAGGTAACAGAAGGCGCTCGCTTAGTAGAGACTTAGTGCTCGAAGAATGTCATGTTCGAGTGACAAATCATTTCATTGTAAAAAATGCTATTTTAATTATGAAGGCTATGTTTATACTTTTTGCCCGAAAGTGTTATTGTGCCTCCTGTGCGGCCGTTTTGTGTATAAATGTAACCTGAAAGTTAGCAGTCATTGGCTTCAGCCCCCACGCATGCAATGCGGGGGTGTTCGCGAAAATATGCATAATCACACTTTATCCAACGTCTTGGTCCATTTAAGGAGGTGATCGCACGTCGAACTAGGCAACCGGACTATATAGCTTTAACACTTTCACTTAGCCATAGGAGTTTGACGGTGGGGCTACTATGTAGCCCCTGGTACCTTCGCGTGCATCCGAATACGGGCGCGTGTGTACATGACCGGGAAACAGTTCTTCGTTAATGCGGAGGAATCCTAAAGACTCTGATAAGTCTTCGAGTGGTTGAACAATCTCTCGCTATATCATGACAGTCAGTTTTTGGCTTTCTCTACTGAGGTGCTCATCCAGAATAACCAGAGCACAATCACAGTAGTTCTCCTTTGACCGCCTTAGCCGATAAAAACGGAACGTAAGGCGGCAAACCCAGGAGCCGAGCAACCCCAACATTTGACCAAAGACATGATTCAGAGCTAATGCATATAAGGCCAAACTCGCGACGCCGAACACTCCCGAAGGTATTCGGACTTTGTAACATATACTGGGCTGAGTAACACCCTTCATTATGAACCCTGTATTTCCAGGTACGTGCATTAGTCTGTCGTGGCGATATGCCAATAACGACAATATCCTCTGTGGGTGTAGTACCCATGGGATGTGTAAACAACAAGAGACAATAAAGAAGGTTTACACAGGGGCTTAATCTAAAGAGAAACCTTTGAGCGGGGCCCTTCTACACGTCTGCGCCTTTGTCTCCGTTGTGCCGTGTCCTGGGAGGGTATCGCACAAATGGTGTCTGTAAAAAGAAAGACTCATGTAGAAGAGTATGATGTAAGCGTGCGATGAATAGTAAAAGTGTAAGACATTGGCTTATTAATAAGGTCAAGCCAACAGTGGGGCCTTATTAAATATCATTAGCCCCTGGTGTCCTCTATGGGATTACATGTATGGCGCCCGAGCTCAGGTTTATTTGGGCTGCCGGACTCGTCTAACCGTGTCCGTGGTCTTAACAACTAATCATGCGTTTTGATATTAGCGGCCGCTTAGAGTCCGGCTGCTAGAGCTGTCTCATACTCTTCCGCGCATAAGGAACGCTCTATATTTCTGTTGACGGTGATGACGCCAAATTGGTCGGGCATCTTGAGTTTAAGGTAGGCATAGTGCGGTACTGCGTTGAAGCGGGCGAAGGCCTTTCTCCCGAGCAACACATAATAACCACTTTGGAGGGGTGCGATTGTGAAGAGTAGTTCTTCGCTTCTGAAGTTGCCTGGGGAGCCGAATGTCACCTCTAGGACGAGGGAGCCCCTGCCGCGGGCTTCAACGCCTGGTATCACCCCTTCAAAGGTGGTGTTACTTTGGCTGATTCTGGATGGGTCTATCCTCATCCCGCGGACAGTTTCCTGGTATATTAGGTTAAGACTACTGTCGCTGTCCATGAGGACGCGAGTGAGATGGTATCCGTCGATTATTGGGTCGAGCACCAAGGCAGCTGATCCTCCGTGCCGCATACTAGTCGGGTGGTCCCTGTGATCAAAGGTGATCGGGCAGGCCGACCAATGGTTAAGTTTGGGGGCGACGGGCTCTATAGCGTATGCGTCTCTGAGCACGCATTTGCGCCTTCTTGTTGGTATGTGAGTCGCGTGGATCATGTTTACTGTTTTTACCTCTGGTGGGAATTTTTTTTGTCCCCCAGTGTTCGGTTGGCGAGGCTCATCCTCGTCTTCACTTGGTGTTTCTCTTCCCTTGTGTTCGGCATTTAATTTGCCAGCCTGCTTAAAGACCCAGCATTCTCTATGAGTGTGGTTCGCAGGTTTTTCGGGGGTGCCATGTATTTGGCACAGTCTATCTAGGACTTTGTTTAGGCCGGACGGTCCTTCTTTGCTGCCTTTAAATGGCTTCTTTTGTTGACCGGGTCGAGAGCCCCTGAATCCGGCATTGACCGTTGTGTTGTCCGGACTTTCTTCCTTGTTTCGACATTTGTTTTTGTTGCACCGTGGCTTCCTGTTACCATCCCTTATTTCGGATGTACTTGGGTCGCTGGTGCCTCTACGGGCCAACCAGCTGTTTTACCCGCGCAAAAGCGGGTCATAAGGCTTGTTAAGGCTGCCATTGTCCTCGTCTTTTCTTGGCCGAGGTGTCTGGCAAGCCACTCGTCCCGGATGTTATGCTTGAAGGCCGCCAGGGCTTCGGCATCCGGGCAATCGACAATTTGATTCTTCTTAGTGAGGAATCTGTTCCAAAGCTTGCGGGCGAACTCTCCGGGCTGTTGAATTTTTTGACTTAAATCGTCCGCGTCCGGAGGTCGAACATAGGTCCCTTGAAAATTGGCCCTGAAAGCATCCTCGAGTTCCTCCCAACTTCCAATTGAATTTTCGGGGAGGCTTTTTAACCAGTGTCGAGCTGGTCCCTTCAACTTGAGGGGAAGGTATTTGATGGCGTGGAGGTCGTCCCCACGAGCCATGTGGATATGCAGGATAAAATCATCAATCCAGACCCCAGGGTCTGTCGTTCCGTCATATGCCTCTATGTTCACGGGTTTGAAACCCTATGGGAATTCGTGGTCCAGTACCTCTTCGGTGAAGCACAGAGGGTGAGCGGCTCCTCTGTGTCTGGACATGTTGTGGGATGTTGTCCACTGTTATTGTGTCCGGTGTTGATTCCGAACTGGTATTCGATCAGTATGATTGTTTTGGTGACCATAATCCTTCACAGGAGCGTGTCCTCTAGATCCGTAGATGGACCTGGTTACGCCGGCCTTTTTGTCCAGTAGCTCGCGTAAATCGTGTGCGGCGTCAGTGGCTGTTTTGTTGCGGTTACGGAGTGGTTTGTTCGGCCGACTAGTCGTATTGTTCTTCGGTGGAACGGCCTCATCGTCGAATTCTGGCAGCAGCTTGCGCTTTGGATAGCTCTTTGTGCGGCGATCGTCGCCGTATTTTTCTTCAGTGTCTAGCACTGTATTCCATCTGTGATTGAGCGTTTCCTGGGCGGCCTTAAGCCTTTGCTTCTGCTTCTTTAGATTTCTCGCAGTGGCCATGAGTTTTCTGTGGAGGTTAACCCATTCCAAACGTGTTTTCGGGATGATGAATGTGTCGTCGTCCGGGCTTTGCTCCTCTCCCGGGGCGGGTTGATGGGTTCGGCCCTCGGGATCGCTGTGATCGGGCGTCTGCTCCGGGCTGTGTTCGGCGTGACCTGGCTCATCCTGCTCCATCGCTGGGTCCATATGGTCGGTGTTGCCTTTGGAGTTGTCTGGGGTGTCGATCCTTCGAGCGCTGTTATCGCTATTTTTACTCTGCCTGGACTTAGAGCGGCGTCTGCGCCGCCGTTTTGGCTTTTGTCCGGGGGTTTTATCCTCCGTTTTATCATCATCGTCCTCCTTAGGCGTGTTCACCATGTATATATCATATGATGTGGTGGCAGTCCAGCGCCCCGCGGGTGGTGGTTCTGAATCGTCTCCTGCGCCGACGTCCATACCGTCGGTGTCATCGGAGTCGAAGTCAAGCATGTCTGTCACGTCTTCGACAGTGGCTATGAAGTGGGTGGGTGGGTAACGAATTTCCTCATCGCCTTCTTCCCCCTTGAGCCAGACATAGTTCGGCCAAGAGTCTCCTGACAAAGAGAGAGACTTTAGTGAGTTCAGCATGTCGCCAAAGGGCGAGTGTTGGAAGATATCCACTGCGGCAAATCCCGTTACCGAAGCCCAGCTAGAATCGGCGGGCTCGGGGGCGCGCGGTCTAGGACCTACAACCGGACACAAGTCCAGGGGTCCGGAGACACAGGCTTCCTTGGGGATGAAGTCTGTGTTCGGCTCTTCTGCCGATGAGTGTGCGGCCTTCGGGGCGGGGTCCATCCACCTGTCCTCGGACGATGCAATCTATCCCGGATTTAGGTCTGGGGCTCCTACGGGTGTGATATCCCGAGTATTGTCCGACAGCAGGTCTAAGCCGTGCTCATCGTGACTGTTCGGTGCTCCTGGCGTATGCCCGAATCCGATCAAGTCTCCACGGATATCGGCCGTGTAGTTCAAGCTTCCGAACCTGATCTGATGGCCAGGGGCGTAGCTGTCGATTTGCTCCAGATGGCCAAGCGAGTTGGCCCGCAGTGCGAAGCCGCCAAACACAAAGATCTGTTCGGGGAGAAAAGTCTCACCCTGGACCGCGTTGTTGTTGATGATTGGAGGAGCCATCGAGCCTTGAAGTGACGACATAGAGGAACTCTCAATGAAAGCACCGATGTCGGTGTCAAAACCGGCGAATCTCGGGTAGGGGGTCCCGATCTGTGCGTCTAAGGCTAATGGTAACAGGAGGCAAGGGACACGATGTTTTACCCAGGTTCGGGCCCTCTCGATGAAGTTAAAACCCTACTTCCTGCTTGATTGATATTGATGATATGAGTAGTACAAGAGTTGATCTACCACGAGATCGTAGAGGCTAAACCCTAGAAGCTAGCCTATGATGATTATGATTGTGTCTCTAGGGAGTAAACCCTCCGGTTTATATAGACACCGAAGGGGGCTAGGGTTTACACAGAGTCGGTTACAAAGAAGGAAATATACTATCCGGATCGCCCAACTTGTCTTCCACGCAAAGGAGAATCCCATCCGGACACATGACAGAGTCTTGAGTCTTGTATCTTCATGCTCCAATAGTCCGGACAAAGTGTATAGTCCGGCTGTCCGGATACCCCCTAATCCAGGACTCCCTCAGTAGCCCCTGAACCAGGCTTCAATGACGATGAGTCCGACGCGTAGATTGTCTTCGGCATTGCAAGGCGGGTTCCATCTCCGAATACTCCGAAGCAGATTTACGGATTGTGTCTAGCTTTGCGAGATAATTTCCGCACACCTCCATATAGTACTTCATAAATCTGATCTGCTGGTAATTTTTGCACGGTGTGCTCTTTACGCCGTAGTCTGGTCCAACACGAACCGGTTTTTCTTAGCCTGCCTCAATACGCGTTGCAAGGCGGTTTTATTGGCACACCCTACCAAAGCAGTGATCGTGTTCCCCTTATCGCGGGATCTTCCATCGATACGGGCATGCGCAACCCCACGACGAATGTTGGTATGACTCTGTGTTTTTAGGTAAGTCCCAAGCGGTTACGCTGAGGACGCTTGATATTCACCCCCTTTATAGAGGGGTCGAGGCCTATCCCTCTTTTCTACCACGCTTGCACCTTTTCACATCTCAAGTTCCAACACCCGAAGCCCAAGCTTAAGCCCTCCGGATCTTCAATCATGTCCGAACCCAACCTTGAAGGTCGGTGGGTGGCTTCCTCTGTCTCAGAGGAGGATATCGCGAAGCTTAGGGAGGACGGATACCTGACTGCTGACATCAGGCACAGGCTCCCTGCTTCAAGGCAGATCATCCCTACTCCCGAGCCCAATGAGAGTGTTGTATTTGTTTCTCACTTCCTCCACGGCTTAGGCCTTACTCTTGATCCCTTCGCGAGAGGGCTCATATTCCACTACGGGCTAGATTTTCATGATCTGGCTCCGGACGCCATCCTTCATATCTCGTCATTCATTGTTGTGTGCGAAGCTTTTCTCCACGTCACCCCCCACTTCGGCTTATGGCTCAAGACCTTCAATGTGAAGCCGAAGATGATTGAGGGGCGACACGCGAAGTGTGGAGGTTCTGTAATAAGCAGGAACGCCGATGCTCCATGGCCAGAGGGTTCCTTCCCGGAGGTGTATGATCTGTGGCAGCGGAGGTAGTTTTACGTCACGACTCCTAGAGGCACAAAGTGGGTGGCTGCCCCTGACTTCCGTTCTGGCCCTCCGCCTCAACTGGCGTCATGGGCCAATGTAGGACGGGATTGGGGGCCTGCTAATGATGTACCCATGTTGCAGAGCCGCATACGGGAGCTTCTTGAGAGGGACATCAGCCTTGTAAGCGTAATTCAGGTAATGCTAATCCGATGGATCTTGCCGTGCAAATGCTGGCCTCTCCAGATGTGGCAGTTCAATCCGGAAGGTCCGCGGACTATTCTGCACTTCTTTGGCATCACGCTCGAAGGAATGTGTAAGTTATTCTTCGGACCACAAGTAAAGTGTCCGGACACCACCGAGGATGCGGGCCTGAGCTGCAACCGCCCAGATACCCAAGTAAGCAACCCAGAAACCGAACACTTTGTTTATTTTTATCATGACATTATTCTGAAAAACCCTCCCTGGCCAGGAGTGGCTCAGCAAGGCGGAGAGAATTAGGTGTCCGGCGCCACTTCCCGAAGGCTCGCCTAGCTCTACCATAGCCAAGATGCTTGGTCGTGTGCTAAGGAAAGTGCCCTTGGGGAAAGACGAAGGGAAGAACAGAGAAGCAGAACTTCACACATTGCACATCCAAACCGGGGGAATTGTTACCTTCCCAAAGGAGGATAGTCGGGGAGGGGGATCTAAGGCCTCCTCCCCTCGTGGGAAGAAGAGGGCCGCCTCCGAAGACTTGGAGACGGAGGTGCCCAGACAAGGGAAGAAAGCTTCACCAGGGGGCCCTGCCCCGAAGGGCCTCCTCACCGCGCCATGCCCACCAACGGGCCAGCCCTCAGCCGAGCTGTAAGTTTAATCGTAAATACGAAGGTACTGCTTCCTTCTCCGAGAACAATAACCAGGATTCATTCTTTGCAGTCCGGCCAGCAGCTCTTCTCGACAGAGTTCGTCTTCGGGGGATCCCCTTCCGGAGATGATGGAGAGTGAGACCCCACCAACCTCTCCGCCTCATGAGGCGGGCGACCCCGAGGTGTCGTCACGGAGGAGTCCAGATTTGCCGAAGCCAGAAGCTAATACTTCGGCCGCCCTGAGCCCAGAGCGTTCAGCTACCACGGGGGGTGATAAGAAGGGTCCGGCACAGTTCGGCGTCCGGCCGGACACACTGACGGGCCTTCTGGAGCGAGCTGCTCTCTCGGAGGAGCACCGATCATTAATGAGCATGGTGCTTGAGAAGATTTCATCCGTCACAAGTGGGTTGAATGAAGCCTTTATGAGCCTGCTCAGAGGCCTTGAGGTATGTAATGAAAATACATAATTTTTGACTGTGACGCGCGCGCTAGGTGTGCTCCATATGGATAGTAGCCCCTGAGACTCTGGTTGTCCACCCTAGGCGGCAAACGGAGGATCACATTGTTAAGTAATGATCATGTTGTATTTATGCACATGTGTCTAAGGATCCGGCAGCCGACTGGTCCGTTGAAGTTGCCGAACTGAGGAGGCAGATTGGAATTATTGATGCCGACATCATGCTTGTGAATGAGCGGCTTAACGAGTCACAAGGTATGTGCTCTGCTTTCCTTATTTTTATAGGAAAAACTGAGAGGAGCATAATATTAATGTGATATGCTTGGACTGCAGACGGTGCTACTGCCGTGGAAGCCCTGAGGGCGGAACTTGCCCTGGCCAAGGAACAAGCCCGGGCTAGCAATGCGGATGCCCTAAAGGCGGCCGAAGAGTTGAGAGCCGAACAGGTTGCTCGTCGCCGAAGCAAAGACAAAATAGCCGAGATGGTTGTGGAGCTGAAAAATGCCGCCGACCGGTATGAGTTCCTTAAAAAAGAGAATCAGGCTAATTCAGCTGACCTGAAAAAGGCACTTGATGCGGCCAAGGAGACGTGGTCCGAAATCAGGGATGCGCCGGAGGAGCTTCGCCAGGCCGGAGAAATCGCGTCTGGAAACCCCTATTTATTGCGGATGAAGTTTTTAGATCTGAAGTATGCTCCCCTGGATCGATGTTGGAGCCGTGCAGACGCGTATGCGGATTGGCGAACAGTAAGGCTGATGCGGCCAAGTTTTTTGAGGATCAAAATGACAAAGAAGTGGAGAAGCTGTTCTGGTCGCAATTCAGTGCTCCTACGCGCCCATTGCCGTTGAGTGAGAGGATGGCTGCTGTGGCTGAGCTTCATATGTTGTCCGGTCTTGCAATGCGGTCTATAATAGACCATCTATGGCCGAAGAGGCCAAAGCCAGACATTTATTTTGGTTTAGTGCAACAATTCCTTGGTGCCGTATCGCAGATCGATGCCATGAAGAGGTCGGCGTGCATAGAGGGTGCGTGGATGGCTCTTGCCCGCATTAAAGCATATTGGACAGATATGGAGGACACCATCATTGCGACCCAGAATCCGGCTGGAGGCCAGGATCCGGCCGAGCACTACTTGGAGCAGGTAACAGAAGGCGCTCGCTTAGTAGAGGCTTAGTGCTCGAAGAATGTCATGTTCGAGTGACAAATCATTTCATTGTAAAACAATGCTATTTTAATTATGAAGGCTATGTTTATACTTTTTGCCCGAAAGTGTTATTGTGCCTCCTGTGCGGCCGTTTTGTGTATAAATGTAATCTGAAAGTTAGCAGTCGTTGGCTTCAGCCCCCACGCATGCAATGCGGGGGTGTTCGCGAAAATATGCATAATCACACTTTATCCAACGTCTTGGTCCATTAAGGAGGTGATCGCACGTCGAACTAGGCAACCGGACTATATAGCTTTAACACTTTCACTTAGCCATAGGAGTTTGACGGTGGGGCTACTATGTAGCCCCTGGTACCTTCGCGTGCATCCGAATACGGGCGCGTGTGTACATGACCGGGAAACAGTTCTTCGTTAATGCGGAGGAATCCTAAAGACTCTGATAAGTCTTCGAGTGGTTGAACAATCTCTCGCTATATCATGACAGTCAGTTTTTGGCTTTCTCTACTGAGGTGCTCATCCAGAATAACCAGAGCACAATCACAGTAGTTCTCCTTTGACCGCCTTAGCCGATAAAACGGAACGTAAGGCGGCAAACCCAGGAGCCGAGCAACCCCAACATTTGACCAAAGACATGATTCAGAGCTAATGCATATAAGGCCAAACTCGCGACGCCGAACACTCCCGAAGGTATTCGGACTTTGTAACATATACTGGGCTGAGTAACACCCTTCATTATGAACCCTGTATTTCCAGGTACGTGCATTAGTCTGTCGTGGCGATATGCCAATAACGACAATATCCTCTGTGGGTGTAGTACCCATGGGATGTGTAAACAACAAGAGACAATAAAGAAGGTTTACACAGGGGCTTAATCTAAAGAGAAACCTTTGAGCGGGGCCCTTCTACACGTCTGCGCCTTTGTCTCCGTTGTGCCGTGTCCTGGGAGGGTATCGCACAAATGGTGTCTGTAAAAAGAAAGACTCATGTAGAAGAGTATGACGTAAGCGTGCGATGAATAGTAAAAGTGTAAGACATTGGCTTATTAATAAGGTCAAGCCAACATTGGGGCCTTATTAAATATCATTAGCCCCTGGTGTCCTCTATGGGATTACATGTATGGCGCCCGAGCTCAGGTTTATTTGGGCTGCCGGACTCGTCTAACCGTGTCCGTGGTCTTAACAACTAATCATGCGTTTTGATATTAGCGGCCGCTTAGAGTCCGGCTGCTAGAGCTGTCTCATACTCTTCCGCGCATAAGGAACGCTCTATATTTCTGTTGACGGTGATGACGCCAAATTGGTCGGGCATCTTGAGTTTAAGGTAGGCATAGTGCGGTACTGCGTTGAAGCGGGCGAAGGCCTTTCTCCCGAGCAACACATAATAACCACTTTGGAGGGGTGCGATTGTGAAGAGTAGTTCTTCGCTTCTGAAGTTGCCTGGGGAGCTGAATGTCACCTCTAGGACGAGGGAGCCCCTGCCGCGGGCTTCAACGCCTGGTATCACCCCTTCAAAGGTGGTGTTACTTTGGCTGATTCTGGATGGGTCTATCCTCATCCCGCGGACAGTTTCCTGGTATATTAGGTTAAGACTACTGTCGCTGTCCATGAGGACGCGAGTGAGATGGTATCCGTCGATTATTGGGTCGAGCACCAAGGCAGCTGATCCTCCGTGCCGCATACTAGTCGGGTGGTCCCTGTGATCAAAGGTGATCGGGCAGGCCGACCAATGGTTAAGTTTGGGGGCGACGGGCTCTATAGCGTATGCGTCTCTGAGCATGCATTTGCGCCTTCTTGTTGGTATGTGAGTCGCGTGGATCATGTTTACTGTTTTTACCTCTGGTGGGAATTTTTTCTGTCCCCCAGTGTTCGGTTGGCGAGGCTCATCCTCGTCTTCACTTGGTGTTTCTCTTCCCTTGTGTTCGGCATTTAATTTGCCAGCCTGCTTAAAGACCCAGCATTCTCTATGAGTGTGGTTCGCAGGTTTTTCGGGGGTGCCATGTATTTGGCACAGTCTGTCTAGGACTTTGTTTAGGCCGGACGGTCCTTCTTTGCTGCCTTTAAATGGCTTCTTTTGTTGACCGGGTCGAGAGCCCCTGAATCCGGCATTGACCGTTGTGTTGTCCGGACTTTCTTCCTTGTTTCGACATTTGTTTTTGTTGCACCGTGGCTTCCTGTTACCATCCCTTATTTCGGATGTACTTGGGTCGCTGGTGCCTCTACGGGCCAACCAGCTGTCTTCACCCGCGCAAAAGCGGGTCATAAGGCTTGTTAAGGCTGCCATTGTCCTCGTCTCTTCTTGGCCGAGGTGTCTGGCGAGCCACTCGTCCCGGATGCTGTGCTTGAAGGCCGCCAGGGCTTCGGCATCCGGGCAATCGACAATTTGATTCTTCTTAGTGAGGAATCTATTCCAAAGCTTGCGGGTGGACTCTCCGGGCTGTTGAATTTTTTGACTTAAATCGTCCGCGTCCGGAGGTCGAACATAGGTCCCTTGAAAATTGGCCCTGAAAGCATCCTCGAGTTCCTCCCAACTTCCAATTGAATTTTCGGGGAGGCTTTTTAACCAGTGTCGAGCTGGTCCCTTCAACTTGAGGGGAAGGTATTTGATGGCGTGGAGGTCGTCCCCACGAGCCATGTGGATATGCAGGATAAAATCATCAATCCAGACCCCGGGGTCTGTCGTTCCGTCATATGCCTCTATGTTCACGGGTTTGAAACCCTATGGGAATTCGTGGTCCAGTACCTCTTCGGTGAAGCACAGAGGGTGAGCGGCTCCTCTGTATCTGGACATGTTGTGGGATGTTGTCCACTGTTATTGTGTCCGGTGTTGATTCCGAACTGGTATTCGATCAGTATGATTGTTTTGGTGACCATAATCCTTCACAGGAGCGTGTCCTCTAGATCCGTAGATGGACCTGGTTACGCCGGCCTTTTTGTCCAGTAGCTCGCGTAAATCGTGTGCGGCGTCAGTGGCTGTTTTGTTGCGGTTACGGAGTGGTTTGTTCGGCCGACTAGTCGTATTGTTCTTCGGTGGAATGGCCTCATCGTCGAATTCTAGCAGCAGCTTGCGCTTTGGATAGCTCTTTGTGCGGCGATCGTCGCCGTATTTTTCTTCAGTGTCTAGCACTGTATTCCATCTGTGATTGAGCGTTTCCTGGGCGGCCTTAAGCCTTTGCTTCTGCTTCTTTAGATTTCTCGCAGTGGCCATGAGTTTTCTGTGGAGGTTAACCCATTCCAAACGTGTTTTCGGGATGATGAATGTGTCGTCGTCCGGGCTTTGCTCCTCTCCCGGGGCGGGTTGATGGGTTCGGCCCTCGGGATCGCTGTGATCGGGCGTCTGCTCCGGGCTGTGTTCGGCGTGACCTGGCTCATCCTGCTCCATCGCTGGGTCCATATGGTCGGTGTTGCCTTTGGAGTTGTCTGGGGTGTCGATCCTTCGAGCGCTGTTATCGCTATTTTTACTCTGGCTGGACTTAGAGCGGCGTCTGCGCCGCCGTTTTGGCTTTTGTCCGGGGGTTTTATCCTCCGTTTTATCATCATCGTCCTCCTTAGGCGTGTTCACCATGTATATATCATATGATGTGGTGGCAGTCCAGTGCCCCGCGGGTGGTGGTTCTGAATCGTCTCCTGCGCCGACGTCCATACCGTCGGTGTCATCGGAGTCGAAGTCAAGCATGTCTGTCACGTCTTCGACAGTGGCTATGAAGTGGGTGGGTGGGTAACGAATTTCCTCATCGCCTTCTTCCCCCTTGAGCCAGACATAGTTCGGCCAAGAGTCTCCTGACAAAGAGAGAGACTTTAGTGAGTTCAGCATGTCGCCAAAGGGCGAGTGTTGGAAGATATCCACTGCGGCAAATCCCGTTACCGAAGCCCAGCTAGAATCGGCGGGCTCGGGGGCGCGCGGTCTAGGACCTACAACCGGACACAAGTCCAGGGGTCCGGAGACACAGGCTTCCTTGGGGATGAAGTCTGTGTTCGGCTCTTCTGCCGATGAGTGTGCGGCCTTCGGGGCGGGGTCCATCCACCTGTCCTCGGACGATGCAATCTATCCCGGATTTAGGTCTGGGGCTCCTACGGGTGTGATATCCCGAGTATTGTCCGACAGCAGGTCTAAGCCGTGCTCATCGTGACTGTTCGGTGCTCCTGGCGTATGCCCGAATCCGATCAAGTCTCCACGGATATCGGCCGTGTAGTTCAAGCTTCCGAACCTGATCTGATGGCCAGGGGCGTAGCTGTCGATTTGCTCCAGATGGCCAAGCGAGTTGGCCCGCAGTGCGAAGCCGCCAAACACAAAGATCTGTCCGGGGAGAAAAGTCTCACCCTGGACCGCGTTGTTGTTGATGATTGGAGGAGCCATCGAGCCTTGAAGTGACGACATAGAGGAACTCTCAATGAAAGCACCAATGTCGGTGTCAAAACCGGCGGATCTCGGGTAGGGGGTCCCGATCTGTGCGTCTAAGGCTAATGGTAACAGGAGGCAAGGGACACGATGTTTTACCCAGGTTCGGGCCCTCTCGATGAAGTTAAAACCCTACTTCCTGCTTGATTGATATTGATGATATGAGTAGTACAAGAGTTGATCTACCACGAGATCGTAGAGGCTAAACCCTAGAAGCTAGCCTATGATGATTATGATTGTGTCTCTAGGGACTAAACCCTCCGGTTTATATAGACACCGAAGGGGGCTAGGGTTTACACAGAGTCGGTTACAAAGAAGGAAATATACTATCCGGATCGCCCAACTTGTCTTCCACGCAAAGGAGAATCCCATCCGGACACGGGATGTAGTCTTGAGTCTTGTACCTTCACGCTCCAATAGTCCGGACAAAGTGTATAGTCCAGTTGTCCGGATACCCCCTAATCCAGGACTCCCTCACTCGCCTCGCATGGCCCGCACCTCCTGAAGATCTTCGATCGCCTTGGTGATGAACTCCTGCGCACTTGGCGCCTCGCGCTCTGTGCCTTGCCCCTGAAAGCGCGCATTGAATCACGCTTCCACGTGGTGCCGGAACGCCTCCCTCGTGATGTTGGCCAGGTCAGAAGCCTTCCAGAGAAGAGCTCCCGAGCCCAAGCTGAGGGGGGCGCGGGGCGCGCCTTCCTATGCGAGAGGGAAAGGCGCCCCAGCAGAGGGCGAGGGGCCCGAGTCACGACCATCATGCATGCCAGCCTCTTGAGTGCCCTTGAGGAGGAGCTGCTTCTTCTTCTTGGGGGCAACCTCGGGGCTCATCCATTGGGGGTGACTCGAAAGAGATTATGGTGAGCCTTCGGTAGCGTTCCACAAGCTTTGGATCCGGCACCGCTCTAAATGGAGAGTAGCTCTTCCCCAAGGAAGAGTGAACTTCGGGATAAAATCCATATCCTCGTCTCACTTGTGGTTAATCCTTTCCCACACTTTACTTTGCCTTGTATGCTTGTTGGCTTGCTATTAGATTGTTGCCTAGCAAATTTAGCTTTAAGTTTGCTTGTCATATAGGTTGTGTTCACCTAGTTGCATATCTAGTGAACTCTATTTATCCGCTAAGCCTTAAAATTTGACAAGAAAGATTAAAATTTGTAGTCTCCTATTCACCCACCCTCTAGTCGACCGTATCGATCCTTTCAATCGTCAAAACTGATCTCAAAGCACATCTGTCACAGTTATTACATCAGCAGAAGGTCTACTAATAACAAAGAGGTAAAATCAAATGGGTCACTTTGGGCAGTGAAAGGTTTTTCCATGCCATGGCTACTATACAACGCAGAAACAACATCATTACATTCCTGGTTGCATTTGATGGATCAATGATCTTCAATCATGATACCAAGGAAAATATCCTGCATTTGACATTCACGAGCACACTAGGACAAACTGACAATATCCATATTCCTCTGGAGCTATTAAATCTGCTTGAACCTCATATTGGCTTGGCTTTTCTTGAGTAACCTTTCACACACAAAGAGACTGACGATGTGGTTAAAGGTCGACCTCTAGCAAATCTCCTAGGTCAGAGGGTTTCAACACTGACTTTATTAAGAAATGTTAGCCAATTATCAAGCAAATTTTTATGATCTCCTTGACCAATTTCATAAGGGACAACTATGTCTGCGGAGTATCAACAATGGTTTCATTACCTTAATTCCCCAAAAGGCCGGGGCCTATTATGTTAATGAATACAAACCCATCTCACTTTTTTGAGTTGTTACTATCAAGCTCCTCACTAAATTGCTAGCTAACATATTGCAATCAATCATTTTGGAGTTGGTCCATGTTAACCAATATGGTTTCCTGAAAACAAGGACAATAGAAGATTGCATTGCTTGGACATATGAGTACTTTATTCCAGTGTAAGAAGAGCAAACAACCAACTGTGGTTTTAAAACTAGACTTTGAAAATGCCTTTGATAAAATTGAGCATAGCATGATCATGGCCATTCTAGAAAAAAGGGCTTTGGACCTAAATGGTGCCAATGGATTGAAAGTATTTTGCTTCTGGTACATCTGCATTGCTCTTAAATGGTATGCCAGGGAAACAATTCAAGTGCAGAAGAGGTGTAAGACAAGGGGACCAACTATCTCCCTTGGTGTTTGTTCTTGCTACGGATTTTTCGCAGACCATCATTAGTGATGCCATGCTAAAAGGCTTGCTTCATGCCCCAATCAAATCAACATTTTGCCTTGCCTTCCCCATTCTACAATATGCATATGACACTTTTATTATCATGCAAGCTTGGCCTGTTCAGTTAGCACAGCTCAAACAACTCCTAGACAACTTTTCTGCAACTTTTGGCTTGAAGGTAAACTATGAGAAGTCTGATTTGTTTTCCATCAATGCGGCTGATAATGCAATACAAATCCTCTCTGTCACTCTGGGCTGTTAAATTGGTTCCTCTCCATTCACATATCTTGGATTTATGCTATGTCAAGCCCACAATGGTCTAGTTCATGTATGTCACTGAAAGGATCAAAAAAAAGGTTAAATATCTATTCACAATATTTGAACTATGATGGAAGACTATTAATTGTCAATGCGGTTTTATCTTCTCTTCCCACATTTTCCATGAGTTGCTTACTCCTCTACAAAGGAATAATTGATGAATTAGACAAATACGGAAGACACTCCTTCTGGTGAGGTAATGATCTAGAAAAGAAGAACCCACCCTTTAGCAACTTGGGACTTGGTTTGTAGACCAAAAGATCAAGGGGGCTTGGGCATCATCAATTTACACACTCACAACATTTGCCTCTTATGCAAAATGATTCAGAAATTCATTACTCACACGGACTTGCCATGGGCCAGGCTGATCCGGGAGTTCCATTACCCCAATGGATTGACCGCCTTGCAAACCTCTCGGTGTTCCTATTGGTGGAGAGATTGTCTAAAGTTTTTACCAATGTACAAAGACAAGGCCTCATGTTAACCACCACAAAATGGGCTCACTATTGAATTCTGGAATGACAATTGGGGATCCTTGCCAAAGGCCTAGACTTTGCCCCATCTCCACTCCTTATCCAAGAACAAAGAAGCATCACTTCTATATATGAGTAGTATGGACAACCTGGCAGATCACTTTCACCCGCCCCTATCGGAGAGGCCTATGCCGAGTTCCAAGAAATAACAGATTTTCTTCAGACTCTACAACGAAATGAGAGCACAGACCAGTGGCAGTACCCCCCTTCCAAAGCATATAAACTGCTAACCATTTGTACCGATGTCATGCCAGTTATGAAATGGATTTGGAAGTCTTGATGCGAGCTCAAACATAACAACTTTTTCCGGCTTTTGATTTACAATAGACTTAACACAAGAGCCATGTTGCAGAGAACGAGTTTTTTTTCTTACCTTCTTACTTATGTGTCATGTGTGATCACCTTTGCTAAGATTTGCGGACACATCTTTGCCCAAGTTGGACCCCTACATTTTGTTGGCATTCAGTATGAGATCAATCACGTAAGGAATCTGTTAGGGGTCCCTTTTAGCATGGAAATCATCGTGTTAGCAACCTGGGCAATTTGGCTTACTGGGAACGACTTCATTTTTAAGCACATGACACCTAGTCTTTAGAGATGCACGAGCTGTTTCATAGAGGAGATCCATTGGCTCAAATGCAGAGCTCGAGCCATGAAAGATTACTCAAGTTTTGAAGCTTGGGCTGATTCCTTTAGATAGATATTTCATGAGGCTCGGTGCTTTTGTTGTTGTAATATTCCTCTTTAGTTCTACTCCCCCCGTCCCTAATATAAGACATTTTATCTATTTAAAAATATCGACTACATACATACTAAAATGAATGAACATGCATACTAAAATGTGTCTCGATGCATATGAATTAAGAAAAAAACTAAAAGGTTTTATATTAGGTTCGGAGGGAGTAGTTCTTTTTCTTTCTGCCATGTATAGCTCGTATAGCTTTTTTGCCTTTGCTTTTATTGTAGCTGTACTTTGAAAACAACTATGGAGGTGACAATTTCTACAGCCATTAACGAGAAGTGGTGGCGTGATAGATTGAGTTCAAGGACTTGTTGTGAAGTTTGTAGAGAAAAGCGCGCGCACACACACGACAGTGCGGCCCGATCAACGGTGACCATACATCAAATAAAAACATACTATGTGCAACAAACGTAACAAGCAGGGGTCGAAAATTCCTTCCCCTTTCAATGTGAAAATGACGGTTATCGTCAAAATGCGGGCAATGACACATTCATTCAACGAACTAGTGCAACAGAAGCAATCCAACATGGTAACACCTCTACGTCGTGGTACTTGCTGAAGCGACGAGCACACATTACCTGCTGTAAGTAATACCCTCTCCTAAACGTCACTTCTTAATCTGATTCAGCGTACTAGAATGAGTCCGCGTAATTTGATCCATTTAACACGTGCCGGAAACATCCCAGATTTCCTCGACTGTATCCTGCCGGCGCCTATCCTACCCTATTATTCATCCATTCGTCCACTAAACAAGTGGGTTGGTTGCTGGCTCCAGGACGTGCCGACGAAAATCCTACTGGCACGCGCTGACCGGCCGCTGCCGCCGGCTAAGCTAGCTCGACTCGCTCGACCAAGAAAAAGCCTCCGTCGCGGCGCCGGCCGACCTTTCCACGCACACCACACCACGGAATGCATCTCTTCAAAAACGTGTCCCAGCCGCGTAAACTAGGAGTAGTTTACTTGCATGCATGGTGGTATTCTGCTTGTTCTACTAGTACTAGTCGTTGTATATATACCGATACTTTGACAGGGTCCGAGGAAGCTTGACAAGAAATCGCCACAGACATTTTGAACCAAGCATGTATACGAGCACTGTGTCGATGAATACGACCATGCGATTAAGGAACTCTACTTGCTCGCGGAGGAGACCATGTCGCCGTCGAGAATCCGGTGGATGGGAAACAGTTTTTTTTTTTTTTTGTAGTACTACTCGTCTTTTTTAGAACGGGTGGGAAACAGTCGTTTGTATCGTTTCAAGCTGAAGGTGGCCTTTTAATTTGGCTCTGCCACTTGGTCGATTCATTTATGATGGTTTGGACAGCTTAATTACGACAGGTGCAACAATGGCCCACAGCTGATTTGGACTCTACTAGGGCAGAATCATGGCCCAAAGTGCCAGTGACACGCGTACAAGCGCCAAAGGAAACAAACGATGCATGGTTCATGGATAAGACCGCCTCCCATGTGGCGGGCAGGTTAGTCTCCAGTCCAATTAACGCCTAGTGATTAGTTAGCCACCTATGCGCCCAATCATCACGAGAGCTCATGATGGCACTGGTGCTTAATCGCCTCAATCTACTCAAAACAAAACTCGCCCTAGCTAGTAGCTAGCCATCACAAACCCCGGGGCCGGCACATCTCGGCCTTGTTGACTGACTGACAGGTCGGCCATGGCGTGTTGCACCGGTCGCCGGGACCCATGTGTCATCGGAGAGATGCTTTGTTGGGGGCGACGGCCCGCGAGGCACGGTTTTTGAGGGCGGTCAACCCGTGATTAACGTTGCTGTTTCGTTTCACTCGAGCGCCTTGGCTTTGCGGTGGCTCTAGATTCGGGGACAGCGCCCTGGATCGGTGCGTGCAGTGTCTCCCCGCTCCAATCCTTTCCGCCATGGATATCCTTTCTGGCTGCTGCCGACATAATACTACTCTCATGGCTTGATGAGTTTGGATAAATTGGATTCCATCTCAAGCTGCCGCTAACGCGAGCGCTAACCCGGCCTGTTTCACTCGTGGATCGTCCCTGCTCCTGCTCGGGCCAAGACCACGACACCGCCGTCCTCGTGTTTGCGTGTCGCGTGCGCATGGGTCCAAGCCGACAATGGCGTTGCAACGTCCGATCCGGTGCTTATCATGTGGCCACCGCGACGTGCCCACGACGGCCGGTCCATAAATTCAACGGGATTTATTTCCCGAGATGAGAGAAACTTATACTCTAACGCATCCGATACTGACATCCTGCAGTGTCGACGTCGTCGCCGTCGCCGTGTAAATTGTGTTCTCCTCTGGTCGTTGTCACCCATCACTGTTCGCTTTCTCACAAACACAAGTCACGATTTTTTTTAGTAACGATTTTTTTTGAGGGAAACACAAGTGATGATTTTTGTTGTTGTTGAGAATGATACAAGTTTTTTCTTTTGAGGAAGTGAGAATCTTTTTTTTTTGAGACAAGGCAATGACAGTCATACAAGTGACGATTAAGTAGCCAGCAATCCTTCCCTCAAAAAAAAAAGTAGCCAGCAATCCTGCTTGGGCCGACTTTCCGATCTTCATCATCGTGCATGCGGGCATTGATTGCTTTTTTGTTTTTGCAATGGGTTGGCGTCAATTGCTAGGAGCTCCTATTACTGCGCTCACTACAGCGCCTAGTTTGGCCGGCCCACGAACGCAAAACGCAGCCAACCACTCAACTCTGGTGACCGAGAATAGCACCAACGGAAAAACCGCTCAAAAAGTTGAGCTCTCCAGGATTCGAACCTGCACCATAGCATTCTCATACGACCTCAGCCAACCACTCAACTCTGGTGACCGAGAATAGCACCAACGATATAAGAACAATCGTGGACGCATATTTATTGGACAATATCGTCTACCGTAACACTTAGAATTTAGAATTATTTGAAAAAAAATCATGAAATCAAAAGGTTCATCACTCTTGAAAAAGTTTGTAATATTAGAAGAAAAGTTCACAAACATGAAAAAGTTCATCAATTTAAAAAATTAAAAAAAAAGACAATTGTTCATCAAGTTTTGAAGAAAAGTTCTATGATTTTGAAAAATGTTCACAAATTCGAAAAAAGTTTATTGATGTTAAAAAGAAAGTTCATCGATTTTGAGAAAAATTTAACTGATTTTGGAAGTGAGTTCATCAAATTTGAAAAAAAAGCTCTTGAAATTTGAAAAAAGTTCATCAAGTTTGAAAACAAGATCATGAATTGATAAAAGTTCATTGGATTTGAAAAAAAGTTCATCGATTTTTAAAAGAAGTTCACCAAAAATGAAAAACTATATTAATTTTGAAAAAAGTCCATGGAATTTTAAAAAAGTTCATCAAACTGAAACAGTTCATGAAATTTTAACAAAAGTTCATCAAAATTGCAAAAAGGTCGTCGATTAAAAAAATCACACATTTAAGAAAAGATAAAAGAAAATAGGAAACAAAAAAAAACACAAAGGGATAATATAGAAAACATAGGGGCGCGTATCCTAGATATAAAATTGTAGAAAAGGAAGTAGTTATGCATAGGAGCAAAGCTTTTGAAACGAGGCAAAAGATTTGCCATTTTTATTGATTAAGAAGAGAGTTGGCACGTTAATTAACAAAAACCAGACAAAAATCGTTACAACACGCCCATAGAATAGGGCACTCCGGCCGACCTGGCACTCACAAGACCCCACACACCGCTGAGAGGACACCGCCGAGGCTGCCAACAAAGTCATCGTCATCGCCGCTCGGCGAGCTGGCACTCCGATTTCCTCACTGACGACACATCAAGACCTCTCCGAACAAACGGCACCCAAGGACCTCGTTAGCTAAAGCCAAACAATCGACCGCAGATTTCGAGGACCGGCAACTCCAATTTTATGGTTGAGCTTCGGAGGAGATACCTATTCTACACAACTCCAAATGATAAGAAACTTTACGAGGATTTTTTATTGAATATATAAAAATACTGGAGCAAAGAAATTCCATAGGGGGCCCCTAGTTGCCCACAAGGCAACAGGGCGCGACCACCCGGGCACGCCCTGATGCCTTGTGGGGCCCATTGCCGGGCTCCGGTGCCTATCTTCTGCTATATGAAGGGTTTTGACCTAGAAAAAAAAAGAAGAGAAGGCTTTCGGGGAAAGCACCGCCTTCTTGAGGCGGAACCTGGGCAAGATTACTTTTGCTCTCCGGCAGAGCGATTCCGCCAGAGATACTTCCCGTCGGAGGGGGAAATCAAAGCCATCGACATCACCAACGATCCTCTCATCGTGGGAGGACCAATCTTCATCAACATCTGCACCATCACCACCTCATATCAAACCTTAGTTCATCTCTTTTATTCAATCTTTGTCTCAAAACCTCAGATTGGTACGTGTGAGTTGCTAGTAGTGTTGATTACATCTTGTAGTTGATGCTACTTGGTTTATTTGGTGGGAGATTTAATGTTCAGATCCTCAAGCATATTCAGTACACCTCTGATCTTGATCATGAATATGTTTTTTGAGTAATTACTTTTTTTCTTGAGGACATGGGAGAAGTCTTGTTATAAGTAATCATGTAGTTCGATATTTTGATGATATTCATGTTGTTGCTTCCTTTAATGGTGTCATGTGAACGTCGACTACATGATACTTCACCATTCGTTGCCTCCTTTAGTGGTGTCATGTGAAGGTCGACTACATGACACTTCATCATACTTGGGCCTAAGGGAAGGCATTATGGAGTAATGAGTAGAGGATGGGTTGCTAGAGTGACAGAAGCTTAAACCCTAGTTTATTCGTTGTTTTGTAAGGGACTGATTTGGATCCATATGTTTCATACTATGATTAGATTTATCTTAATTCTGCTTTCATTGTTGCGGATGCTTGCGAGAGGAGGTAATCATTAGTGGGTTGCGTGTTCAAGTAAGAACAACACCCAACCAGCGGTCCACCGACATATCAAATTATCAAAGTAGTAAACGCGAATCAACTGAAAAAAGATGAACGTGACAAGACGACAATTCTCATGTGTCCTTGAGAGCACTGCGATTTATATAAGAGAACGTTCCGGCTTGTCCTTTGCTATAAAAAGCACTGGGCCACCTTGCTACACCTTTGTTACTATTGCTACTTGTTACTTGTTACGAATTGTCTTGCTACAAAACTGTCTGTCACCGCTACTTTTGGTACATGCAGAGAATACCTTACTAAAAACCGCTTATCATTTCCTTCTGCTCCTCATTGGGCTCGACACTATTACTTATCGAAAGGACTAGATTGATCCCCTGTCATCATGAATCTTTTCTAGCGCTGTTGCCGGGCAGTGAAGCGCCTTTGGTAATTGAAATTTGGTAAGGAAACATTTTTATCATGTGCTGAAATTTTCTGTCACTTATCACTATGGAAAATAATCCTTTGAGAGGGTTTTTTCGGGTATCTTCACCTCAACCGGAAGCAATAAGAGTTTACCCTCAACCTATTGAACATACTAAAAATATTTATTATGAGATTCCTTCGGGTATGTTTGAGAAACAACTAGCTAATCCTTACGCAAGAGATGGAACAGTACATCCTGATATGCACTTAATCTATGTGGACAAAATTTGTGGATTGTTTAAAGCTTGCAAGTTTATCTGAGGATGGAGTTAAGAAGAAGGAATTCCCTTTATCTTTAGACGGAAAGGCATTGACATGGTATAGGCTATTGGATGATACTGGAAGATGGGATGGGAACCGACTGACGCTAGAATTTCATCAGAAGTTTTGTCATATGCATTTGGTTCATCGTGATCGGAATCATATATAAAAAATTTGGTGTCGTGAAGGAGATAGTATCACTCAAGTTTGGGGGAGGCTTAAATATATGGTGCACACATGCCCCAATCACGAGCTCTCAAGAGAAATTATTATTCAAAACTTTTATTCTCGGCTTTCTCATAAATGATCAATCCATGCTCGATACTTCTTCTACTGGTTCCTTTATGAAGAGAACTATTGAATTCAAATGGGATCTCCTGGAAAGAATTAAGCGTAACTCTGAAGATTAGGAATTCGACAAAGGTAAAGAGTCGGGTACAAAACTTGAGTTTGATTGTGTTAAATCTTTTATAGAAGTTGATGCTTTTCATAAGTTTAGTACTAAATATGGACTTGATTATGAGATAGTAGCTTCCTTTTGTGAATCATTTGCTACTCATGTTGATCTCCTTAAGGAGAAATGGTTTAAATTTCATCCATCTATTGAAGAAATGTTAGAGTAACTTGTTATAGCTAAAGATGAAACAATCATTTATAATGTTGATCCAGTTGTGCCTACTGTTGGAAATATGCCCTAGAGGCAATAATAAAAGTATTATTATATTTCATTGTTCATGATAATTGTCTTTTATTCATGCTATAACTGTATTATCCGGAAATCGTAATACACGTGTGAATACATAGACCTCAATATGTCCCTAGTGAGCCTCTAGTTGACTAGCTCGTTGTGATCAACAGATAGTCATGATTTCCTGGCTATGGACATTGGATGTCGTTGATAACGGGATCACATCATTAGGAGAATGATGTGATGGACAAGACCCAATCCTAAGCATAGCACAAAGGTCGTTTAGTTCGTTTGCTAGAGCTTTGCCAATGTCAAGTATCTCTTCCTTAGACCATGAGATCGTGTAACTCCCGGATACCGTAGGAGTGCCTTGGGTGTATCAAACGTCACAACGTAACTGGGTGACTATAAAGGTGCATTACAGGTATCTCCGAAAGTAGCTGTTGGGTTGACACGGATCGAGACTGGGATTTGTCACTCCGTATGACGGAGAGGTATCTCTGGGCCCACTCGGTAATGCATCATCATAATGAGCTCAAGGTGACCAAAGTGTTGGCCACGAGATCATGCATTACGGTACGAGTAAAGTGACTTGCCGGTAACGAGACTGAACAAGGTATTGGGATACCGACGATCGAGTCTCGGGCAAGTAACGTACCGATTGACAAAGGGAATTGTATACAGGGTTTGATCGAATCCTCGACATCGTGGGTCATCCGATGACAACATCGAGAAGCATGTGGGAGCCAACATGGGTATCCAGATCCCGCTGTTGGTTATTGACCGGAGAACATCTCGGTCATGTCTACATGTCTCCCGAACCCGTAGGGTCTACACACTTAAGGTTCGATGACGCTAGGGTTATAAAGGAAGTTTGTATGTGGTTACCGAATGTTGTTCGGAGTCCCGGATGAGATTTCGGACGTCACGAGGAGTTCCGGAATGGTCCGGAGGTAAAGATTTATATATGGGAAGTCCTATTTTGGCCACCGGAAAATGTTTGGGATTTTTCGGTATTGTACCGGGAAGGTTCTAGAAGGTTCCGGAGTGGGGCCCACCTGCATGGGGGGACCCACATGAACGTGAGTAGTGGGGGAAAGGCCCCACACCCCTGGTCAAGGCGCACCAAGATCCCCCCTTAGAAGGAATAAGATCATATCCCGAAGGGATAAGATCAAGATCCCTAAAAAGGGGGGATAACAATCGGTGGGGAAGGAAATGATGGGATTTCTTTCCTCCCACCTTGGCCAACGCCCCAATGGACTTGGAGGGCAAGAAACCAGCCCCTCCACCCCTATATATAGTGGGGAGGCGCATGGGAGCTTAAGACAAGCCAAGGCGCAGCCCCTCCCCTCCCCAACACCTCTCCTCCTCCGTATATGCTTGGCGAAGCCCTGTCAGAGTACTACTGCACCAACTACACCACGCCGTCGTGCTGCCGTTGGAGCAATCTTCCTCAACCTCTCCTTCCCCCTTGCTGGATCAAGAAGGAGGAGACGTCTCCCGTCCCGTACGTGTGTTGAACGCGGAGGTGCTGTCCGTTCAGCACTTGGACATCGGTGATCCGAATCACGTTCGAGTACGACTCCATCATCACCATCCCCTTGGCTAGCTTCCGCTCGTGATCTACAAGTGGTTTGTAGATGCAAACTCTCTCCCTTGACTCGTTGCTTAGATGAACTCATAGATGGATCTTGGTGAAACCGTAGGAAAAATTTTAATTTTCTGCAACGTTCCCCAACAGTGGTATCAGAGCTAGGTCTATGCGTAGTTCTCTTTGCACGAGTAGAACACAATTTTGTTGTGGGCGTGGATTTTGTCATCTTACTTGCCTCTACTAGTCTTTTCTTGCTTCGGCAGTATTGTGGGATGAAGCGGCCCGGACCAACCTTACACGTACGCTTACGTGAGACCGGTTCCACCGACTGACATGCACTAGTTGCATAAGGTGGCTGGCGGGTGTCTGTCTCTCCCACTTTAGTTGGAGCGGATTCGATGAAAAGGGCCCTTATGAAGGGTAAATAGAAGTTGACAAAATCACATTGTGGTTATTCGTAGGTAAGAAAATGTTCTTGCTAGAACCCAAATTGCAGCCACGTAAAAGATGCAACAACAATTAGAGGACGTCTAACTTGTTTTTGCAGCGATTGATCATGTGATGTGATATGGCCAGAAGTTGTGATGAATGATGAATTGTGATGAATGAGATCATGTTCTTTGTAATAGGATTCACGACTTGCATGTCGATGAGTATGACAACCGGCAGGAGCCATAGGAGTTGTCTTTATTTTTTGTATGACCTGCGTGTCATTGAAGAACGCCATGTAACTCACTTTACTTTATTGCTAAACGCGTTAGCCATAGAAGTAGAAGTAGTCGTTGGCGTGACAACTTCATGAAGACACGATGATGGAGATCATGATGATGGAGATCATGGTGTCAAGCCGGTGACAAGATGATCATGGAGCCCCGAAGATGAAGATCAATGGAGCTATATGATATTGGCAATATCATGTCACAACTATATAATTGCATGTGATGTTTATTATGTTTATGCATCTTGTTTACTTAGGACGACGGTAGTAAATAAGATGATCCCTTACAAAAATTTCAAGAAGTGTTCTCCCCTAACTGTGCACCGTTGCTACAGTTCGTCGCTTCTAAGCACCACGTGATGATCGGGTGTGATGGATTCTTACGTTCACATAAAATGGGTGTAAGACAGTTTTACATAGCGAAAACACTTAGGGTTAACTTGACGAGCCTAGCATGTGCAGACATGGCCTCGGAACACGGAGACCGAAAGGTCGAACACGAGTCGTATGGAAGATACGATCAACATGAGAATGTTCACCGACGATGACTAGTCCGTCTCACGTGATGATCGGACACGGCCTAGTCGACTCGGATCGTGTAACACTTAGATGACTAAAGGGATGTCTAATCTGAGTGGGAGTTCATAATTTGATTAGAACTTAATTATCATGAACTTAGTCTAAAACCTTTGCAAATATGTCTTGTAGATCAAATGGCCAACGCTCATGTCAACATGAACTTCAACGCGTTCCTAGAGAAAACCAAGCTGAAAGATGATGGCAGCAACTATACGGACTGGGTCCGGAACCTGAGGATCATCCTCATAGCTGCCAGGAAAAAATATGTCCTAGAAGGACCGCTAGGTGACGCTCCCGTCCCAGAGAACCAAGACATTATGAATGCTTGGCAAACTCGCGCTGATGATTACTCCCTCGTTCAGTGCGGCATGCTTTACAGCTTAGAACCGGGGCTCCAAAAGCGTTTTGAGCATCACGGAGCATATGAGATGTTCGAAGAGCTGAAACTAGTTTTCCAAGCTCATGCCCGGGTCGAGAGATATGATGTCTCCGACAAGTTCTACAGTTGTAAGATGGAGGAAAACAGTTCTGTCAGTGAGCACATCCTGAAGATGTCTGGGTTGCACAACCGTATGACCCAGCTGAACATTAACCTCCCAGATGAGGCGGTCATTGACAGAATCCTCCAGTCGCTCCCACCAAGCTACAAGAGCTTTGTGATGAACTAAAACATGCAGGGGATGGAAAAGACCATTCCTGAAGTGTTCTCGATGCTGAAGTCAGCAGAGGCTGAAATCAAGAAAGAACATCAAGTGTTGATGGTCAATAAGACCACTAAGTTCAAGAAGGGCAAGGGTAAGAAGAACTTCAAGAAGGACGGCAAGGAGGTTGCCGCGCCTGGTAAGCCAGTTACCGGGAAGAAGTCAAAGAATGGACCTAAGCCTGAGACTGAGTGCTTTTATTGCAAGGGGAAGGGTCACTGGAAGCGGAACTGCCCCAAATACTTAGCAGATAAGAAGGTCGGCAAAACCAAAGGTATATTTGATATACATGTAATTGATGTGTACCTTACCAGTACTCGTAGTAACTCCTGGGTATTTGATACCGGTGCCGTTGCTCATATTTGTAACTCACAGCAGGAGCTGCGGAATAAACGGAGACTGGCGAAGGAAGAGGTGGGCCGCGCCCCCTCCCCTCCCTAGTCCGAATAGGACAAGGAGAGGGGGGCGGCGCCCCCCCTTTCCTTCCCCTCTTCCTCCTCCTTCCCCCTTCTCCTACTCCAACTAGGAAAGAAGGGAGTCCTACTCCCGGTGGGAGTAGGACTCCCCCTTGGTGCGCCCTCCTTGGCCGGCCGCCCCCTCCCCCCTGGCTCCTTTATATACGGGGGCAGGGGGGCACCCTAGAACACACAAGTTGATCTACGGATCGTTCCTTAGCCGTGTGCGGTGCCCCCCTCCACCATATTCCACCTCGGTCATATCGTCGTGGAGTTTAGGCGAAGCCCTGCGCGAGTAGAACATCATCATCGTCACCACGCCGTCGTGCTGACAGAACTCATCCCCGACGCTTTGCTGGATCGGAGCCCGGGGATCGTCATCGAGCTGAACGTGTGCTGAACTCGGAGGTGCCGTACGTTCGGTACTTGGATTGGTCGGATCGTGAAGACGTACAACTACATCAACCGCATTGTCATAACGCTTCCGCTTACGGTCTACGAGGGTACATGGACAATACTCTCCCCTCTCGTTGCTATGCCATCACCATGATCTTGCGTGTGCGTAGGAAAATTTTGAAATTACTACGTTCCCCAACAGTGGCATCCGAGCCAGGTTTTATGCATAGATGTCATATGCACGAGTAGAACACAAGTGAGTTGTGGGCGATACAAGTCATACTGCTTACCAGCATGTCATACTTTGGTTCGGCGGTATTGTGAGATGAAGCGGCCCGGACCGACATTACGCGTACGCTTACGCGAGACTGGTTTCACCGTTACGAGCACTCGTGCTTAAAGGTGGCTGGCGGGTGTCTGTCTCTCTCACTTTAGCTGAATCGAGTGTGGCTACGCCCGGTCCTTGCGAAGGTTAAATCAGCACTAACTTGACGAACTATCATTGTGGTTTTGATGCGTAGGTAAGAACGGTTCTTGCTAAGCCCGTAGTAGCCACGTAAAACTTGCAACAACAAAGTAGAGGACGTCTAACTTGTTTTTGCAGGGCATGTTGTGATGTGATATGGTCAAGACATGATGCTATATTTTATTGTATGAGATGATCATGTTTTGTAACCAAAGTTATCGGCAACTGGCAGGAGCCATATGGTTGTCGCTTTATTGTATGAAATGCAAACGCCCTGTAATTGCTTTACTTTATCACTAAGCGGTAGCGATAGTCGTAGAAGCAATAGATGGTGTAAATGACAACGATGCTACGATGGAGATCAAGGTGTCGCGCCGGTGACGATGGTGATCACGACGGTGCTTCGGAGATGGAGATCACAAGCACAAGATGATGATGGCCATATCATATCACTTATATTGATTGCATGTGATGTTTATCCTTTATGCATCTTATCTTACTTTGATTGACGGTAGCATTTTAAGATGATCTCTCACTAAAAATTATCAAGAAGTGTTCTCCCTGAGTATGCACCGTTGCCAAAGTTCGTCGTGCCCAGACACCACGTGATGATCGGGTGTGATAAGCTCTACGTCCATCTACAACAGGTGCAAGCCAGTTTTGCACACGCAGAATACTCAGGTTAAACTTGACGAGCCTAGCATATGCAGATATGGCCTCGGAACACGGAGACCGAAAGGTCGAGCGTGAATCATATAGTAGATATGATCAACATAGTGATGTTCACCATTGAAAACTACTCCATCTCACGTGATGATCGCTTATGGTTTAGTTGATTTGGATCACGTGATCACGTAGATGACTCGAGAGATGTCTGTCTAAGTGGGAGTTCTAAAGTAATATGATTAATTGAACTTAAATTTATCATGAACTTAGTACCTGATAGTATTTTGCTTGTCTATGCTTGTTGTAGATAGATGGCTCGTGCTGTTGTTCCGTTGAATTTTAATGCGTTCCTTGAGAAAGCAAAGTTGAAAGAGGATGGTAGCAATTACACGTACTGGGTCCGTAACTTGAGGATTATCCTCATTGCTGCACAGAAGAATTACGTCCTGGAAGCACCGCTGGGTGCCAGGCCTACTGCTGATGCAACTGCCGACGTTAAGAACGTCTGACAGAGCAAAGCTGATGACTACTCGATAGTTCAATGTGCCATGCTTTACGGCTTAGAACCGGGTCTTCAACGACGTTTTGAACGTCATGGAGCATATGAGATGTTCCAGGAGTTGAAGTTAATATTTCAAGCAAATGCCCGGATTGAGAGATATGAAGTCTCCAATAAATTCTACAGCTGCAAGATGGAGGAGAATAGTTCTGTCAGTGAGCATATACTCAAAATGTCTGGGTATAATAATCACTTGATTCAACTGGGAGTTAATCTTCCGGATGATAGCGTCATTGACAGAATTCTCCAATCACTACCACCAAGCTACAAGAACTTCGTGATGAACTATAATATGCAAGGGATGAACAAGACAATTCCCGAGCTCTTCGCAATGCTAAAAGCTGCGGAGGTAGAAATCAAGAAGGAGCATCAAGTGTTGATGGTCAACAAGACCACTAGTTTCAAGAAAAAGGGCAAAGGGAAGAAGAAGGGAAACTTCAAGAAGAACATCAAGCAAGTTGCTGCTCAAGAGAAGAAACCCAAGTCTGGACCTAAGCCTGAAACTGAGTGCTTCTACTACAAGCAGACTGGTCACTGGAAGCGGAACTGCCCCAAGTATTTGGCGGATAAGAAGGATGGCAAGGTGAACAAAGGTATATGTGATATGCATGTTATTGATGTGTACCTTACTAGAGCTCGCAGTAGCACCTGGGTATTTGATACTGGTTCTGTTTATAATATTTGCAACTCGAAACAAGGACTACAGAATAAGCGAGCACTGGCCAAGGACGAGGTGACGATGCGCGTGGGAAACGGTTCCAAAGTCGATGTGATCGCGGTCGGCACTTTACCTCTACATCTACCTTCGGGATTAGTTTTAGACCTGAATAATTGTTATTTGGTGCTAGCGTTGAGCATGAACATTATATCTGGATCTTGTTTGATGTGAGACGGTTATTCATTTAAATCAGAGAATAATGGTTGTTCTATTTATATGAGTAATATCTTTTATGGTCATGCACCCTTGAAGAGTGGTCTATTTTTATTGAATCTCGATAGTAGTGATACACATATTCATAATGTCAAAGCCAAAAGATGCAGAGTTGATAATGATAGTGCAACTTATTTGTGGCACTGCCGTTTAGGTCATATCGGTGTAAAGCACATGAAGAAACTCCATACTGATGGACTTTTGGAATCACTTGATTATGAATCACTTGGTACTTGCGAACCGTGCCTCATGGGCAAGATGACTAAAACACCGTTCTCCGGTACTATGGAGAGAGCAACAGATTCGTTGGAAATCATACATATAGATGTATGTGGTCCGATGAATGTTGAAGCTCGTGGCGGATATCGTTATTTTCTCACCTTCACAGATGATTTGAGCAGATATGGGTATATCTACTTAATGAAACACAAGTCTGAAACATTTGAAAAGTTCAAAGAATTTCAGAGTGAAGTGGAAAATCATCGTAACAAGAAAATAAAGTTTCTACGATCTGATCGTGGAGGAGAATATTTGAGTTACGAGTTTGGTTTACATTTGAAACAATGCGGAATAGTTTCGCAACTCACGCCACCTGAAACACCACAAAGAAATGGTGTGTCCGAACGTCGTAATCGTACTTTACTAGATATGGTGCGATCTATGATGTCTCTTACTGATTTACCGCTATCGTTCTGGGGTTATGCTTTAGAGACGACCGCATTCACGTTGAATAGGGAACCATCAAAATCCGTTGAGACGACGCCTTATGAACTGTGGTTTGGCAAGAAACCAAAGTTGTCGTTTCTTAAAGTTTGGGGCTGCGATGCTTATGTGAAGAAACTTCAACCAGATAAGCTCAAACCTAAATCGGAGAAATGTGTCTTCATAGGATACCCAAAGGAGACAGTTGGGTACACCTTCTATCACAGATCCGAAGGCAAGACATTCGTTGCTAAGAATGGATCCTTTCTAGAGAAGGAGTTTCTCTCGAAAGAAGTAAGTGGGAGGAAAGTAGAACTTGATGAGGTAACTATACCAGCTCCCTTATTGGAAAGTAGTTCATCACAGAAATCGGTTCCTGTGACACCTACACCAATTAGTGAGGAAGTTAATGATGTTGATCATGAAACTTCAGATCAAGTTTCTACTGAACCTCGTAGGTCTACCAGAGTAAGATCCACACCAGAGTGGTACGGTAATCCTATTCTGGAAGTCATGTTACTTGACCATGATGAACCTATGAACTATGAGGAAGCGATGATGAGCCCAGATTCCGCAAAATGGCTAGAAACCATGAAATCTGAGATGGGATCCATGTATGAGAACAAAGTATGTACTTTGGTTGACTTGCCCGATGATCGGCAAGCCATTGAGAATAAATGGATCTTTAAGAAGAAGACTGACGCTGATGGTAATGTAACTGTCTATAAAGCTCGACTTGTTGCGAAAGGTTTTCGACAAGTTCAAGGGGTTGACTACGATGAGACTTTCTCACCCGTAGCGATGCTTAAGTCTGTCCGAATCATGTTAGCTATTGCTGCATTTAATGAATATGAAATTTGGCAAATGGATGTCAAAACTGCATTCTTGAATGGATTTCTGGAAGAAGTGTTGTATATGATGCAACCAGAAGGTTTTGTTGATCCAAAAGGTGCTAACAAAGTGTGCAAGCTCCAGCGATCAATTTATGGATTGGTGCAAGCATCTCGGAGTTGGAATAAACGCTTTGATAGTGTGATCAAAGCATATGGTTTTATATAGACTTTTGGAGAAGCCTGTATTTACAAGAAAGTGAGTGGGAGCTCTGTAGCATTTCTGATATTATATGTAGATGACATATTATTAATTGGAAATGATATAGAATTTCTGGATAGCATAAAGGGATACTTGAATAAAAGTTTTTCAATGAAAGACCTCGGTGAAGCTGCTTACATATTGGGCATCAAGAGTTATAGAGATAGATCAAGACGCTTAATAGGGCTTTCACAAAGCACATACCTTGATAAAATTTTGAAAAAGTTCAAAATGGATCAGGCAAAGAAAGGGTTCTTACCCGTACTACAAGGTGTGAAGTTGAGTCAGACTCAATGCCCGACCACAGCAGAAGATAGAGAGAAAATGAAAGATGTTCCCTATGCTTCATCCATAGGCTCTATCATGTATGCAATGCTGTGTACCAGACCTGACGTATGCCTAGCAATAAGCTTGGCAGGAAGGTACCAAAGTAATCCAGGAGTGGATCACTGGACAACGGTCAAGAACATCCTGAAATACCTGAAAAGGACTAAGGATATGTTTCTCATATATGGAGGTGACAAAGAGCTAGTCGTAAATGGTTACGTCAATGCAAGCTTTGACACTGATCCGGACGATTCTAAATCGCAAACCGGATATGTGTTTTTATTAAACGGTGGAGCTGTAAGTTGGTGCAGTTCTAAACAAAGCGTCGTGGCGAGATCTACATGTGAAGCGGAGTACATAGCTGCTTCGGAAGCAGCAAATGAAGGAGTCTGGATGAAGGAGTCCATTTCCGATCTAGGTGTCATACCTAGTGCATCGGGACCAATGAAGATCTTCTGTGACAATACTGGTGCAATTGCCTTGGCAAAGGAATCCAGATTTCACAAGAGGACCAAGCACATCAAGAGACGCTTCAATTCCATCCGGGACCAAGTCCAAGTGGGAGACATAGAAATTTGCAAGATACATACGGATCTGAATGTTGCAGACCCGTTGACTAAGCCTCTCTCACGAGCAAAACATGATCAGCACCAAGACTCCATGGGTGTTAGAATCATTACTATGTAATCTAGATTATTGACTCTAGTGCAAGTGGGAGACTGAAGGAAATATGCCCTAGAGGCAATAATAAAGTTATTATTTATTTCCTCATATCATGATAAATGTTTATTATTCATGCTAGAATTGTATTAACCGGAAACTTAATACATGTGTGAATACATAGACAAACACAACGTCACTAGTATGCCTCTACTTGACTAGCTCATTAATCAAAGATGGTTATGTTTCCTAACCATAGACATGTGTTGTCATTTGATTAAATGGGATCACATCATTAGGAGAATGATGTGATTGACATGACCCATTCCGTTAGCCTAGCACTTGATCATTTAGTATATTGCTATTGCTTTCTTCATGACTTATACATGTAACTATGAGATTATGCAACTCCCGTTTACCGGAGGAACACTTTGGGTACTACCAAACGTCACAACGTAACTGGGTGATTATAAAGGAGTACTACAGGTGTCTCCAAAAGTACATGTTGGGTTGGCGTATTTCGAGATTAGGTTTTGTCACTCCGATTGTCGGAGAGGTATCTCTGGGCCCTCTCGGTAATGCACATCGCTATAAGACTTGCAAGCAATGTAGCTAATGAGTTAGTTACGGAATGATGCATTACATAACGAGTAAAGAGACTTGCCGGTAACGAGATTGAACTAGGTATTGGATACCGACGATCGAATCTCGGGCAAGTAACATACCGATGACAAAGGGAACAACGTATGTTGTTATGCGGTTTGACCGATAAAGATCTTCGTAGAATATGTAGGAACCAATATGGGCATCCAGGTTCCGCTATTGGTTATTGACCGAGAATAGTTCTAGGTCATGTCTACATAGTTCTCGAACCCGTAGGGTCCGCACGCTTAACGTTATGATGACAGTTTCATTATGAGTTTATAAGTTTTGATGTACCGATGTTTGTTCGGAGTCCCGGATGTGATCACGGACATGATGAGGAGTCTCAAAATGGTCGAGACATAAAGATTGATATATTGGAAGCCTATGTTTGGACATCGGAAGTGTTCCGGGTGAAATCGGCATTTTACCGGAGTACCGGGGGGTTACCGGAACCCTCCCGGGGGTTATTGGGCCTTCATGGGCCATCAGGGAGAAGAGGAGAGGAGGCAAGAGGTGGGCCGCGCCCCCTCCCCTCCCTAGTCCGAATAGGACAAGGAGAGGGGGGCGGCGCCCCCCTTTCCTTCCCCTCTTCCTCCTCCTTCCCCCTTCTCCTAGTCCAACTAGGAAAGAAGGGAGTCCTACTCCCGGTGGGAGTAGGACTCCCCTTTGGCACACCCTCCTTGGCCGGCCGCCCCCTCCCCCCAGGCTCCTTTATATACGGGGGCAGGGGGGCACCCTAGAACACACAAGCTGATCTACGGATCGTTCCTTAGCCGTGTGCGGTGCCCCCCTCCACCATATTCCACCTCGGTCATATCGTCACGGAGTTTAGGCGAAGCCCTGCGCCGGTAGAACATCATCATCGTCACCACGCCGTCGTGCTGACGGAACTCATCCCCGACGCTTTGCTGGATCGGAGCCCGGGGATCGTCATCGAGCTGAACGTGTGCTGAACTCGGAGGTGTCGTACGTTCGGTACTTGGATCGGTCGGATCGTGAATACATACGACTACATAAACCGCGTTGTCATAACGCTTCCGCTTACGGTCTATGAGGGTACGTGGACAATACTCTCCCCTCTCGTTGCTATGCCATCACCATGATCTTGCGTGTGCGTAGGAAAATTTTGAAATTAGTACATTCCCCAACAAATTCGCATGTTGAAACTTTGGGAGATCCTCTCCCACCTAAGAGTGATCCCGTGTTTGAATTAAAGAAATTGCCCGATGCACTGAAATATGCTTATCTTGATGAAAAGAAGATATATCATGTTATTATCAATGCTAACCTTTCAGAGCATGAAGAAAAGAGTTTAGTTAAAACTCTAAGGAAGCACCGTGCTACTATTGGATATACTCTTTACGATCTTAAGGGCATTAGTCCCATCTTATGTCAGCACAAGACTAATATGGAGCCTGACGCTAAGCCAGTCGTTGATCATAAACGCCGTCTGAATCCTAAAATGAAGGATGTCGTAAGAACTGAAACACTAAAGCTTCTAGAGGCAGGTATAATTTATCCTATAGCTAATAGTAGATGGGTAAGTCATGTTCATTGCATTCCTAAGAAATGAGGAATTACCGTTGTTTATAATGATAAAAATGAACTTATCCCATAAAGAATTGTAAACGGTTATAGGATGGTAATTGATTTCAGGAAATTAAATAAAGCTACTAGGAAAGATCATTACCCCTTGTCTTTTATTGATCAAATGTTAGAAAGATTATCTAAGCATACACAGTTTTGTTTCCTTGATGGATATTCTATTTTTTCTGAAATACATGTGTCAAAAGAAGATTAAGAGAAAACTACTTTTACTTGTCCTTTTTGGAACTTATGCATATAGATGTATGCCTTTTGGTTTATGCAATGCACCTACAACCTTTCAAAGATTTATGACTGCTATATCCTCTGATTTTTTTGAAAAGAATGTTGAGGTATTCATGGATGATTTTTCATTCATGGGACTTCTTTGATGATTACTGATACGTCCCCAACGTATTCTATAATTTTTGATTGTTCCATGTTGCTATAATATTATTCTTGGATGTTTTACAATCATTTTACAGTCATTTTTGGTACTAACCTATTGACATAGTGCCCAGTGCCAGTTGCTGTTTTCTGCATGTTTTTTACATCGCAAGAAATCAATACCAAACGGAGTCCAGACGCAGCGAAACTTTTTGTGGATTTTTTGGGCCAGAAGACATCTAATGGGCCAGGAACGCACCTAAAGGGAGCTCCGAGGGGAGCACAACCCACCAGGGCACGCCTGGGGGCCTAGGCGCGCCCCAGTTGGTTGTGCCCTCCTTGTTGGCCTCCCGCACCGCCTCTTTGCTCTATAATTACCCCAATATTCCAGAAACCCTAGGGGAGTCGACGAAAATCAATTCCAGCCGCCGCAGAGTCCAGAAACACCAGATCCAATCTAGACACCATCTCGGAGGGGTTCATCATATCCATTGGTGCCTCTCTGATGATGCGTGAGTAGTTCTTTGTAGACCTATGGGTCCGTAGTTAGTAGCTAGATGGCTTCCTCTCTCTCTCTTGATTATCAATACAATGGTCTCTTGGATATCCATATGATGTAAGCCTTTTTGCGGTGTGTTTGTTGGGATCCGATGAACTTTGAGTTTATGATCAGATCTATGTTTTTATCCATGAAAGTTATTTGAGTCTTCTTTGATCTCTTATATGCATGGTTGATTATAGCCTCGTATTTCTTCTCCGATATTTGGGTTTTGTTTGGCCAACTTGATCTATTTATCTTGGAATGGGAAGAGGTGCTCTGTGATGGGTTCGATCTTACGGTGCTTGATCCCAGTGATAGAAATGGAAACGACATGTATGTATCGTTGCTATTAAGGATAACAATATGGGTCTATTTCTCCATAAATAGATCTTGTCTACATCATGTCATCGTTCTTATTGCATTACTCCGTTTTTCCATGAACTTAATACACTAGATGAATGCTGGATAGCGGTCGATGTGTGGAGTAATAGTAGTAGATGCCGACAGGAGTCGGTCTACTAATCTTGGACATGAGGACTATATAATGATCATTGTCTGGATATCGTCATGATTATTCGAAGTTCTATCAATTGCCCAACAGTAGTTGTTTTCCCATCGTTTGCTATTTTTCTCTATAGGAGCCACTAGTGAAACCTATGGCCGCCGGGTCTCTTTTCATCATATTTGCCTTTGTGATCTATTTTCCTTTGCTTTTTTTTCAGATCTATTAAACCAAAAATACAAAAATACCTTGCTGCAATTTATTTGTTTTGCGATCTATTTATCCTATCTACCACTTTGTGGTGTGAGGAGGTTCTCCTACTAGTTCGATCACCTTGGTCATATCACTGAGGGAAATACCTACCGTCGCTATACTGCATCATCCTTCCTCTTTGGGGAAATACCGACGTAGTTCTAGCAGGCATCAAAAGGAATTTCTGGCGCCGTTGTCGGGGAGGATCTTCAACATCAACCAGGTTCCTAATAACAAATCTAATCTCTTCGCAATTTACATTATTTGCCGTTTGCGTCTCGTTTTCCTCTCCCCTACTTCAAAAAAATTGCCTTTTTATGCGCGCTCTTTTTCGTTTGCCGTTTTCTCGTCAGATCTGTTTTTTGAGTGCAATCTTGTTGTGTAGTCATCATGACTCAAGAGAACACCAAGTTATGTGATTTCTCAAATACCAACAACAATGATTTTATTAGCACTCTAATTGCTCCTCCCGCCACTAGTGCGGAGTCTTGTGATATTAATACTGCTTTGATGTATCTTGTTATGAAAGATCAATTTGACGGTACTCCTAATGGGGATGTCGCATCCCATTTTAACACATTAGTGGTATTATGCGACATGCAAAAGAAAATATATGTGGACAATGATGTTGTGAAGTTGAAATTATTTCTGTTTTCTTTGCGAGATCGTACAAAAATTAGGTTTTCTTCTTTGCCTCGCAATAGTATCGGTTCTTGGAACAAGTGCAAGGATGCTTTTATTACTAAGTATTTTCCACCCGCAAAAATCATTTCCCTTAGAATCCATATCATGAATTTCAAGCAACTTGAACATGGGCATGTTGCACAATCTTGGGAAAGTATGAAATTGATGCTACGGAATTGCCCAACTCATGGGTTAAATCTTTGGATGATCATACAAATTTTTTATGCGGGATTGAATTTTGTTTCTCGTAATCTTTTAGATTCCACTGTGGGGGGGTACTTTTATGGAAATTACTTTGGGTGAAGCTGCTAAATTGCTAGACACTATTATGGCAAATTACTCACAATGGCATACCAAAAGAGCTCCTACTAGTAAAAAGGTCAATTCGGTAGAAGAAATAAATTCTTTGAGTGAAAAAGTAGATGCTCTTATGAAGTTGGCTGCTAATAAAAGTGCTCCTATTGATTTTAATGACGTGCCTTTGTCTACTTGATTGTGAAAAATAGTGATGCCATAGATGTGAATTTTGTCTCGCGAAAAAATTTCAATGACAATGCTTATGGAGGTAATTTTAATCCTAGGCCTTTTCCTAGTAATTCCTCAAATAATTATGGTAATTCCTATGGTAATCCTACTTATAATAATAATAGAAACACCTCTGATCTTGAGAACAATATTAAAGAATTTATCAATACTCAAAAAGCTTTCAATACTTTGATAGAAGGAAAGTTGAATAAAGTTGATGATTTAGAATATTGATAGAATTTCTCATGATGTAGAAACTCTCAAGATGAAAAGTTTTGTGCCTAATGTTGAAGAAACAATTAAAGCTCTTTAGGTTTCTACGGATGAAAGTAAGAAAAGAACCGCTATGCTTAGAGCTAAAAAAGAATTTTTAGAAAGAGCGTTTTCTAGTGATTACTTTCATAAAAGTGATGAAGATCTTAAAATGATTGGTGTTTATTCTATTGATTCGTTATTTATTAAAATTTATATTGATGAAAAAGGGACTGGAGAAGAGTCAACTTTAGTTAGAAGGCGTCCCTATGATTCGGAGGGTGAAAATCTTGTTGAGAAAATTGATAAAAGTGGGTTTCAAGGGGTCAAGACTTTAACTAGTGATGTGCCCACTATTTTGGATTACAAAGACTTTAATTATGATAGTTGCTCTTTGGTTGATTGTATTTCTTTGTTGCAATCCATGCCCACGCTTATGAACAAAAATAAAGCTTTTACTAAACATATTGTTGATGCTATGACGAAAGCTTTTGAAGAAAAGTTGGAAATTAGAAGTTTCAATTCCTAGGAAATTGCATGATGAGTGGGAACCTACTATCAAAGTCAAGATTAAAAATTATGAGTGTTTTTCTTTATGTGACTTGGGTGTTAGTGTTTCTACAATTCCGAAATTTTATGTGATGTGCTTGGTCTTACCGATATTGAAGAATGCTCTTTAGATTGGCACTTGGCGGTTCTACTATTAAAAAGCCTATGGGAAGAATTAACGATGTTCTTATTCTAGCAAATAGTAATTATGTTCCCATAGATTTTATTGTTCTTCATATTGATTGCAATCCGTCTTGTCCAATTATACTTGGTAGACCGTTTTTACGAACTATTGGCGCTGTGATTGATATGAAAGAAGGCAATATTAAATTTCAATTTCCACTAAGGAAGGGAATGGAACACTTCCCTAGAACAAGAATTAGGCCACCGTATGAATCAATCATGAGGGAATCTTATGGACCTAGAACTAAAGGTGACAAAACTTAGATCCTACGCGTTATTCCTAGCTAGGGGCGTAAAATGGTAGAGCTCGTTGGGAGGCAACCCAACTTGTATCTTTTTTATTTTTGGGTTTCTTTATGTTTTCAATAAAAATACACAATTATACCTCTGGTTATTTGTGTTTTTGTGGTTTAAATTAGTGTGTGTGCCAAGCAAGGCCTTTGGGATGATTTGTGTGAAAGTTGGTTTGATCTTGCTGAAAAACAGATACTTTTGCGCTCACGAAATTATTTTTCGTTCTTAACAGAAGAGTGTTTTTGATTTGATTCTTTTTCAGAAGATTAATAAACAAATTATTAACTTCGTCCTAAATTTTCATAATTTTTGGAGTTACAGAAGTATTCGAAGTAGTCAGATCGCTACAAACTGTTCTGTTTTTGACAGATTCTGTTTTCTTTGTGTTGTGTGCTTGTTTTGGTGATTCTATGGTTTTGTTTGATGAGTTTTTGCCATAGAAAAGTTGGAATATAGTAGATATAATACAAAAATAAACTATGAATAGGTTTTCAACAATACTTATAGTGGTGATTTGCTTTCTTATACTAACGGATCTCACGAAGGTTTTGTCGAGTTTTGTGTGATTGAAGTTTTCAAGTTTTGGGTGATCTTACGATGGATGAAGGAATAAGCATTAGCAAGAGCCTAAGCTTGGGTATGCTCGAGGCACCCCAATATAATATTCAAATAAGTAGCAAGCAACTAAGCTTGGGGATGCCCCCGAGTGGCATCCCCGCTTTCTTCTAACAACCATCAGTATTTTACTTGGAACTATATTTTGATTCGTCACATATTATGAGTTTTGCTTGGAGCATGTTGTATGATATGAGTCTTCGCTTGTTTTACTTTGTGTTTTAAGTCTTGAATCGTTGGTGGACACACCTTTTGGAGAGAGCCAAAAACTATGCTATGCTTGCTCTTGTGCTTCACTTAAATTTTAGAGCCATGGATTTACTCTAGTACTTCACTTATATCTTTCTGAGCATGGTGTGCTTTGTTATTTTTGAAGAAATGCTCTCATGATTCACTTAGATTTATTTGGGAGTTAGTAAATTTTTAAGAAATTCTCTCTTGCTTCACTTAGATTATTTTTAGAGAAAGAAATAGTGTGCTCATGTTCTTCACTTATATTTGTTTGAGCTTATCAAAAACAACATATGAAAATAGTCCCAAAGTAATAGATATCCAAGGAGGATATAATAAAAACTTTCATGAAGATCATTGGACAAACTAAGCGTGATTCTTAATAATGGTTTTGAGATATGATGATATGATATGTGAGTCATGTTGATGAGTAATTATGCTTTAGTAAGAATATTGATGTTAAGGTTTGTGATTCCCTATGCAAGCACGAAAATCAATAGTTATGCAATGAAATTTATATCCTACTTGTGGTGCATTATTCGGTGTTACTTATGCTTAATGCTTGGGTACGAGATTTTTCCTTTCTTGTTTGGTCGCTTCTCAATCTTTTTGCTAGCCTTCATTTTGCACTAAGTATGATCACTACTTGTGCATCCAAAACCCTTTAAACCAGTTTTGCCATATGAGTCCACTATACCTACCTATATGTGGTATTTCCATGCCGTTCTAAGCAAATTTGCATGTGCCATCTCTAATTTTCAAAATAAATTTCTCTTTTGCGTGCTCTAACGCTCAGGATGCGGTGAGGGGTGGCCAATATTTTCCATGCTAGATGTGTTATTCTCACGATGAGTGTTTATTCATTTGTCATTGCACGAGAGTACGAAAAGGTATTAGGGATGCCCAGTCCCGAAATGAAAAATGAATTTACTTTATGTTTTCAAATAATAAATTCCTTGGAAACTATTGGTATGGAGGGCACCCGTGGATAAAGAGAAGCCATGGAAAGTGAAAGTAATGATGGAAAAAGGAATAAACTTTATTTTCTGTTTGGTGACCACCTATGATGTATCTAGCATGGAAAGTGTTGGGAGCTCTAAGTCATTTTTGTTGGTGGCAAAAGTATGCCTCCTAAAATGTTTTTATCTCTCAATTTTCGCTTTGAGCTCTGGCACCTCTATAAATCCCTACTTCCCTCCACGAAGGGCCTTTCTTTTACTTACGCAATTTTTGTTTTGAATTTGAGTCTCCATCTTCTCTTATAAAGCACCAACTAAGGGGCACTATGATCGTATTTGAGCACTGGGTGTAGCTAACATTCGAGTGTGCTTCATGAATGGATCAATGATTGATCATAATGGGCCAGGGATAACTTGCTTTAGTGTTGATATTTTGAAAGACATGGTTGCTTGCTGGTATGCTTGAGTATTAAAGTCTTCAAGTCAAAACTAGACTATTGCTTTGAACCATATAAAAGTCCAAATGTCCCTGCTATAAAGAAAAGAAATGTGATGAACATCTTAGGCAGCATTCCACATAAAAATTTCTGTTTTTATCATTTACCTACTCGAGGACGAGCAGGAATTAAGCTTGGGGATGCTGATACGTCTCCGACGTATCTATAATTTTTGATTGTTCCATGCTGTTATATTATCATTCTTGGATGTTTTAGAATCATTTTATAGTCATTTTATATCATTTTTTGGTACTAACGTATTGACATAGTGCCTAGTGCCAGTTTTTGTTTTCTGCATGTTTTTTACATCGTAGGAAATCAATACCAAACAGAGTCCAAATGCAGAGTGAAAATTTTTGTGGAATTTTTTGGGCCAGAAGAAATCCAATGGGCCAAGAACGCACCTTAGGAGAGCTCCGAGGGGAGCACAACCCACCAGGGCGCGCCTGGGGGGCAGGCACGCCCCGGTGTGTTGTGCCCTCCTCGTTGGCCTCCCGCACTTCCTCTTTGCTCTATAAATACCCCAATATTCCAGAAATCCCAAGGGAGTCGAGAAAAATCAATTCCAACTGCCGCAGAGTCCAGAAACACCAGATCCAATCTCGACACCATCTCGGAGGGGTTCATCTTGTCCATTGGTGCCTCTCTGATGATGCGTGAGTAGTTCTTTTTAGACCTACGAGTCCGTAGTTAGTAGCTAGATGGCTTCCTCTCTCTCTCTCTCTCTCTCTTGATTATCAATACAATGGTCTCTTGGAGATCCATATGATGTAAGCCTTTCTGCGGTGTGTTTGTTGGGATCCGATGAACTTTGAGTTTATGATCAGATCTATGTTTTTACCCATGAAAGTTATTTGAGTCTTCTTTGGTCTCTTATATGCATGATTGATTATAGCCTCGTATTTCTTCTCTGATATTTAGGTTTTGTTTGGCCAACTTGATCTATTTATCTTCCAATGGGAAGAGGTGCTTTGTGATGCGTTCGATCTTACGGTGCCTGATCCCAGTGACAGAAAGGGAAATGAGACGTATGTATCATTGCTATTAAGGATAACAAGATGGGGATCTATTTCTACATAAATAGATCTTGTCTACATTATGTCATCGTTCTTATTGCATTACTCTATATTTCCATGAACTTAATACACTAGATGCGTGTTGGATAGCAGTCGATGTGTGGAGTAATAGTAGTAGATGCAGGCAGGAGTCGGTCTACTAATCTTGGACGTGATGCCTATATAATGATCATTGTCTGGATATCATCATGATTATTCAAAGTTCTATTAATTTCCCAATAGTAATTGTTTTCCCACCGTTTGCTATTTTTCTCGAGAGAAGCCACTAGTGAAACGTATGGCCCCTGGGTCTCTTTTCATCATATTTGCCTTTGTGACCTATTTTCCTTTGCTTTTATTTTCAGATCTGTTAAACCAAAAAATACAAAAATTCCTTGCTGCAATTTATTTGTTCCACGATCTATTTATCCCATCTACCACTTTTATCTCACATTATTTTCCTATCTTGAGGCGCCATACCCGAAAGGGATTGACAACCCCTTTAACACGTCAGGCTGCGAGTATTTGTTATTTGTGTGCAGGTGCTATTTACGTGGTGTGAGGAGGTTCTCCTACTAGTTCGATAACTTTGGTCTCATCACTAAGGGAAATACTTACCGTCCCTATACTGCATTATCCCTTCCTCTTTGGGGAAATACTGACGTAGTTCTAGCAGACATCAATTACTTAAGCAATCTTGATCGAGTTTTGTAGAGACGTGAAGAAACTAATCTTGTATTAAATTGGGAGAAGTGTCACTTCATGGTGAATGAAGGTATAGTACTTGAACATAAAATTTCCGAACAAGGTATTGAAGTAGATAAAGATAAAGTTGATGCAATTAAGAAAATGCAATGTCCAAAAGATATTAAAGATATAAGAAGTTTCTTTTGTCATGTTAGTTTCTATTGAAGATTCAAGCAAGATTTCTCTAAGATTTCTAGGCTGCTAACTAATCTCCTTCAAAAATATGTTCCATTTTTTAATAATGATTGTGCAGAAGCCTTTGAAATACTTAAGAAAGACTTCATTTCTGCACCTATTGTTCAACCACCTGATTGGAATTTGCCTTTTGAAATTGTGTGTGATGCTAGTGATTATACTATTGGTGTTGTTCTTGGTCAAAGAGTTGATAAGGAATTGAATCTTATTCATTATGCTAGTAAGATTTTAGATAGTGTTCAAAGAAATTATGCTACTACTGAGAAATAATTTTTAACAATTGTGTTTGCATGTGATAAATTCAGACCTTATATTGTTGGTTCTAAAGTTACTGTTCACACCGATCATGCTACTATTAAATATCTTATGGAAAAGAAAGATGCTAAACCCAGACATATTAGGTGGGTTCTTTTACTCCAAGAGTTTGATTTGCATATTATTGATAGAAAAGAAGCTCAAAATCCTATAGCAGATTACTTGTCTTGGATGGAAAATGTTCTTCATGACCCACTGCCTATTGATGATAGTTTTCCTGACTAGAAATTAGCTGTTGTGAATGCTTCTTCTTGTAATAGTCCTTGGTATGCAGACTAAGCTAACAACATTGTTTCTAATATATACCACCTTGTTACACCGACCAACAAAACAAAAGTTCTTCTTTGATTTAAGACATTACTTTTGGGATGACCCACATTTAGATAAAAAAGAAGTAGCTGATACGTCTCCAATGTATCTATAATTTTTGATTGTTCCATGCTGTTATATTATCATTATTGGATGTTTTACAATCATTTTATATTTATTTTATATCATTTTTGGTACTAACATATTGATATTGTGCCTAGTGCCAGTTGCTGTTTTCTGCATGTTTTTTACATCGCAGGAAATCAATACCAAATGGAGTCCAAACGCAGAGAAACTTTTTGTGGATTTTTTTGGGCCAGAAGACATCTAGTGGGCCAGGAACACACCTGAGGGGAGCTCCAAGGGGAGCACAACCCAGCAGGGCGCACCTGGGGGCCCATGTGCGCCCCGATAGGTAGTGCCCTCCTAGTTGGCCTCCCGCATCACCTCTTTTCTCTATAATACCCTAATATTCCAAAAACCCTAGGCTAGTCGACGAACATCAATTCCAGCCGTCCCAGAGTCTGGAAACACTAGATCCAATCTAGACACCATCACGGAGGGCTGCATCATGTCCATTCGTGCCTCTCCGATGATGTGTGAGTAGTTCTTTGTAGACCTACGGGTACATAGTTAGTAGCTAGATAGTTTCCTCTCTCTCTCTCTCTCTCTCTCTAGATTATCAGTACAATGGGCTCTTGGAGATCCATATCATGTAAGTCTTTTTGCGGTGTGTTTGTTGGGATCCAATGAACTTTGAGTTTATGATCAGATCTATGTTTTTATCCATGAAAGTTATTTGAGTCTTCTTTGATCTCTTATATGCATGATTGATTATAGCCTCGTATTTCTTCTCCGATATTTGGGTTTTGTTTGGCCAACTTGATCTATTTATCTTGCAATGGGAAGAGGTGCTTTGTGATGGGTTCGATCTTACGGTGCTTGATCCCAGTGACAGAAAGGGAAACGACACGTATGTATCATTGCTATTAATGATAACAAGATGCGGTATATTTCTTCATAAATAGATCTACATCATGTCATCATTTTTATTGCATTACTCCGTTTTCCATGAACTTAATACACTAGATGCATGCTGGATATCGGTCGATGTGTGGAGTAATAGTAGTAGATGCAGGTAGGAGTCGGTCTACTAATCTTGGATGTGACGCCTATATAATGACCATTGCCTGGATATCGTCATGAGTATTTGAAGTTCTATCAATTGCCCAATAGTAATTGTTTTCCCACCGTTTGCTACTTTTCTCGAGAGAAGCCACTAGTGAAACCTACGGCCCCGAGGTCTCTTTTCATCATATTTTCCTTTGTGATCTATTTTCCTTTGCTTTTGTTTTTAAATCTATTAAACCAAAAATACCTTGCTGCAATTTATTTTTTCCGCGATCTATTTATCCTATCTACCACTTTTATCTCACGTTATTTGCCTATCTTGAGGCACCGTACCCGAAAGGGATTGACAACCCTTTAACACGTGGGGTTGCGAGTAGTTGTTATTTGTTGTGCAGGTGCTGATTTCTCCTACTGGTTCAATAACCTTGGTCTCATCACTGAGGTAAATACCTACCGTCGCTATACTACATCATCCCTTACGCTGTGGGGAAATACTGACGTAGTTCTAGCAGACATTAGTAGCTGGTGTTATTAGATGTTGTGTACTTGAGCACGAACAAGAACAAATCCTACGAAAGTGTCATTCCAAGGCATATGGAGGGCACCATGCTGGAGACAGAACTGCACATAAGGTATTGCAATATGGTTTTTATTGGCCTACTCTCTTGAAGGATGCACATAAGTTTGTCCTTTCTCGTGATGACTGTCAAAGAATGGTAAAATTGGTAGATGCCAGGAAATGCCTATGAACTATTCTCTTGTTATTGAAGCATTTGATGTTTGTGGATTTGATTATATGGGACCTTTTCCTTCCTCTAATGTGTATATTTATATTTTAGTTGTTGTTGATTACATTACTACGTGGGTAGAAGCTATTCCAACTAGTAGTGTTGATCATAACACATCTTTTAAAATGCTTAAAGAAGTTATTTTCCCGAGGTTTGGAGTCCCTAGATATTTAATGACTGATGGTGGTTCACATTTTATTCATGGTGCATTTCCTAAACTCCTAGATAAGTATGATGTTAACCATAAAATTACATCACCTTATCACCCTCAGTCTAGTGGTCAAGTTGAACTGGGCAATAAAGAAATAAAATTGATTTTGCAAAAAACTGTCAATAGATCTAGAAAGAATTGATCTAAGAAACTTGATGATGCATTGTGGGCCTACAGAACTACTTACAAAAATCCTCTAGGTAGGTCTCCATATAAAATGGTTTATGGAAAAGCATGTCATTTGCCTCTTGAATTAGAACATAAAGCTTATTGGGCAATTAAAGAACCTAATTATGATTTCAAACTTGCTAGTGAAAAGAGGTTATTTGATATTAGCTCTGTGGATGAATGGAAAACTGAACTTATGAAAATGCCAAGTTATTTAAAAAAGTTAAAATATGGCATGACAAAAGAATACAAAAGCAAGAATTTAAAGTAGGTGATCAAGTTCTGTTGTACAATTATCGTTTCAAATTCTTTGCTGAAAACTTCTCTCCAAATGGGAAGGACCATACATCATCGAAGAAGTTTATCACTCCAGAGGTATCAAGATCAATAATGTCAAAGGTACTAATCTGAGAGTGGTTAATGGGCAAAGAATTATATATTATATCTCAGGTATGCCCGTTAATGTTGATACTAATATGATTCAAACTATGACACCGGAGGAACACATAAGAGAGACCTTCCAGAACACTCCAGAACCCTGAAAAGGAGTAGGTATGTGATATGGTAAGTAAACCGACTCCAAAAATTCCATAAAAACTATTTCAATCCGTTTTGGAATATTAGAAAAATACAAAAATAAGAACCACCCTAGGGGACCCATGGGGAGGTCACAAGGCAACAGAGCGCGCCCTGCCCCCTGAGTGTGCCAGTTGCCTTGTTGGCCCCTCGTGTGCCTTACCGACTCCGTTTTCTTCCCCTATACTTGTTTGCAAGATAAAATTTCATTTTATGTACTCTCACATTTTTAACCACCGTATTGCAAGTTTCCCCTCTGTTCTTCTTTCGGGCTATTTTCTATGAGGTTTTCAAGGCCAGGCATCATGTCTTCTTCTTCCTCCAACAACGTGGGAGACGATGCTTGGTTGATGCAGATGGAACTCAAGGGAGAGGAGGATGAGGAGGTTACCACGAAAGAAGATGGTGGAGATTCGCTCGAAGTTCACCCCCGGCTTCAGAGAGGGGCATTCTTGTCGGCATCTCCATTATGCCAAACCCCCTTCAAGCCATGAGGTCGACATTGAGCCAAGGAGGCCAAGAGTTACAAGAGGGAACTGCCCCAGGAGGCCCTTACACATGTTACATCAGAAAAAATGTCACAATTTGGTTCATAATTATGGGGTTGAGAATACTTCTCGTGTGCACATACCTTTAGATTGGGACATCTCTCATCCAACTGAAAGTGATGCAGGAAAGAATTTATGGGGGCTGGAGAATAAAGTTATTATGACCGAAGTTCAAAAGAATGTTGAGATTATTCGTCATGTGCTTCGAGAAATTCAGAATTTGAAGGAGATCCTGCTGAACATTATGAAAGACAAGCCTACTACTTCATCACCACCATCACCGAAGAAAGAAACTTGAGTACACGGTATAGGCACCACCCTTGGCTTGTTCTAAGCTTGGGGGAGGTTTTCCGGTACCGTACCACCACAAATTTTACCATCATTATTTATCTTAGTTTGATCATTAGTTGTTTCGTGATTTAGAAGAATGAAAGTTTAGTATGCTTTAATTTTGAGTGCTTTCTTAGTGATCTATCTATCTATGTAATTGATTGTGAGAGTATAAAGAGTAGTTTGAGTTTTGTTTCTTTACTTTCTTATTTCAATCTCAACAATAAAAAGGAATAGAAGACCATATGCTAATCCCATTGGGAGTAATAACTTCACATAGAAGGAGTATGGTTGATAAAATATATTGGAAATTAACAAACATAGTATTGGTCATGGATGCAATTCATGCAAGATTATTAAAGGGAGAAGAGATTCACATATAAATATACTGTCTAGGACATCTTCTGTGATTTTGAGCCCCCATCAAATATTTTATGCATGATCAAATAGTTGATGTTGGACAAGGAAGACAATGTAACGAGTTATGTTTGTCTACAATAGAAGTTATATTGTCATGGATCCTCTAACATGTGGTGCTTGTTTATAATCTTTTACTATCCAAAACTTTGCACCAAGTAGAGATACTACTTGTACATCCATTACCCCTTAAACCCAGTTTCTTGTGATGAGAGTCCACTATATATACCTATTTATTGAATAAGATCTTTCAAGTAAGTTGTCATGGGTGCAAAAGCAATAAAAATTGCTCCTAAATTATGTATGATCTTTTATTCTAAGGGAAAAATAAGCTTTGTACGATCTTGTGGAGGCAAAGAAATAAAAGCAACAGACTGCATAATAAAGGTTGCTATAAGGGGCAATATAAAGTGACATTCCTTTACATTAAGAACTTGCACATCCAAAAACAAAAAGCATATGACAACCTTTGCTTCCCTCTGCGAAGGGCCTATCTTTTACTTTTCTTTATTTACTTTTATGCAAGAGTCAAAGTGAGTATCCCTATTACTTTCTTATTTAACCTTTAGGTGGCAAGCATCATGTGATGGGGAAAGATCCAGGCATATATATGCAGTTGGATGATCATGAGTTATCATTGTTGACAGTATCATTGAGGTAAAGGAGTTGGGAGGCAGAAACAATAAGCCCCCATCTTCCTATGTGTCTGACGGAAACATTTGTTCCCAAAAATATGCATTAAGTGTTAGCAATCATAGAAGACTACATGATGGTTAAGTACGTGGACTTGCTAAAACAAAATCTCTTACATAGAATCTTCCTGGAATATGATGAATTGTAATTGTTTCAATGACTGAGAACATAGTTTGTTTGTTTTCAAGAAAGTTTATACTTCGTACTTCAAGGTTGTGAATGAATTGTTACTTGTTCATGAGAAGCTATATGATGAATATCTGCTGCTATGTTAAGGATCATGATGCTATCATGTCAGTATTTTGTTTTATCGATACCTCTCTCTCTAAACATGTGGTCGTGGTTATCGAGTTCGTCTTTCGCTTGAACACAAGCAAGGTCTAAGCTTGGGGGAGTTGATACGTCCATTTTGCATCACGTTTTCCTATTGTTATTTATATTGGTTTTTGAAAGTGCGTTATATCGACTAGAGGGGGGGGGTGAATAGGCGATTTTTATGAATTCTTCACTGAGGAATTTGCTGGTGAGGAAATTCCTTAGCGAAGAACTACTTGCAGAGGAATAAGTACTCAGAAGTAAGCATAATAGAATACAAGCATGGTCATCATGATGAAATGAAGACTAGCACAGAGTACAGAAAGCGTAATCACAGGATAACACAAGATGAAGACAAACAGACTGAAGAAATTGAACTGAGGAAATTGAGAAAGTCTTCAGTCAAAGTCTTCAAGCACAGATATGAACAAACACTCAACACAATAATGAGGAAATGAAAGGGTTGAGGAAATAGAACCAGTTAGTTGGTGAAGACAATGATTTGGTAGACCAGTTCCAACTGCTGTCTCAGTTGTACGTCTGGTTGGAGCGGCTGAGTATTTAAACTCGAGGACACACAGTCCCGGACACCCAGTCGCTGAGCACGCAGCTCAGGACACCCAGTCCTCACCGTATTCTCCTTGAACTAAGGTCACGCAGACCTCGTCCAATCACTCGTGGTAAGTCTTCAGGCGACTTCCAAACCTTCACAGACTTGGTCACTCGGCGATCCACAATTCCTCTTGGATGCTCTAGACCATGACGCCTAACCGTCTGGAAGAAGCACAATCTTCAAAGGTAACAAGCGTCGGATCCACGCAGGATCAATTTCTTCAGTGATGCTCAATCACTTTGGGTTTGTAGGGGTTTGGTTTTGGGTTTTCCTCACTTGATGATTTTCGCTCAAAGTCCTCGGAGGATGGGTTGCTCTCAAATGACAAGTGTCAAGTTCTCTCGGAGCAGCCAACTAGCTAGTGGTTGTAGGGGGTGGCTATTTATAGCCTAGGGAGCAGCCCGACATGATAAGACATAAATGCCCTTCAATGATATGACCGTTAGGTGGATAAGATATTTTGGGACAGCTGGCGCGCAGCACAGCAACGGTCGGAAATTTGACTCTCAAATTCCTCAGGGCTATCATGTTCCTCTCTGTGTAGGTAATTCGCACTGGCGAATTCCTAACTCCTCAGTCAGAACAAATTCATCAGCGACCAGAAGAACTTCATCTCTGTCACTGAAGAAAGTGACTGAACTGTATGAGATTTCCAAAGGCTTCACTCGAAGGGATTGGTAGGTGTAGGATTTTGAGTTGAGCATCACATGGAAATTTTTCCTTAATATTTCCTCGACCCCCTTTAACAATACGGTGTTTCCTATGACTCAAGAAAGAGAAAATCAAACTACGAAAACAAAAGTCTTCACGCTTCATGTTCCTCAAATGAATACCAAGTCTTCAAGGTCACACCAATTTCTTCACTTTCAAAGTCTTCAGAAAGTCTTCAGAATATCAAAGTCTTCAGTCGAAGAACTTCATTTTTAGGGGGTCGACTTTCTCTGTAAATATCAAACTCCTCATAGACTTATAGACCTGTGTACACTCACAAACGCATTAGTCCCTTAACCTATAAGTCTTCAATACACCAAAATCACTAAGGGGCACTAGATGCACTTACAATCTCCCCCTTTTTGGTGATTGATGACAACATAGGTTAAGTTTTCAACGGGGATAAACATATGAAGTGTAAATACTGATATTGAGGAATTTGATTGCAAGATATAGAAGAACTCCCCCTGAAGATGTGCATAGTGAGGAATTTGCGTTTGAGGCAATGCACATTTGAAGAGTTGAATCATGGAGATCTCCCCCTATATCTTGTAATTCATACACGCATTTGATATATAATATGAAGAATTTGAAATGCATGATGAAATATGGTGCCTGATGAAATTCAGCATGCGTGCAATAATATTAACGAGGAATAAGCATGCCGAATAAAGCATCAAAAGTTTCAGAGCTTAGTGCAACAAAAGCATCAGCGCACCATCGGGTTTAAGATTACAACTCGATCCAAATAAAAGTTTCAGAAGAACGAGAGTTGTAACTTAAAAAATGCCCTTAATATAGACCCGCTTGAAGACTAACTCAGATTTCTCCCCCTTTGTCGTCAAATGACCGAAAGGATTGAAACTGAGGACTAACGCCCCTGAAGAATTTCAAGTCGATGGAGGAGCGCCAGCGTTGTCGGGGTTGTTTGTTGTAGCAGGGCCTGCCGCAGTGTCGTCCAAATCTTCATACTCATCAGTGTCACGCGATGAAGAATAAGAGCTGGCCACCAGTGGAGGAACTTTGACCCTCTTGAATTTCTTCGGAGGAGGTGCAGACCAGTCAAATTCTTCCTTGAGACCCATAGTCTTCAGTTCTTCAGCGCTATAGACATGAGTGAGGATAGCCCAGGTGCGGTTGAAGGTTTCATGAAGGTAGTATTGGTTCTTCTTCACTGCATTGTGTGTTGAGGTCATATTGTGAAGAAGTGCACCAAACTGATGCTTTACCCATTTGTGATTGCGATCAACCTTCTGATGAAGACTGAGGAGTAACTCACGGTCAGTCATCACCCTGGGTGCTGTGGCTTGAAGATTTTGCTTGGCTGAGGTATTTGTGGCAGAGTCATGTGTGGCAGAGTCGTCATTGGTAGAGTAAGATGCAGCTAGGCGAAATTGACCATCCAATGGACGAATGCCTTCATCGATCACAGCAGCTGCCTTGCCTTTATCATCAACTGATGAAACTGTCCGTTTGAGGACTTCAATGGGAGGCAAGTAGCTACCGTGGTTCAGAGTGTCAGCTTTGTAATTCAGTGAAGATCTTGCCTTGATGAATCTCATAATCCAAGGAGCATAGGGCTTCAGCTCAAATGGTGTCATAGCAATATTGGCCAGAGTCCTCATGAAGAAATCATGGAAGTTGACGGGAACGCCATGAATGATGTTGAAAAGCATATTCTTCATGATGCCAGCGACTTCTTCATCATTTGAGTCGTGGCCTTTGATAGGACTCATTGTCTTCGTCAGAATGCGATAGACAGTCCGAGGGACATAGAGTAATTCCCTGACGAGGAATTTGGTTCGAGGGGCCTGCCCAGGCTTCAAAGGCTTCATGAGCAGTTGCATATAGTGATTTGTCAGTTCAGGGTCACTGTAGGTGCAACATGCACTGTCATGGGGAGGATCGAGAGGAAGGACACAAAGCAATTCAGTTGCCGGTGCCTTGTAGTGAGTGTTTTCAGTCATCCAATCCAACACCCATGAGTTGACATCTTCAGCGTCTCCAGTGATATGCAGTGTCGCGTAGAACTGAAGAATGAGTTCTTCATTCCAATCACAAATGTCCGTGCAGAAATTTAGTAGTCCTGCATCGTGAAGAACTCTGAGGACTGGCTCGAAGCATGGCAGAGATTCCATGTCCACGTGAGGAATATGTTCATGATCGAAGATTTTGTCTTTGTCAAACAGCACTGAGGAATAGAAGTTGGCTTGACTAGCAGTCCAGAAACGCCTCTTCCTTATGCGAGCAGAGTCATAGGGGTTGTAGTCAGTGAAGAATACATGCTCGGAAAAGAAGTCTTCAGCCTTGAACTTCTGTTTGCTTGAGAACGGATTCTTCGGCTTTGGCAGAGGGGTGTCAGTGAGTTGCATTACCACCTCAGGAATCGCGAGCTCAGGTACTTCAGGCTGAGGAATTTCTGGTTCCTCTTCTTGTGCAACCTGAGTATCAGCAGCAACAGGTTCTTCAGCACTAGTGGCTGGAATTTCTTCATGAACAGAGGGAGTGGGTTGAGTTTCTTCAGAGCCCAGTTGAACTGTTGTTGCAGGGGACAGAGGAATCTGTTGGATAGGTGTGAAGAGAGGAGTATTGGGATGCTGACTTTCCCAAAAGTCATCATTCATCACAGGTGTGGTGCATCCTATATCCACATCTTCATCTTCAATTTCCTCAACACCAGCCTCTTCAGCTGTGAACTGAGGCATAGGTGAGGAAATGACTAGCGTTGAAGGGATTTCGTCCACTTCAATTTCTTCATCAATCTGCTCTGACGAAGCAACAGAATGATTTCCTTCATCAGATCCGCTTGGGATCAGATAGTCTTCTCCAAAAGGAACAAGGTCCTTTGATGGCATGGAGGAAATTGGAACATCATCAATTGGATTTTCGAGTGAGCTGGTCATTGGCTTCATCTTCTTTGCAACCGAAGTATTTGACGCAGCTGATGCCTTCCTTTTCTTCACTGCAGCTCGCTCTGTAGCCTTGGTCTTCTTCACATCATAGGCAGATGGAAGAATTGGAGTTGGTGTAGGCGCGGGAGGAGCTGAGGAATCTGGTTGATTTTCTTCAGGCGCAACTGATGTAGTTGCCCTGATCTCTTCAGTTTCTTCAGGCGCACCACTAGTGGATGCCTGGCAATTTCTTCAGCGACTGGAATTTCTTCACCAACCCTGGAACTAGCATTTTCTTCAGCAGGCTGAAAGTCATCAGCGGTGTTGGCATGTTCTTCAGCAGGCTAAGCAGAGTCTGCAGCCTGAAGATTTTCTTGTTGCGATGGGGCTGCAACATTCGTGAATTTCTTCGTCAGATTGACGAATCTCACTTTGGCTCCTTGCCAATCAGCATAGTAGGTATCAAAGTCTTTGCTGAGGGCTTGAATTTCAGACTGAGCCTTGAGAAGTTCCTCAGGTGTCATTCTGACAACATTTTTGTTCAGGAGCTTCTCCTTTCTGTATTGCGCTTTGTTGATCTCTCTTGCCTTTTCAAACTTCCATTTCTCTTGAGTGATGAAATGGGTCAGCATGTGACTTTGACCAGGAGTCAGATGAAAATCAGGCATTGGGGTGTTTGGATCCTTGTGCCAGAGATCAATGTAATCGAGGATTTTCCTTAGATCCAAAAGCAGCGGCACAGATGTGCCTTTGGCTCTAGCGGCCTTCACCTGTCTGTCTCTGATGATTTCTGCAAGTTCATCATCAGAAGCTTCATCATCTGAAGGCACATGGAATGTGACCTGTTTCTTCTTTGGACTTGGCCGAGGACCGCGTCCAGCTATTGCTTTAGTCTTCAATAGTGTGGGGCCTGATGAGGAAATTGGTGCAGCTGAGGAACTTGCTGAGACACCAGAGGCAATCGAGAAACCAGCAGTCCTTTGACATGTAGCCAGATGCACAGGAGCTGAGGACTTTGAAGGAGCTGCTGAGGACTTTGGTGGAGCAGTAGCAGTGTGAGGAATTTGCCGTGAGGGCATTGCTGAGGAACTTGGTCGTGAGGGCGCTGTTGGTGAAGCACTTGGCTTACGAGCAGGCTTCTTTGGCATAGATTTCCTCGGCCTGACCGAGGCCTCAGTTGCAGCAGCAGTGGCAGAATCCTCATTGAATTTCTTCACTGCCTCCTTGGCTTGTCTTGCCAATTTAGCTTGGCGCTTAGCCCATTCTTCAGGAAAGTCCTCACCACGCTTGATGCTGGTGGGATCAGCTACTTGGCCAGGTGCCAATGGAGCTCTTGGGCATGGAGGATTTAAAGCAAATTTCTTCATGTACTTTGGAGTCACATATCTGTACTCCCTCCATTCTCTTGCTCATCTTCTTTCAATCCTCTGAATGCGCACCTTATGCTGATTTTTGTTTTCTGAATTTGGCTTCATCAGGTGTGCAATAGTCCTTATAAATGTCATCAGGGATCTCGAAAGCAGTCATGACCTCAGGCTTCTTTCCTCCTTTCTGCGGTTTCTTACCGTCTGCCATATTCTTCAGATGAGGAATTTGAACAATTGAACACTCTGAAGAAGTATGGAATTTTTCTTCGAGGAACGCTGCAAATGAGTTAAGTTGATGAGAACCTAGTGATTCAGCAGCAGACATGAGTACCTGTGAACAGAGTATAGGTGCGAGGAATTTGGAGAGGTCATATGCGTTCTCAGAAGGTTTTTTGAAAAAGAACAAGTTTTGAGGAATTTGACCAGATGAACCTTGAGGAATTTCACTAAGCGTTCTTGTCTTAGGTTCCAGAGTTGTACAGATCGAAGATCCACACAATTAGGGAATCTTGAAGAAAATGATTGCTTAGAGAAACAGTTCAAGATCATATGATCTGTGAGGTGTTCATATGTGTGAAGATTTGAAGAATAAACACCTTTGAAGATTTTCAGGAAAGTTTGAGAATCAAAGTGAGTAATAAAAGTAACTTTTAATTACCCGAAGTGAAGAACACGACGAACTGAGAAGAACAGATGTGAAGTTCGTCAGGTTAGATCTCCCACGCCCTAACTTGGCATAGGAAGACAGCTACGGCGGCGACGGAGTGAAGATTTCCGCAACCGGCGCGAGTACGACGGCGACGAGGTCGAGGTAGCAAAGCTCTTCCTCACCGGCGATGATGGAGTAGCGGCGGCGCTAGGGTTTGAGGAGCTCGAGCGAGAGAGAAGCAATCGAGCGGAGTAAATGAAGTGAGGAAGGGGAGAGGGGTATTTATAAACACGGTGAAAAACTATTCGCCCGAAGATTTTGGGACGAACGTGCCCCTGCCCTTTCTCCTTCTCGCGACATGTGTCACCCACGTACTGTGTAGTTGAGATCATGTAAGATCGTGGGTGAATAGAATAATGCATCATGGGATGCGGAACGGTTTGAGCAGCAAAACCGAAAATCTGGATAAGATTTGTTTTAAAGTTTCGTTCGCAATTTCTTCAGCTAACAAGGACACAGTGAAGATTTTGAACGAGTTTCAAATAGAACGCACATGAAGAATTTGTGAATAGATTGGGTTGAGTATAGCATAGAGGGGGAAGGGTCCGATCAAATTCACTTAGCAGAAAAAGCAACTTGAAGAAATAGCTATAAGTGAATGC